>NC_134457.1:142826651-144076651 GCF_047948215.1 Lycorma delicatula
ACACAATACAACAACTAACTTTTAAGAACAAAAGAGTTAAATAGTAACATAAGATAAGTACAGAGAACCATACAATTATATGGTTAAAAAACAGAGCAAGCGATTGAGTATAAAATATTGTCACAAGTCATTACGAGAAACTAAAAAGACATATATCAAATTACCCCCGGTCATAAATAAGAAACAAAGTCGAAACCACGTAATTAAAAAAAAATCCATAATTAAAAAACAAAAAAATAAAATAATAAGTAGTATTAGCGAAATTTCACTAAGAAGAGGGTGATATTCAACTCAACAAATCTGGATCCAATACATGCAGCCTCTTCAGTCGTCTCACATCTTCACTATTATTATTCAAAAGATACTTCGTTAAATTGAAAAAAAAAAAACTGTTTGTTGATATTTCACAAAAAAATCTTCTTTTCAGGAATATAAAAACAAAAAATACTCAGAGAATGTACAATATAAAAAAACTATATTTCTCTAATTTTGTGGAATATCTATTATTTTAGAAAAAATATTTCATTTTTACCTTCTGTACTTTACTTTCTTTCAACTTTCCATCTCAATAAAAAAAATGTATTGTATTATCATTAATGATAAGTTTGTATTAACTATAGCAAATTCTTTAACGAACTAATTCAATAAAAATAATTATATATTTATAACTGTACACACAAATAAGAAAAAAATAGTAAAGAAATTTATGATAAGATTATGTGAAAAATATTTAAATACGGAAACATATCCGTGAAGAAAGAATTCTTAAAAATAGAGTTAATAATTTTAGAGCTAATTCTTAAAAATAGTCTACATATTTACTGCAACAGAAACAAGTTAGATCAAACTTAAAATAGTACCACGTTTAGTAACTACACCGAAATTAATTACCTTACCATTGTTAAAAATATCTTTAACTAATGGAATAAATTTTTAATTTTAATTGCAAATTTGTATTAATGCTCTGTTCTAGTTAATTGCTCGAATGGAAATTAATTACATGAAATTCTAATCTGAACTACATTTAGGATAATATATGCATGCTTACTAGTATTAGCACAGGATTTAATATAATCAATGTAATTAATATGATAATCATTGCTTGAAACTATAATTATAATATTATATTGACCGGAACATACACAAAAGGAGAGAGAAAGAGTTAGCGGTGTGTACGCGCGCTCATACCTTTAGATACATAAATAGACTGAATATATTTTAATTACTTCCTTGATTAGTTATTTAAGTAAATGCCAATTAATGATCCGTATAGTAATGACTAAGTGAGAATAGTTAATTAATTTCGACATTCTACAACTATAAGTCTGATGCTGGAAAAGTTACACGATTATGAAGAAATTCATTGTTGCGTCTAAATATTATCGTAGATAATAAATTAAGGTCATTTTTGATTATAATTGATAATAAGCAATTATATAACTTTAATGCACTTATTAAATATCAAGTTAGTGCACTGAAGAAATTCTTCTATCTAGACGCTCAGTGGTCTACTGTGAACATTGACTTCATCCAGCACATTAATTCAGTCACTCTATCTCTAATTTAATATGACTTCTGCTGCTGTCAATCATTTAAATTATTTTATTATCTTCCCTTCAAGGATACTGATCAACATGAAAACAGTTGTATTTATTTCTTATAATTTTATTAACTACATATTTTTTAAATACTTCTAATACGTACTATAAATAAATAATTTTATTACACAGAATTTAAAAAAAACACATTCCACGGTTTCGGAAATTTTCTAAGCATTCTTCATGAGATATAAGTAATTTCATGTTGTTATAAAATAAAAGCATTGTGTTGGTAACTTTTAATTCTGTAATAATTGGTTTAATAAACAATTTGGTTTTATTTTATTTACCTAGGTTACAGTTACAGGTTACAGACCTGGTTATAGTAGGTGTATACGGGTTTTTTGGAAAGTTTGTTTTTACAGGATATTATAAACTGTACATAATTTTTTTAAGTAATTTAATTACGTATAATTGTGTATTGTCCCAATTTTGGTCCATTGATACCTCATGTTTCACTGTAACGGATAGGTAATTTTTCTGCATGAATTAGTAGAATTTTTCAACAAGTGCTTCATTTTTTGAACTAAAATATTGATTAAATCTTTTACAACATTTATACAATATTTTATTTTTTATTGCTTTTTTATTAAAAAAAAGTTTTTAAATAAGCAGTTGTTTGCATGGTTGTTTATATTAACATAATGATGACCATTAAATTCACTTAACCGTTACCGTGCAATGCAGTGCATTGCAGTTACCGTGCAATTAAAAATTGAAAATGAGTAATGGAAATGCGCGTTACAATTTTTGAAGCAATTATCATCAACAGATACAAATGAATTTATTTAAATAATTATTAAAAAAAAAATAATGTACACATTTAAGATTATTACAAGTTAATAATCAACGAACAAATCATTTAAGTTTTCAAAAGTACTGAATATCCCATTTTGTATAAATAATTTTTTTACCAACGGACATTTTATGGTGACATTAAGTTATTAAGTTACCTGGAAACTTGGAGAAAGGCACCTGGAAGCAACTGACATCACGTAGGTGCTCTTGAGAATTTGGGGATGGGTAATTGACACCTTTATCAAAGTGTTCCTGAACAGCTTTACAAAAGCACATAGAGTTGAAGATGCAGGAGGCTGAGTCCTGGGCCAATGTGCAAGGAAGCCGCAGCAGCAGCAAAAGCAGCTGCAGGCTCAGGACCAGCTGCTCCGACCACATCTGTGAACAAAGTAAAAACATTTTATTATTTATTATTAATAATATAATAAAAATAATACCGTAGTTGTTTTTTCGGGGATACTCTTCCACCAGTAAATTCATTGTATAAAATTAGTGATGAATTGAAGCACAGCAGCAGCAGCAAAAGCAGCTGCAGGCTCAGGACCAGCTGCTCCGACCACATCTGTGAACAAAGTAAAAACATTTTATTATTTATTATTAATAATATAATAAAAATAATACCGTAGTTGTTTTTTCGGGGATACTCTTCCACCAGTAAATTCATTGTATAAAATTAGTGATGAATTGAAGCACAGGTTTTGACCACTTACTCCTGACTCCACTTGACATCAATTACCACCATTGAATAAGAATAAAAGAGTACTCAGTATGCAAGAGACTTACTGGGAAAAATAATTTTTCAGTAGAGAAAATATCCTTTCTTACGAATCTATCTTCACTGACTTTCAGTGAAGATATAAAATGAAATACCGAGGTACAGGAAATAGGTTTTTTATTGATTACAAAAGAAAAAATATGAAAACCAAGGGAGCGGATCCAAACGAACTCAAAATTACGGATATGTATATATATATATATATATATATGTCGTGTGAAATTATCTTAATATTTAGAATGTAACAATTAATCTCGCACTTTGATACAAATATAAATCAAATACAAATATATAATTTTAAATATATAAAATATTTAAAAATATTAATTGAGCTTAACAGTTAAAATAAAATTAATATTATTGTTTTTAAAAATCTCTGAAATTATGTGAGTTATTGCAGAAACTATTATACACAAATAATAATATGGATGGGATTAGATGAAAAATTGATCAAAATATCGGATATATAGAAATAACATTTTGAAAAAAATGTTTACAATTTTATAAAAAGTACATTAATAATGAAACTAGTCAAATTTGCGTCACGAGATTTTGGTTTAATATTCCACAAGAAGAAGCTATGCAACTAATGCTTAAGTTTTTCTAGGGCTGTAACGAATATACTTTAAAAATACATACTAAACAATTTTTTAATCTTTAAATAAGAAAATACTTCGTAAGAAAATAATGAATTGTGGTTTATCTCTAAAAAACATAATTAAACCGATGAAATAGTGTTAATAAATATCTAAAATCCTACAATTCCAAAGTCCCACAAAATAAGTAAAAAATTTAACCCAAACCTCAAATTTTCTTTAGCTTAAAATAGAATTTAATGTAAAGAAAGCATTTTTTAATTTCAATTTTAACCAATTTTGGCTAACAATTCCTCATAAAATTATTCTGAAACCATTCATATCTCCCAATCACACATTCGTAGATTTACTTTTTATACTACTCTGAGTAGTCTAATTAATGGTACGACTGGAGGAATTCATAATTTAGTTGACTCATCCATTCCCTCATAATGATGAGGCAAGTGTTTAGTAAAATTTTATAATTGGATTCCTGCAGTACATTTTGAAACCATAAGTAATGGAACGAGTAATTATGACAAGAATAAAGACCATCCATTGCGGGCCCTCGTTAGATACAAACGTTGTAATATATAACAAATCTCATAAAACGTTTTTATGACCCGGCTACCTGGGTGGGACTTTGTTTCTACCAAGATAGCTTGAGGCAATGGCACCTCTTGGAGCTGAGTTTTGCTTGGTGGCGAATCCGGCTTCGGGGAATGGAGAAAATACAGATGTAAAAAAAAACCACACGTCTCAGAAGTAGATTATCTGTGTTTACTCAAGACTACAAATTTACCGGTACAATTACACTGATAACACCGATAACATTACACTGATAAATCGTTAATGACTTTAATTGTTGATGCGACAATAAATAAATTAAAAAGAAATGTAATTTTTTTTTTATATATTTATTGTAAAATATAATTCAGTTTAATATAAAGCATTCGAGTAAAAGGAAGTAGCTAATAATTTATTCTGTAGAGTAGATGATAAAATATTTTTGTTTAGTGTTATTAGGAAAGAAGGGTGATAAAAAAAGTTTGTCTAAGAAAATTATTACTTTTTCCATTAAAAGAATAAAGAAAAGATCGGTATTATACTGGAAGTCATAACAAACAAAAAAGGGAAAAATAATTGAAAACTAATAAAACTGAAACGAAGTGAAATAGGGAAAGAAAGAGATGGTGTGAGTGAGATTTTCACTTTAAAGGGAACTTATACGATGGAAACGGTTAATATAAAGGTGAAATTATGACGGTAGCGCATATTTATGATTTTCATTGAAGTGTAGGAAAATAGGTGGGAGGGGTATTAGTCTAGTGCCGATGGGAGGGGATGGTTGTATAGAATTGTGGAAAGAGGATGAGCATCAGCCAACCATCAATTGTAGTCCTTTGTTGTGCAGAGCTGGTTATAGCGGCTTGATAATGAAATAGAGTTCCCCGGGTAACTCGTAAACCACAGACGTGAGGGGATTCCCCTATATACCATTAGTACCATTAGCGGTTCATGAGAACACCTTATATGTAATTGCAGTTCTCAAAGCTAAGACTGGAATCATATCGTCCTTATAATATTTATATATATATAGAACTTTTTATATTCGGGTAAATTCTTTCCGTAATATTTCACAGAGAAAGTTTTACTTCTGATATATATATATATATATAAAACAAGAAATTTTTATGGTCGCTTTATGACCGTTATTGTTACTATTACTTCAGAATTCTTACGTTTACTACTATATAAATCTTAAGTTATATAAATTAATTAATAAATAATAATATATTGATAAATAACATACTTTACTACTGTAAAGATTTGCAGTAAAAACGATAAATACTATGAAAGAAAAGATCATAATCTTATGATCTAAAGATCATAATTGATTACTCATAATCAATCTGGCCATTAATTCATATTACTGTTACTTGTATAGTTATTAATTCTTACCGTAAAATTATGTAACAGAATTTTTAAATAAAGAAAGAACGAATGTGTATGGAATAAATGAATATTTTATCATCTTATTTTAGATATATTACAGCTGCTTGACTTTTATCTTCACGATTAAGTACGTCAATGTTTATAGAGGAAGCGTTCATCACCAACGGACTTAAATTAAAGTGCTGAACTGAAACATTGTAACTGATTGCTATGTAATTCAATTGTATATTGATGTGTATCATACAAAGCATGTAAAATGCATAAAATAAAAGAGAAAGTATTTATATCCCTTTATTATAAAATGACAAGAAAACTAAAAGAAATACTGAAAATACGACAACTGCAATAACTTGAGACCTAATTGAGCTACTGGAACGGGCAGAGGCTTAAAACACTTGGAAAATTAAATCATAACTAATGTGGACTTGCCGCAAAGCGACCAGGGAACTCAGCACCCTAGTTTATACGGGTAGGCCAAAACATTGCGTATAATATTGCACAAGGATTTAAAAATAATTCCTTAAAAATCCAATTAGCCCATAAAATGGACTCGAGTGATTTCGCATTATGCCTGGAATGCTGCCGGCAGTTTATCAACACTGATGATTCCTTTTTGCCTAATTTGTGGACGAGTGATGAAGCCTTTTTCCACCTTAGAGATTTTGTCAACAAAAAAATGCTCGTTTCTGCAGTACTACTCTTTCCAAAGTTACACATGAACGTCTTTTACAGTTACAAAACAATACGATGTGGTGTGATGTTTCTAAACAAAGAATTATCGGGCAGTATTTTTTTTTTTTAAAGAAAATGGTGTTTCGGGGGCAGTGAATAGCGATAGATATCAGCAAATGCTTGAGGAATGTTTCATTCCAGATTTTGCATATAACGTCAAAAAGACTTCCGCGACCACCGTTAGATATTACTTCAGAGGATAAGATGAATGACAATTTTTGTAGCGTGTGAAAATGCCATGCCTGACCGAAATTCGGACTCGGGACCTCCGGATGAAAGGCCGAGACACTACCACTCGCGCTACGGAGGCCCGCAATTCAAAAAGCCCTGGTTTCAACAAGATGGAACCACCGCTTACCAGCAGAGCCACAATGGTTATCCTTAGGCAAATTTAAACCGACCTACAGTGAGATATTCTTATTGAGGTTAGTTTGAATTTTATTTTTACTAACATAACAAAAAAAAAAAAACGTAAATTATTTATAAAATGATTTCATATCTTCTGGCTTAGTGCTCGTAGAAATCGTTAGGAAAGTAAACTATGAAAATATATCGGTGCAGTTTATAGTTTTGTATAAAATATAAATGATAAATAGGTTAAAGCTTTTTGAAAGTTATGTACAGAAAATTAAAGTTTTTAAAAATATATTTTTGTTTTAGAAAGAGCTGCAATTATTTAATTACAAGTGGGATAGAAAAAAATCAGTTTTAATTCATTGTGTTATACATATATTTTTAATTAAAAACTTAATTTTCTTTGGAGGATCACACTTTTTAGAAATACGTACCTATATTTAGCCGTGATGAAAAAAAAATTACAAGTAATTTCCGTTCTTTCAATTGCTTTAAATCTTTTTATTTTATTTTAAGAAATAAATTTTCCATTATCATTAGAAGTTAATTTTCATTATTACTGATTTCGACTTGCTTTAAGTGATAAAAAAAGTAAAAAAGTACATTGATAAAAGAACTTTTTCATTCAACGTTCATTTGTTAAAAAGCAGGAAATAAATTGCTAAAGTTATCAGGCATTCATTTTTCAATTACAAGTTTAAAACTAGTTATTTTGGTATTATTGAACTAGTTTTTTTTTTGTTTTTTTTTGTTAGGTTAGTATTAAAACCAATTTAGCTTATAGAAAATCAAAATTTTTATTAATTCCTCTTTACTTCTATATATGACTGTGATTTTATTATTATTTAAAATAATGACTATTCTTTATTTACTTTAACATGCTTCATTAGTTTTAAAAAAAGAAAAAAAATTAAAATACATTTTCTGTTAACGAATTTTTAAAAAATATTCTATAAAGAGTTTAAAATTAAGAAATAAAAGGTACTGGTGTTAACTTTGGAAGAAATGTGACTAAAAAGAGATTAAAATAAAAAATAATGCTAGTGTAGAGCCAAATATACATTTTTACGTCTTTATTTATTTTGTATTATTACTATGCAGATGTGTAATATACATCTAAATCTTTTAATGTGAAGAGTAAGATACATCAAATGATGGCTACAAAAATGTCAGACCACTGCCGGATCATGTAAAACATGAGCATATGTTACGGAACATTTTACAATTTAACCATTTACGTACGGAACAGATGAAAAACACAATGAAAATATTTGAAAAAAAAGCTACGATAAAATCAACAATCAACAATCAAGGGAACAAGGGATCAAGGCTTACATATTTAACTATTTTTTTCTTTTTTTTTAATTATGGAAAATTATCGTTCTACATTATAAAAGGTTTATAAACGTGTAATTTTTTTCATGAAAATTAAGGTTCTAATATAAATAAAATAATTTTATTAAAAAAATCCAAGTAAGGAGTGTTAGTTTGGTAAAGTGGTAGTATTAAGAATGTAAAAATGGATAAATCTGTCTCTTACTTGATAAAATTGATGTGAAATAAGTAGTAATAATAATAATATAATTCCAATTTAACAATTAAAAAAATTAAATAAATTAAAAATGGGAAAATTGAATTCCAAATTCTCTCATAGATAAATGCAGGTAAGATAAGAGATAATGTAAGATGTTGTTAGTACCTCAGATCAAAGTATTGTTTTAAAATGTTAAACTTTTCGGTTAGTTGTTTGACAAAAAATATCCTATCAAGGATAAGATGGTTAAGAAAACAAAATTTCTATTTTAAGTCTTTTAACTTTTAGCACCTACCTTATATTGTTTGCCTTATAAAAGAAATCATATCTTTATAACCACAATAAAACTACGTGTAGGCTTAAAATATTTGTTCTTTTGAAATGCATAATTATCTACTTGGCTAGTTCATACGGAAAAGGTTTTTATGCTTTATTCCAAGTTTCCGACGAAATTTCTTTAATTTTCGTGAGAAAACACTCTAACAATTGGTGAGAGGGAATTCAGGTTACATTACATTACGTTATATAACTTACTTAATACCGGCAATAATGGTTTTGATGTCAGACAAACAAATAGAAAACCATCTATGTAACATATATTTCGTCAAAATCTCCCACTTTAGTTTTTTTAACATAACTTAATGATAACGAAAAACATAAATAAAAAGTTTGCAAAAATGAGGTTGGTAGAGGAAAGTTTGGATATAGGCGAGGCCTAGGTTAAATAATAATACAAATATCGGGTCGTGTTGAGTACATTCTCTTTTGTTTAAAATCGGTTTAAGTATTGGTGAATATAATTTCAAGGAAAAAAATCCCTTTAGGCACGTCGGAAGACGGAGGAAGATTTTACCCGTCCTAAGTATGGGATAAAACAGATAAAAATCTTAAATTTAAGAAAAAATTTAAATTACTAAATAGGACAATGGTTGCATGTGAAAAATGTTTCACATGTTTAGCATACAACAAGCCCTAGCTTACAATTCCAGCAACATTTTGGCCATCCCTTGCCGTAAGGGTTAGTCATATCAAAAATTGTGTCAGACAAAAGTTTAGGTAATGTTTAGAGGACCACTTTAAATACTGTGATACACTTTAGATACTGTGCCTATTAAGGGAGGTTTGATTCTTTTTTATCATCAAAACATTATTTTATCAACTCCCTGGGCTAATGGTTGGTGATTTAAAAAAAATTTACTAAGATAATTTTTAAGCTCTTATCCAAAAAATAGTAAGAACTTCAAACGAATTCGATATTCTACTTAATAAGAAAGTTACAGCGATATTTTGTTTTTTTGACAAAGCCCCCTTATTTCCACCCCCATGGTCCGATTTTGGTTTTTAACGAACTCGACCGAAATTTTGGGATGAGTTATTTTTAAGGAACAATTTGAACGTGATTGGAGCAAAATTACGGTAGTTATCGTGTCCACAAGAAAGTGAAATATATATATATATATATATATATATATATATATATATATATATATGTATGTATGAGATGCGGTGGTTTTGGGGTCTGGGGAATGTGAAACGTGAAGATATGTCGAAATTTTCGGGAAGTCGAATCATAGTATCCATTGATAGGTAGCTTTCTTATGAAATCTACCTAAAATGTACTTTAAAAATTGTTTTTAAAGATCATACAATTTTTTCTTACACCATTAACCTTTTTTTGATTACAAGGTTTTTCATCTATTTCTGTTATCAGTTAATATTAAAATCTGAATATGTTTTTATTGTATATCACAATTTTTTTCTTTATATCTACAGTAGTTCTAGTCCTTCCACACAATTTTTACCATCAAAACTTTCATCTGTTATTTAATTACATATTTCTAGCTTCCATTATTTTGTTTATGTTATTTAATTAACTGATTTTTTCTGAAAAGAATTTCTTATACCATTCTTTTCCTTTGATTCTGTTCGAAAATTCATTTTAAATTTTACCAACAAACGGAATCATAGTCCACTTTTTTTTCAATAAATAATTAATTATATTAGCTAAATATATAATAAATAATAGCTAATAATCTGTATTAATTGGAATTAATCTTTTATTAATTACTTAACTTTCATAAGATTTTATTTAATATTCCAAACAAGGGGATTTTCATGATATATATTATTTTACTACAGAAATCCTATTAAAAAGTAAAAATTATTTCTAGTTTTTTTATAAAAACAATATTTAAATTTCTTCAGTAAAATTAAATAATATAAATAAAAGTAGAGATAAACCTTGTTTAATTTAAAAATTTTAAAGAAAAAGTTGCTATATTTTTACGCGTAGTACCTATTGTAAAAAAGGGAAAAAATACAAAATAAATTTTTCGAAAGAAAATAAATGTTTCTGGGTTGTTAATATTTATTTGCTATTTCCCTAGTGTAGCAGTGGACGAACAGCAGGAAAAATAGTATGAGATAAGAAGTGCCAGGGCGTAGCTCGACGTGTGTTATCTCTCACCTTCTCTCCCTAGAACCGCTTCAGACATTACTCTAGCTGACACAACATAGCAGTTGTGCTACTGCTTCTGCTGCCGTTGGTAATGCTGATTCCGTACGATGTTTCTGACTAAAAACATCTCTTTTATTTCCTCTTCTACATCACAGTTGGGCTGTGTACCATTTCTTTACGTTTTTTCACTGTTCACTACAAATGATGTAGCCTAAAAGATAAAAATAAAATAATTTCTCCTATATAACAAACAAATTTTACTCTATTTTTAAAAATTTTTAGCGAGTACAGTCATTCTTGAATAGATTGAAATAAGCGGCTTCGGTTTATGGTATTAATTTACAAGAAAATAAAGTTAATAAAATTAAAATAACTATACTTGATTCATTAGTTTTAAGTTAGTAGTTGAGTTTCAATTTTAAGTTTACATAAGGATATTTACTCTGAAAACAAAGTTTATCCTCCTTACAGAAAATTTAATACACATTTCACAATCCATAATTGTTTTATAAGAGTTTTTTCATCTTAAATATATATAAAAACTACAGTTTTGCAAACGATACAAGATTATTATATGTAATTGTTTAAATAAAAATAATTATATGAAGTCAATTTATTAGAATTAATATAGCCTTGCAATTTTTATGGTGTCTAGAGAGATATTACCTATAAATTCAAGGAAAAATAATCAGTTAAAAAAGAAATTAGGTAATTTAATACAATCTATGTAAAATAAACACTATGCCGGTAAAAGGAGGGAAAGAATTAATTACACTTATCTGAATGGTATAATCAGTGTGATAAGGAAAAGCTTCCTTTAGCATTGTTACATTGTATTTTCTTTGTAGGTTGTGTCGTGCGTTCAAACAATTTGAACTATAAGTGTAATCAGCGTAAAATTTGTAAAGTGTGGACCTACTCATGGAACCAACAAAATGAAGAAAATATGAAACAAGCTTCAAGTAGGGTCATAAAACAGACTAAAGAATCGAAGAACTGCGCTGCAATAAGAACTTTCAATATAACCGAGATGATGGTGAGAGATTGGAGAAAGAATCAAGAGGCTTTTCAAAAAATTCCAATAAAAAAATGTTCTATGAGGAGGAATTGCTTGCTGGTCAGATTTAGAAAATATCGTTGCAGAATGGGAACAAGAACATACAAAAAATATGATTAGAGCTTATGCATTGAAGTGGGCACGGGCCAATCTAGAACAAGGAAAAGAATTTAAAGCAACAGTAGGTTGGTTTATTCGTTTCATAAACAGAAAAAATCGGGTAACACGACAGAAAACAAAAATTGCGCAAAAATGACCACAAGATCATGACCATAAGGTCACGAGTTTTCGCTACTTTTTTATTGGTATAAGGCGAATAAATTCCAATTCGATTATTTCATACTGGAAATATGGATGAAACACCGATAAATTTCGACATGATAAACAACAGAACTTTGGAGAAAATAGACATAAATCCTGTTAAATTAAGAGGTACAGGCACTGAAAAGACCAGGTCTTTTTCAAAAGAAAAACTACTCCTAAAATAAAATTCTCGCGAGGCATTTTCGTCCATTTTCATGAAAAGGGATGGATGGACAAGAATGGTATAAAATTGTGGATGGAAAATATGTGGCAGAGGCGGCCAGATCCTCTATGAAATCAACACAGTTTGGAGGTCTGGGATATGTTTCACAGTCAGGTAACTGAGAACACTAAAAATCGCTTAGCACGGTACAATTATAAGATTGCTGCTATACCGGGAGGTTTAAATTTAGATGGTGCAACCTTTAGACGTTTCTCTGAATAAACCATTCAAAGATCACATGCATGAACAGTTGAATAACTGGATGATAAGTGGCGAAAAGTCGTATACGAAAGGTGGGGCTATGCGGACTGCATCACTTCATGTGCTGTGTGATTTCGTGATCAAATCATGGGAAAAAGTGAAAGTGGAATTAGTGATCAAATCCTTAAAAAAAGTGTGGGATTGCTATTGGTATGGATGGCACTAGGACGATTCGTTATGGGGTACTGATGACGAAGCGGAAATCGACTCGCTAGGTACAGAATGGGACTCATATGACGAGCTTCTCAACAACGAAAGTGAGGATGTACTTGAGAGCCATGTGCCCTAGATGATGAATGTGAGGGTTTTGCAGGATTTTAAATACATTGGTGAGTGATTTATTTTATTTTATAATGGTTTCAGTTTATATAAATTTAAATCTAATTTCTTTTGTATCTGTCCTATCTATCGTCTTATCTGCGGAAATATACGGTAATTTATTCCTGGAAATGTTTATAAAATACACATAATATGAAAAAAACGCGATTATCTTTTCAATAATAAAATTACTGGTAAAATATTTCATGCAAGAGGAAATAATTTTTTTAATTATTAAAAAATACTATGTTTTTCATTTTAAAAGTATTAATTAAAAAGATTTCATTCAATAATAAAATATGTTTTCCAAATAAAATTAAATCAACCCGTGTTTAAAATAATAGAATTTTAGACGAAAACATGCAGAAATAATTATATACACAACAATGAATTTTTTTACTATAGGACGAGCATTTTATTTATAAAATTATATAAAAATATGCTGGTTATTAAAAATTCCTTTACGAAAGGGTGAATGGTGTTCGAGTTATTCCTTTTTTTTTTAAATGTTCAATTCTGTTAGCGAAAATCAGAGCTTATTTGTTTATATTTATTTAGACATATTAAATACCGTTAACAAAGCACACTTAATGAAATTTCGAACAAATTATTCATATACACACACATATATAAAAATATATAACAAAATAATAATAATTTAAGTGAAATATGTAAGGTTTCACTGGTAGATGAAGTTGAATGTTATGTTGAAAATATAAATTACATATTTCATTATATGAAATATAATATTTATATTTAGATAATATATCCGGAAGAAGTAAGTATAATTTTATCAGCTAAAAATTCAGTTTGCATTTGTAAATAAGTAAAAACCTAACTATTTTTTCTATAAAACCGATACATTAATTACTAATGCGGAAGTAATGCATAGTTCTAAATATATGCTTAGCAAGTGAATACAATCGAATTAACATAACATATCAACGTGGCCTGAATTTTAGAATTCTCTATAAATTGTTTATATTCATATTTGATAGAATATGAACAACGCAACATATTCGTTGAAAATTTTCTCCAAATAATGGCAATAAACTAAACATTGTTTCCTTGTTTCCGCTTAAGATTGGAACTTTTTTTATAAATTGTTGTATATATATATTTATTTAACATCGAAGAATAATTTTTTAGAAATGTTTCTAGAATGAATCAAAACAAAAAATTTGAAAAAATAAAGTTTTTTAAAAGTTTTATTAAACTGAAACAAATAAAATTTTAATGAGTGTATATTTAAAAGAATAAAAGGATTTTATTCCAACTTAAAAGTTTTCCCATCCTAATTTATTTTGAATTGCATAGTATGCTTGCTATTCCATAAAAGTATTATAAAAACCATTGATAACATAATGACAACATTAAAAAATAAAAAATCTCCAAAGAATATCAAGAATTATTCTCGTAATTTAGTACAATACCAATGAAAATTACTTTATTTTTAGAATAATGTACATCCAATACTCACCCTGATTACGAGTAGAACATATAATTGTTACAGAAACAAACAATAAAATAATAATAATAACAATATATTTTTATTAATACGGAATTTTTTCAATATATGAGAGATGGTAAAACGAAATTTTCACGTAGGTTTACTATTTCCCTTGAGAGATTGGAGGAAAGATTGTAAGCAAACCACCGCAGTTTATGAAGTTAACAACAACGTAGCGTAGTGTCGACTATCTCTTGTCACAACCCAGAAATTTCCTGCTCGCCTAAGTATCCACCGACCAAGCAAATTACTTTTGAGCAACAAAGTTTATATTTATTACCTTGAACAATTTTTACTTTCATAATCTCTAAAAAACTACGAGGATGGATTTTATGCAATATTTTAAACAAAATAAACACAAAGAAATTATGTCTAATAAATTATTTCTACTTTATATTAACGAACATCACATAAATTATGTTGTTGATATTCTACATATATAAAAAATCTGATGTGGACGTTACATGACTTCCTTGTACGCCTATTAAAATACATATACATAATTTTTTAAAATGAAAAGTACGTAAAATCTTATTTCAATAATAACTTCTGATACGTTTTCATATTTTTTATTTATTGTAATTATTCAATTATTACTTACTGTAAAAGTTTTTACAACCGGAAGTTAATAATTATTAATAAATCAAATACTTAAATTTAAAAAAAAAGTAAAAAAAAAAGGAGATGAAGTCTGATTCGAACCGATGTCCCTTCACTTTAAAAGATTCAAATATTTCATTAATTAAAATTTTGTTTGGTTAAAAATCTAGAACCAATGAAAATAAGTACCACTTATGATACATCATTGATAAGCTGTCATTCAGGAACTTACAGTTAAGAAAAAGATCAAAATCCAAATTTTTGGATTTTGGTCTTTTTGAACACTTTTAATCCAGTTGATTACAATCAAAAGAGTTCTAAATCCAAAATTTCAACATCCTACGGCTAATCGTTTTTCAGTTATGCGATATAAATACGCACGTACGTACGTGTATACAGACGTCACGCCAAAATGGAGTCAAAATGGATATTTCCATTGAAATCTGAAGACCGAAATTTTTCACGATCACAAATCAAAAAAAAAAAAATTATACCAATTCTTATACGTTTTAAATACCAATTACACGTTTTACGGCCCCAATACTAAAACTTACATTAACCAATCTTTACAGGGTTCATATCCACACCGTTCAGGATCGTTTTAAAACAAAACTTCAATAGTTACAACCTAAAAAAGGGTAAAAAATTCCCCTTTTTCATCATCTGGCAACATATATGAAATTATTCCTATATGTTTATCATCGCCTAGCGGTCGCATTAAATTTTAAAGGGTCAATATCAGGACTACGAGATGTGTTTAAATCAAAATAAGTTTTAATAAATTTTACTCATGGCTATAAAAATAAAAAATAAATTTAATTTATCTATGCTTAGAAATTAAATTAAATAATCAGTAAAATAACTGATAATTAGATTGTTTGAATGTAATTCCTAATTAATTGGATACAAATTATCTAATTAAGTAAGTGGGATAATAATCTTTTTTTCTACTTTAATGTATTGTAATATATTTAATTGTATTGTATTTTACTTTATTTTTATTGTTCGGCGACATTACCCAATATCCACGCTGTGCTGCTGGAACCATGTATATAAGTGAAAATATGTTTTAATTAATTTCATTACATTCATGGCTAATGGATAGAATATAAATAAAGAAATCTTACAGAAATTATGATTTAAATTTTTCCTTCAATATGTAAATCATTTACTCCACAAAAAGACTACTAACGGAATAACGAAGCCGACCAGGTCGACTTCAACAATATAAATATAACCCTTCCCTTCCCGAAGGAATAGCCGCCGGGCCGGCGGAGCCGGCCAGTATTTAATAAAAATGATAATGGTAGAAAGTAACATTTTACAACTTGTTTTCATCAAAAAATTCATTTTCATTTTTTTCCTGATTTACCCACCACTTCGAAGTTTCTCCTACCAAATTAACACTCCATCTAATTCTTGATTTCGAATCATAGCCTCTCATTAATTTTATTTTTCTGTATGTTTAATTACTTACATCACACAGGTCTGTATCTAAGAGAAGTTATTCCTTTAAGAATTATAAAATTTTCTCTCTTGGTGTTTAATTTCTGGAGGAAAAAGACTGTTCATGAATATATTTAACTTGGTCTTACCAAACTGTTGATCAGAAATGTGGTGCTTCCATCTTGAGTAAAAATAATCCATCTTCTAACATTTTCTTAAGTTCTCTTTCCCTTTGTTGGAAGACCATGACGTAATCTCTCTACAGACTCTTGCGCTGCAGTTATATCATGGGTGTATCGTATTGCTTTATGCAACATTTTTTTAATACCTTTTATATCATCATAATTTTATGTCTTTTTTTTTGTTATAGATCAAACTCTTCTAGCTTTACGCTAGAAAACTTTAGAGCACCACTATTTCAGTAGTATCATATCACAGTTTTTAAATAACAACATTCAATTAGATATATATTTGCATATATTTTTGAAATTTCCGGAACCACCTTTAGGTGATGCTTCAGAGGATGAGTTGAATAATTTTGTAGTGTGTGAAAATGCCATGTCTGACCGGGATTCGGAGGTACCGGGTTCGAATCCCGGTCAGGCATGGCATTTTCACACGCTACAAAATCATTCATCTCATTCTCTGAAGCAATACCTAACGATGGTCTCGGAGGTTAAATATATATATATATAAATAAATATATATATATATATATATATATATATATATATATATAAATAAATATATATATATATATATATATAGAAAGTAATAAGCTTTTATACATTTCAAAAATATATTTACAGGATTTTATTTCATGCGGTTAATTAAATCCTAAGATAAGTATGCTTTGATAAATATTTACTTTTTCTTTTTTTTTCATTTAATGAGATGTATGAGCATCGACTGCTACGATCATTTAGCACGAATGGAGATTTGTAGAGTATAAAAAATGCCATGCCTGATGGAGATTCGAACTCAGGACCTCCGGGTGAAAGGCTGAGACGCTACCGCGCCACGGAGGCCGGTAAGAAAAATACTTATTTTTATTTTAAGTTTAGTATTACTTAATTTCTTGTTGTATTATAAAGCACGTACAATAACCTACTTTTTTTTTGCAGAACTTTCACTCAACCCTGTCTTCTTCCGCAGGAGCGGTCACCCATCCAAGAGAGAAACAAATGCAATTCATGCAATAAAACTAAATTTTAAAAATACATTTTTTTTATTTACTCGTATAATAGAATAATATACATAAAAATATGAATCTTTAAATGTACATTGATATTATAAATTCTGTAATTGATACAAATTAGCTTTTCCCATTTTCAGATACCTAGTCAGAGGAAGTAGTAAGCAGGAGGGAATAGGTATTAATAAAACTAAAGATTTCTGCAGCTTCTAAAATGCTTCAAACAGCACTTTGATGTTCTAGATGAGATATCGATTTCAATCTAACCATGTATAAGCTCATACACAAACACAAATTTATAATAAGTAAATAAAAAAAAAAAATTTAATACATTGAAGACTTTAAATTTAAAAATTCTACTATTAAAAAAATATAAATTGGACTGCGTAGAGTTAACATTTTTACACTCTTCTCCAACTCTGTCTGATTTTGTACTTATTTATTTTATCACTTTTTAAAAATAAAGAGTAGATTTTCGAACCTATTAAGATTTGATAACTTTCCGAAATAAGATTTAATGCAAATACCAAAATGCTCCAAAATAATCCGAAAGCTAAAAAAAAGAAATTGTTCCAGTTTTTAAAAAACCATATAAAAATAATTAAAGTTTAAGTAAAAGACTTAAAAACTAAATACGTTTTAAAACATTAATTTATTATTTAATTATAAAATTATGTATTGCGATAAAACAGTTTAACTAGAATCTTATCTGATTTGAGTGTTAGTTTTTGCCCTTCCTAACATTATCTCTGTAACATTTGTAGTTATCGCGCTTCGGAGTACTTCCATTCTAAAAAGTAAGTTTACCACAGTCTAGAGAAGAATCCCAGGAAGGTCAGAAAATAACACTAAAATCATTGATGATAATCCTAGCGGAAATATAAATTTATGTGAAAATTTTAAAAACTTATCCTCGATTTACGTTATATAATATTTTTAAACATTCGGTTAATTACTTAACTTAAAATCGCTCTTTCTTAAGCCAAAGTTTAAGACTCTGGATCTAAATTTAACATAAATAATTTACAAAATGTTGAAAAAGTTAGTAACGTATCATGGAAAGAAAAAACACATGAAAGTTATGTAAAACTAAACGGCTAATAACACTGAATAAGTTATCCGTTTAGTTATATTATTAATAACACTGAATAAGTTAATAATGTGAACAAAATTGCAATAAAAAATTTGCACAGAATTTTATGTTTGATAAAATGATAGCTTTCAGTGTTATCAATAATACATTAAACTTATTCACATATTAAAAACAACCAATTTTATAAATTTAATGTATTTATAAGTATACGGACATTTATTTATATAATAAAATAGTGTAGGTGTTACTTTACACTGCACTGATTTGAATTCACCACGTTGAAATCTAAATCAATAAGCATTAGGTACAAGCTGTAATCTGCAATGAATTATTCTTCTTAGTTAAAATGGAAAGGAAGCTTATTCAAACGTCTAAAAGTTTCTGTTCTGTAATTAATTATTAAAAATAATGTCACTCGTTCATTTAAAGTGCATTATAATCTATTATCGTAAATAAACGAAAAATGTACCAATAGTAATGTAAATTGAAAAGAAAAATTTCAATACTACAATTTTTTTCAACAATATTTTTGTATACTGGCAATGAAAAATGAAACCTGCACTTAAAACCTCATCAGTCTTTCCTGTTTAAAAGTTAAATATTTTAAGATTCTGTTAAACATTTAAATCGATAAAACCTTTGCATAAATAATTTTAAAACTTTAAAAAGGTCATTTAATAATTCATGCTTAAAAAAATTATCATTTTCCTTTATTAATGTTGTTAAAAACGAAAAGAAAAATTATTTGTTTTTGAGCATGTTTAATGTAAAGGAATAAACAGACAAGTTTGTGTATTATGACTATATTATAAAAGTTTTAGCCAGAGGTGAGTGGGCTGAAAAGTTAAAAAGATTCAGGATTCAATGACCATGATTGAAGAAATTCAAAGGTATCAGAAATTAAAAAAAAAATTATTTTAATTCTCAAAAACTACACGAAGTTGTATTAAAACGTCCATTTTTATATTAATAGTAAAGTAAATTGATCTCAGAGAGACCGGCTGAAGATAACACAAAGTTTTCCTATCTATGGTATCTTATTTTCTACCCTTATTATTCTACGTAAGAAGATAAGAAAAACCTTATAATTGCAAATAATCTACAATAGTAAAGTAAATCCAAAAAATAATTTGTATAATCTAAAAATATCAGTTTTGAGAATTTATTAATTTAAGGAAATTATAAAAGATGAAAGACATTTTTAGCGGATGGATAAATTTTCAGACTTTTTCTTAGCAAATAAAATTAAATCTAACGATATAAAATTATTGAATTGAAAATAATATTTCATTTAGATAAAACACATAGGAAAAAATATATTTTATGAAATAAGTTAGAAATGAAATATATATGTACAGAAGAAAAAAATGTAATTCTAGCGAGTGGTAAACCAGCCTGTGGCTTTGGTAAAAGCTGATGAAGATTGGAAATCAATAGGGAAGATGTTCATTATCCGAAGTGTCGCAAGACCGGGGATTTCCTTTTTCTACTATTTTCTTTCTTTTTGCTTTATCTTTATTTTCTAACCAACCATTGAAAAATTTCTCGCTGAGTTTACTGAAAATAAAAAGAAAATGCAACAGATCCACATTGTTTAATCGAAAGGAAATTAGTGAAAAGGTTTATTTTATTTTAATACTATTATTAAACTACTTGAATTAAATGAACTATTTTCACTATCTGAAACATTTTAATGAAGATAAACTATTATGAAATTTTAAAAATTTATCATAGAAAATGTAACAAGGAAAATAGTTGATTAATTAAACAGAATTTAAGTCCCATGGCATTTCATAAATTAATTTGTAATGTACAAAAATATTTTTAAAATATAATTTTAATGTATACTGGAGTTCACTAATCATAGTATATAAGTTTATTTTAATTAAAATTAATCGCAGTATTTTTTAGATAACATACATTAAAAAAAAATTGGTATTTAACCATCAGTGTGGTTTTGTCATTAGGAGTTATGTCTAACTGGGTTTTGAAATTTTTTTTATAATTCTTGTAATAAAGATCAGTTTTTAGCTTTATGAATTACTTTTAAAGGGTTTTGAGCTTTATGAATATTTATTGAAATCGAAATATTTAGCGTATTTTTTATTTTTTTACTAATAAATCAAGAATCATTTATATAAATGATAAAAGATTTATATAAATTTTTGTAAACTGAAAATGGCTAAAGATTAAAAGAAAATCTATGTTATTTATTTTCCTGCAAGATAATTTTCCATTTAAAATAATATCTTCTTTAATCTCTTGGTACGAAAAAATTCAATGTATAAAGTTACTTCATTATTTTTATATATTTTTTACACAAAATAATACATATTACCTTTTCCATATAAAACATTTTATTTTTGTTAATTGGATTAAAATATCTTTATTACGTTATAAATCTAATCACACACATCCATATTAATCAATGAATTTTAATAAGTATCAAGTGAGTGCATAAATTATTCAATTCTCTTCTGCTCCCAGGCCTACCCTACCATTTTATTTATTTTTTCCATTAGAGAAGATATATTATTGTAATTTTTGTAGTCTCTTACTCTGCGTAAGCAATCGATTAAATATTACCTTAGTAAGAATTTCAATTGGAAATAACCTAAACAAGGTAAATTAGTAAGCTCACTTTTGAAATCTCCGCAGATGGTCCACTAATTTATATATCCCATTAAAAATTGTTAAAAATTCTACATTTTTTTTGAGGAAAATATTTGCTTTCTGTAAAAAACAGTACGATTATCATGGAAAAGATTATCATGGATTCATTATTTGATAGAGACTGTACTGCCAAATCTTATCAAGAAATTATTACGAAATTTAATGACTTAGAAGTTTTTATCAAAGATGTTGGTTAAAAGCTAAACACCAGTCCGCTAATTACACTGTGCTGATACAGAATTTTTTGTTTGGGCTCTGACCCTTCATATTCTATGGATTTCTCACCCACGTATTTATTAATAGTGGGGGGGGGGGGTGTCTGAAAGAGAGTGTTTTCAAGAAAATCCGACTTACATTGGAAAGTTAAAAAAAAAAAGAGCACGTAAATGTTAATGTAGAAACACTACCATTGATTACATAAAAAAAGAAGCATATTGGGGCTGTATCAAAGAAAACGTTGACGTATTCAAAATATTTTGTTAGTTATACCTAAACATTACGTATACTAAAAACGTTTGTCTGTCTTGTTAATTTTTCTGTATCGTATAATCAAAGGGTTAATCTATGAATAAATTAATTGTTTTGGAAATGGTTTGCGTGACTTAAAACTTTGAATAAATAAAAAAAATTCTATAATATTAACTTCAACAGTAAGGAATATTTTATTTTATTCTCCGTTGTTTAAAAGTAATGAATGAAAGTAATGAATTAAGAGTTTATTATTTTATTTATTTTTTTATTCAGATACTAAACATTTACACTGTTTACGACGAATTCGATTTTAATCCTGTTAATAAAAAAAAAAAAAAAACTAAAATTAATTATTTTTATTGTAAATCTGATGCGCTTCTGGTGTATTTAATAATAAAAAACATTAGTGTCGTTATTATATATTTCATTAAAAACGCTTTTATATTTTACGAAATAAAACAAATTAAAGATTTAGTATGAGTAATTTTCGTTTAATACAAATTTATCTATCTCTGAATAAAAATGTATTACAATAATACATTTAAGTTAAAAGAAATATAAATAAAATCCAACATATTAAACATTTACTGCAGCAGAAAATGCAATGAAATTTATAAAATAAGTCCAGCAACATGTACGGTTCAAATTTACAATATAATAAATAATTCATTTTGTTTTCTACATCTCATGCAATTAAAAAGTGGGATCTCCATCGGGATAAAACCCGAGTAAAAATGCAAGTTGGTGAGGGCATGTGCTTTAATGCTTTAACCAGATATCACGGCCGTGCTTGTGCTTGATATTGTATTCACAACGGAGCAAACTTTTCCATGCTCATTAGAATTCATAGGCGTTCTCAGCATTTAAACATCCAAACGGTTAGCTTGGGCTGAAAGCTTCTGTTTTAAAATTAAACTTTTAACACACTCCTTTACCATTTTCTGTTATATAAAAACTGCAAACATATATATAGTATTTACGCAGTGAAATGATATTTTACATTTAATTACTTAGAAACACACGGTTTGAATATTTTATGCACTAGAAAAGATATATTAACCAAATCTAAATATAATCATCCACTTTATGACGCGAATTGCTAAATAAATTTTTCCACAAAGCGTCAACGAAATTATTATATCGGTTGCAAACGTAATTTCTAACTTCGTATTTCAGTGCTACTGAATGCTTTTATTAATGTTTTAATAGCTAATAATCTATTTTTAATTATTTACTAAATTACAAAAACATTAAAAGTTATAGATAAAGAAGAAAAAATAGCTGGGAAAGTATTGTATAACTTTCACGGTTATTAATAATATATATTAAACAAGTTAGAGCCAGAAAACAAAAAAAAAATGACTTTGTATTTTTTAGAGGCGGAGGAATAGATTTTAGGAAACTTTTTTCTAAATTTATTCATTCATTTATAGGTTAAGCTTAATAAATTTACCTAAGTAAAGTTTTCTCTAAATCTAATACCATCTACAATGAAGGCTAAAATAAAAAAAAATAAAATTTCAAAAAACTTTTCTCATTTTATGTTTGGAGTTGATAATTAAAAAAAAAAAAATTGAAGACATTTATTTCTTGATAGCTATAGACGTAAATTATGACTAATTTTTTTTTTTGAAAAATATTAAATACGATGGGAGATAGAGCAAAAGAACAAAAACCATATATTTAAATTTTAAGAGCCGGGAGTTGATTTTATGAAAATATACATTTTTTGGATTATTTATATATGCATATTTGGTAACAAATTTGCTTTAATGAAGTTTTTTTTAAATTTCTCTGATGAAATTTGAAATTTTTTTTCGTGCATCTCCATAACGTATTTTGAAAACAAAAATATGATCAATGTCCGATGTACAGAAGAAATATTTGAGACAAATTTGAAGAAAATCAGTTCAGTCAATCCTGAATATAAGGCCAAAAGCAATACGATTTACATACACACCAATACACATACAAATGTTTTTTTTTAGTTTAGATTAACTAGTTGGATCCTAAAAGGTATAGATTTGTAAAAAACCAAATACCCCATTTATTGCATGATACCATGCTTAGATGTAATAAAAAAAAGCGTAGATGTCTTACAAAATAAATAATAAAAATGAATAAAGAAAAAATTAAACATAAATACATTCTAATAAACTTTTATTTAATTTTTAAAACTATCAAAATTCTAAAATACCTATCGGATTAGAAAAAAATAAATAATCTGAAGAAATATCCATACAACAGAAAATGCTATTTAGTCCATTTCCATTTAACAATATACCTAGGCAATAAATTAAACATCATTATTATACTATATATTTAGAAAATGTTTCTTTTATTATTTGTTTAGTAAAATATATAGCAAAAAGATAATAAATTATGTTTCCTACAGGTTACTTAATATTTATCTTTATCACGGTATTCAAATTGTGAATAATATTATCAAAAGCCATTTTTTTCTTGTTTATCTATTTTTAATCAATTTTCTAAATTTAGTTTTATAATACGAATTTCAAAAGAATAATATAAAATAGAACTATTACAATGCAGACGATTTAAAAATGAAATTAACATAATTTTAACGTAATTAATGTAATTTTATTTTACGAATAAAATTTAGTAAAAGGAATGAAGAAAAGTAACTGTATATTAAAAATAAATTAACTACACAAAATTGTTTGAAACAAAGGAATTTCCCACGTCCTTACCTTAAATCTCTGCATCATATGTTTATCAAAATTTTTAAAATAATTCCTTGGATTTACTCTAACGATGACAAATATAATCTGAGTTATATTGGAAATTTTTCAATGACTAAACATTTAAGATCGACATAACCTAATTTTTATCCTTGGTCATGTAAAATAAATAGGACAGGTATTTGATTGACTTGTATTGGTACAAGTCTTAAATTTTCCCTATTTTCTGAAAGAAAGCTTACTTAATAATTTTTTAAAGAAATTTTATCTATTTGTAAGGCAAACACAAACAAAGTCTCATTTTTACATAACGGAAATTACACTACATAAATGTACTGAAGTCTACCATCTGTACTGCAAAACTGCGGGTTAATGAATTTCAAAAAAAGTAAAACTTTACACTTTAGGTTTACATTTTAAGTTTAACTTTAAACCTTTGCTTATTAACTTCATTAATAATTTTTTTATAATTTAAAAAGAATTGCCAGGAAAGGGTTGTATAACTTTTCCGGCTTTGGCCTTGACAGATTTTTATTTCAAAAAAGCTGTATGTTTTTAAATATAAATGACTATTATTATAATTATTATTATTACTTAAGACTCAGTCAAATAATTTATGAAGTTAAAATGGAAAACAATTTTGGAAGTCAGTTTAGGTAACAATTATATAATGAAATTAGTAAATAATTTTAGGAAACAACTTTAGAAATTGTTTCTACAAGTTATTTCTAAACATTTTGTCGATATTTCACTAGACCATAGAGGATGCCGAATAATACTAATTTTTATAAGAGGGAAAAATTATTATCGATAAGTTATACCATTATATTTTGAGTAAATTCAAAATATAATGGGACCAGTGCTCCATATATAGAAATATTTGAGCCAAATTTTTATTTTAAATATTTAGTTAGTAAAATAAGAGAGTACTTGAAAAATAATTAAGTTACGAAAAGTTTGAGTTAAAAGTAATTTTTATCTAAGTGTAACACATATTTATATCAATTAAAAAAAATGTTTAAATTACAACTTAATTTCTTCAAAATTATTAAAGGTAAACTAACTGAATTACACCAACGAAGAGAGTAAGTTTAAACTTTATAAAGTTGATACCAAGAATAAAGTTATGGATTTTAAATTCTCGGTGAATTTCACGTGATTCAGACCGTGGTAGAAAGTTTTAAGTAAAATTACAAGTTATTTATAAGTATTAGTTTAAGTAAGTAGTACTATAAGTATATATATATATATATATATATATATATATTTTTAATACTTTTATTATTGTTGATAATATTAAATTATTATACTAAGAAATAATAAAGTATTTAAAGTACACAAAAACGAAATAGATGTAATTATATAGCTATAATATGATTAAAATTAACAATATATATTAAAATATTTTTGAGTTATTAATTTAAAACCCACGGGGATTATTATTACTTTTGTACAAAATACAACATAAATGAAGAATTATTTTAATTGGTTGGAATTTATTTACATTTATCAGAATATTAAAATATTACATTTTTCTGTGAAAATAAATGTTAAACATTTATGGAGATCTATTAAATTTTGAGAAAGAAAAATACATTACGACTTAAATTAATAAAATGTTATAAATTTATAGAGTACGTTTAGCATACGGATAGAGTACGTTTACTCAATTAATAAAGTGATTTATTCAGAAAAATTTAAAAAAAATATAAAATGCTATTCTATAATTTTAGGTAAAAGAAGGTAGAACAAAAAGTATTAAAAATAAGGAAAATTTTGTGAAGAAGGGTAAGAACACGTGAAATGAAATGTAGAGGATTTATTTGAATTATTGAAGAAATAAGCATATTGAAGTTTTTAAGGAAACATCCCCTACTAGATTTACGATAAAAGGTATTCTTGCAGGTGTTGCTATAAAATACAAGCAAAGGAGGACGTTTTAATATGATAGGTGGAAACATGCTGTACCGTATTGCTGACATCACAAAGTTATATGAATTGTTGGAATCCGTTACGTTAAAGTGGAGAAAGCTTATTTCAACGTGTGAAGTATAAATAGCAAACAGCTTTGATTTTACTCTAACAGTAAACTATAAAAGATATAAAAATTTATCCAGGTGATACGAGAAAAAGGTCGTAAGTCTATAAAATGTCACACATTCACGAAGGGAGATGACAGAGCATTCAAAGTGGTCTTGGGAAACCTTCACCGCTGTATTCCTTTGACGTAATAAAAGAGGACATTAAGAATAAAGATCATAAAGTAAGGAGTATTGTCAATGCCCGCCATAAAAATAGCAGAGAACACTACCCATATTCTTTGTGAATTTGTAGGGTTGTGAATTTACAACCCCAAAGCAACAACAAAATGTATTTGAATAAAACTATTTAGTTAATTGCGTAAAATTTGAAACGCTCAAAAGAACTCCTTGTGTCATACATTGTAAGTACTGCCTTCAAATTATTAAATTAAAAAATTTTAAAAACTCCTGGGTTCAACTCTAACGCAGAAGATGTTATTTATGCAGCCGTGTTCGGCTATACTATTCATAAAAAAGTCATCTAATGGAATTTTTCGAACACACACTTTCCTCTGGAATGGAAAATCTGTCAAACGAAGATAATCCTAAAGCCAGCTAAACCCTTACAGAAAGTGTCTTCTTACAAGTCGATTAGCTTCCTGCCGATTTTATCTAAGATCTTCGTGACCTTTTTCTTTGAAGGCTATGACTTAATTACCCGAAAATCACTTTGGTTTTAGAAGTGGCCACTCAGCAATAGAGCAAGCTCACAGAATATGTAATGTTATTATCACGTGTATTAAAAGAAAGAGGTACTACTGCTCTGCAGCGTTTTTAGATGTACAACAGGCCTTCTTAGATGCGAAATTACTTAGATGGTTACTTCTTGCATATTAAGTAAACAAGATCTAACTTCTTTGAAAATGCCTCGGGAATGCCGAAGAGTTCGGTATTGGTAATGGTTCTATTCCTAGTGTAAAGATCACAGAACAAGATATTGCAGGAAGTGTCCCAACCTTCTTGGCTCGTCAGAAAGTTTGAAATAGATGAATACCTGGGGATCCGGTATGTTTGGTATGATATTGTCCGTTTGACTTCTGAAAACAGGGTTAGGATAAATAGACATGTAAATAAATTTCTTGCTTTGAACCAGCTAGGCAACGGTAATGGCATTAGACGATTGAAAATGGTTCATATATTTGACCTTAGTGATGGTCGTTGGAAATACTCTACTTTCCTGGGAGTTTTTCCCGGTATTATTTCTTCTTACAATTTTTTACTATTTTTGTTAACTATTGTTTTAACGCTGTTTTCATTCCTTCTTTTATCTACCTGGGTTTATTTTTTATTTGATAAAAATACATCATACGAACTGAATGTTTTGGACACATACGCTTCATAGATTGGACAAGTTATAGAACCAGTTATACAGTGATTTTAACATAATGACTGTTTTCTTGAACTTATTATGAACATGTTTATTAAGATGGACGTTTCTGTTGTTATATTCTTTTACTGTTTGTTTTCGACAATAGTCATCACTGGATCTCTGTCATGTTATAAAATCTTTTTATGGCATTTTAAATAAACAGATTGGATGATCTTTTAGATCATTTGATAATTTAAGAAAAATGAAAATAAAACCATTAAAAGATTCATTCTTCTAAGCCAGAATATTGCATTAATTTCTATGAAAACAGTTTTGAGTTCTACTGTCTGATTTTAAAGTGGAGCATAATTTATTATTTTAAGAATAACTCTTTTTTACGTACAAGTTTTCTTTAAACCCAATAGAAGGATAAACACTAACTGTTGCATGTATTACACTTGTTTTACATGATTCTCGTAACAATTAAAAAATTGAATAAAATACGATATATGTTATTTGATTTAAACAAATTTTATCTTAAAATGACAGCTGTTTCCATAACAAAGTACCTTCTTCAGATGTTACGAACAGATTACTACAGATTAAAGACTGGATACAAAGAACAAGGTAAATACATTGAATCAGAATATAAAGATAGAGAGTATAGCATTAGGGAGTGTACACATTTATTAGTTAAAACTATTGGTTTATTTCACAAAATGGGTGGTACCTACTGTTAAATTGGAAGCTTCCTCTACATTTGTACTTTTAATAACGGTGAACTATTGAAATCTAACTGATCATTTAAAAGTAGATAAGAATTTTTAAGTTTATTAATTTCCAGTGATTCATAAAGGTTTAACTTTAAAGTTGAAATTTTTAATGTTATTTTAATTTAATTTATTTTATAGTCAGGTAAAATACGAGTATTTATTTTTATTATTATTTTTATTTTGTTTAGTTTATTCTATGTTATTTAATTTGTTACTTTCTCTGTTTGAGTTATTTGGTGAAATAATAATAACAATCACGTTCGATGTTTAGAAAAAACTTTTAGGACCCATTTCTCCATTTCCAGTTAAACTAAACGAGATATTCAGTGGATTGGAAACTGCAGAAACTCTTCAGATAATATAAAAAAACCATTTTCGGGTTATTTACATTTCGGTTTTTTAAGGGGCGAGACGCTGTACGGCGCGATGACAACAAAACCACTGTTAGGTATGTGCGAAGCGATACGCTACACCTGTCTCCGGTTACTTGAATAAAAAATTATAAAATAAAAGTAATTAAATTAAAAAAAAAAAAAAAAAAAAAAACGTGTGATGGGATGACTACTGGAATCTATAAAAAAACTTCTTGCGGGTATCTGTAGTACCGGCCAGTTATAACTAGTATTTTTAAGAATGAGGTCAACTATTTTGAAATCCACATTCTTAGACCACTCAAATTTTCCTGTATTCTACTGATCAAATTGTTGTTCTGAAGAATAACAATACACTGATATTTTTATAAATTGAACAAGGTTTTACTTTTATTTAATAATATTATTCTTACATGCTTGAGTTTAATGTACATAGAGGAGGTCTAAGGGTCAGAGCCCTTTGGCTAAACGAAGGTCGAATGAAAGGTCATGACCGGCTAAATATACCCTGACTGCGACGGGAAACGCGAGTAATCATATAGCGCGGGTGAAGCCGAAATGGGAATGCTAGATAGGGAATTGTATACATCTCTTCTTTGTTGGGTTTTTTCTTATCAGTTTATATTGACTGGATTATTTCAATTCTTTAATAAATGGATTGCTTTGACAAAGATTGTTCAGTTTATTTATGTGCCATTTTTTTTTTTCTTTATGAAAGAGTTGGGCAACAATTTTCCCTCTATATATTCTAATATTCCTTCTATATTTTTAATAAACATTTTTATTTACAGTTTTATCCGGATTTAATGAAAATTTATAAGCAGTATTATTGATTGAATAGATTTTATTTATAAATAAAAAATAAGTTTTCTATTAAAAAATATTGCGGGTGAAGCCGCATTGATATCTCGGGTGAAGACGCACGGGGAAACGCTAGTATATATATATATTATATATTTGTGTGTGTTTGTGTGTGCACGCGCCTGCGGGTAAATTTTACTGATTATAATTTATTCTTTAGAAAAAATTACTCATTTAATTACCAACTTTTTTAAACTTTGTAAAAAAGATGATTAATAACGATGACTTTATGCGTTTCGAGGCATAAGTCGACAGTTAATTAGATAATTAATTTAGTATAATGAATTAAATAATAATGAATAATTTTTGTAAATTAATTTAATCATAGATTTTTTTTATTAGCTTTTAAATAAAATAGGTTTATGTTTTATTAGTTTATTAAATATTTCCTGAAAAATATTATTAAAAAAAGAATAATGTAATCCTGGTATAATAACAATACTGGAAATAACAATAATCAATGCTATTAACAACATGATCATCAGTAACATTAACATTTTTTAAAACTAATGATAACAAACTAATGTAGTTCATTCAAAGAGAAATCTCAAACTTTATGTAACATTTCTGACCTCATGAACAGCAAAATCTTAAACTGTGCAGAGAGGATGATATTTTTAAATTGTAGCGGTCAAACGCAAAATCTTATTTTATTTGCATAGTAGCCTTTGATCCTTAACGACTTCTTATATTATTTTTAAACGAAATTACAAAAAAAATCTTAAAATTTATTAATTGTTACACAAAATATTAGAATGAAGTACATAATCTATTGAACGGAGAACATAGTTTTTAATATAATTCGTTGAAATATCAGAATTAATTTTTAATAGTAATAGATATTTTATTAAATAACATTTTGAAAATGCAAAATACTAAGGGAAAATTGAAAACACACACACACACACACAGAGGATAGATAGATAGATGAATGCCTAAACTGAAAGAGAAAGAAAGAAATAAAGATGAGAAATCAGTAATAAATTAATCTTGTCATGTAGTAATGATATAATTTACACCAATTCTGTCAGTTTATAATCGCGTGATATTAAAAATTAGTTGAAAATAAAATGCTTTCAATTCTTCAATCAGACATGGTTTAATTTATTATAACATTATTATGCAGCCATTGACAAAAAAATAATTTTAACGAATTAAAAGTATATTAGAACCACGGCAACGCCCAAGAAGATTATAGGCATTAAGGTAACGATTAAAATTATTTTGAATGAAAGGTCAATATTTCCAAACACTGTTAACAGTTAACATTATTTATTTTTTCGTATCATACGAATATATAATCTATTTAATGAAAAAATTTCAATGCTAAAATTTAATTTTTTAGAATTTCATTTAAACAAATTGTATGGCAATATTTTCTTTTAATTAGTACCATTATAGAAAAAAATAACTTTTTAGTTTGAATGAGTCAGTATTAATATTATATTACATTCTATGGATTGGATAAAATAAGAAACCATAAAAAACAATATTTACTGATCAAACATACATACGAAACCAATTCGAGTCTATACTACATCTACAAGCTAAGATTTTCTCCAAAGTTCAAGAAAATCATTCCTTGGAGAAGGAATTTCTCTACGATTGTAAACTATTATAAATTTATTTATGAAGTATTAATGACTATAAAAAAAATAACTATGTTACATCTTAACCCGTGATACTCAGAGTTTTAACCATTTAGAAAATTTGTCAGGATATTTATATAAATTTACTTATGTCTAGGAAATCTAAGCAATTTTATATAAACATAAATCATTGATATTAACAACCCGCTTGGTTATATTTTAAAAACTTGTTCATGTTCAGGATTAATTAGGACTGATTGCATTTAGGTCACCTTATATTTGCCAGCCTCCGTGGCGCGAGTGGTAGCGTCTCAGCTTTTCACCCGGAGGTCCTGGGTTCGAATCCTGGTTATGCATGTCATTTTTTCAGACACGTTACAAAAACACTACTCTCATCCCCAGCGGAAAAAATTGCTTGACTGCGGACCCGGAGGTTAAAAAAAAAAAGTCACCCTATATTTGGCCTGTTACATAGTTGATTACCAATTTACACCACTATTCTGAATATTATCTTTAGAGATTTTGTATTTAAGACACCAACTATATTGAGATCTTTTACATTTAATTAAAGTAAATACATCATAATAAATTTCATGTCTTATATTTTTAATAAAAAATAAAATATAATTTCTTATGAAATGAATTGTGTTTTGGTCAACGCAAGACTTTTCGAAGATTAGTAGTAAAATAATATTATACAATTTACATTGATCAGAATAAGTGAACATTTTAGTTACAGTTATTTGCAAGATGTAACTATAAAAAAATCAAAAGTTTTAAGATGTATTTTTTTTTCTTAGCCTGAGAAGATAATAGTAATAATTTTTTTGTAAGTTTCTAACAGCATAGAGAGAAAAACTACTTCAAAAGTGTATAAGAAAAAATCTCATATTGAGTATAAAGTTTAAAGAAACCAACCACGAGAATCAATCATTAAACAATAAACGGTTTTTGCTTATAAATACTGTGAAAGTGATATGCTGGTCGGTAAATCCTTTTATTGAGCGAGTAATTATTTGTAATAAGTGTAAAGTTTTAATGGAAGAACTTACTCGAAAAATAATGGAATTTTAAAAAATTTACTTCATCATACGTCAAGGGTTTCTGTATTTTTTTCAAATGTAAATATAAATTTAATGAACGGTAATTTAAGTAATCATGTCTTAGGTATATATTAAAAAGATCCATTTAAAATTAAGACATTAATTTTCTTTTAAATTTTCTATTGAGTTATACGGATCGACTTCTAAGATCATTATCCCTTGTCACATTCGTTAAAAAGAGAATAAAATCGCCATTATCATCAGATGTAAGGCTGTACAGGGTCATTACAATTTTATAACAACACAAAAATATACTTAACACTGAGACATTTAAATAAAAAAGACATACAACATATACAGGGCGTAAAGGGTCCTGACATTTACATAAAACACAAATGTTAATATAAAAACATTAACACTCTTTTAAACCAAGTACACAAAAAAAAGTCTAGAATGTACCACGTACATTGTGAGAATCCTGCGTCCAGGTGCAAAAGGTCCTCACATACGGAATTCTGTCAATATATACTGACTGACTGTTGTCGAATGCTTACTACAAACGGGTTAGTAATCCGCTGGCGTAGAGATTAGTTTTCTAAATCAGCATCGATATTATTTATTAATGCATGCCTCTTTCTACGGTTTTCATATATTGTACATTCATCCAGTAGATTCTTTCTCAACAACAAGTGGTTTGTAACAAACACTGAACATTGGTCTTTTTTCTCCTGGTCAACGCCACTTGATCTCGGCGAGCCAGTTCGCGTCGCTCTTCCATTTATACCGAATAATTTTAATTTCATTCAGTTTCGTATTTAATCTTCTCCATTCATTACTCCACGTGGTTCTGTTAATCATTGTTAGACGATTTTTAATGTCTTATCACTCAAATAGGAATCATGTCCATGTTTTCACAAAATGTTGAAATTCTAGCAGCTTCATCAGCGCTTTTTCCTGAGATACCAGCGTGCTCTGGAGTCCATACAAACAAATACAGATCGCTGTCCTATTTGGTTTAATACACATGAAATGGACAGGATATTTCAAATAAGAAATTTTCTTGTTCCGAATAGCAGTTAGTGCGCTTATACAGTCTGAACATATAAATACTCTCTCTTGCAGAGATGTTCTGTATAGCAAAGAGCTAGCTTCTGTATAGGAATAAGCTCTGCATGTAAACATTTACCATATATGATAGTTTTCACCAATGAGCTTCTCTATTCAGTACGTAGAGCATCCAACACAATATTCAGTTTTAATACGATCAGTAAAAGTTTCATATAACCCTCATAGTTACTGACGATTGTTGGAAATTCCTGCTGGTTCATCACTGATTGCATTTAGGTCACCCTATATTTGCCGGTCTCCGTGGCGCGAGTGGTAGCGTCTCGGCTTTTCACCCGGAGGTCCTGGGTTCGAATCCCGGTTATGCATGTCATTTTTTCTCTTTTACTTCTTCATAAGGTAGATTTAATCTTGCACTTATAGATGGAAAAAGTGGTATTTCTCTGGTAGAAATTGCTAATTTATTGGACAAAGCAATTTCATGGTGTTTTTTATTGCTTATTCACAATACGGTATTTCAGCTGGCCTGAAATAAGTAGCGGTGTTCAAATTTTATAGTTTATGTAAGTAGGGAAGGTGCATACATTTGCTGCATATCTTTGTAGTAAGATTTCTCTTTTATAATGTAGTGGCATTATGTCGGCTTCAGATATTAAACTAGTCACCGGGCTTGTATTGAAAGCGCCCGTGGTATACGTGATTCCGTTGTTATGTATTACGTCTAACTTTCTTAGATGCGACTTTCTAGCGAATGAATATGCAGAACACCCGTAATCGAGCTTGTATTGAGCCAATATCTTATATAACTACAGTAATATCTCTTTATCTGAGCCACAATTGATGTTTGATAAACATTTAATAATGTTTAGAACTTTCTTGCATATAACACTCAAATCCAGTATGCATACACCCCAAGTAGAGATTTATCTAACAGTAAACATAAAACCCGTATTATTTTTGTAATGAACTGGATCATCATCAATGGCCAAAAAGCTGGACTACAATCAACTAAGAATTCTCTTACTGCAGAAGTTATACGGTGAAAATTTGAATCCGTTATTCTTTACAATTTCGTTAAGGACGTTTAAGGCACTGTGCAAATTGGACTTTAACATATCTGTACCCTTACTGGCATATACGATTTTTTGGGGTTCTCCTGGAGTAGCTAATGTTAGATTTTTGTTGACGATCGGAATACCGCTCAAATGCGAGCCTTGTGATAAGCCATTTTCAAATATCTTCTCTGACGATTACTAATTATAAAACCGTATATGAAACGTACGGTTGTTCATGTAGTTGCAAAATAATACCGGTAGATTACGCAAATACCTAATTCTTGTACTTGAAGCATTATTCCATGATGCTTAGTCATATGGAAAACTTTCTGTAAATCAAAGAAAACTCCGACATAGTGCATCCTAGTGATGATACTGTAGTCTATAATAATTTCTAAACTGATTATTTAGCCGGTAGTTGAATGGTACTGCTTTATGCATGATGCTAAAATCCATACGAGTCGATTATTTATCATTTTTTCCATGATTTTTCCAACAGCACATGTCAAAGAAATACGAAGCCAACTTTTGGGATCGGTAAGATTTTTATCTTTTTCAAAAATTGGAACAATTTTATTTCTTCCACTGCCGTAGTTACATTCCATCTCACCATATCTGATTATATAATTTTAGCAATCTACGTTTTGCAGCAGTGCTTAGCTGTCTAATCATGATGACGTAATGTATTTCGTCAGGACCAAATGCTGCATTACTAGTTTTCCAACTCTCAAAAGTTCATCTTTTTTGTTTGTATATTTTATTTCATATTGTATGAAAAATTCATTTTGTTTTCCAAATTTAAATGACCTTTAAGTTCTGCTCTTTTATTCTTGAAGTATTCGTCATAATTAGCCGTTTTACTGGCTTCTTCTAATTCAATGGAAAATAATTCAGCAATTTCATTTGAATTATCTATTACATCATCTTCATATTCATTTCATCATTTTCATATATTCTTCTATTACATAGTCTTCATCTTCATATTGTGGGGTAAAGTTTGTACGCCTACAGATAGTCTTCACTTTCTTTCAAACGTCTGCTAATAGAGGTATAACGTAATAGACGTCTGCTTTCAGTCATATTTCTGTTAATAGATGACATGTATTGTTGCCTGGGTTTTTTTTTTATCTGCCATAAGTTTTTTGCATACGTCTTCTACTTTTAAAAGGAATTAAATTTTCCAATGTTGAAAGTTTCTTGAAAAATTTCATTCTGAGAAATTATAAACATCTGAAGCAGAATTACTTTGTAATATGGCAAATGAAATAATCTCTTCGTAAAGCGAATAGAATGTATACTGTTGCATATTAGTAACTTACAACAAATTATGGGTGATACTCTGTTTATCATAGAGACTGACCTTTCTGTTAAATAACAATAATACTATGAAACGAAAATTTGACTTCATGTATCTCAGATACTTCATAAGTTTCACAGTCAAAAGAAAAACTATAAAAAAGAGTGTAAGGAAACAAATGTTTAACCAGGCCTGGAATTAGATGTTAATTAGAACGTAATAAAAATACTTAGCCGGACAACAGAACTTAAGAATCTTAGCGTTAAAATTTAATTAGTAACTAACCATTCATGAAAAGATAAGTTTCATCCTTCTTTGAAGCTGAATTTTAAGTATTAACGACACTGGACTAAACTAAATTACCAACTATGATTAAACTAAAAGCATTTTATTTGGAATTACTGACGAACAAATATTTATTTTTACAACAGAGCTTCCTTGCAATAGACTGCCTCCGGTACCCACTGGAATAAAATATCTAATAATTTAAGAGAAAGAAATATTAATGAAGTATTAGATAACTAGTAACTGGAACGTACAGTGCTTACATATTTTTTAATCTCATCTTTACTTTAGTACCTTTATCATTTTATTTATTCAATATATTATTATCATTATATTTCTTTTACAGCAATGTAACTATTATATTTCGTTTTCTTTTTGCAAAATGGAAAGTTTTTAAGGATTTTGAGTGATTTTTCTTCCAGAATAACGAATGATAAAAGAAGATTGAAAAATAAATCCATTGTTTAGAACAGCAGTTTATTAGCAAAATCTATAATTTTAAAACAGTGTAACTTTTTTGCTTCAACAAAATTATAGACTTCCCTTTATTGATTAAAAAAATCAATATTTTCTGGATTTCTTTTCACTTGGATTTATTGAATAAGTACATAAATACTCTCCGGGCGTAGATTTAAAAATATCTTTACGAAAATCTTATTTTTAGGAACACATTGTAGAAGCAAGCTAACATATTTTTTATTGTTTTATAACGTAGCTTTTAAATGTAAACCTTTTTAATAACAAACTCTTTCATTAAAGAAAGGTAACTGAAATTTTAATTAAATAAAAGATCTTCATACGTATCAATAACAACGCAATTAGCAGATACCGCTTCTTTGTTCTTATGAAATATTCTAAATTAATTATTTACAAATAAAGCCTGTATAGTTTGAAAATAAAGGATTCCTTCTTATAAATTCCCTTCCCCCTCAAAAAAAAAAACAAAAAAAACCTTAAGTAGATACTTTTTCAATATTAATTATTTAAAGTTACGTTTTTTTATAAAGTATACTTTTTTAAGTAAATAAAAGGTTTGTAGTTTTTTCATTTTCTTTTTTTTGAACCTATTATCATATTTTACGAATAATCTATTATTTATCAAAACTGTATTCAAATAACGAAAAACCATTGATATAAAAAAAAAGATTACAGGTAAAAAAGTAAATATGTAATAACATGATTTAACTTTCATAGAATCTGTTCTATCTAATTTTTCCTAATAAATTAAGATTTTATTTTATATTTGCCATACAAAATATGGCTAAGTTCAAAGATCATTGGGATAAAATTTCAAAAATAAAATGCTCAAGAACCGTTAATTTTAGTTTTTTTTTTTTTACCAAAACTGTGTTCTTTATTAGTTTCCCGTCTAGCACTATAGCTTTAGATGGAAAAGTATTGTAATCGGTCCAATTTGAACAAATGCGGTTTCCACCGGATCTTGACGTTTTGACAACTAAGGAACCCAAAAAACCGGATGGAAATTTTCCCGATGTTCCTATGTACGTGTGTGTGTGTTCTTGCACTATCTCCAGAACTACTGGGACGATTTTGACCAAACTTGGTCAGATTACTTTTATATATGGGGCATTGATGACATTAAATTTTCAACGTAAATGGTCAAAGGGGTGATGCTGTATAGCAAGGCTACCCTCAGTATCTCGAGATTTTGCCTAATTGAAGTCTTACTTTTCTTAGGCATATTTGTTAACAATTAAAAAATTATACTTCCAAAAAAAGTTTTGTAAAATCGCACCCCCATCCCAAAGAATGATCTAAAGAAACTAGCTGCTTTTGGATATAGTAGTACCCCCTCTCCCACAAGGAGCACTAGTGTAGCACTGACGTACGGTTGTTTTAATAGACTGCTATGTTGTGACGTCACAGTCAGCGGTAGAATTACATAAATGAATAATATTTAAATTATAAAAAAGTATTTAAAGTAGCCGCTAGTACCGTCACACCCGCAGGAATGAAATACAGTATGCGCGCGCGCTTTGGTTAGAGAAATAGATATACAAAAAGTATTATATTTAAATAAAATGATAAATGTTTTCAATTAAGTTATGTGTGTAAGCCGTGCATCAGAAAAAGCCGCGTGACAGAAAATCCTACAACTGTGTTGACAGCTTTTTATATATTGATGATACATAATTATATATCGATATATAATCAAGAAACCGTTCTTGATTGAATATCGATTATAAAAAATATCATGTCGAAAAGTAATAAAGTTTGTACACTGAGTTCAGCTTTAAAAAATATATAATTTTATATATTTTTAAAAAAAATGTATAAACCCTTCAAGGAATTATTATAATTAATAGAACTTGGTGGTTGAAATTTTTTTTGTTTATCTTAAACGGTCAAGATGAATGTCAAATCTTTTCTAAATAGCTTTATCTCATCCTTATCCTTGAACCTTTATTCTTTAGGATTAAAACTAGACTCCCAATTTACCGGTGCTAAGAATACGCGTGCGGAGATCAGAAGAGTTGCTGCAACCTTGATATTTGTGTGGTGGATTCAATGAAAGTAGCTCTGACTATTGAACTGTCCACAAGCTCTCTTTTCTACTCCATTGGTGATAAAAAAATCTAAACTTACAAACGTTCACCCACAACTCATTCATCGTAAATACGGCTGGTTGGAAGTTTCATTGCCTGATATTACGATGTAGTATGTACAGTATGTTACAGTACTTATTAACAAAAAAATTAGAAGTTTAATGGCGTAACATTCTTTTCCTGATTATAATACGCTGATTGCATCGTAACTCATATCAAAAGTCTTTATGCAGAATTACGGTTTATTTTAATCGGTAAATGTACAATTCACATTATATGAAATACTATTTTGCAACACATTCAATTTCTGCAGGATAACTAATACAGTTATACACCCAAAAAAAGTATATGAAAATATACTTTGCTATTCTCTATCTTTGCTCTTCTGTCTTTGTTTTGCAAAATACATTTTCAAATATATTCTAGGAATAGAAAATTAAAATATTCTATCTTAAAGAAAATACTGCAGGATAGAAGTCAATCTTCAGGATTTATTGTCAATTTTAGGAGTTATTTTGGATTCAATCATAACGTGAAACAAAACTATAAATTCAGTTTTATATTAAATTCATATTACTATTTCATTAAATTGAATTAATTTGGTTCAAAATAATTAGAATCCTAACATTAAGAAATGTTACCCAATATTTCCTACGCAATTAGATTCATATTTAAAGAATATATTTTAAGCCTAAATTTGAGATTTCTTTTTATCACAGCCTATCCTTCTTTCCATTTAAGTTTTATTTATGAATTATAAATTGTTAACTCTTACTATTATTATTTAAAGAGTTATTAAGAAGTATTTTTTCTTGAACTTCGAATATATATTTTTGTCAAGATCCTTCATCTACTTTAGAGAAAATTTATCATTATCTAATTAAAAATATACTTGAAAGAAATATGATTTTCATATATATAAAAACAAAAAGGTGTAATTAATTATGTTTGAAAATCATAATTCTGAAAAAATATGTGATCTTTAAAATATTTTATAATTTTTTTATTTTAATAAGTACTTTTTTTACGATCAATACATATATTATTAATAGAAGTTACAGAAATAAATAAGATCCTTTACCAATTTGTATTCTTAATTATTTATTTTGTGGAATTTTTAACAATAAATTTACGAGGTGAAATATTTAAATGTAAATCTTACCTTACTAGGATATAAAATATTATTTCTTTTATTGAGCTTGTATTTATTATTTTACAGAATTGAAAGATTAAAAAAAAAAAAAAAAAATTTTTGAATATAAATTTCAACTCAATAGTTATTTTATGAAAATTTCAGAAAGTATAAAGAGACACAAATGTCTAAGCAAAAGATTGAAATAACCTGTTAATTTATCGTTGAACTGTCAGCTTAATTACAATAAAAATCCCTTATGAGTGATAATCGTAAATCGTGAAAGTTTTTGTTTAAAAAGTTAATCGATTATATTTATAGTATCTCAATTAATGTATATTTAAGACTGATCAATAAATTTATATATAGATGTACTTTTGAGAGAAAAACATATATTTTATTCTTTAACATAACCCTTAGAAAACGTCCTTGTCAGCCGAGACTAACAGAAATTGAAAGGAAAGAGTGTGTGATGGCAACATCATTTGTTATTCAAGTGGATCATTATGGGCGTCTCTTATTGGCGGATAAAAAAAATACCTTTACCACCGAAACACAAATGATACGATCGTTTATTTTCTTTCTTTTAGGATAATGCGAGTAACCAGAACCTTAATACATTTCCTTTGATAACTTATATATATATGTATCTGGATACCCTACTCCTAACATATTTTCAGTGATCAATTATTTAAATTCGTTCATCATTGATAAAACTTGTATACACATATAGATAACATCTTGAGTTACAGTTAAGAATAAAAAAACTTAAATTTAAAGGTACTTTGTGAAATTGCTTTATATACATAAATATAATAAGTAGGTACGTATGATAATAAAAATTGATTTTCATGTAATGTTGAAAAATTTATTTTCGTTCAGCAACGTATTCTTATGTCCGTTATCATTTTATTCAAATCAGACCTTTATATTCCAGAGTGAATAATACAAAACATTTTTTTTTCATTTGCTCTTTCTACAAAAATCTACTTTAAAAAATAAAAACAAAAAAGAACGAAAAAAAAAATTTCTTAGAATATAATTATAAATCATGCATATAAAATATGCACATGTAGTTAAATATGTACATGTAATTATAATAAAGAAATAAAAATAAAGTTTTATTAATGATATATTAAAAATAGTATTAATATGAAGAAGCCCACTTTTGGAGACTGCCAGATGTGGTCAGTGTCTACACGGCAGAACTCACTGCAATTCAGCAAGCTCTTCGCTACACTGAACACTATTGCGAAGAGAGAGTGCTAATATGTTCCGATTCATTAAGTGCACTCGTCGCAATTCGGAACAAGAACATTAAGGATATCCTAATTGCAAACATCCTGTCCATTTTATACGTACTAAAACAACGAGGACAGCGATGCGTATTTGTATGGACTCCGGGGCATGCTGGTATTACAGGTAATGAAATCGCAGACGAAGCTGCCAGAAAGGCAACAGTCTGCGATGACTTGGATGGACTTCCTGTAAGAGTGGCAGATGTTAAAAACCGTCTAACAAACATAGTAAGAAACAAGTGGAACGCTGAATGGAGGAGTTTAAATACAAAATTAAACTCAGTTAAAACTTCTTATAAATGGAAAAGCGACTTTAAGTTGACTCGCCGTGAACAAGTAGCGGTGACCAGCCTTAGAATCGGTCACACGCGATTGACAAATTTATATTTGTTAACCGGCGAAGTGAGACCAATGTGCGGTGTTTGTAATAAAACACTGACAATCAAGCATCTAATAGAAGAGTGTACCATATATGAGGACCTCAGAAAGAGGTTCCGTCTTACAAATAATATTAGTGCTGATCTGGACAATGGAAATGAAGAAAATATAGTTGCATTTTTACACGCCAGTGGACTCTTAAAAGTCTATAAAATGGAAGTTTAAAGCTGTGGTAAAAGATATTCTAAGCGATAGTTTTATATATACATATAAGGGAGTCTCGAAGCGTGGCACGTATAGTGACGGGAGATAGCCCTCTTGCCTAGGCCATTTTGGCTCACCTGCATTCAAGAGCAGTGAGTCGGGGTGTGTCCGATGATGGCATGGGGGACCCTCAAGGGTGGATTGAGGGCGCGAGGCTATGGGTGTACGCCGTGCATGCCTATGGCCTGATATAAGAAGGATTCAACTGCCACGGCACCCTGGCACGACTGATATACTGCTCAACGGCGGTTCTGGTCGCCCCGAGGGTGCTTAAACAAACTATTAATGAGACTTCGTAGAAGAAAAAAAGAAAGATATGGTATTGATAAGTTTAATTTTAATTTTAATTTCATGGTCTTTTGAGAACCTATCTCAAATTTTAATATTGGGGCCCTTTACACCCCGTAAGTGTTTGTGATTGTCCTTGTCTTTTAGGTTTTAATGTTTATTGTGAAGTTTGTGTTTTTAAATAAAATGTAAGGGCCCTTTACACCCTTACATATGACGATCCTGATGGAGATAATAATTTCTTTTAAAGAATGTGACGAGGGCTAATGACCGTAGCAGTCGATGCCCGTAAAAATTCAGTTAAAAAAAAAAAAAAAAAAAAAATTTAAAATATATTTTTTTTTTATTATTATACATAAAAATTATTTTTTCCCCATCATTGCATTCTTTTCATCTACATTTAGTACTTGTTATCAGGAATAATAACATTGAACTTGATAATTAGATAAGAAAAATAGTAGTTTAGATATAAATATTTAAATTTATACCCAAAACATGAGATTTTATCACAAAAATCAATAGTTCATTTTGTAATAATGACTGATGTGGTAAACACACCTCTTTACATTTTAAGTGTTTTTAAGTAGGTTCTGAGGAACCTACTCTTTCACAGGTCTCTGTGATAAAATTTGTTGCTAGCATGCAATTTGATGGATTTCTTTTGTAAATTACATCATTTTTGAGAAATTATATTAAATATATATCAATTTATAATAAAATAATGTTATTTTTTAAAATTATTTACATTATCAAGTTCAATGTTGAAGAAAAATAACAGACTGTAAGTAAAACTAAATAAGAATATTATTTAAATTTTTTTACTATTTGTAGAAAAAGAAAATATGTTTTTATTAATAGTTTACTTGAAAATAGATTTATAAAATGACTAAAATTAATAAATAGTTATGTAAAAAAGAAAATGAAAAATTTGCAAAAAATATTAGATTTTTCTGGCATTTACATAGAATATTGTGAATAATAAATATATCTTTTAAGTTGTTTCTTACCTAATAAATTTGTTTTTACCTAATTGAATAAATAAATGTTATTTTTTACAATAACAGTATTAATTGTTGTATTATTTCTTTTATTGCATTATTATTCTATAATTTTTTATTCTAAATTGATAATTTTCAAAGCAGTATAACAAAAAAAATTAATTCACCAAAATTCTATCCTATTCTAAAGAATTCGTCTTAAATTATCATAAAAATGCAGAAAAAACACGTAAAATGATGACTATATTTTGAGGTATTTGAAAAGTTTTTTTTGAGTTTTTGAAATAAAAACATATAAATTAATACCTTATTCTTGTGATAAACTTTGATATTGGAAACTACTTCCAAACTGAAAACGCCTGATTTCAGAGCTAAATTACAAATCGATAAGCTGAGAAGAAAATAAAGTATAAAAATGTTGCAGATTTTTCTTTTTTTTATCTTTGAATTGAAATATTTAATACATTAGTAGTTCATTTTTCTATTTTTAAAATTTCAACTAGTTTTACTCCAAAATAACTCGTCAATATCATTTCATAAAAAAAACCACAATCATCTTCCTAATAAACAGAATATTACAATAAATTTCCTTAAAAGAAATTAAACCAATCCTGAGATATTAAAGAAATAGAAGCCGAGGAATATTCATTCACACAGGAATATCTTGTGAGCAACCCCTTATTATTTGTGGGTGTAAAGAACCACAAAATACAGAGAAATATAGAAAACTGGGTTGGTTATCTACTTATGGAAATATAGTATTTTTATTTTTCACGTTACATTTTTATAGATATTTCTTATTCTTTATTGTCTTTAAAAAGTGACTCTAAAATGATAAAAGTATGATTAAGCACAAAATAAACATTTTACTCAATATCATAGAATACATAATATACTATACTACAAAGTTAAAAGTCTGAAATTAATTTTCCAACTCTTTGTATAGTAAAATGTATCTAAAATCAGAATACATTTTTCACATTTAATTACTAGTCATCAGCTAATTGAATTTAGTCTCCTGTTTTGAATCATCAACCATTTTAATTGTATAGATAATAAATACCTTTAAAATAATGAACTATCATTTCTTTTAAATTCCAACTGTCTCAAAAATTACTTCTCGTTTTATCTAATTTGCTTTATTGAATTTTTTTTTTGTTCATTTATATTTTTTAAGATTTGTTATATCATGTATGATATATTGCGATAATTTATTTGAATAAATTCATCGTGTACTTATCTTGGACTTATTTATGGAAAATACTGTAAATAAAATTACGTTGATTCTTTTTATCAATTTTTTAGAACATAAAAATATCGTAAATAACATAAGATATAACTTTTTTATGATAACATAAGACTTACATCTGAAAAGTGAACATAAGAATCTGGAAATATCTATATTCATAAGGATTGAAAAAACAATTAAGATTTAAATACTGCAAAAGTTATAATAAACAAAATATATACCTGTAGTAAAAATAAATCACAAATAATAATAACAAAAATTAAATTTTGCTGAAAGAAAAACATAAATAATATAAGAAGAATGTTTTCAACATTCAGTTCATTTCTACGTATTTATTATTAAGTTCCAAAATTTATTTTAATTAGTCATCGTTTTCATAGCATATTTACAAATTATTCTCTTGCGGTTAAAAACAGTTACTTTAAAGCAACAGCAAAAAATATAAATCATAAAAAAAAAATAGAAACAAAAGTTTTGGTAATAATTAAAAAATAGTTTTCTTTTTTTTAAATTCCCTAAGTATTTTCGATTAATTTGCTATTATCATAATTGTTTATTTTCAAGAATTTTTCTAGATATTTTGGGTGAAACTATGCAAATTGAGTGCCAGTTTTTGGTATGATATCTTGTTTTTTTCAAAATTAATTGGAATACGTATCACTTACTTTTGAGTTCAACATTCTTATAAGCGATAATATATTTGGCTTAAGAGGACCTGGAACCAAAATGTACCTTTTTACAAAAACTACAGTATATAAGATGAAGGTTTTTAATTTATTTTGTAGAATAGTTCTTTCTTAAGATTTTAATGTTAAGAAACACCGCGGTTTCTTTATAAATTTTACTTTAACAATTTTTACAAATTTTTTAATTGAAGCTAAATTTTTCTTGCAGCATTTTCACTAATTTTATGCAATTACTTTCTTTATAGTCCAGGTATGATAATACAGCCGTATTACATTACATATTACCAATAAATAAATGTGTGTGCAAATGTTCATCATCCTAAGTTGAATAGATCCTGAGACAAGGAAAATTTCATTAAAATGAAACTCAATTTTTCAGAAAACGAGATATATATTTATATTTTCTATTTCACATTTATAAATAAGATGTTTTCTTAATCTAACCCATTCCAGGCCCTTATACTACATCTGTTTCATCACTTAGTGTGCCTCCCACTTTTTCTTTCCTTTTATTTTTTCGCAAACTCATTCACCACTCGTTCAGCATTCTTAATACATTCTTTGTCATCTTTCATCATTGCTGCTGTCGTATTACAACCGACACCTGAAGGTTTGATTGATTGATTAGTGTATATGATCCAACGGAATCATTTACACCAAGCTTAAAACTTTCCATCCCAACGAATGTGGTTTTTGGCAACCTTGTCCACACGACACTTGTTTACACTTTCATTACGATTCTGAATGCGCCCATGCAGACATTTTTTTAAAAAGTTGTGTCTGTGATAGATCCCTAATTATTGGTTTTATTTCTGCTATAACTGCTGCAGAAACACTGTGTTCATGACTGTACGCATCTCCAGTAATTTCAGCTTTGTTGTACTTGCACTATCTGTCAACACCAGACGGGTGTAGACCGTGTGCTAGTCGATCACTTGTTGACAGAAGTTGAAATACGTAGCCCAAATGGATAAATACATTTTCTTTAACTTACTAACATTTCTCCGGATTGCCGGTCCATTGTAGGTTTGAATTTTATCTATGATTGCATCTGTGAGCAGGCAGGTGTGTACATTATTTAAATGACAGCAGATTTTTAAAAACTTCAAATAAAACATTTAATTCTACTATTCCATTTCTAAATTGTTTTTTACAACTAAACTTATTGTAAATTAAATCTATATCATGTAGTTTTTTGGAAGAACTACTTGCAAATGGCGAAGAATTAGCTTGATTAGGTCCCGCCTTAGGTTCTAAGTTTTCTTGATTAATTTTTTTTATTCCTAAAAATTCCATTTTTGTATGCTGTTGGAGTACTAGAGCAAGGAATTCTAACTGATTATATAAAAAAAAACTTTCCTAGTGTTTGTAAAACAAAAAAAAAACACTAGAACTATTTCAACTTGCGCAATCGGAAAACTTACCTCAGTAAATATGAAAAATAAGCAATACTGCAACAGATGAGTAACAGAACCATCTTGATCACATTTCTAAATTATTAAATATAAAAATATAACCTCTAAAAAAAAGAAGGGAAATTTAAACAGCTATATATTATCAGTCATCTACACTAATTCACCGGCCTATGAGGCGCGAGTGGTAGCGTCTCGGCTTTTCATCCGGAGGTCCAGGGTTTGAATCTCGGTCAGGCTAGGCATTTTTCACACACGCTACAAATCATTCATCTCATCCTCTGAAGCAATACCTAACGGTTATCACGGAGGTTAACCAACAAAAAAAAAAAACACATTCTATTTGAAATTCCAATTTTGTGTGATTTGAAAAAAAAAGCTGTGCATTGTTTATAAAAAGTGATTTATCTCCGGCATTAATCATCAGATTGTAATGGTTTATACACCATTTTAAATAGAAAAGTTTGAGTAATTAATAAAACTAAAAAAAAAATTATCAATTCGTTTTATATAATTTCCTTCTGAATCCCCCTTAAAAGAAACGTAATAAGAAACCAAGGAAGATTTTACATCCGTAATAAGCATGATATGAATGCTTGATTTTGATAGTTTTCAGGGATTATTTTCACGTTTCATTTTAGTATCAAGTTCGAATATACGATGATATTACATCAATATCATTAACTGACTGCTTATCAATACTACTGATTGCTTATACTTTTGTGGAATAATTAGCGACCGTATAAAGAAACTGCAGGATTACATTATCCTATGCGTGAATCCTATCCTGTAACAAAGTTAGTGGTTAGGTACTTTATATCCGAGTGATAATGTGATTTACATGTTGTCGTTTGGTCTTGTCTTCCTAGCTGTTTTGTCGCGAAAGGTACGTATATAAATTTAAACTTATTTGTTCAGGCATCCAGCCTTGTAACCCAAATTTTATTTAATTGATTAGTTAAGAATTTTAAAACATTAACTATTTATACTTGTAACAGGTTTTTCCATGTGATGTTTTTATTGTTATAATTTAAAAAGCTTTTATTTTCTCATTAGAATTTGTTTTTATTATAAATTTATGTTAACTGATTTCTAACAAAAAAAATAACAATATTATTGTTAATAATATAATAATAAGGTTAATAATGTAATAACGTTGGATACATTAGGGATATATTTTAATAATACACATAGCAATATGTATGTAAATGTGGTTTTGCTTTATTATTAAAAATAATATTCCTCTTAAAATTGTATTATACAACACGTTTAAATATTGTTTTATAAATAAAAGCAATGTAGTTGGATAAATTTAATTTCTAATTTATTCTACCTCCTAAATTAGTAGGTACCTTTGTTTACAAATGAAAATGGCAATCAATATTGCCTTATTTTTATTGCAACAATTTATAATATAAATTCCTCCTCTATGAATCATGAGACCTTGCCGTTGGTGAGGGGACTTGAGTGCTCAGGGATACAGAGTAGCTGGACCGAAGGTGCAACCGGAGAGGTATTTGTTGAGAGCCAGACTAAGGAATGATTCCTGAAAGAGGGCAGCAGCTCTTTCAGTAGTTGTTAGGGGCGTGAGTCAGGACGACTTAAACGGCCGTATCAACATCACTCAGTCCGAGTACTGCGCAGCTGAAAGCAATGGAAAACTACAGCTGCTTTTTTTCCAAGCAAATGTGGCTCTCTGCATTTTCATATAGCAATGATGGAAGCGCCTTCCTTGGTAAAATATTCCGGAGGTAAACTAGTCCCCAGTTCGGATCTCCGGGTGGGGACTACTAAGGAAGGAGTCACCATAAAATTAAAAAATAACATTCTACGAGTCGGAGCGTGGAATGTTAGAAGTTTAAAAAAGGTTGGTAGGCTAGAAAATTTAAAAAGGGAAATGGATAGGATAAATGTAGATGCAGTAGGAATTAGCGAGGTTCGGTGGGAAGAGGAAAACGACTCTTGGTCAGGTGATTTTAGAATAATTAACTCAGCTTCAAATAATGGGCGGCAGGAGTAGGTTTCATAATGAACAAGAAGATAGGGAAGAGAGTAGAGTATTTCAAAACGCATAGCGATAGAATCATTGTAATAAGGGTAAAATCAAAACCTAAACCGACAACGATTGTTAACGTCTATATGCCTACAAGCGCCCATGATGATGATGAGGTAGAGTGTGTATACGAAGAGATTGATGAAGCAATTAAACACGTAAAAGGAGATGAAAATTTAATAATAGTTGGAGATTGGAATGCAAGCATTGGAAAAGGCAAGGAAGGAAATATAGTGGGTGAATACGGGCTGGGCAAAAGGAATGAAAGAGGGGACCGACTTATAGAGTTTTGCACGAAGTATAATTTAGTAATTGCCAACACCCAATTTAAAAATCATAATAGAAGAATATACACTTGGAAAAAGCCAGGCGATACTGCAAGGTATCAGATAGATTATATCATGGTTAAGCAAAGATTTAGAAATCAACTCGTTGACTGCAAAACTTACCCTGGAGCAGACATTGATAGCGACCATAATTTGGTAATAATGAAATGTAAATTGGGGTTGAAAATCCTGAAGAAAAGGTGTCAGATGAATCGGTGGAATTTAGAGAAGCTTGAGGAAGAGGAGGTAAAGAAGATTTTTGAGGAGGACATCGCAAGAGGTCTGAGTAAAAACGATAAGGTAGAAAATGTAGAAGAAGAATGGGAGAATGTTAAAAAGGAAATTCTTAAATCAGCAGAAGCAAACTTAGGCGGAATAAAGAGAACTGGTAGAAAACCTTGGGTTTCAGACGATATATTGCAGCTGATGGATGAACGTAGAAAATATAAGAATGCTAGTGATGAAGAAAGTAAAAGGAACTATCGGCAATTAAGAAATGGTATAAACAGGAAGTGCAAACTGGCAAAAGAAGAGTGGATTAAAGAAAAGTGTTCAGAAGTGGAAAGAGAAATGAACATTGGTAAAATAGACGGAGCATACAGGAAAGTTAAGGAAAATTTTGGGGTACATAAATTAAAATCTAATAATGTGTTAAACAAAGATGGTACACCAATATATAATACGAAAGGTAAAGTCGATAGATGGGTGGAATATATTGAAGAGTTATACGGAGGAAATGAATTAGAAAATGGTGTTATAGAGGAAGAAGAGGAAGTTGAGGAGGATGAAATGGGAGAAACAATACTGAGATCTGAATTTAAGAGAGCATTAAAAGATTTAAATGGCAGAAAGGCTCCTGGAATAGACAGAATACCTGTAGAATTACTGCGCAGTGCAGGTGAGGAAGCGATTGATAGATTATACAAACTGGTGTGTAATATTTATGAAAATGGGGAATTTCCATCAGACTTCAAAAAAAGTGTTATAGTTATGATACCAAAGAAAGCAGGGGCAGATAAATGTGAAGAATACAGAACAATTAGTTTAATTAGTCATGCATCAAAAATCTTAACTAGAATTTTATACAGAAGAATTGAGAGGAGAGTGGAAGAAGTGTTAGGAGAAGACCAATTTGGTTTCAGGAAAAGTATAGGGACAAGGGAAGCAATTTTAGGCCTCAGACTAATAGTAGAAGGAAGATTAAAGAAAAACAAACCAACATACTTGGCGTTTATAGACCTAGAAAAGGCTTTCGATAACGTAGACTGGAATAAAATGTTCAGCATTTTAAAAAAAATTAGGGTTCAAATACAGAGATAGAAGAACAATTGCTAACATGTACAGGAACCAAACAGCAACAGTAACAATTGAAGAACATAAGAAAGAAGCCCTAATAAGAAAGGGAGTCCGACAAGGATGTTCCCTATCTCCGTTACTTTTTAATCTTTACATGGAACTAGCAGTTAATGATGTTAAAGAATAATTTAGATTCGGAGTAACAGTACAAGGTGAAAAGATAAAGATGCTACGATTTGCTGATGATATAGTAATTCTAGCCGAGAGTAAAAAGGATTTAGAAGAAACAATGAACGGCATAGATGAAGTCCTACGCAAGAACTATCGCATGAAAATAAACAAGAACAAAACAAAAGTAATGAAATGTAGTAGAAATAACAAAGATGGACCGCTGAATGTGAAAATAGCCGGAGAAACGATTATGGAGGTAGAAGAATTTTGTTATTTGGGAAGTAAAATTACTAAAGATGGACGAAGCAGGAGCGATATAAAATGCCGAATAGCACAAGCTAAACGAGCCTTCAGTAAGAAATATAATTTGTTTACATCAAAAATTAATTTAAATGTCAGGAAAAGATTTTTGAAAGTGTATGTTTGGAGTGTCGCTTTATATGGAAGTGAAACTTGGACAATCGGAGTATCTGAGAAGAAAAGATTAGAAGCTTTTGAAATGTGGTGCTATAGGAGAATGTTAAAAATCAGATGGGCGGATAAAGTGACAAATGAAGAGGTATTGCGGCAAATAGATGAAGAAAGAAGCATTTGGAAAAATATAGTTAAAAGAAGAGACAGACTTATAGGCCACATACTAAGGCATCCTGGAATAGTCGCTTTAATATTGGAAGGACAGGTAGAAGGAAAAAATTGTGTAGGCAGGCCACGTTTGGAATATGTAAAACAAATTGTTAGGGATGTAGGATGTAGAGGGTATACTGAAATGAAACGACTAGCACTAGATAGGGAATCTTGGAGAGCTGCATCAAACCAGTCAAATGACTGAAGACAAAAAAAAAAAAAAAAATAATATAAATTAACGTAATATGTAGATTGAAAGTTCTGATCGAAAACGTGTTTTGATTTTTATTATTGACATGCAAATAAAAGCTTTCTCTTGAAAATCTTATATCTTATAATGCATCAAAAGAATTAAAACATGTTTGAGATTACTGAACCTTAATTAAACATGGTTTGGTAGGATTCGGAAGGACTAAGAGGTTTTTCTGACGTAATTGAATTACATGTACTCACGGTTATCAGAAAAAGTCAGTAATAGAGCTGTCGGACATTTTATCGAAAAAATTCTGAATTTCTGGCCTACAAAAGTTAAGCATGAATAATTCAAGGAAATCCTGAAATGACTTTGTTAAACGTCAAAAATAAACAAAAAAAAACTAATAAAAAAACATAATAATTTTAATTTAATTAAAAAAGCATTACTTTTAATGCTGTTTTAATTCCTAAACAATGAGAACAATGCTTTTTTAGAATATCATTAATATTTTTGTATTAAATTGGGATTAGTAAAAGGTAGTTGCTTTTATAAGGAGCTCGGATTTTATGCAGATAATACAAGACAGTGGACATCGGTGTACCTTGGCGGTTGGGGTTAAATTAACAACACTTTGCAGGAATGATCGGTCTGAGTCTGTAAAGATTACACCTCATTTACAAGCCATACATATCATCCTTATCTCATTGGCCAGGGAGAGGGATTTTCTTATTATTCACTAGTTGAACAAATTGCAACTTACACATTAGGAAAATAAAAAAAAATGAAAATAGAACTAGGATATTTATTTATCAATGTAGAAATATGAATTTATCGATACTATCTGTTTAATAAGCTGGTATTTTTTTACTTTGTGTCAATAAAAATAAACACCTACATACTATACCAAATCTGTAATCCAAGTTAGAATTTGATATTTGTGTAATATAGCTGTACAATAAAGCCGACGTTGTGAAGAACAATCTTACTAATCTACAGGCTGAAAACATATACTTATGTGATTTAAACAAAACAAAATATTTTTTTTTAAAAAAGCATTTCAATTACTGACTAAAAAAGAAGTCTTTTCTAAATAACAAAAATGATGTACCGTTTACATAACTAATAATTATGAATAATGTACTTCAAATCTGTTGAAAAATGATTATGAGAAGTTCTATAAAGTAGAATTCAGTTATAAAGTACAGCTGATTAAGTAGTTTTTTTTATTATAAAAATTATTTATTTAAATAATAGATTAATGAATTTGTAATTAGCCTTTGTATTAAATAAAAATAATATTGTGGATTTTTAAAAACAAAATCAAAAAGACTTCAAAATAATATAAACAACTAATGATTAAAAAATAAATAAATAAATAACAAAAATGTAAAACATAATAAAATGCCAGATAAATAATATTATTTTGGGGTCTTTTCTCTTATGCACCCAGCATACTGTATTTCGTTGCTTCTCGTGAATTAATGTAAACGTAAGATGGTATATCATTTAAATCATCATATTAAATGGTTGAATCAATTCATAAATAAATAATTCTGTAAAACTGTTATCTTTGTTGACGGCTTACAGGTAAGAGAGCGGTTTGGTATTGTCTATTTTTATGCACTATATCGTTTTATATGCACAAAAATTAATGTGCCTCCATAATACTATTCTGTTATTAAAAGTATTGTTTAGGTTAGTTTTAGTTAGTTAAGCGAGCAGAAAATGTTTAATTAGTAAATAAAGTGTGTAGCATAATTTTTAAAAGTACTCGTGCTTTATAGGTTGCTTTTCTCCGTTCATAAAATCTGCTTTTAGATAACCTAATTACAAAATGGTTAATAAAAGTTTACATTTTGTTAATAGTTTACTATTGAATGCTTATTTGTGAAGTTTAGGTGATGGAATTGATACAGGCTTCAATCTGTGTTTAAATTGTATATAATTTTTCAGAATTAACGATTGTTTGTCTAATTACATTACGCATATGAAATTAAACGCTTTTGATTGCACTTTCCCGTAAACCGACAAAAATAGGGTGAAGAGGAAGGAATAAATGACCAGGTTCATACCTTACGCAGTTGTAAATGCTTGAATATCTGATTTTAGTTATTCTGAATTTAAATATTTATACAAATTTTAAAGTATATTTTTGGCGCAACGGAAATTGCAACCGTTATCAGAAAAAACTTGAGTGGGAGTACCCCTATGTGATATAAATCTTTTAAATACTGCAATAAACGACTGTGAAGTAGATCAGAAACTAATTCTAAATGAATAGCTTTAGTAGTGAGACATATGAAAAGTGCTATTTAAGATTTACTTAAGGTCTTAGACCTCTGCCCATCTCTGTCCAATCATAACTGGAACACACGTAGTCTACTGCACATGTAAAGAATGGTCGGGAAGAAATAACTCTGGAAGATTGGAAGATAGTAACTGAGCAAGCTGTTGTACCTGGCTTTTTGCATGATATTGAAAGAATATCAAACATTTACGAATGATAGAAGAAATAATTCTCTTACGATTTATAATCCAATATTTCTGACGTAAAGAATGATGCGTTAACCGAATGCAAAAGATTCTTACCAAAAGAACAAATTCATGACTTAAAAAAAAAAGACAGAATGCAGACTTGGCGCAGTGAGCGATAATCACTGGGAACACATTCATCAGAAGATTTCAGCTATGGAAGAGGTACCAAGGCAAATGAAATCCTAATATGATGGCCGATTATTGTTGGACCATCAAAAGGGATGCTCCACAGGCGAAATATAGCAGAACTTTCTTACTTTCTAGGAGTCAAATGTTTGAATATTATGTAGCTGAGAATCCAGAAAAATATTAAATGTTTGAAATTATAAATGCCTTTCTCTCGAAAACCTTGCGTGAAGGGGTAAAACCGATATGATATTTAAATTCAGGAGAAAATATACTGTCAGAATCACATATTTTTCTTCCTGAGACAAAAAAAAATATTTTTTGTTCCCCAGAAATCAGTTTTGTAATATTTTCATTTGGATGTAAAATAAAAGGATGTTTAACATGGTAGTACAACACAGAGTGTTGTTGTAATCTACATCCTACACGAAGTAAGTCTAAATTATCTAGAAATGAATCAAATGATATAAGTTTGCTATGATTAGAAATAGTTTCATTTGTTTTAAGATTATTTATTTCATTACTAAAATGTAAATGTTGCGATTGTTGCATAAAAGTTAAATATGATTTAATTCCTTTGTAATTAGGTACCAGTTATTCGTTCCGTTTTAATTGATTTAGCGTTATGAACTATAATTATACATTTGTTATCAAATCGTGTTTTTAATAATTCTAGAACATTAACATAATTTTCATTTGTTATTGGCAGATTTTTAATGATAGCTACGGCTTCATCCTTGAAAGAGGAATATAAATAGTGTAATTTTTAAAAAATTAGATAAATCATCTCTATTATTTACTAAATCAATAAATGTATTAAATAGTGCTGGGATATAATAGTGCTGGGTTGTAGTTGTGTTTGTTTAAATGTTGCATTTGACTAAATTCTTGATTAGATGATTTTTGACTATTATTTATTAAATGTTGCAATTTGGGCTCAATAATACACAAGTATTTTTCGACTTGTATACGATTCAAAGCTAAAACCTGATCAAAATATTTCAATTCAATTTCTGATTGAATGGTGTCATATTTCCTACGCAATTCAAGAAGATTCCTTATTTTAATTTGTGAGGTGGGACCTTGTCAAGGATCACAATTGTGAGTAAATATATCAGCCTTAATTATAGCAGCCTTTACTAACCCTCTTTTTTGCCCCTTCCCAGGACCGGATTCCCCTACGAAGCATGACACAGTCCGAGAGTGTCCATTTACTCTAACGAACCTCCACGTCTACCGGCATTACGTCCGGCAGGACAGGTCGGATCTTATGTTATCGCCTGCCTCTAACCACAGTGGTAGGGTTACCAGGCCTGACAATGCTGTTCCTTCCCCCCCCCCCCCAGAGCCGGGCCTCGATGCCTTCTTGCCCCTAACAGAAACACCTAAAAGGGCATTCCGCCGGGACTATGATCTTTTCCTTTCTCCACACAAGAGGACAAGACAGTCTCCGTGCCCCATCATTACCATCCATTTGGGCAAGCACAAACGAATGGCAGCTCAGCAGAGAGCTGTCCCTCATCCCCTCGTCGCTCCAGCAGCTCTATCCATCAGCCGAAGAATCCGACAAGCAAGCAAGTGGAAAAACCCATTAGGCCGGGCTGTACAACCCTCCAATGTGTGGTCCTTCGTACAACAGACATCACCCTCCGCGAAAAAAAAAACATTGAGCCCGCTGATGACACTCCTGACCATAGTTGAAGCACAGTTTGGTGCGGTCAGGACCTGTGCATCCAAACGACATATGCCCAAGGCCCCAACACCTGAAGCATCGGTCCTCAGCGTCACGCATGCGGACTCGACAATGCACCCAGCCTACCTTCAGCCACCGGCCAAGCTTACTGTGGCGAAGCAGGAGCCCACTGCAGATGCCTCCAACAGCGACGTCCAAGCCACACCAGATAACCACCTCTTCATCACCAACATCCGATCCTTGGCGCCTTTGATTTCCCGCTTGGTATTAGGATATTCTTGCACAAGGCAAGAATGCACAAGGCATAATCACATTCGACCACCTCAAAGAGCTCCCGTAAAGCCGACACAGCCGGAAAACCTGTTATGATCTGGTACCACTCCTCACACCAGGACTGATGAAACATACCATCCGTGCCGGCCAACGAAACTAAATCCCCTGTATGCCCCGAGAGTAGCACAACCTTCCACCCGCAGCTTCTTCTTTGGGCCGGATAACGGCCAGGACTGTGACTTTTGACTATTCTTACTCGCCTTCAGTTCCTCTAACGAGCTCTTCTGATCCATATTTTCCACACATGGGCCCAAAACCGAGTCAGATAATTCGCCATTCGACGAACAAACAGATCCCTTAGGATCACAAAACAAAACATTATTCTCAACTTGAGTTTGCTCTCTGCCACCTCTCTTCGCATCGGCCGCCGTCCACTACAGCTTTAGTCTTCTTGGTTGAAAAGACAGACAGAGACTTGACTATGAATGAGGACAACACAGCTTCCTGAAGCACAGAGCCCTCCTTGGTCAAAGGCGGGTAATTCTGTCCGTATTTCCCTCCTTCACCATTCCCCCCTAATTAAATGGAATGGAGCAGTCAGAAATCACCACTCGACTTTTACTACGCAAGTTATCACGAGATTCTTGTCTCACAACCTTCGCCGTGCATAACATATATCCCTTACGATTCACTGTCAAAGACTCCGATTTATCACTGGAATCGGTCATTCTCAGCTAAATGTAGTGTAAAATAATTATAAAAACCACAACTGATATGAAAAAAACATAAAACACTGTGATAGTTAATAGAAAAGTGCCATCCTGCAGGAGGGAATGTATTATTCAAAATTTCCCTCCGATTAAATTTAACAGCCTGCACCCAAAACAAACAACGCCTGGCAACCGTTGGATAGAATCAAAGTTTAATAAGCTCTTAAACTTTAATTAATGAAAAACAGTAATTAAATGTCTAAGAACAATACAAAATAAAATAAAACACCAAAAAAGGACATTTTGAAGATTTGCACGTCTATTCACCTCAAGACCTAACGTCTTTTTTGTTTTTGTTTAACCTTCGGGACCACCGTTAGGTATTGCTACAGAGAATGAGATGGATGACAATGTAGGGTGTAAAAATGCCATGCCTTACCGGTATTTGAACTCAGGATCTCCGGATGAAAGGCTGAGACGCTACCAATCGAGCCACGGAGGCCGGTTCATAATCTAACTTAATTCTTCTTAACTTTTGTTACCTAATTGCAGCATTAAAACAAACCATTTTTTAAATACTTACTACCACTTTTTTTTTTTTTTAATAATCCTCTTTATCTAAATAATTGTTCACTATCCATAATAATAGTAATAACTGAAATTTACAATCTGAATTATTAACAAATTAAAATATATATGAAATGAATCAAATGCTATTGCAAAAAAGATGAGATAATGTAAATAAAATGTAATAATAAACTAAAAAAGATATTATGTAAATGATGTAGATCAAATTTCTGGTAGACCTATTATTGTAGTAATTTGTTGAACATTAAGATTCTTGAAAATTTCAGGTATTTTCAGATTTGTACCGGTTCGGCATTCCACTAGTTATCAGTTTTTTACGCCCAGAAGAGAAGTTCCCGACACAACTCTTAACATATTTCCTGCGAAAGTCTTCTGGATTTAAGAAATTCGATAAAGTCCTTAAAAGTGGGAAACCTTTGATATGATGACAACTTTTCCTTTCATAATCTTGAGGTGTTGTAATCCAATTATGAATGTAATTTCAAACTATTATAGATTAAAATATTCAATTGCATTATTATTTATTTAAGCTGTATGCTGATTATTATTATTCAAAATACTATTATGAGCTTCATAATTAATGTATTTTACATTTATGAGTACTACTAATATTATATCACAAATTAATGTAAACATCACTTCAACTAAACATAAATATTAACAATTTAATTATATTGTTTATTTATTCAAAATACGCTGTAAAAACGTTGTTGAAAAACACTGTAATAAGTGACTCGATATATGAGTTGAATGTTATCCTGTTTTACTGAAAACTCGCATTGTCCCTGTGGGAAACAGCTAGTCTTAATGATCGAATGGTCGTAGGTACCACGCTCTGTGAATATGTCGACAAAAACAAAACAATTCATAAGCATTACATAAAAAAATATTGTGTGATGCATAGCAGAAAAGACCCTTAATATTTAATAAAAGAAATTAATCAATTTATCTAATTAAAGTAACCATAATTTTTAATTAAACTGTGTTGAGGGAAACACAAATCTGCGTTAATAAATTCACGTATATTATTTTTTATCTTTCTTTCGTACTTTATTTTAAAATAGACTTATCCGATGAATTTAAATATATATATTTGAATATATATCCGTGATATGAACTTATTACTCTAATATAGTAAATTTACCATACTCCACTAACCTCTTCTTCTAAAAATGTCATTTGAATAAATGTCATTTAATTATAGTAATATTACAATATTACTATAATTAAAAATATATTTAATTATTTATTACGTTAGAAAATTCTTTTTTTGAGATTAAAATTGCTATCTGATACATAGTTATTATCAACCACTCATTTGTACTTCGGTTATAAACGATAAACCCTGGATTAAAACGGAATATAGTTACACTGAAAACCGTGTTTAGCGTTAAAATGTATACGGTTGTTAGATAGGTGCTAATAATAAGCAAATAGTCGTGCACCAGATACATGTTGAGTTCATAACGCAAAGGGTTAGAGGGCTGTTAAGTACCATTCCTTGTAGAGTAAATGCGGGCATAAAGCCTCCTCATTGTTATTTCGATCTAGGGCAGGGATTGTCCTAATATCCCTTTTCCCCCCACCGTTTTGCTCAACAGTCTAATGGGCTTAATTAAACTCTTCGAACTCATTACATTACGAAGCAAAGCACAACTTCCACTCATTAACTTAAATAATCCCGATTATTATAAGTACATATATATATTGCCGAGCAATATTTTATTGTAAATGTAGCCTAGCCTTGTAAATACACTCTTAATTAACGCATGTTGAACATATTTCGTACTATGTTTGCCTAGTAACTCAACTAACATTTTAAAAACAGCAACTGATATAACTTTTTATTTACTTTTTCTCTTAAGAAAAAGCTATTATTATGATAAGAACGACACTTTAAAGTCATTTTGTAAAAAAATATTTTTTTCTGGAAAATCTGGAAAATGAATATTAAGAAAAAAGGTAAGGCTTTTTTTATTAAAATAAACGGAGTTTATTATATTTTTATTTATTGATTAGGAAGTATTTCACAAGTATCAGTTAAAAAATACAAATTTTATTACTTTGGTTTAATATTTCAGCATATTAAAGAAAAAATGCTTTAAGATTTGAAAAGCTTCATAGAATGATTTAGAATAGAGCTGAAATCATTAGCGTAATTAACGAATACTTTGACAATCTAAATAATAGAAAGGATGATCAACTTCAAAAATATCTTCAAGAATAATATTAATTTGTTTTTTCTTGGAAATAATCTGCATGAAGAGGCTTTTTGACATAAAAATCGATAATATAATCAAATTATAACCTCTGATATTGATCTTCGGTCATATTACTCATGAAAAGTTCGGATTTTCACGATTAGTTAAATCATTCTAAAAACATTTTTGTAAATTCAAAATTGATTTAAAATTTTCGTAAATATAATTATGCCCTAAATTTACCAGCCTCTTTTGATATAATAAAACTACCTGATAAAAAAATGTCAGTTGTTTAAAAAATAATTTTCTAAGTCAAAATAAAAATGTGTTCAGAATGACAAAACACCGTCTCGAAATATATTTCTTTCTTTGAACTAATATCTTAACCTCTAATTATTGTTTTACATCCAGAATCATCTCTTTAGTTTGTTTCAGATTTTTTATTTTTTATCAACAATTTCCTCACTTTAACACAAAATTAACAAAATGTATTATTGCTCATGATGTAATACTTGCCAAAAAATCTAATTTGGATCTTTATTTTATTCCACAAAAAATTTCTGTCCTTAATACTATCTATTTTTTTCTTACTTAATCAATCCAATTAGTTTTCACTCATGATTACATTAAAAGTACCTATCGGTGTTACAATTAAGCTATAATTGGCTAGTTATAAATTCAACAAAAAAATGTCTATGTATAAAACTTAAGAAAAATACAAAAAAAAAAAAAACAATAATTTTGTGAGCAAACAGTGGTAATATATTTTTAGTTTAAAATTATATATAAGTGTAACATTTTAGAAAAAGTTACAGAATCCTACTAAATTTCATACAGTGGTATTAGGGTCAGAGTTTTGTTTGAGAAAATTATCTCTTTTCTCTTTCAGAAGTATACAATAAACTAGAATATTTTATCTATTTGTCAAACTCTACTACTCCTCCTCCACAAACCATTAAAAGTTTACAAATTTGTAAAGGTAATTAATTAAATCCCTAAAACTGGGTTAAAATATTCACTAAACAAATATATACTAATTTCGTTTACCTTTTCAGGATAATGTTGTAAATCTTTTGTGTGTGTGTGTGTGTGTGTGTGTGTGTGTGTGTGTGTGTGTGTGTGTGTGTTTGAACTTAAAGAAAATTGTGGCTATATCTTGTAAAAGAAGGGTAACATTGATACTATATTTTGAGGGTCCTAAAGTTATAGAACTGCATTTAGAAGGTAAAATAAAGGCTTAAAACTAAAATAAAACAAATATACAACATATGAAATATGATTCTGATTATGCATCGTATATGTTAAGATTAAGAGATTTTTTCAGTATCATTCGGGATGGGAAAATGTTTTACACTAGCCAAGCGATCAACGGAAAAGCAAAAATGGTTCACATGTCTAGAAAGAAAATCAACTTATTCTGCTTATAACGTACTACTTTATTTTAATGCAAATCAAGAGAATAAATTTTCTTGGTGTAAAGAAATTATTTTCTTTTATATGAACTAATAAATACTAGAAATGATACATAAGACTGAAAGTTATAAATATTTGCTTGAATGGATGAAAAATAAAATATAACTGTTGAATGCTTCTAACTCTAAAAGAACCGCACAGCTCATACCTTAGTAATATTTTTCCTTTAATATATGTATGGGAATTCATTTGAAATTTTTCACTGTACTGGTTGTAAATATAATAAACTTTCTTTCTGTCAGAATAAATAATATATTCTACAATATTAAACCATAAAAATTATTCAATAAAAATTTTTAATACACTAAAATTTTTACAACGTAACTTATTATTATTATTTTTCACGACATATGTAATTATATAACATTTTTAATGTTGTGCTTTTAAGTGTTAAATAAAAAGAAATTATATTTATAATAATATGCCACTTTTATAGTTTTTATTATTATAATTATTATTTATGCAATAAATTCAATCACTTAATATGATTTAAAAATCAGTCGATTAATCATATTTCATACCACAATTATGTATACCACGATATGGTGTATACATACAATATATAGAATATATATCACTCCTGATAGATCAATCAGTTCAATAGATACAGAAAAATCTAAATCAGTTTTCGATTCCCATTTAGAGTAAGAATTATTTTCCTGTCCACCTGAACTTTATTTTAAGAACTTTCAAACAATAAAAGTTGAAAAATAAAATAAAAATGATTGTATGTAAGAATAAAATATTTTTAAAGGAAAGTTTTTGTACAAATTAAACTCTCACTCAAAACTTATGACAGCAGCCCATCTTTAAATAATTAATTTATCTATTTGACTTTCTAACAGAATTAAAACAATAAATAAATATTAAATTCAAATATTATACGTGTTATGAGTCATAAACACAACAGCTGTAGGCATCCTGATATGCTAACCTTAAATCTGTTATAATTTTAGAATAATAAGCATCAGTTAAATTTACTAAGGAAATGAAGAATCATCTGATCTACCGTTGCCTTCTTCATTGCACAATATTTCGTTGCTTACCAGTACTATAAATCGACATAAACGTTGGCGATATTCAGACTTGCAACTTATACTTTCACTCTGTTGGCCGAATTCACTCTGTTTACCGGTGGATTAATTAAACAGCTTCGTTATCAGAGAACATAATTGACTGGGTCTTCCAGCTAAGGTGTTCTATACAAAATGAAACAATCAGAAATAACTGTAATGGTTTAAAGAAATAATCTATTAAACCTCTTTATTTCCAGAAGCAATTATTTTCTTCCTTCTTTGTATATTTCGGCTAATTATTTTATAACGCTTCACAATTTCACTATTTTTTTTTATTACATAAATAACATATATAAAAAACTTAGAACCTATATGATTTATTCACCCTTGATAAAAATTAATATCGAATTAACTATTTGAACGTACGTGCGCAGGAATTGTTTGATATACAAATAAAGTTCTTTATAACTGGAATTAAAGGTAGATTAGTATTTTTGTGTTGTAATTTTAGAAATGCATCCTTTTTACCAGTTTCCTCATATATTATTTTTTTTAAAAGCTTAGCTTATACAAATATGTTTTCTTAATTTAAGACAATCAAAAGTTTTTTTATTTGTTTATTCTTCATGCATCAGAATATATTTCGTGATGCTTATTATATTATGTTTAATGTTTTAGATATAATTTAGTGTATTGTATTATTATAACAGTTTCATAAACAAAAATTCTAACATTCAATTCCAAAAACTGAAAGGAAATAATTATATAATAAAATATTTAGGTAATATAATGAAATGAAATTGCTTCTTTTTTTTTTACAAAATAAACATAAGAGAATAAGCAATGTCATACAAAATTTCAAACCTAATTTTACAGAAAATGTTTATATTTTTAAATTCCTCAAGAATCTACTTTTCAATACCTTTTGAATGATTCTGTATTTCGTATTTGAAATATCTGCAAGAGTGCAGAGAGAGAGGTGGGATTCACCTAATATTGTAACTTTTTAATGGATAACTATTTAAATTTTGTTTTCTTTTAAATGTGTTGGAATTTTTAAAATTAATGTAATATACCTTAATTGAATTTTCTTTTACAAACCATAACGGGCATTAGGCATGTTGTTTTGCTATAGGAGCTCAATAAGAGAGATGAGTGATGGTATCATAATATAAATATAAATGTTCAATCGCTTTCGCATGAATATGATTATTTTTGTTTGCTGTTCAGTCGCAGTGTTGTTTAATGTTTTCATATTCTTCACTTTCTCTTTATTTTCTTTAAAATAATGATCTCATTATGATGTTCTTAAATTTCAATATTTGTTCTCTTTTAGCCCAGTATGTTAAGCAACACTCACAAGAAACAGTTGAAACGCACACAAGAAATCGTATTGAGTTTTCCTAGAATGAATAAAATTTAATATCTTCAAATTAATATCCTCATGTGAGTCTTAAAATAGGGAAGGTATTTATTAAAATTAATATCCTCATGTGAGCCTTAATATAGGGAATGCATTTATTATAAAACACATATTAGGTTTCTTTATTTGTAATTTTACTAAATTAATCTTTTGTAATACGTTGTAGCTTCTTTCAGTATTCAGGCCTGGTTCACGTATCCATCATATTAATATACATTTTTTATTCTCATCTGACGACTGAAAGCTTAAGCATCTTGGTGGTTTGATGAGTATCAAAAAACTATAAAAAGAATTGGAAGCTCTTAAATAAAAATATGTAGATAAAGTATATATATATATATATATATATATATATATATATATATATATATGTATATATATATATATATATATATATATATATATATGTATATATGGATATATATTATCATGTAGAAATTACTTTGAAACAATATCTGTTTTATTCATTTTTTTAATAAAATATTAAGTTAATCCGAATATTAGTCTTATGGTAAAATAGCGAGAAGCGAGTACAAATTATTTTTATACGCAATATTGTAAGGAAGACTAATTACCATTTTTACACCATCTATTCATACTTATCATCACTTTTAATTAGTAATAAAAAATTAATTATAACTTCAAAATTAAAATATTAATGGAAAATAATATTTTTAATTAGAATTGTAAAAAGAAGTTTTTAAATTACAAGAAGGATTCATTAGGGAAACAAGTGAGGGGTAACAAGCGAGGTAGACTGTTTAGAGTTTTAGGGTCGGAAGATAGAGCGCGGGTGGTTGAAAAGGAAGCAGCATTAGATAAGATCGCCCTCTAGCACACAGGAGGAACCGCACTTGCTATTGAAATGCAAATTGGGGCCCTAAACAGTACGAGATAACCTAACAAGGGGCTAATGACTGGTTGGCCGGAAGCCTGTAAACACAGCTGCCAATTTTAAAAACATATTTTCTTTTTCCTTGATTTTTTTTTAAAGAAAAAAGTTATTTAAGACACGAAATTGAACGATTAAAAGGTTTATTGGTTTACCTTTATTTTAATTTATCTTTTTTGATGAAAAATAAAAAATATATATATTTATATTTTCATGTTATAAAAACAACGTGAGGCTAACTTTTCTCAATTCATACGGATGTTATTAAACCCCAAACAAAAATATCTTAAGAGATATCTTTCTTTAGTAAAAATTTAATTTTATTTAAGTCTGATGGGAGGAAATCTTTATATTTTTATAAATTATTTTATCAAAATATGATGCACAAAAATAATTAAAAATTTGTCTATAAATTAAATGAACTGTTTCAGCAAAAAAGTAAAAAAAAAATATTAAACTACATCCAATTGTCATATAAATGTTATTCTCGTATTCACTCTTATTTGATATATTTTATTTTAGAGATTCTCTTCTTCCTGGTGATAATAACAGCATGAAGGAGTTTAAAAACCTGAAGAAAAGGTGTCAGATGAATCGGTGGAACTTAGAGAAGCTTGAGGAAGAGGAAGTAAAGAAGATTTTTGAGGAGGACATTGCAAGAGGTCTGAGTAAAAACGATAAGGTAGAAAATGTAGAAGAAGAATGGGAGAATGTTAAAAAGGAAATTCTTAAATCAGCAGAAGCAAACTTAGGCGGAATAAAGAGAACTGGTAGAAAACCTTGGGTTTCAGACGATATATTGCAGCTGATGGATGAACGTAGAAAACATAAGAATGCTAGTGATGAAGAAACTATCGGCAATTAAGAAATGGTATAAACAGGAAGTGCAAACTGGCAAAAGAAGAGTGGATTAAAGAAAAGTGTTCAGAAGTGGAAAGAGAAATGAACATTGGTAAAATAGACGGAGCATACAGGAAAGTTAAGGAAAATGTTGGGGTACATAAATTAAAATCTAATGATGTGTTAAACAAAGATGGTACACCAATATATAATACGAAAGGTAAAGTCGATAGATGGGTGAAATATATTAAAGAGTTATATGGAGGAAATGAATTAGAAAATGGTGTTATAGAGGAAGAAGAGGAAGTTGAGGAAGATGAAATGGGAGAAACAATACTGAGATCTGAATTTAAGAGAGCATTAAAAGATTTAAATGGTAGAAAGGCTCCTGGAATAGACGGAATACCTGAAGAATTACTGCGGAGTGCAGGTGAGGAAGCGATTGATAGATTATACAGACTGGTGTGTAATATTTATGATAAAGGGGAATTTCCGTCAGACTTCAAAAAAAGTGTTATAGTAATGATACCAAAGAAAGCAGGGGCAGATAAATGTGAAGAATACAGAACAATTAGTTTAACTAGTCATGCATCAAAAATCTTTACTAGAATTCTATACAGAAGAATTGAGAGAAGAGTGGGGGAAGTGTTAGGAGAAGACCAATTTGGTTTCAGGAAAAGTATAGGGACAAGGGAAGCAATTTTAGGCCTCAGATTAATAGTAGAAGGAAGATTAAAGAAAAACAAACCAACATATTTGGCGTTTATAGACCTAGAAAAGGCATTCGATAACGTAGACTGGAATAAAATGTTCAGCATTTTAAAAAAATTAGGGTTCAAATACAGAGATAGAAGAACAATTGCTAACATGTATAGCAACCAAACAGCAACAGCAACAATTGAAGAGCATAAGAAAGAAGCCGTAATAAGAAAGGGAGTCCGACAAGGATGTTCCCTGTCTCCGTTACGTTTTAATCTTTACATGGAACTTAGCAGTTAATGATGTTAAAGAAAAATTTAGATTCGGAGTAACAGTACAAGGTGAAAAGATAAAGATGCTACGATTCGCTGATGATATAGTAATTCTAGCCGAGAGTAAAAAGGATTTAGAAGAAACAATGAATGGCATAGATGAAGTCCTACGCAAGAACTATCGCATGAAAATAAACAAGAACAAAACAAAAGTAATGAAATGTAGTAGAAATAACAAAGATGGCCCACTGAATGTGAAAATAGCAGGAGAAACGATTATGGAGGTAGAAGAATTTTGTTATTTGGGAAGTAGAATTACTAAAGATGGACGAAGCAGCAGCGATATAAAATGCCGAATAGCACAAGCTAAACGAGCCTTCAGTAAGAAATATAATTTGTTTACATCAAAAATTAGTTTAAATGTCAGGAAAAGATTTTTGAAAGTGTATGTTTGGAGTGTCGCTTTATATGGAAGTGAAACATGGACAATCGGAGTATCTGAGAAGAAAAGATTAGAAGCTTTTGAAATGTGGTGCTATAGGAGAATGTTAAAAATCAGATGGGTGGATAAAGTGACAAATGAAGAGGTATTGCGGCAAATAGATGAAGAAAGAAGCATTTCGAAAAATATGGTTAAAAGAAGAGACAGACTTATAGGCCACATACTAAGGCATCCTGGAATAGTCGCTTTAATATTGGAAGGGCAGGTAGAAGGGAAAAATTGTGTAGGCAGGCCACGTTGGGAATATGTAAAACAAATTGTTAGGGATGAAGGATGTAAGGGGTATATTGAAATGAAACGACTAGCACTAGATAGGGAATCTTGGAGAGCTGCATCAAACCAGTCAAATGACTGAAGACAAAAAAAAAAAATATGTATAAAAAATTAAAATAAACACTTATTTATTTTTAGTGAAATAAGACTCTTGATTAAATCAAATTATTAATTTTTTAATTATTAGGAGCTAAAGAAAATCTACGTGTAAAGCTATTAGAACATGATTATCATGATTTGATTAAAAAAAAAGTTAATAAAAGAACTAATATTGAAAAAAAGATGTTTAGCAATTAGGAAAATTAGAATTATATTAAAATAACTGATAAAACAAGTAATTTTTACATCGAGTACACTGCCAATAAAAAAAATCTTTCTGAATAGAATAGGAAAAAGGGTTGAACAAGAACTGTTTAGAAGGGGTAGCACGGAAAAAGATTTGGTGTACAAAGAAGGAGATGAATAAAGAAGAGAAATAGCATGAGAGGGATTCTGTAAAGGTGATTTATCTTCTATCAGAAGAACCAAATTAGAGGTGAGAGTGAACCTTATGCTTTATACAACTGGTAATAGATTTAAACGCCTGGCGGCTGCTTGATTCATGTCTCCCTGTCTCACACACACAAACACTAGCCGCATTATATACACAAATGAACACATAGAAGCTTATATACACACATATATATATATATATATATATATATATACACACGCTCAAATACAAGTAGTTTATGTTTTCAGTCGACGTACACATCCTAGATTATAATACTCAGTGCTAGATTATAATGCTCGCCACACAACAGGTAAAGACTGACTATAATATACGCCCTTGAATGCTAAAGCAGCAAGCAGTTTGTTGTTATTTAATTTTGTTTATTTATTATTATTATTTTATAAGTAGTTATAATAATACAGGTAAATGTTGGTACAGTAAAAACGAAACATCTAATCGTAAGCTAAAATTTCAATAAAATTAATTATAAAATATTGTCGCGTGTTCTTGGCTCGATCAGGATATTGAGAGATTAACAATTTGGAATGTTTATATAATTACATTTTATTAGTTTAAAAACATAAGTATAGCAAGATAAATCAATAATAACAATAATAATTAGTGTCAATAATAAAACAATTAATGAAAAATAGTAAATAAACAAATAGAAATCACAACCACAATAATAGCAACAGTAAACGATAATAATATTACTTGTCAGTAAGAAACAAATAATCGTAAATGTCAATATACAGAGATTACATACAAAACAGAATTTTAACAGAATTTATTTGTCCAAGTTTATTTACAATTAGATAAATAAATAATGAAAACCAGAACTCAATCCCATTGACAAAAGAAATAGCATGCCCGCTACTCTTAACACTTTTAACCACTAGTCTTGCAATACTAACAATAGTAAAAAATAGAGAAGACAAGTATAACGTTCTTTCACTCAAATACCTTTGCTAATCATAAATAAAACTACCCTAACAATTTATGAATGAAATTTTCTACATTATCTCCTTCAGTTATAGTCTCACAGTAACTCACCGATAATATTTCTTGTTTACTGAAATTACTCGTGGCCGACAACTTAATCGTATCGAACTTAATTCACAATAGAAATTCGCTTCTTCACTGCCCTCCTCGCAAAATGCACTCACTGACTGACGTCTCGCAGACTCAAATCGCACTCCTCGCTGAACGTCCCGCTAGACCAGATTCCAGAACTGATTTTAAACTGGTCTTTCCTGGAATATTTATACTCATATCTTCTTTACCTGCAGGACCGGACCCAGGTCGAAGCGTGAGAACGATCGATCGAGCTCTTTGTTCCCATGCATTCCTTAAGCTGGTCCGGTAACTCACGGAACAAATATTGTTTTATTGTGTTTTAGTGGGCAGTATTACAAAAGAAGATTGTTAAATGGACCTGTACTTTTACTACAAGAGTTTCTTTTAGTCCCTTTCTGCATTCCTTCCATTATTAAATTTTCTATGACTTTCTTCTTAATTTTTAGGAATCCGTTATTCAGGTCCCTTATACCGGTCCTGTTACACTATGTGTAATTATATATATATTTTTAATATCCAAACATAGCTACATATGATTCATAAAAAATGAGTTCTAAAAGCTGTTTCTAAAGAACCTGAATACAATATCGAATTAGAAATATGTAAATTTATACAAGGTATACTAACGTCAAAGGAAATTATGTATTTTTTGACCTTCTTATATAGTCAAGTAAAATTAATTTTTATTTAATTGTTTATTTTTCCCTCATTTAAACAGATAAGAAGAATAGATAATCTTTTTTCGTATCACAGTTCGTTAATTTACAATCGGTTCCAGGAAGGAATCGTAAGTAAATAGGATTATAAAAACACTTGAAAGTTTCGAATGAATCCACTAACTAAAGCACACGTCCATATGACAATAACTCTAATATATAAATGCACTTGCACAGATTTACTCCATAAAAAGTATAGAAGTCCCTAAAAATGTAACAAAAAATCAAATAATATTACAAGACAAAGGAAAGAAATAAAATATTAGAATAATTGCTTATGAAAGGAAATTAGACTCTTCATAAAGGCATAGGGAAAATTCTTATCACTTTAGGTATGTCGTCCCAGCTCAAGATCCCTCAGACTCCCCCAGTTCTAGCAAGTAAAGGCGTTTAGGTCGCCGGACATTCTCACTGATATCTAGGAGATTCAGCGCTAGATAGTTCACACGGTTTGTGAATTTAGCCGTTTGTTTGTAATTTGAACCGAACCGTTTGATTTTTCGCCGACATAAGGCAATTCTAGATAATTATGAATTTCTTTGTACCATGCAATCCACGGCAACTGTAAAGATACTCGTCAATTTATTCTGGAATTGTTGTATAACCTCGACGGTGTTCTTGTACGTGGTACCTTATAGCTGTATACCATACGTTCAAGTGGTTTTCAGAATGACCTTGTATTAGTATGTTAAACGTTTGTTGAACAGCGAAAAATCTGAGTTCCTGCTTAGAAATTAATAAAGCTCCTTCAACGTGATCATTAGCTGTTTTCATTTCTCTTTCATAAGATTCTTCAATATTAAGCGAAGATCAAGATGGAGGACGAGGTAGCGTACACAACTTGAGTGAGAGGTGAAAACACCGTCTAGCTGGACCCGGTGACAGTCATCCCTCCTTAACATAACACTACTCGATTTATTGTGATTCTTTACTTTTCTAGCCACTCGTCGATCAGTTGTAACGCCGATTGAAGCTACCCCGAGGCCAGTCGAGGAGTCTTGGTTAAGAGAAAGGATATCTGTGTCATTGGCAAACGAGGAGATGGTTACGTGATCCGGAGCCGGCAGGTTCGCTGTGAAATTCAGTACAGGACTGGTCCCGTTACAAAGCTCTGAGAATCCCCCCCCCCACCCAATCTAATGTCAAAGAATCCAGATATCTCGTGGTTACACGGGACCCGGGAAAAACGGCCATCCAGGAGTACCATAAGACTAAATAGAAAGGTTGAGGAAAGCTATGTTTTAGCTTATGGAGCAGTCCAGGCAGCCAAATCTTGTCAAAGGTCTGTTGAACACTCAAGACGCCTGCCAAGCAGAACCTCTTTTCTTTCCGGCACTTGGTTATGACATTCACAGCCCTTTACATCTGTTCAACGGTGAAGTGTTTACTTCTGATAGCAAATTAATAATTTGGAATAATATTTTCTCTTTCCAATGCTGGCCATAATCCTCTAAGAATAAGCTTCTCAAACGATTTCGGCAGATTTTGTAGAAGGGTTTTCGGTCTGTTGGAAGATACATCCTGTGCAAGTTTATCTGGTTTCGAAATCATCACAATTTGAATAACCTTACACTCCAATGGTAAGCACGACGTCCAAAGGATATCATTGAAAATGTTTGTTATATACCTGATTGCCTTGAACGGGAACATAACTAGCATTGTACGTATGATTATGTAAAAGTCTGGAGGCTTCTTTTACCGTTACTCTTGCTTACTGCCTGTATCACTTCCGTCGTTAAAGTGGGCTTAGAGGCATTTCGATGTCCAAAACGTCAATTATTTTCTCTACATTAGCATCCACTCCGTCAAGCGGGAGAAATGTCTTACTCAGATCCGTAGCAAACAGCTCGGCTTTTTCCCATCGCTCGTAACCCATGACCCATTACCCATCAGACGCCCTTACAGGAGGGAGTAATGTAGGTCGCTAAAAATTCCTCGCGATTTCCACAATTATACCCATCTACATAGAAGTGGGAATGATTCTTAAAACAGTCTTTGAACGTTGCATTTCCTAATCACATTCAGCAGTATTTTTAAACTACGTGAAGCCCTGATGAGGAATGTTTTGACCTCGGGCCTCTTGTATCAGACAATGAATGTGATAAATGAAAAATCTACTGCCATCAAACATTAATTGAATATTGACTGGCATATCTAAACTGATAAGTTTATAGATGAAAAAGAAACAAATCCATATGTTTTTATTTTATAAAATAAAATAAAAATTCATTTCTCCTCTTGTAAGTGGCATAATAAAAGTTATCCAACTGTAAAAATCCCTTCTAACCCCAGATTCCTTTCTAATCCCGGAAAACCGCCAACACACATTGTTAAAAGCATCTTCACACATGCATAGCAGGTAGATATAGATATTTAAAACAGTAACTGCAAATTAATCATAAAGCTCTCGTCATCACTGTTTACGCCGTTTGCGTAAAGTTGTTTTTATTCCAATGAATTCAAGGTTATGGTCGAGTCTTGTAGTTTACAGGCTTGGTAATTTTATTTTGCATTTTTGTAAGGCTTATCTACGTATATTTTTAAATAGGTTGTTTGGGTTTGTCTTCGATATCAATTTCTCTAGGCTCCAGTTTGACTTACTGTTGCATAATCATATTGGTGTTAGCTTATTTCATATCTCGCTTTATTTATTGCTGTTTAGTCTTAATATATATATATATATATATATATTAGTCTTTAGTGTTTTTTATTCTCACCAATTTCAATATTGTCATACTTCCTAGAAGTCTATTTCTCTTTGTCTGCCCTGATGTAATTTCTTCAACTTGCGTATTCAGAAATTATTTTATCACTCTTACGTAATTCCTTAGTGGTCTGCTTGCTTGTAAATTATTTTTGTTTTGTCTTCGTTCCCGAATTCCACACGTTCTCTCTAATCGTTCTCATAGTAACACTTAGACACTACTCGTGTTGTCAACACACACACACACACACACACTCTTCTGTCCATTGCTTTGTTCGCTTCCCCTACTCTCACCACGCCAGCTTTGGTCATTCTAGTCCTGACTTTCACGCTGTGCGGATCCTGGTCCTCCAGACTTCGAGGACCAGGCTTCGATGTTCTCTTTCGCTCGTATAATGTTAATACTTTCTTCGTCTTCATAAGCGTTGCGGTATTTCTCTGTCAAAATATTCTCTAGTTCTACTCGTCAGTTTTTCGTGATTTCCCAGTTTTCTATGTTCGTCCAGCCTCGTTTCTTTGTTAAGTTATTCTTCAAATTCACTATATTACGTCTATGTTGAAAGTGCTTCAAATACTACAAACTGCCAATTCTATCGACGCCGAATCTTCTCTAGCTGCTGATTATATTTTTATCGATGCAGAATCTCCAAACTCGTTGCTACATATCTGAGATGCTACGTATTATTCTACCTCTAAACCACATCTCACCCCTGCATTCCTGATACACCACTGCAGACTACGCCCATGATTACTGTATGTATTCATTTACCTTTATTCACGAGTTTGTCTCTTGCTAATATTTATGTGCTACAGGCAAGTTCAATTTTCATTATATATTACGTTAAACAGTTATTTTATCATTAAAATTTGTGGAACATTCAGTTAATCGTACATTATCTATTCTCTTAAATTAATCTAAAGAAAATTACAACTGATGTACAGTTATGTTTTAGGTCTTTGTAATTTTATATTTTCAAGAATGCTTATTTACCAAAATGAACTCTATTTATTTATGTTAACTTATTTCAATTTGATTATTGTAATTAACTCTTTTTTTATACTGGAATATTATCGTGGCTTTTTTTCTGTACTAAACTAGAATTTATATGTATTAATTATTTAATGTTAAGTTTGTTGGTCATAAATCAGGAAAGGCCAGTGCCAATAATAAGATTTACTGTAATTTATTTTTCTAAGTTAACGACATTTGTTCATTGCTAATTTTTCAATATTACAGCATATGTCAGTAATTCAATAGTTTTCCAGTCATACTATGTTCATTGATGTTATGTTTATCTAAGTATATAATTGTAAATAAGTTGTATTATGTTCTCGTGTTTTCAGGCTTTGTTACATTGTGAATTTAAAAAAATGTATATTCATGTATTTTTTTCATTTAAGATCATTGTTCATATGTTGATTCAGCTGATATTTTAAGTATCATTAAGTCATGTTAATTTCATAATTTCTTTTTATGTTTTAAGGTTATGATTTTAACATAAGTTCATTTGTTTTATTTCCAATTAAAGTCCAATTTCTTTTGGAAAATACGAGCTGTGTGTTTTTTGTTAACTTTACCCAACAATCATCTTTTCTATAACATGAAAAGTATTTCTTTTGTTTATTAAAAATAAAAACCAAATTTTATTTTTAATAAAATGCGTTTCACATTTCACATTTTTAAATATGTTATTCAATAATATAAAATGTTATCACAGAAACGTCTCGTAACAATAAAACTTAATTATTATATATAAAATTCAGTAATTTCTCGTACAATAAACTCTATTACAAACAAACAATAAATAATATTTTAAATATATCTAGTGTGCCGGGCTCCGTGGCACGAATGGTAGCATCTCGACCTTTCAGAGGACCCGGGTTTGAATTCACGTCAGGCATGACATTTTCACATGCTACAAAAGTTGTCATTCATCTCATCCTCTGAAGCAATACCTAATAGTGGTCCCGGAGGCAAAAAAGTATCTTGTGTAATATTCCTACGTATCCTATATACATCACTGTCATCACAATTTTTTATGAACTTGTTTTACTTCTGTTATGGTAGAAATCAGTCCTACAAAATTTATTTTAATATGATGTCAATAATATATATTGTCATTTTTTAGTTACTCTTTTATTATTTGCTCCGTACAACGAAAGACTTTACGTGTTATTTGGATAATACACGACACAACTGATTTTTAAAATATAAATATATTAAATACAAAATACAAAAATGCATAAAAAGTGGTTTCGGATTAGTACAATAGATATGTTCAATAAGGTAGGCTTAAATAAACTTTCTCCGTATGATTTCCTCAGCCCAGTTCATTTTTTAATTTTGTAAAAATATAATTTATTATTTAATTAAATACACCACCTAAAATAAAATTATTGACATATGAAAGGAATAACTTATTTGTTAGCCTATTTTTAATTCCTTGTACGAAGTAAAGGAAAAATTTCGTTTTCCAAATTTCAACGGAAATATCAACTTTGATTATGTTCGGCGTGAAGTTTGTACGTATGTACATATGCACATATCTCGCATAACTCAAAAACTATTAGCCGTAGGATGTTGAAATTTTTAATTTAGGACTGTTGTAACATCTAATTGTGCACCTCCCCTTTTGATTGCAATCAACTGGACCAAAAAATTTGGATCTTACAAGGGAAGGCACATCGATTCGAATTAATCATTATCTTCTATTTTTTTAACTTTTAATAAAATTTTATGGTCTTTTAAAAATGTGTATATGTAATTTAATAGGCATTATTACTAAATACGCGTATATGAAACAGATTTGCTGAAAAATCTGATTATTTAATATTAATTGAAAATTATAATTTACAATCGTATTTTTTTTGGATTTTCTCGTTTAATTTTTTGTTTAATTTGATTTAATTATTCTGGAGTTTCTGTTTAATTTTTTCTACATTAAAGTTAACTACTGAGTGATTGAAAAATAAACCCCCACTAGAACAACATATACACTGATGCATACATGCCCGATCTTTAATAAATTGCAAAAAATTCTCGTAGTTGATCATCATTTTGTTTATTTGTTTTTTGTTGCTAATCATTTAATCGCTCTTTGATTTGATATAATTCTTCTGATCTCAACCTGATGTGTACACATTCTTTATTTTCAAAATTTTCATCATTTTATTCTTTTTCTGGTTTTAACATTTTCTTCCTGTTTATTTTTTTTTGTTTGCAACATTTTCTTCCTTTTTATTATTTTTTGGTTTTAACATTTTCTTCTTCTTTATATTTATCATCTGCTCTTATTTTTTTATTCTTCCCTTTTTCTTAACACTTTTTTCCATTTCATATTCATCTTCTTGTAGTTTTTATGAGATATATTTCTTCATGTTATCTCTATTTTTCCCGTTTGATTTTTTGTTTTTCATTTTTTATTATTCAACAAATAATCCAAAAATAAAAACTGAATATTTAACACCGTAAAGTCGATATTAATATTTGTAACCAGTATATATGGAGTTCACTAAATGGAACAATTTAATTATTAACTTTTACATATACGACACACTAGAAATCTGAAACCTTTGTGAATCAGTAACTCACGAAATATGAACACTACTGATCTAGTAATACGAGTAATAGAGGGACATTTTACTCTATCCTAATATTTCATGTAAGATTGTTTAATTAATAATTGTATAAATACTTGATGTTAATAAAAACCAATATTTCAGCTATTGTGTAAATGTCCAGTTTACTGAAGAATCGAGGGATTGTATCTCACTTTCAAATGAAATAAATTTAAATGAAGTGCAGCAAAAAAATGTGTATATGTAATTTAATAGGCGTACAAGGAGGTCATGCAGTGTTCACATTTTTTGATTTTTTTTTTTTAGAGTATATATCATTTAAATATTTTAAATATTTTTTCTTATTTGACCTACCTAAATAGGTGTACTGGTTCTTCTCATCAGAGGTTTAGTGATTACGTTAATATCCAAAAAACTTTCGTCTCGACTGTAACAAAAGAGAGTAATAATATACGTAAATATGATTTATTATTTTGTACGAATATATACATACATTCATTAACTTTTATCAAATAGAAATATTAATATGTTCCTTTAAGGGAAAAATAAGCATGTATTTAATTATATTTTACATATTAATATTGTAAGGAGAGTATGATTATAAGTAATATATTTACTAACTGATAAACTTCAAATTAATGAAATTTCTGAAGTTGAAATAACACAACAAAATATGAATTGCAAGAATTATAATAGACGTAAAGAATAACTGAGGATTGATGCGAGGAAAATACTTAAAATATGAATTAAACTTCTAAAATCGTTTGAAACAAAATATATTTAACAGTGAATAGTAAAAGAAATATTTAAAGAAGAAAGATGTATCAAAGAGTAAGGATCAATTTTGTGTAATGTTCTCCTGAATGAACGAGAAATGTAAAAGTTGATTAAGAAACCGGGTAGCATGATATCACTCACTTTGCAATTACTAATTCCATTTACCTTTTCGTAAGAAATTGTTTAGTTTAAAGTGTTAAGATTTTAAACTCATTTTGTGGTGGTGGACAAGTATACCAGTACGTGGCATTTTTTAATATAAAATAATTTTTTCGTTCTTTTTAATATTACCAGTTAAATCTAAATCAAAATTGTTTTCAAACAAATTTTATTAACAATTCCAAAACAACTGATGTCCATTTAGTCCATTTGAAAACTACGAAAAAATATTTCTATATAAAATCATTCTTTATATAAAAGTTTTATAGCTTTATAAATTTTATATAAACTTTAGAAGAGGTTAATGTTTTGTAATAACATTAAAAAAGTCATAAGCTTTATAGAAACACAGACTTTACACTGAAAATGTCATATTTCTACTTCAGTGGTCCTTAAAACAAAGAAACTTAAATTTTAAAGGCTTAGTTTAATTAGGATTTAAAAAACAAATTTCATTGCTGCAGTTAAAGCTGATTTTGGAAATGGATTTTTATAAAATAATTGTTAAAGGTTTATTGTTCACATATTTATAGGATTTTTGAATAGGATTTCTTTTCTTTTGGCTATGTTATTGATGGTTTTCTGATTATTGAAGATAGTTTTTATGGAAGTAAATCACCGAAAAAAGAAACACTTATAATTGATAGAGTAATCCTTTTTATAATACATTTGAAGATAACAAAACAATTAAAATATAAAGAAAAAGTGAATATTTTACTAAAAATACTAAATTTCAAGTTTTATGAAGCTAAGCCATTACAAAATTAAGTATGTAGGAGAATTAAATAAGAATGGAATAACTAACAGAGAAGTGAAGAAAAATTTAACAAAGAAATAAAGAGAACTCTATAAGCGCTTTTTTTAAAGGTAAAAAAGTACAAAAGAAAAATGAAAAATTTGAAACTAAAGCAAAGGGAAGGATAAAGGTAACTTAACATAAGAATTGAGAGACAATAAAATAATAAACAGCATATCGCAGTCATAGAAAAAAGGTTAAGGGTTGAAGAAGAAAAAAGAAGAAATGAAGATGAAAATGAAAATGAAGAAATGTAGAAGATGTATTAATAAGAGGAAAATTGAATTTTATTTTTAAGAAATATTAAAAAAAAATTATCATTCATAATTAGAAATAAATAAAAACAGAATAACTGAACATTCAGTACCGCGTCATCATTTGATGAATGAATATATTTTTTTATAATTTAATGTATTTTCCTAAAATAGCTATATTGTACAATCAGTAATGTCTAGTCAGTAATATTACTCAGATTAGATAAATCCAGCTGCTGTTAGTTAATGTAACAAAGAGATAACACTGAAATTTCCATCAAGAATGAACTTAAATAAAAAAAATAAAAATAAAAAAAAAAACAGATAAAATATTATTCACGAGAATATTCCTAAGTAAACGAAACAAACTATATAAACTTCAAGACTAATGGAATGGTGAAGTCGGAAATATTTTGTAGATTACAAACTTTAAGAAAAAAAAATCCTTCTGAATACTCTGTATATTGTCGTGTGTTACTCACAGCACTACTCGTTTAACTTCTGGCTGTTCCCGCTGGTCTTAGGAGTATTTATATCCCCAGGCCAGCAGAATCAGCAACTGTCTCGCCCCTTAACTGTTGAAGCGTAATAAGTCACATCGTACGCGCAATTACATTTTCCCATAAATTCTTATTCCGGTCCGGTAGGTCTTATTGTCAAACAACAGCTGTTGGAGGTGCCATTGTCTGCATTACAAAGATAGATTGTTAAACAGACCTGTATTATTTTTTCATTATCTTTTCTTAATTGGGAGGAATCCTTTACCCTAGTCGGATACTGGCCCTGTTACAAAAAAAAAGAAAAAAAAAGGTATATATATACACATACATACAACACACACTCACACATACAAACTTTCAGTCGTTTAACAATGACTAAAATATATATACTTACACAAATGAAAAAGAAGACTGTGAGGAAATTTTTACAATAAAAATCCCAAACCAATTAAAATAACTGTGTTATTAACTATTGAGAATAGATTTATTTATTCGATTTCCTTTTAAATATATTATAATTAAAGACATCCCCTTTATATAAGATTTTTTCTTATAAAATATATGTTATATTGCACACTTATCTGATTATAAAAACATAATTATATCATAATATTAAATACTAACAGCTTTTTATAATTAAAAAAATATATATATTAATAAAATTTATGTCTACATAATTGTATTTAACATTTGCTCAAGAAAAATACTTTGGTGCTGAAATCAAACATCTGGTGAATTCAAGAGAGGTAAAGTAGATACCAATATAATGTAATTATATTAAATTATTGAGGGAATCTATTTCTTGAATTTATATTTTAATATTCACGTTATCAATAATTAGATCATGTGTTAATAATTAGTTGTTGTCGTAGGGTATGCACAAGTCTGCCTTTCAGCCTAAAGGTTCTAGTTTCGAATCCCGGTAAGAACTGAAATTAAGTAAACTACACAAATTTTTTTTTTCATAAAAGAGTTACACAAAAATATTTTTTTCTATTATGGTAATGAACTATCATTATTGTTACGCAAATTTATTATTATTAGCTGTGATATAATTAGTACATTAGTTTTTCATTTGTAAATGCTTTATTGATAAATAAAATTTAGTCTGTGACTATGAACATCGATCAGATTTTTAAGGAAAAGTTGCGAAATATTTCTCAATAAAAAATATTATTTGTAAATAAATAAAAAATACGTTTTTATTTATTTATTTATAAAAATAAAAAAAAAATATTTTTTAAGTTATAATTGCTCAGCTAGATTACTAAAATTGCTAGCTTTTAAGTTAAAATTAATTTTAAATAACCATAGTAAGTTCAAACAGCCTTCTTCAAGTGATATGCGATTTTTCATACACTTAGTAATTACATCAATTAAATATGGTATTTGATTAGGAATGCTGCCTTATAATATTGGCTATTTAATAAAATGTAACGTTTTCATTAAAATTTATATTTTACCATCGTCTCCATCTATTGTTACTTAATCAATGTTACACAAAGTAACTTAGTATAACTCCGTTATAACAGCAATAAAGATACTTTTTATAAATTTTATGGTGATAAATAAAATTTAGTTTCAGAGCTTTCAAACAATCATAAAAAATTTCTGTTTTTTAATTCTATTATTTCTTTTTTAATTTGTGGTACTGAACAATAAATAGTTATTATACTTTAAATACACATAACATTCAAATAATCTACAGTATATATTTGTACTATGAATAAATATACTTTTACCTAAAACAAGAATGTAAAAGGGAAAAATAAGAATTTTTTTTTCTTGTCTTCGGTCATTTGACGGATTTGATGCAGCTGTCCAAGATTCCCTATCTAGTGCTAGTCATTTCATTTCGGTATACCCCCTCTATCCTACATCCCTGTTTGTTAACAGTGCAGTGTCATAATGCCTCGAAATTGTGTAAATAATGCGGATGCCTTTTGTTATGAATGCAGTGAGTTTACCGTAAAATCAAATAGAAAAAAACGTTACACCTTTAATTAAAAAAGCATATCTTTTGTACTTTCAGTTTAAAATTGATCAGGATAAGAGTAGGCTCCTCATATAGTATGCACTAATTGTTCTGTTTATTTAAAATGATGGCTGAAAGGTTCACGAAAGCTTTCCCATTTGGTGTACCTGTGGTTTGATGTGAACCAAAGGACCATGTACCAGACTGCTACTTTTATTTAACAAGTGTGTGTGGAATTTCTAAAAACTCTAAACGTACTGTAATATATCTTTCATCGCAATCTCCAATCAGGCCTGTACCCCACAGTGAAAATATTTCAGTTCCTGAGCCATCTGTGAATGTATGTTTCGAAAGCAGCGATGAAGAATCAGACAACAATGTTTTTGATTTTGAAATATCTTCCAATAAGCCACATCTTGAATATCACAATGTTGAATTAAATGACTTAGTTTAGGGACTTAAATTTATCAAAAAATCAAGCTGAACTGTTAGTATCAAGACTGCAAGTTCGGAATTTACTTCAAAAAGATACAAAAATTTTGGGCCTTCGAAGCGGAAAGTGAAAAGAACTTTCTTAGTACTTTATTGATGAAATTAAGTTGGTTTATTGCACAAATATTGATGAACTTCTGTAGTACTTAGGACAACTTCATAAACCTGAGGGATGGTGCCTTTTAATAGACTCGACCAAGTATAGTATAAAAGTGGTTCTGCTACACATCGGTAACAAATATCCTTCGATACCAATCGCTTATGGTATTAATTTGAAAGAGACATACGCCGTGATGAATGACGTTCTTCAAAAAATAAATTATAAAAATCATAGTTGGAAAATATGGCGATTTGAAAGTTATAGCTCTTTTGTTAGGCATGCGATTAATAACTAAAGTATTTATAACTAAATACATATGTTTTTTTTTTTTTTTTTTAATGGGACAGCCAAGCTAGGGATAAACATTATGTTATGAAAGAGTGGAAGAAACGAGACAACTTAACTACGTATGAGGAAAATATTTTTTAATGATCCCTTAGTTGAACCCAAAAAATTACTTTTACATCCTCTCCATTTCAAGCTAGATTTAATGAAACATTCTGCAAAAGCGATGAAGAAGGATAGTCCCGGATTATTGTACATCAGGCAGAAATTTCCGGATATAAGTAAAGAAGAAATTAAAGAAGGAATATTTGCTGGTCCTCAAATAAGATAGGTGGTCAAAGATGGCGTGTTTAATTCAATGTTAAATAATGTAGAAAGTGCAGCTTGGGCTTCATTTAAAAACGATCTCGTCAAACAATAATCCGACAATTACCACGATATTGTCAATAAACTTCTTACTTAATACACAGCTATGATATGTAATATCTCTTGGAAAATCCTCCACTCACATCCGGTTTTTTTTCCGGGACAACCTCAGAGACATAAGTGACGAGCACTGTGATCGTTTCCATCAAGACATTTCGGTGATGGTAAAGGAAAATGGAATACTAACATGCTACCCGATTACTGTTGAACATTAATTTTAAATAACTTATCTCTGAAAGAACTATGTAAAATTTTCTAAAACAATACTCACCTTTACGATGCAAGGCTCCATTTTTATGAAACTATACGAGCCGATTTCGAGACGGGAGTGTTATATAGAACCCATGTCTCACTAATTCAAATCTTAAAATCTATCTCTCACAGACTTTGCTGAACTCTAGGTGCTTTATGTTAATGGAATGGACACTTATATTTTGGAAGTGTTTTCATCAACCGTAGAATTCCGATCATCTTCAACAAGATCACAGTTCAATCGATATTCTCGCCTATCACATTTGGCCTTGAACACCTATTGCGACTCATTTTCTAGAACTTCTTGCCCTTCATTAAATGTGCTGACTCAGCTGTAGACTTGGGTACATGACTTCATATCCCCAAAATACGCAGGAAGTATAGTCAAAATTTCAGAGATTTGAGCCCTCATTCTTGAAGTAATTCTCGGTAACAGCATTTTGCTCCGACAAGATGCTGCTGATCACAAGATGAAAGCTGAGGCTGCTGGAATCTTCGGCCTTAACTTTGCACCAGCTCCCTGATGCTCGTATACGAGCCTTGAAAACAAGATTTGTGTTGAACTTTGGGGGGATATATTCGGTTTATATTTGACTCTCGTAAATACTGTTCAAATTGATCTTTATTATTTATACAAAGCCTAATGCAATATTACATGCGTAGGTATCTTTCATAATATTTTTAAGGTATTCAGGTGCGTCAAATTTGATCAGTTCTGTAGTTTTAAAAAAAATTCCTAGTACCATAGTTATGTATATAGTGCGCCAGACGAAAATATGAGCTTGGTGACAAAAAGGTGTATGTAATACATATTATACTACTCTATTCGTAAATGTATTCCTACATCGACCTTGTATTCTTCACGAGTAATTGTTTACTAAAAAATAATTATTAAAAAGTAATAATAATAAAGTAGTAATAATAATTAACAAATAAATAATTGTATAGTTTACTATAGATTTATTATATATTCTTACATATTTTTTTTTTTAATAATAGTAGTAATCAAAAGTATTTATTTTAAAAGTTATAGTTGTAAATGCAATTAATACATTAGTGAAAATTTATTTATGTTGTTGTGTTTATTAGTTTTTGTTTCTTGAAACAAAACCTAAATTAATATTATTGTGAGGATACGTCCACTCCTTCCTGCTAATACACACTTGGTATCTACATTCATTTGACAGGCAAGCCCCTACGTGTGTGTTCCTGCTTGTGTGTTATTGTATTTTACCATGGAAGTGTAAGTTTTGAACGATACTTGCCCGTCTCGCGTCCCTGTGTTGGTGTATTCACTGAAATGTAAATGAAAATGAGAAAAAAAAAATTAGTCTCGTGATGACTAAACTAGGTATTTGCTGGCATAGCAGCAAATTTACCTACTCTGAATGGCCCCATCAGAGGCCCCCATCAGGGTCTCCCCTGGATCATAGGAACAACCAGACTTCCGCTTCTGGATAGCCGAGATGCCCTTCCCGGCCCTAACGTACTATGTTCCAGACTAACTTGTTTGTGTTATGTTTCTGGCATAATAACAGGATCGGAGTGGAGGTACCCTCTGTAAAATCAACTTAAAATTCATTCCAGTGACAAAGGCAGTTGTACGTGTAACATCTTCAATTCCTATCAGAGAAATGATAATTTATTAACGTTTCTGTAGCAATAAAATTAATCTATTTTTATTTGATTTTTTTTATTGTTGAGAAATCTTTTAATTATTTTATTTCGATATAACAATTAGAATTTAGTAATTAATTAGCTACAGAGTCCGCCGCTAGGCCCTCCTGGCGGGCGGCGTCTCGGATGGGATTATTAGATGTCCAAAATTAAAATTACCTGATTACCTGTCGTGTAAAAATATTTTTTTTTTGGAATGATGAAAACTGATGTAACGAAAGTTAAATTAGAAATTTTACCCTAGAAATTGATACTAATTGGGTGGTAACGGGAGAAATGCCAAGCAAACCAATCAATACTTATTTTATGATTTTTATCGTATCAATGTATGAGCGTGCTGCACCACTGTATGATACAGTAATTATTCGTATATCTTATTCCAATAAAAATTTGTAAAGGAATTATTTTCTCTGAGTTTGATTTTAACAAACATTTAATTTTTAGTATTTGTTTCTTTTCACCATTCTACATATCTCTCTCCTGTATAATTAGCCCATTCTGGCTCTGATGTAGCACTACAGTTTCTAAAAATTAAAAAATGTAATTTTCTAATTCATGAATTTATTATTGATATTATCAGACGTTTTTTCTGTACATATTGGGTTCAATTTTTGGAAGTATCTAGTGTGCTTTCACCACAATTTCATCCGTTACATATTTTTACTTAAAATGTGTTTGTCAGACATAAAATATTAAAACAAAAATGACTATGCTTGTTTTTTCGAACGTAATTTTATACTGTTTGCTTTTAATAATTTATTTCTATGTATGTAGTTATATTATTCGAACAGCGGTTGTGTTATGGTTTCCTATTTTAATATTTAACTTAAAATTACCTTCGTTTACGTCACATTTCATTAACTTCTTATTTATACCTAATTTATTTATTTTCAAATTGCATTAATCCTTCCGTATTGAATTCATATCACGGAATTACAAATTATCTCTTTACAAATTATATTTCTGACCGAAGGCTCGTTTCGCCTGTGCTATTCGGCATTTTATATCGCTCCTGCTTCGTCCATCTTAGTAATTCTACTTCCTAAATAACAAAATTCTTTTACCTTCTTAATCTTTTCACTTTCTATTTTTATATTTAATGGTCCATCTACATTATTTCTAATACATTTCATTACTTTCGTTTAGTTCTTGTTCATTTTCATGCGGGATTTCTTGCGTATAACTTCATCCATGTCGTTCATTGTTTGTTCTTTAACATCATTAACTGCTAGTTTAATGTAAAGATTAAAAAGTAACGGGGATAGGGAACATCGTTGTCAGACTCCCTGTTTTTTACGGCTTCTTTCTTATGTTCTTCAATTATTACTGTCGCTATTTGCTTTATATAAATGATAGCAATTACGCTTCTATTCCTGTATTTGAACCTTAAGTTAAAATGCTGAACATTTTATTCCAGTCTACGTTATCGAACGCCTTTTCTAGGTCTATAAATGCCAAATATGTTTGTTAGTTTTTCTTTAATCTTCCTTTATTAATCTGATGCCTAAAATTACTTCCCTTGTCCCTATACTTTTCCTGAAACCAAATTGATCTTCTCTTATCACATCTTCCACACTCCTCTCAATTCTTCAGTATAGAATTCTTGTTAAGATTTCTGATGCATGTCCCGTGAAGCTTATTATTCTGTATTCTTCACATTTATCTGCTCGTGCTTTCTTTGTTACCATGACTACAACCCTCTTTTTGAAGGCTGACAGAAGCCCTTTTTCATAAATATTACACATTAGTTTGTATAATCTATCACTCGCTTCCTCACCTGCACTGCGCAGTAATTCTTCAGGTATTCCATCTACTCCAGGAGCCTATCTGCCATTCAAATCTTTTAATGTTCTCTTAAATTCAGATCTCAGTATTGTTTCTCCCCTTTCATCCTCTCCAACTTCTTCTTCTTCCTCTATAACACCATTTTCTAATTCATTTCCTCCGTATAACTCTTCAATATATTGCACCCACCTATCGACTATGCCTTTCGTATTATAAATCGGTGTACCATCTTAGTTTAACACATTATTAGTTTTTAATTTATGTTCCGCAAAATTTTCCTGTATGCTCCGTCTATTTTACCAATGTTCATTTCTCTTTCCACTTCTAAACACTTCTTTCGCTTGTTTGCACTTCTGTTTATAGTATTTCTTAATTGTCGATAGTTCCTTTTACTTTCTACACTAGCATTCTTATATTTTCTACGTTCATCCATCAGCTGCAATATATTGTCTAAAATCCAAGGTTTTCTACCATTTCTCTTTGTTCCGCCTAAGTACGCTTCTGCTGATTTAAGAATTTCCTTTTTAACATTCTCCCATTCTTTTTCTAAATTTTCTACCTTATATTTTTTACTCAGACCTCTTGCGATGTTCTCCTCAAAAATCTTCTTTACCTCCTCTTCCTCAAGCTTCCCTGAATTCCACTGATTCATTTGAGACCTTTCTTCAGGTTTTTAAATCCCAATCTTCATCTCGTTATCACTAAATTAAAGTCTCTATCAATGTCTGCTCCAAGGTAAGATTTAAAGTCAACAAGTTGATTTCTAAATCTTTGCTTAACCATGATATAATCTATCTGATACCTTGCAATATCGCCTGGATTTTTCCATGTGCATATTTTTCTATTACGATTTTTAAACTGGGTGTTGGCAATTACTAAATTATACTACGTTCAAAACTCTATAAGTCGGTCCCTTCTTTCATTCCTTTTGCCCAGCCCGTATTCACCTACTATATTTCCTTCCTTCCCTTTTCCAATGCTTGCATTCCAATCTCCAACTATTATTAAATTTTCATCTCCTTTTATGTGCTTAATTGCTTCATCAATTTCTTCGTATATACACTCTATCTCATCATCATCTTCATGGTCGCTTGTAGGCATATAGACGTTAACAATCGTTGTTTTGATTTTGATTTTATTCTGAAGGTTTTGATTTTATTCTTATTACAATGATTCTATCGTTATGCAATTTGAAATACTCTACTCTGTTCCCTATCTTCTTGTTCATTACGAAACCTACTCCTGCTACCCATTATTTGAAGCTGAGTTAATTATTCTAAAATCACCTGACCAAGAGTCGTTTTCCTCTTCCCACCGAACCTCGCTAATTCCTACTGCATCTACATTTATCCTATCCATTTCCCTCTTTAAATTTTCTAACCTACTAACCTATTTAAACGTCTAACATTCCACGCTACGACTCATAGAATGTGATTTTTTAATTTTCTGGTGACTCCTTCCTTAGTAGTCCCCACCCGGAGATCCGAACGGGGGACTAGTTTACCTCCGGAATATTTTACCAAGAAAGGCACCTCCATATTTGCTATATGAAAATGCAGAGAGCTTCATTTTCTGGGAAAAAAGTAGCAGTAGTTTTCCATTGCTTTCAGCTGCGCAGTACTCAGAAGACTGAGTGATGTTGATATGGCCGTTTAAGCAGTCCTGACCTACGCCCTTAACAACTACTGAAAGAGCTGCTTCCCTCTTTCAGGAATATAGATTAAGAATATAAAAGAACAACAATAATTAAATACAATAATACTACACGTGTTTAAAATATCATTCTATGAAATTGTTTCAAAGAAAACACTCTTGACGCGTCTTTTATCAAGGAGTACGGTAAATGCAACTTTATACAGACTCAAGGTAAGAGAGACACTTCTTATTAGCGACTGCATGAATAGCTGAACAATTCTATCTTTCTTTCAAAAAGAAAAACGGAGTAAGTAGATTGTTCTGAAATGAGATTTCTTAAGACAATTTATTTGAAATCTACATATATCCTAATTTAGAAAAATAGTATAGAATGAATCAATATAAGAGTAAAAGTAAATAAAAACTTTCATTTTGGTGAAAGTCCACTCAAAATTATATAAAATATATATCTCAGATAAAAAGCGTTAAAACTATATGAGCTTTAATTTCTGTTCCTGTAAGGTTTTTGATTGAATACAAAAACAAAAGGGAGTAAATAACAGAAAACTATTTACTTTTCCTCATGAAGGTGCATTAGAGTGAAATCTCATAAGATATTTAGGGAAAAGTTGTTTCAATCTGGTTTTAAATTTTTCTTCTCGTATATTCTTGTAGGTTTTAAAATAAGCCAAAAAGTTGAAGGAAACATATTTTATTAAAGCGGTGGTGAGAATTCCGTATATTATTGAAAAAATTAAAATTTGTTTTTTCTTTTGACAATTAGTCTTTATCGTACTGAATATTTCATTTAAATTAAATCTATCCTTATACTACAACAAACAAAATTCTAAAACTGATACGAACCACTAATTTTTAGAAAACTGTTTTTTTTTTTTAATTTCCAAATAGTTCAGTCTATAGGTACTTCACCAAATAAATATAAATATTTGGTTCCTTTCATATTAAAAGTAATAATTTTGTACAGTTTTTAACACCACATCTTTCAAACAGCAAAATCTTTGAATTCAATTTTACTTTTATTACGATGGTTGTGAGGAAGAAAGGATCACTGTTTCCTTCACAACATTTGGACGGACTGGAGTTGTACAGTAGTTGAATTATGAAGAAGCTACCTTTCGACGTGGCGCTGACGTGCGCTGATTAAATGGATGTAGCTACGAGGTGCTTAACCGTTGTCATACAGGAGGAGGCGTAGAGCTCTACTTCGTTGGAGGTGAATAAAATACAACGAGGTACGGAATATCCCAGGGAGGTTATGGACTTGGGTAGAACAAAGAGAACGTTTAGAAGGAGGTGGCAGCTGTTCGAGAGGTGAGGACAGGACGGGGATGAACAGGGCGGCCCGCAGATTGAAATTACTAGTGTGTGTGTGTGTGTGTGTGTGTACAAGGATGAGTTGTTCAAGGATTTCAAGGTTTTGGGGTGCGTATAGAAGACTTCAGGGTTTGACTGCATTATGCTTTAGATTATATTGTAACTACCGTCTCGGGCTGTTTCTTACGTATGGGACCTATTTAATGCGATTTTTAGGACAACTCACTACCCTTTGGAATGGAAGGTGTCGCAAATAACCATGGTCTTGACAACTGGAAAGCCTTCGCAGGAGGTGTCTTCGTCTAGGCGTATAATTTATGTCACATAAACAGATGGGAAAAGTTATATGTAGAAATATTATAAAATTTAAATAAAGCAAATATGTAAGATACTTTTAAAGAATTACTACCCAGATCTCTAAAATAATCATAAGTTTAATTAAACTTATTTAAACTAGCTAAGAAAGATTAATTATATTTAAAAATAACAAATTTTTAAAGATATCTTTTATCCTTCTATTTTTATCAAATTCTTTTCTAAATTAATATATATATATAAAACATTTTATAAAAGTACTTGTATGTATGTAAAATGCTTTGTTGTGTATGTAAAATCTATTGCAAAAAAGAAAGTTTTTAACATCGTTACGTGTTATTTTCGATTACGTAAAACTAAAATGTGTAGTAAAGCTTGTTCATTTCTATTCAGTAGAATTATTTTATGATTCAAAACCCAAACATTTTCTGAGAAAGTTTATTTGAAAAATATTTTATTCCATTTTCTGTTTTGTTTTTAATTAAAATACCAGTTACTTTGAAATAAATACTCAGGGCTGGAAAATATTTAAATATACATTAGCTAATACGATGTTGAATATCCCTGTAGAGGGATACAGAAATAAAGCTACACACACATGTATATATATTATTATATTTATATATATATATATATATATATATAAATAAAGAATAAAAAATAAATAAAAAAGAGGATAGTAAAAAGTTTGCTTTAGATTTCTTTTTCATTTAATGTAAATATAATGGTCGATTATTTTATACACGTTATATGTAAATATTTATATACTGCAGGCCTAACAAAACCACATGTAAAGGTTTAATGTCATATTTCTTTTAACTTTATTATAAATTTTATATGAGATTTTTTATAACGAATTGAATCATGATAAAAGTACTATATAACATTTATAAATTATAGAGACTGGTCGTAATTTAGTACTTAAGTAAAGAATAAAGGAATAAAATATTTATAGGACACCCAGTTTCATTCAATTCTTTTCTCTTTCTTATAAAAACATGTAAATGTTTTATGTTTATCATTTTTTAATATTACAAAAGAGAAACGTTATACCTTTGTATACCACTTTCCCCGTGGATTATTTTGATATCGTTCTCTTTCCCTTTAAGATCTAAGCTAATTGTTTATTATTAATCTTTACGTATCATTAAATTAAATATCTTAAAGAATTACAGGTTTACAAAATTTACTGTTTGAACTCCGCTCTGTTTGTATAATGTACACAGTCTCAATTTAGAAACTAAAATACAATAGAATTAAAAAATAATGAAATATAACTTATATTTTTTTTCGCGAACAACATGCAAGGTAAACGTAACAATTATTAATAAAATCGGTTGAATTAAACAAATGAAAAATTGTTTGATTTTCTTTTGTTTGGAAATTTATTATTCTTTCTTCCTGCAGCTATATATATTTTTTTTTTTTTTTTTTTTTTTTTTTTTTTTTTACCACGAGGGTCTTTTCTACTTCGTAACGTGTGTGAACTAAATTTTTATTAATTAAACTTGAGATAATTTAGATCTTTAGATATCCCAAATGTTTTACCCCACAAAAACATTAGTCGATTTTACTAGAATTGGTTTTGTTACTTAATAAAATTTCTAAAGAGCGATTAAAAAAAACAATTTTGGCTGCTACAGTATCCAAGTAATAATTTTCTTCCCAGAGGTCAGTCTTCCTTTTTCATGAATTTTTTTGTTTGTTCGACAAGAGTTTCTTTAGTGTCGAAAATAATTTTACAGCCAATATCAAAATTTGTTATTAAAAAGATTGTATTTAGTTTTCTTTTTATTTTAAAAGTTATCCTTTTGCACATATATGTGATTACACCGTAATCAGATTTTCACAATTTACATAAAATCTTAACTAATTTTTCTTCTAACTGTGAAATTGCATCAAATGGAACTTCAAATTTTATTTGTATCAGTTAGCTTTTCTTTCTTTTTCTCAAAACATTTTATGGAATATTCCCAAGAGATATTCAAATATTTTTCTACCGCATTTTTTCAGTTATTCGCTTGTAGAGAAAATAAAAAAAAGCGTTTGAAAAATTCCATCTGCACAAAAGTATAATAAATGTAAAACTATAATTGAATATACAGAGCTACAGACCGACACCTTGCCTTACGATCAAATCAGTATACTGCAACTGAGTTTCGAGAAGTTGAAATATAATCTTCTTTTGTTGAAGTTAGTTACATCCGTTATTTTTCGAGTATGTATCTACTATCAATGAAAATGAAAACTTCATTGTTATTTCTGTAATAATCTGATTTTGATTATGAAATAATTTCTTCTTGAAAAATGTAAAAACATGAATAAAATTAAATTATTTCTTACCGAATAATATTTTTTTTTATAAACAAACTTTTATTTATTATACACGTAAATTTTACAAGTAGATATTCCTTCTATATTATGTTGGATATTACTTCCAATAAAGTGAGCACAAAACATGCGTTGATGTTTATTCTAACATAGTGAGTTCCAGACTAAATAAATTTACATACTAACCCATCAAGTTGGTTTAGCGGTGAACGCGTCTTCCCAAATAAACTGATTTGGAAGTCGAGAGTTCCAGCGTTCAAGTCCTAGTAAAGGCAGTTACTTGTATACGGATTTGAATACTAGATCGTAGATACCGGTGTTCTTTGGTGGTTGGGTTTCAATTAACCACACATCTCAGGAATGGTCGAACTGAGACTGTACAAACTAACACTTCAAAAACTTACATCCTAGACCTGTAACAAACGTTATGTATTCGTCACTCAGTAACGGGTATTCTTTGATGTTTGTAGTACCCAATTGTTACTCCCTAAAACGAGTCGTTACTCGTTAAAAGCAGTTCATGTCGCATCAGACTCTGTTAAAACAATAACTGAACGAACATTAAGTTTGACCGTAATATGATTACTTACCTACAGTATGCGTTTAGGCCACCCACTACCAACTAACTAATTTACCAAACAATACAACATTAGCATTAAATAATAAATAGTAGTTAGTTTACATTTTATTATGTTCATGACTGCTTCATGGCGCCGCGTCGGTCGGGTTCAGTGTTTAAATTTAAGATTGACTTTCTTTCTTTCTTTTTCCTGTTTAGCCTCCGGAAATTAACGTAACATATACGATTGTCTAATTCGTAAGTTTGTATTTCTTACTAATTTTTTTTTTTTAATTTACTGCAGTAAATTACATAAAAGCAGCTTTACATAAATGTTATTTATTGCATTACAGTAGATTCAATATTTATTTGTTTCTGCTCTGTCATCTAGCGTTTCATTTCTATTTGGTTTTTTTTGATTAAATTTATTTTTTTTTCGTCGTTTTCATTTTGCCATGATGGAAAACAAAAGGAATAAACTCTGGAACTGTTTTAGTAGATCGAAAAATAAGGCGAACTGCGATTTCAACAAGAAATTAAAAAAAAAAAACCATCCTTCTACGTATAATAGCATATTCTCTTTAGAAATAATATCAACAAATACAACACTAACATCTACATCGTCAGTGTCAAATCTTCCTCAGTTTAGTAGCAATAGCAATGGCGATCAAGGGCAACAAAAAGATAGAACCGAAGTAAGAACTGACAGCTGGAACAACCACTGTTCTAGACCTGATTCTGATAGTAGCTTAGTTAGAAAACAGACAAACTTATTGTCATTTGTTAGGAAGCCAACGAGTGTTTTACGAGAAAAAAAGTTAATGATTCGATTTTAAATATAATAATTAAAGATCTGCAACCGTGTTCTGTAGTTAAATATTCCGGTTTTAACCAGTTAAAGAAATCTCTTGAACCGAATTACGAAATGCCTTCACGATTTTTTTTAAGCAACACTGCTTCATGAACAATATGTAGTAGTCACAGAAAAATTGAAGAAAAAATTGAAAATTGCATCCATTTTATCATTAACTACTGATGAATGGATGTCTCGTGCTACAACTTCTTACCGAGCACTAACGGCTCACTACATACTAGGAGACACAAGATCTCTCCTAGTATGGATGTCTAGTATAGTGTCTCCTAGTATGGCTTCTAGGTGGGAATTAAAGTTAGCTCTTTTAGGCTGTTTTGATTGTAATGAACAACTTACAGCCGATTATACTAAAGAAGAATTGACAATACTTCCGACTGACTTGGAAATAAATGGAAAAACATTTGTTTGTTTAACAGATAATGCAACAATATGAAAGCCACAATACGATTAACTCAATAGGATGATTTCTCTTGTATCGCTCACACTTATAATTTCGAGACATAATTTAATATTCGATCCAATTAAGAGTGTTACTCAATTAGTAAAAATTATTACGGAACATCTCCATAGAAGTCTTCTATCCACCAACAAATTGATCGCCATGCAGGAACAACTGAGACACGGAATAAAACCAGTAAAACTTAAAATAAATGTTATAGCTCGTTACAATAGTGCAGTAGATATGTTAAAAAGTATTTTAATTCTATAAGAACCATTAGAAATCAGCGCTTGGTTTATTACACAATCCCGTTGAAAATCTTTCAGAAGATGAATAGCGTATAATTCCAGAAATTATAAAGATTTTTAAGTCTTTCAAATTATTAACAGAAGAATGTCGTCTGAAAATGAAGTCACAACATCCGAAGTTTTGGCAGCCACTGATAGCGTATTAAAAATGATTACTTTTCGTCGTCTAAAAAATGAATTGTCAAAAACTTTACTTGAAAAATTAATTTCAGAATTCAGTAACAGACTTAAAAAATGTTCGCGGCACAACATCTTGTGGAAAGCGGTTCTTTTGGATCCTAGATTCAAAAGATAAGCGTTTAGTGATATGATTATGAATATGCCAAAGACTCTATTAAAATTGATTTAGAAAAAAATTTCACCGACACGAATGATCTGAAGACCAAAAAGTAGGGCCAAATTATTCAGATGCAATAGATGAAGATTACATCTGGATTCCTTTCAATATGAGAACAAGGAAAGATTCCACCGTGTCCACAGTTGCTGCCAGTATCATATCGATTAGGCAATATATTGAAGAAAGGCTACTCAGTAGGAAAGAATATCCAATTCGTTGGTGGCGAACACCGGCGATTTCATACCCAGAACTAGCTAATTTAGCAAAAAAATATTTGTCGGTTATGGCTACATCAGTTCCAATGGAAATAATTTTCTCCAAATCGTGGCAAATATTATCCGAAAGATAAGCATCACTAAAACCGAAAAGAATGGAAAAGATGTTATTTTTAAATGTCAACGGAAGATTACTTGATTAAGGTAGATACATGATACTTAAAATTAAAAAAAAAAAAAATAAAAAATAAAACCACTGATTAAAAAAACCTCAGTAAAGTAAATAAATAGAAGTTAAAAGCTTTTTTAATTGAAATTTTATTTTTTTATTGTGATCTTTACGTATCAGTTCAGATGTGTGTAGTTGTAATTTTTTCAGTGTGTATTCACATTTTTCATGTAATATTTTTAGTTAAAACAATTTTTTATAAAAATTTTACTGGGTGCGAGATTCAAATATTATCAATTAATCACAAAAGATGAGACAATATATTTTTTAAAGTATTTTCTGCAGATAATGCGGTTGCAGGTATTTTTCTTCATAGAAATTAAGTACTAATTACAAATAAAGACATTTAAAAAAATCGGTAGAGTGCAAGAGTCGAGTATAAAAATGTATTTTACTGTAATTTAATTTTTATTAGAATAGTAAAAACTATTAGTCCATTTCTATTAAAATCCTGTACGATGTAAATTATCCCGAATGTTCTTTCTATAATGCAATACTTGTACTTATGATACGGGTAAACTGCTACACAGTATCGAGTGTCTTAGTTACAAAAGTAACGAGTAACGAATATACAACGGGTATCCAAATGCAAAATACCAAGTACATATGAGTACTAAATTTACCGTAACTTTCACATCACTATAACATACCGAACACAGGCTTCAACTGTAATAAACAATTCTTAGTATAACTACTATTCCTGGAATACATACTACTGTGTATGTAATATCTGAATGTGGGTCAATAGTGCATCCCTTCCAATGCTCTTAATATCTCTCCGCGACTTCTTACCTCAGCAGCCGAAGTAGTGTATTCCAAAATGTCACTTCACGTTATGCAATTATGACTTGCTATTATAGCGACGAAATATGTTCTAGTAATTTTTTATTACAAATAAAATTATTTTTGCCTAATATTCTGTTTAAGATGTATATGAAGTAATTTATTTACTTATTTCTTCAAAGTATATGTTTGTTTTTTTTCAAATATGTGAAACTAAGGTTTTATTATAAATAAACAGATATAATGACGTAATACAGAAGTATATGAAATGAGTTGTTTATTTATTATAGGCTGTAGAGTTTTGACACACTTTGACGTGGCGTAGTTATTTACTAAAACTATTATTAAATACCACGTAGAATTACTTTTGTAGCAACCAGTAGCAAGTATCTTGCATGCCGAGTTATAGGAGTGGGGTACAGAAGGCAAGTAGAGGCACCTTGCAGATAGGACCCGCCTTTAGAATTTACATACACTATAATAATAATAATAATGCTTGCATATGCTGAATACTCAAACTTACATAATTGATGTCTGCTATTTTAACATCAATTACTGTAGTAAAGCCAAAGCTTATTTTTCTATATAAAAATAACTTGATTGTATTCTTTCAATCTTTTATTTTTTAAACCCTACCTTCCAAGGCCGGATCCACAATCAAGCATCTCGCAGCCCTGGGAAATGCTTTGGCCTCTAGCTGCCCAAACAGTCACACTAACCCGGCTATACCGTTCCCAACGCGACAGCCCAGACAGCCGGGACTCGGTCTTTTATATATTATTTCAATTTATGTGAACAATAAGCAACCCGGCTCCCTACGGCTTGATGAGAGGAGGATGGTATGTATGTCATGTAAATGAGGTGTAGACCCTGGACGACTATTCCTTAGACGTGTGGTTAATTGAACTCCAACTACTAATATTCACCGGTATCCACTATTCAGTATTCGAATCCGTAAAAAAGCAACTCTTAACATTTACTAGAGAATGAACCTTCGACTTCGAAAATGAGCTGTTAGAAAACTGATTTGAGACGACGAATTAACCACCAGTCCGGCCCAGTGGACTAATTTTTCTTATAAAACTAAATGTCAAACTTAATTACTCAACTTTATATACTGACTTGAAATGGAATACTATAAATACAGAAATGTAGTGGTTGATTGTAAATTTAAACCAAAAACTGAAAATTTAACTTAATTCGTTATTTGCACTCAGACCGGGTTCAGTATTTTATTAAAAAATAAATAAAAATTGCTAGATAATTCTTTTTAAAACCAACATGAAAATTTTACTATTGTTTTCAAAGCAAATATTTTAAAAATATATTGAAATATTATTTTTCTTCCAATTATCATATTGCATCAATTTTTTTGAACAAAATTAAAGTTTAAATTTCTTTACTAACTGCTTTCATGTGTGACTTTTTATTTTACAAATTTGAGATATTTGCAGTCTAAGTTATTATCAGGCAAAAATAATTCTGTGTGACATTTTCCAAAGGGAATATTTCAATTATAATTGGAATCGCTTACAATCACGCAGCTGATAGTAAATATATAATGCGGTTATCTCACAATATAGTTTTCCCAATTGGGGAACAAAATTGTAAGCTTGACGGCTAGCAACATTCATTACTTATGGGTTGTACAGTTCATATGGTCACCGTTCTGGGAGAATATAAACATCGAGGATCATCAGTCAAGGACAACATCGGTTATAAAACAGTATTTCAATTTCATTACATATACCAGCTAATAAAATTCCCTAAGCGAAAATCAACCTCTTGCAACCAATCAGAAGTCATCATTCAGAAAATGGATGCTTAAGATTATCTATTTATTTAATGTTGTACAAGAAAATTGAACATATAAACCGTGGAAGAATTAAACAACCTTTATTTAATTGAAAGAATAGACAAAATTAACTGTGTTTATTGCTTGCAATCTCTAAACCGAAAGATAAAAAATATCGATAAATGACGCTCATCATCAGTAATAAATAAACAAGTAGGTTTTTTTAATTGCTGTATTTTAGCATACCAAACACATGAAATACACCTGATACAGTCCAGTCCAATAAGTATTCGATCCTACAATCTTCAGTTGGTTTACCAGAAATATTGGTTGTAAACTTAATTATTTTCAATAATTTGATTATTTTCAGAAAAAAATATTCAAATTGGACATCAAGTACTTCATATGGTTTACGTTCTGTGTCATGCAGTATAAGAAGAGTGAACATATAGAACATAAAGAACAATTTAATATACTTCTCTTATTGTGAAAGAATTATTCACAGTACCTAAAGGAAAATTAATTTACTAGACTCTTATAAGAATGGATATTTGGTTACCTACTCTAACGTAAAAGATATTTCAAAATTTCAAAATGGTCATTTTTTTCCCAGTTTTATCATTTCATTGGTGTATCATTAATTTCAGTATTTCACTTTATTGCCATTATTTTAAATTTCTTCAATTAATTTAAAAAAAAATTAAAAAAACGATTAATTCAATTTAAATTTATTATTTTTAAAAAAAAATTAAAATTTTTAATTTAATATAATTTAATGTCATTTTTTCCCTTAAATTCTTCAATTAATTTTCTATAATTTTTTTTCTAGCATTATTAATTTTTTAGGATAATTTTTCCTTTCGTTCTTCCTTTAATTATAAATAACGCAGTTATTGTTTCTTAATTTTCTTAATCCTCCTGTTTCTTCATTAGCCAAATCTTCTTTTCATTTACCATCTGTAGAATCTCGTCAATGCTAATTTTGATAAAAAATTAAATTTGAATGGTTACACCTAAAAATCTGAGGTTTTATTGCGTAATTTTTTTCGCTGAATATTTCCATTTCACTTCCGTACTGTTTATTGGATTCCACATACACATACAACTATTTTCAACAATTTTGTACTTATAAAGCAGTTTCAGGCGAATCAAGCAATTTTAACGAATGAAACAGAAAAAAAACTGTACTTCAGCCGTTTATCATAATAAGGATGTATTTTAACAATTTTGAAGAATGAGATAACAATTTTTTAGCAATGTCTCTGCTTGGAATACCACCTGACTGAATTCTGTTTTAAATTATCATGATAATTTAATTGGTATTATTGGTCAATTAAGCAGTTAAGATGGATGTAATGAAATTTTACCAGGTAGTTGTCTTGAAAGAACACTGAAGGAACTCTGAATGATATGAGAAATCCATTAATTAACTTGGTTATTTCCAAATTGAAATGGAAAAACTTCCTTCATTAGAGTCACTACCTCGCACTGACGATTTTTAGAAGTACAGTCTTCAAGACTTGATAACGTAGGCAGTGTATGAATTAGTGTAATTTTGTAGTATTATAATAAATATTTTAAAATATATAAATGAGTTCATTTGAAATTCCTTTATATTTCAGCTCAGATATTAATTTTTTGTACATTTCTATACACGCGTGTTTATGTTAGTATACACGTGGTAATGTTTATTTATTGTAAACTTATTTTAGTTTTAATCTTATTTTTGTATTTTATCAATGATCTATAACAAATGTTTTATGATAAAAAACAAAACCTCACACTGTCATATTATATTCAACTAAATATTCACAAAGCATGGAACTTGTACAAGTACTGCGATTAATAAGACGTTAGATTAACACACGAATATCGTAAATTATTTGGTAAGTTAGTAAATATATAAATAGTTCTGAAGTATTGTAAGCAAATTAGAGTATATAATAATGTCTGGTATGTATCCTCAAAGTGATTACGATTGGATGGAGTAGACCAAACGTAATAAAACGATAAGCAAGCAAATATTGAAAATACAAGACCAAGTTCTTCCTGCTAAAATACAGTACGCTATAGATTCTTTCCTAGCAAATCCAGACAATATTATTTGGAATGAAACAAAATCGCTCTCTTTGTGTTGTAAAAGCGACATTCAGCCATTAAAATATGTCAATATTAACAATAATAAATCAAGTTAAATTATGCACGTTTGTCAAACAGTCTTCCCGATATGTTAATGATCAAATGAATTCGGACTATCAAGCTAATTGGAATTTATTAGTGGTAGTTGCTTTGATCTTGATCGAGTACAAATAACACGATGGTTGCCATATTGGTCTCCTGTCACACGTTCAACAAATACAAATATTCTGTATTTGTCATTTTGTCTCGATTGATTGCGGTATCAGTGTAATTAATGATTAACCTTATGTTACTATTACAATATGCGGACAATACTATAAATATACAAAATCTTGAGAGTTTTGACATCTTTCTCTGTGAATTCTTCGACCATCAAGTTTTTGTAATCTTTTTTGTTTTAAAATCGTGCTGCGTAAATCTAAATTTTTCTTCGATATACTCAAAAATTTCATGGAATTTATGACAGACCGGAAAACCAAACAATCCAGAAGACCAAGCGCCTAGGTAAGTGTGCCACCTCACTTATGCAAAAGTCATTTGTTACTTTCGTTGCATTTGTCTATTTCAGATTTCTATACTATTTTGTAATCCATAAAACTACAAGTATGATGTTAAATCGATTTTTAGCTGCAAACAGCTAAAATCACGGGCTCTACAGACACTTAAATACTACATATTCCTGAAATAAGTCATGTGTTTCATCAAACAGAGCAACCATGTGCAGTATTTATATCGGGACATTTTGGTATCACCTGTAATCAGGTGGTTGATACCAAACCTCGACACTCCCTAAAGTACAAGAATTTTCATTCATTTCCTTACTATATTGTAATATCAAGGGTCAATTTTCCAATCAGTAAAACACCCTAGAACAGAAAAGAATTAAGGAGGAATCTTAGTAAGGTGTAGGATCTCTTTCAAATAGCCGATTTTTCGCGCATTAAAAAACGGAAAGGAACTCATTCCTGCAGGATTAAAAATGGGTATTGTAACATTGTAGGATAATATTTTACTACAAAAATATCCAGCTGTGTCAACTGCTGTTTTATTGTGAAGGATATAAGTTTGTTTTGAAGAACTGCTTCAAAGGTATGCAGAAAAAAAAACGTCAGCAGGATATACAAATGTAATTCTTAATTAAGAATTTTATGACAGAGCTATACGATTGTCATTATACACCTAAGCCTTTTATTGGTTTTAACATATGTTAATACATATTTCTTTGTTTTTATTATATTCTGGTACATCTAATTTTAATGGTTTTAATTAAATTTTCCTTGTCTCGTATGCAATAATGCTCTTTATATCAGTAATTTATTCATAAAACTAAAACTGATTGTGAAAAATAAATATTGAACAAAAAATTTCTTTTACTTTTTAAAACCGAAGGTAAAAATAAAATTAATAAATAAAGAATATTACATCTGATTTACCTTTTATAGATTATTGTTTACTTCTAGTATAATAGGTATTAAATTTTCAGAAAATAATAAATGGGTTGATAATTGGAATAAAATAAGTAACTGGCATAGGGTAATGTATTACTTTCAAGAAGTTACAGTCCTATGGGAAATGTCGAACGCAGTAAATAGTACGTTCCAACTTTGTCGAGGCAATAAACTTCTGTAGAGATAAGAAAGAAATGTTTTGGTCATGTTTATGTGTATATACAATTTTCTCAGTGACATAATTAATTGTTTTATATTTATTTGTTAAATTGAATCAAAATTTTTTTTCCACGGGCCCCAATAACAACAGGCTAAACCTGCACGGTTGGGACACTAAAAGCTGACGCGACCGCTGGCAAGATGTGGACCTATTAAATTACATATATACATTTTTTAAAAAGAAAAGTACATAAAGTCTTATTTAATTAATAACTTCTAATATTTTTTCATGTTCTGTTTTACTTGCTTGTACGAAGTACAAAAAAATTTCGGTTTTCACATTTCAACGGAAGTATCAATTTTGACCATCCCTGAATCCATTTTGACTAGTTTGAGGGTGACAACTGTACGTACGTATGTATCTCGCATAACTCTAAAACGATTAACCGAAGGATATTGAAATTTTGGATTTAGGAATGTTGTAACATCTAGTTGTGCACCTCTCCTTTTGACTGCATCAACTGAACTAAAAGTGTCCAAAAAGCCCCCAAAAAAATTGGATCTTTGATTTTTCTTCATTGGGAGCTTTTCAACGGTATATCATAAGTGGCACTTGTTTTCATTGGTTCCAGAATTATAGCCAAATATAAATCTAATTAATAAAGTATTTGGATCTTACAAGGAGGGAGATGACACATCGGTTCAAATGAGACTTGATCTCCTTTTTTTTATTTAAATATATTTATTTATATTTAATTATTAACCTGTGATTGTAAAAAAAAATCGATAAATAATTATTCAATATTAGCAATTAAAAAAAAAAAATATCAGTATTTAAATATCAGTAATATTAATGAAATAAGACTTTACATACTTTTCATTTTTAAAAAAAATGTGTATATGTAATTTAATATGCGTACAAGGAAGTCATGTGTTGTCCACCGGTTTTTTTTTATTGTTATAATTGAATTATAATTTACTGCAAATGCTTTTTACAATCAGATATTAATAGTTAAATGTTAATTAATAAATCAATATATTTAAATTAAAAAAAGAGTTAAAAAAAAAGTCGGATTTGAACCTATGTGCCTTCCCCTTGTGATCCAAATATTTCATTAACTAAAATTTTATTTGTCTATAACTCTGGAACCAATTAAAATAACTATCACTTATGATATATTGTTGAAAAGCTCTCAATGAGAGCTTATTACTGCAGTTAAGGAAAAGTCCAAAGTCAAACGTTTTTGGATTTTCGGCTTTTTTGGACACTTTTGGTCTAGTTGATTGCAATCAAAAGGGGGAATGAACAACTAGATGTTACAACAGTACTAAATCCAAAATTTCCAAAGATTTTGAGTTATGAGAAATACATACGCACATACGTTCGTACAGACGTCACGCCGAACTAGTCAAAATGAATTTAGGAATGGTCAAAATGGATACTTCCGGTGAAATCTGAAAACCGACATTTTTGTTACTTCTTTTACTTCGTACAAGGAATAACAATAAAAAAACTGCAATAATTTTTAATTTAAAAAAAAAAAATTTTATGTATAAAATATTTTTCACAATTATATCTAGAATCTAGAATCTTTCCCGTTTTTGTATAAAGAATACTAGCCAAATGCATGTTATCAATGAAATAAAAATAAACCAAAACCAGTAAATTCATTTCAATATTTTCGTTAACAGATTACCAAATTTTATGTAAGTGAGCAGGATTATACTAATGCATTGAAAAATCACAGTTTTCAATCAATAAAAATTTCAAAAAGGATGTATTTACATGGTGTATTACATTTTGTAACTTCTGATCCAATATTAACTAGGATTATATTAGTTATTTCAGATTTAATCAAGAATAAAGATTTTGAATCCATCCTTAAAAAATTTATGTTCAAATTATACAATTTATCAGTGTTCCTCTATCGTTCGCAGTAGAAAATCTATCCTGTATTTTCGTTGTTTTGACATGCTAATTTTTAACATTATGTTCAACTCATTAAGGAAGATACTGTTTTTTGTAAACCTGTTGCTTGATATTCTTCGATATTACCGACATTTTCAGAAATGATTGGTGTTTCACATCAAGTTTCGTTTTAGTTAAGCTACCAAAAATAAATATTTTGCATAAATTGAAAATATAAATCAACTAAAAAATCTTACTAAATTCTCTTTAATAGTGTGAATTGTTATAGCATTTTCAGAGCTAATTGTGTTTCACGTCTATTCATTTGCAAATTTTTTTTTTTTTATAACTATGACATACGTCACGCAACTGACTCCTATCTACCACCTCACTTTAACAGTTGCACAAAAATGAATATGTAACAGCTTATACTTGACATTAAACCATTTAGTACAATAAAACAAATTAAACCTACTTCCAAAATTTTGTTTTGGATAATGATATTTGGGACCCTCGGCATAGTAACCAGTACTTCTCCCTGAACTTACTGTTAAGCTCCTTTCCTTCCTTATGTGATTCCTTTACGTAAGACGACGATCAAGATGCAGTCCTAAGTATGGCACGCTGTTAGCATGCGGGATGAAAACGCCAATAAGGTAAACTCGCGGGCAGTTACCAATCCTCATCGCAAACTCCTCATGCATACACTTAGCCGGATAACCTTCATCCTCCATCTAGATAGCCACTCGTTAATTAGATCCAATGGAAGGTTTAGTTTAGTAGAAGCTACGATAGGGTCGACATCTACAGCCAGGATTGCTGTGTCATTCGCAAACGGTGCAACTGTGATGTCCTCTGGGGTCGGGAGTCCTCAGTGAAGAAGCAATATAGAACGTACCCTGAGGAACACCTATTACGGAAGAATTACCATTTGCGACACTTAACATTCCGTCGGGAAGCTCGTAGTTTGAAGAATGCCATTAAAGAAATGTACTATGTACTGAATGATCTTGAATGGAAGTATAAGAAGCATTTTATTAAATAACAATTCATACCCGGGAGTTTTGTTTGAATGCTCTCATCTCTTGATTACTAACAGAACCTCTGCTGATGAAAAAGGTTTCAACGGAGGACTCAGAAATTTGCTACTCAGGAATTCAATTATTTCTTCTTCACCTCTTGAATGTCAAAAGGCTAAAAGACTTTCTTAAGAGGCCCTGCGATTAAGTCATCTTTCTCACTATCGTTTCGAGCTCAAAACCCATCCAACATTTTCAAAGTTGTGAAGGATGGTAGTGGTCTTTTGAAGTTCTTTTATACAAAAAGGAAAAGTCCAAAAAGTTCTTTTGAAGTTCTTTGCGGCTTTCCATAATGAGTATCGAAGTTTGAAATTCTCTTGAATAAACTATAGTAGGTGTTTTAACATAAATTGTTCTGACTCTAAATTTTAAGTTTTGTTTTTAAAAGAATTAAGTATTATAAAAAAAGATTCAGTTGTTGAAAAAATAACTATAAACTGAAGAAACTATAAACTTCCTCCGAAAAAATATCTCTTCGGATCAAGCACCAACCAGTTAGAGGCTGTTAGTATTTAGTTTATCATGTATATTAACGTATCTCACATTTTGTTAGGAGTTAGGATTCATGAGTGCCACAAATTGCTTTGTTACTTCTGATAAAAAAAAAATCTGAGGTTTTTTTTTAATGATAATGACATAGTTGAATTTAGAATGACTTCTTAATTCAATAATTTCTCACAATGTTTATAGAAATTACGCTAAATTGTTTACATATATTTTTCTTCTTTTAGAAAAACGTTTTAGCCTATAATAATTTAGAAATTTTGATAAAATTCCGAATACATTTAACCAATACGTACTTTTTAAAGTTTAATTATTTCCAGATTTACAAGTTATGCAACAACGTACTTGCATTCTTCAACATTCCACACCCATATTCAGCAGCATTTATTCTACGATAACTTTTTTAAGCTGAAAATTTAATTAATATAGGTTATATTTAATATTTACTTTATTCTCAAACTTAGATGCAAAATAAAAATTTATCAATTTAAAAATGCTCTTAATGTTGTTACATCATAATTCTTTATTGATTATAAAATCAATTCAAAGAAAGTTAAAACTTATTAAATCCCACCCAAATATAAATTCAAAAACAGATTATTTTAAATTCTGATATATTCGTACGACATACTGTAATATTTGAATTATTTAAACAAGTATACAGCAAATAAAATAAAGCGTTGGTATCCAATATTTATTTCCATTCGTGCCGAAACAGTATTTTAAATAAATTACTAGGAGAATAGATGTTAAAGGGTTAAAATATTTAGCAGATACAAATACAGAGAAATATATAACATAAATGTATATTTCATAAAATTCATTTAAAATATACTTTTTTTTTACTAAAGTTTCATGGAATATTAGCTATTGAAAGAAGTAAAATAAATACACAAAAATGTAGAACAATACTTTATATTAAATATTACAAAGGCTTATTGATACATTAATTCTTGCATTGTAGTTTACTGATACAGGATAGAGGTACCGCATGAGCTATTATTATTGTGCCACTGTGGTTCAATGAAGTTGACCGAAGTACTGAGTATTGATGCAGCTACCGAATGCTGTGGATATGAACCACAAGACCACCACACCGCAATATGTCTGCTAGGGTAATACACCGCTCACCCATTCATACACCCACACTAAACACATCTGCACCCACATACGCGCCACAGTCACACCTGCACTAACGATAACTGAACAGTACTCTGTACTGAATGATAAACACAGCTTGATTTTTGTGTTATATGAATATTTAATTTGTACAGTTACGCATATATTAGTTTTCGCACTAGTTAAATTAATTCTGTTTTTTTTTTTTTTTTAACAAAATAATCATGAAGGTATATTTAATGAAGGAATAATTAATTAATGAATGTGAAATAATTATGAGGAAATAAAATAATTAACATTAGAGAATACTTAATGAGTAATCTATAGATTGGTATACAAGTTATGAAATACAAGTTGGTTGTGATATACAAGAGACACTACGAAAGTGTTTACACTTGAGCGTGTGTGAACAGAAGGGATGCCTACTCATCAACATTCGAAGGTTGACCGAGTTACTTCGCTTCGTAACAATTCAATCCAATATTTTCCCTGACTACGTAAGGGCTCAACTTTATTTAATTTTTGTCATTCTTTTTCAGGACTTCGAGAAGAGTGTTTGAATCTCATCTTCTGATAAGGCAACACCTTTTGGCCATACATGGAGACGCCAGGCCAAACGGGTAATAGTGGAGAGTATTATAGTGTACTTAGCAAAGATTACTGAGGGGACCTAGAGCAATGCTTCGATTTTTCTTATATTCTGTTTTTGTTGTTTTTTTTTTTCAATGTTACTGGGTTGTTATTGATCGTTGTAATATTTTTATATTTCGTGTTGTATGTTGAACTCACTTTTACCTTCTACGGGTAGGTAGTTTAGTTCTGATTTTTAGTTAGGCCCTTTCAGTCTTACTTAAGACTTGGGAAGATGTGTTTAGTTTTGATTTCGTTAACAGTAGTACACCGATGGGAATGTCACTCGTGGCATACCCACCGGTGGCGTCCTGGCCGAAGCGGACAGGAATATGTCAAAACTGTGGCTTCGAAGATGACCTGCGGTAAAACCCAAAAGAGGTAGGAACGGAGGGGGTTCCGGTGGTGTCTTCGCCTACGTCCTTGATAAGATGCTTCAATTTAAGGAGCATCTCCAGCTTGTTGCAAAGAAGGTCATCGATACCTTCTTTGGTGTCCGTAGAGTCATCCATCCCGCTGGGGGTTGAATTATCGTACCATGCATATTCTTTACAAAGGTGTTTGTGAGGCCATAATGTTGTACGCTACGCCCGTCTGGCCTCATCGTTTAAAATTCCAATGTTATAGGAACATTCTTTTTTGAGCCCAGCATCTTCTATTGTAAGCTGTTGTCGGTGGCTACAGAACTGTCTCGAGAGAGGCTGTCACTGTGATCGTTGGCATTAAATCCATTGATATTCTAGCAACGGAACGTAGCAAGCGGTACATTTCTTTCAGTTCGTGGCGTATGCGAGAAATTGAAGACTCAGGTTTTGACTCTTGGCAACCTAGGTGGAAACGATTCTTCTACTAGTCGATACACAATGATATCTTTCCAAATGTTAGAGAGCTGCGAGCAATTAGTTCAGTTCCCCCTAACGGTGTACAACACAATTCCTTTCTGGACATGGTGCCTTTAGGAATAGTTTGGTTTGACTCGGCCTGTGACTGGACTGTAGGGTCGATAACACTGTGGACCATGTCCTTTATGTTTGTCCCCGGTACGAGGCTGAACGTACCGGAGTTGTTAGGAAACTCGAGAGTGGACTCCTTCTTAGATCTGCGTGTCAGCTGGAAGTCCCTCAGAGAATGGACTATTGTGGCTGGCTTCCTTCGATTCCTCGCCCTGAGCAAGGGTACAGTAGAGTACGGGTGGCTAGGGACCGCCTAGGCAGTTGATTGGATGGAGGTAGGCGTATTAGTGTCGAGCCACGGTTAGATAGAAATTGTGGTGATTATTTGAATGTTAGCAATTGGCGGAACGGCGACTGCATTGCCAGGGCATGGGTTACCTTGCAGCTGTGAGGTAGGTGTAGCGCCGTTTTAAGGATGGCAGTTTGAACGAGCACATGACACTGTCGGCGGGATGGTGACTGTACTGCCGAGGGCATGGGTCCCATGAAGCCGTGAGGTGTAGCGTCTCGACGATGGTTGAAGAAAGTAAATGTTACGCGGGACTCTGCAATGGAGCTGAGTGGGAGTAGAAGGTCTGTCCACCTCTCCCTTGTAGACCAGACCGGAGTCCGTAAATTAACCTAAAGTCAGGGGAACTGAAGTAGAGTTTTCTAAAAGAATTAGGACTAAATTTCCTTGATGAAAATATTGAATTTCGAGACATTTACTAGAAATTAGCTCAAGAAAAGTAGAACTAGGCGCGGGGTTTGTGCTTCGGCGAGGTCGGTGAGCTAGTTCAGAGGGAAACGATGTAGGACATTCAACATGTCTGGACGAGACCTACAGCGAAGGCCAAAGCTGAGTTTAAAAATCACCGATGTAAATGTCTACTGAGGCATCTACATCGATGGCATCCCAACGAGGCCTGGCTTATTGCTATGAGTTGTAAAATTTAGAGGGCGAAAGACGACGCCCGTTAAATCCCATCACGACTATGAATGGGGAGCGGGGTGTGGCGAATGGAAGCGTCACAAGGCGGGTGTGTTCCCATATGGGGTTGGGATGTCTTCCCCTACGGGAGTCAGGATGGTCATTACAAAATTTGTGAATCTACTTCTTAACTGAATATAGTGTTTTTTTGCATTTTATAATTTTAATATAAAGGTAGCGTTAACATTTCTTTAACTAAAAAATAAATTATTCTTTATTTAAAAAATAATTAAGAAAGCGTTTTTTCTTTATTTAAAAAGTATATAAATATAGAAAGCCTACAAATACTGAAGGTGGATTTGCCTACAGCTCGTATAGAGCATTTATAGTAATATTCATAGTTTTATTTTTAACAAAAAGGATTTTTCAAGTTATAAAAAAGCTTCCGAATCCGAATTTTTGGTTAAAAAAAATCTCAACTTTCTTGGACGATAGGTTCTGGCATTTGAAAACAATTATTGACCCTCCTACAAGACTGATTATTGCATTCAACAGACACGCTGTCAATCTGTGATAACCGAGTCCGAATTTTCATACATTTTCGTACAATTTCAGTACACTCTCAGTCAACCGAGATAACCGTATCCAAATTTTCAGATAGAAAATCCAAAATATCTCGAAAACGGTCATTAACACAACATGATTCTCTTCAGACGGCATCTGTAGAACCATAACATATTAGGCTGATATGTGGACTCCAGCAGTTGATATCCAATATATTGGCTCACCTGAAGGAAGGAGGGAGAATACTTCGATGGTAATTTACTAATATTAGTAAATTAAAATACTTATGCACTGAATTTATTTTTCGAACGTAAAACATTTTCTTTTTCAGTAATTAAATAAATATATACGAAGCGAAAGCCCCTTATACCCTTGCGGTCCATGGAATCTAGCCACGCAGTGTAGGAATTGGACGGGGCATATGCTGAGGTAGGGGAAGTGCTGCATACTGATTGGTAGGTGGCGCAGTACCCGTATTTATGTACTATTTAGAAGCAGATTAATAAGCGTTTGTCAAACTTAATAGCAAAAGTAATTATATATATAATATTATAAAATACAATAATTTTTATTTAGTTACATAATGATGAAATATATACCAGTATTTTATATTATATATGATATTTATATTTGAACTTCATAACACTAGAAACCGGGTAATACGACTCATTAATTTCGGGACGGCCGATGCAATGGTTAACACATATGAAACATTTCGTCCCGTTTACACCTTCATATGAGTTAAATGGCGTTTTGAATAAAGGTATTAACATACTTCTTTATCCCCATGTAGCTTTTTAGAATACAGTTGCTACAACAGTTAAGAACAAGATCCTGGAGGTGACTTAGAGAAGGCATACAGTCGGCCGTTTTGCCAACAGATGTACCAGTTGTAATTTTCATATGAAAAATTATTGTTTATAGCTAAACTTAGTGGAAATATTTAAAAATCGGAAAATGAATTTGTAAATCTCATCACAAATAGGAAAAGAATATGAAAAGCTAAATGTCGAGTTAAAAGAGGACTACATTTCTAGCGATCAATAAACTTCTATGAAAACTTATTGAAGTATTAAATATTCCAGTTTTTTAAGTTTCTTTGCCGAGTCTAATACGACACGAGAACTTTTCTCTGTTTTCATCTAATTAATTACAATTATTTGATTTGTAAATTGTATAATATTTGTTTTTACATGAATCAAAAGAAAATATGTTTCTCAGTGAATTACGAAGGCGATAAAAAATGAACATATTACTTATGAAAATTTTATTAATTTAAATGCGCTGAATTTAAAATAATTGTAATTTTATTTAATATACATAGTGCAGTCCAAATAAAACGTGGTAAAAGAACAGAATTATTTAAGCTTGCACATGCAAAAAAAAAAAATGTAACAGTGAATTACATCCTGCATAATAACAGACTGACTCCATAGTTGAAACTGAAACAAGACTAAACTCGAACGGTGGTGATATATATCAGTCTTTCGTTAATTTCGAAATAAATTAATATGGTTAAAATTTTAATTTTTTATACGTTATTTAAAAAATATTCTTATATATAGAATATATTACATTTGAAATTTAAATAAATATTTTGGGAACAATCTATTTTTGTTTAAATTTAACTACATATATTGTAATATATATAATATTACATTTTCTTCTGAAATACAAATTTTTAACACGAAGAAATAACATTAATGCCATTGTCATCATGAGGATGCAATGTATTAGTGTAGGTACGGGTTGTAAAAAAGCAGGTAATATACTGTTGTTTTTTCGAGGCAGAATAACATAATGCAGTAGTCCAAATTAAGTATTATACAAGGCCATAGTAGCAATAAAAACGATACATTATAATTAATATTACACCTTATCTATTCATTGCACGTAGCCTATTATCGTTTACATAATTTTTAAATCCCACGAGAAAATATTTGTAAAGAAATAAATTTTAAAAAGGAACGGAAAAAAATTATTAAAATTACTTGGTGTAGGTGAGGGACAAAGTGGTAAGATAAGATTACAGAATAATTTAGAGCCCTTTTTTTGGAATGGGATTTTCCGAGCTAATGAACTAGCAAATGAGCTTCATATTTTAACTCAAACTCAGTATACCTTTTTTGAGGTAAAACGATTGATTATAATTAAAACGAAAATAAATAACAATAATAAAAAAGAAAGTCACATACATAAATAATTTACAAAAAAAAAAATAATAATTACCTCTGAAATGTTGACATCTAAAAAACAAATAAACAAACAAATTAAAGCCAATAATAATCAAAACAGACTGATTATTCAAACATTCTAGTTCGCATAAATAAAATTTGGTGTCAAATAATTAGTAAATAAAATAAAATGAAAATTTGTTTAAATGAAAATTATCTATTTATTTCTTGTTTATTTTTTCTAAAAAATATATGATTGTAATAATTAAAAAATAAAATAATTATGAAACTGCAGTATTAGTTTTTTTTTAAAAAGTATATAAACTGTTACCAAGAAAAGATAAATTTCATATTCCGTTCATCCTTTTTTAATTAGCTTGCCAAAAAAGATAAATCTAACGTTATGCCACTGCTAAAAATTTGAAATCAAACTATATTGTAACAATCTAATTTTTTAATGCTAATGTTTTTCGGGGTCTGTCTGTCCGTTTGGAATAGCATTACCCAAAAACCAAATTAGCTGAAAATTTGCTTTCAAATTTTCAAGTTTTGTACCAGGGAAAATTTTACCCGATACAAAGAGACCTTAGCCCTCTTGGGGATGAAGTTGTGAACTTTTCCTCATCAAAATTCTATGTACTTTAGTTCTTATAGTTAGTATTATTTCCTTTTTGTAATTTAGTTTCTTTTTCGGTATTTGTAAGTTCTATATACTTTAACTATTATTTATCTAAGTCTTATTTTTGTAGGTCCAGGTAGTTCCGTCCCCTGGCTTGACCAGAAGGGCGAGCAAAGCGAGCCGGCAAGTAATTATATAAATTAAAAAAAAAAAAATAGAGAAATTTGTTTGATTATCTTGTAAGTATGTTTATGGTGTTATGAAACCAAAACTGTTGCAACTAATTTCGTTGAAATTGTAACAAAACTTTGTTTACATCCGACGATTAATCTAGTTCCATTTGCTTAAAAACTAAACTAAAATAAAAATGGTTGAATTTAATTAAAAAAAAAAAAAAAATTAATTTAATTTCTGTGAAAAATTCTCTCATTAGAAAAAAAAAAATGATCTGTTTCTTAATTTTCGTAATAACTATTTCGTTTCCTCTAAATAAGGAATGTTATCTTAATTTATTGAATTAGCTATTTTAAAGTATTGTTTCGTCAAAATCATAAATAAACCTTTACCTAAATCCAGAAAAAAAAAACTGTTTGATCAAACTTAAAAACCCGAAAAAACAGAAATGATCCGTAGAAATACCAACGTAAGTGTAATAAACGTATGATTGAGAATATCTGGAATCTGGATCTACACATGTAGCAAATTCTAAGCACTCTGTTGTAAAACATGGTCAACGGACTGAAAGGATATGTAGCTACAAAACAACGTAGGTGACAGAGGTTAGATATTACTTATTCAGGGGCAATTTAGCTTGAAATTGATGTAGAAATTTGAACAAAATTGCAAACACAATGAACCCTTACCGAAAGAACTTGTGTTTGGTTGCGGATCTGAATCAGAATCGATTATCAGTACAGAAACACCCAATCTTAACAAAGTCGAAAAAACCTTTTACCAAAACAAAGACGGAACGAGGAAAGACTATGCAGTATAACCCGGTTGCTTACCAGATTGATTTAGTTTACAAAATATTGAGGCTTCAAAATGAGCCGAAGAAAAAGGCGCTGAATCTGGGGAAAAATATAATAAAGCCAAAAAAATCTACATTACCAAAATTGAACAGTGGTCCAAAGCGAGTTAGGACTAGATGCAGAATGTACTCCTAGTTCAAAACTGAAATATTTATGTATTTCCTTCAAGCAGATATCGGTAAACTCTCCTAATACTTAAGTCCCAAATTAGCGAAAAGAATGTGAATAATTTTAAGTTACGTGTTTCTGCTGCAGCTATTGATCAACTGTCATCTATTTTATTACATAACTCTCTGTAAAAATTTTGCGCGCTGGATCAGCTGCAGAACAACGTGGTCACGTATTCGCCTGGTCTCCGCATAAGCCCTAGTTTATTGATCCGGCTCAAACTATGACTCAGCAGAGCATTAATTCAATATACTATATTAAATGTATAATATTTGATAATATATTTTCAAATATCCACAAAAAATAAAATTTGTTCAAGAATGTATACTAGCAGCCCTATAAGGGTAAATTATAGCAAGTTTTTGATAATGGCTTTATAAAAATTTTATACCAGTCATGAATTGGAGATAAGTAAAATAATGTCAGTTTGAAAATAAAAACAACAGGAAAAGTTTTAAAGATTATATATCTTCAGTAATAAATATTTTTAAAAAGTATATATTTAAAAATAAAACTCAATGAAATATGCGCAAAAAATAAACAGTATGTTACTCATTCTACTTGTTCTGGTAACATTCTTTCGACAGACATTACTTTACAACACATTTTAATTTCATAATTCAAGAATACGACAAGCTTTAGCTTCAGCTACTACACTAATAAGGGACACAATTCCCATTTCCGGAATATTCATTCAATCAATCAAGCGAATCTATTCTCTTAACAATATTCTTCTTCTTTCATTATTCTCTTTTACATTTATGTTTGATATTTATCATGCGTAAAGAAGGACCATTTAAAATACAAAATTAAAAAATATTATTATATAAAATGTCATCTCTTTTCTCCAGTATTTTCATTTTATTTTTAAATCCTTACCTTGTGAATCTTGATTCGTGACAGTTTTATAAAATGAAAATATAAAGTGATATTTTTACAAAAAGAAGTTATACATTACTTTAAATAAATTAGAAAAAAAATAAACTAAAATAAATAAAATACGTTACATAATAAAAAAATGTAAACAAATATTTTAAAAGTTAAATCATAATATACACTATTTCTACACCATAGTGAAAAACAAAGTATTGAAAAGTCAGTAGTTTTTAATACTGAACGAAAAACTAAATAAATATGTAGTGTATTTATTTGCATTCGTTTTTAATGTATCATTATGTGAAGTGTATTTCCATGGATATATAAAACTTAATTTTGTACTTTAGCAGTTAAAATGTTAATGAAAGTAATGCACATATTGTTGACTTTGAATGAACGCTGCATATATCCAACTGTTTTATAATGCATGGAGCTTAAAAAGATCTAATCTAAAAATTATTTAGAAAATATTTTAATGTCTAAATGTATAATGATTAAAAAAATTAAAATAATAAATTTTTCCTGTTTTCCTTTATAATAATATATTAACATAATTTATGAATATAATAAGTTTTATACTTGATGGATTTCAAAACACTTATTTCAGTGTTTAGCCGATTATTTTATCGCATATGAAATTATATAAAAAAACTGTTCTGTTGAACAGTTATTTAGACAAATTAATATATAAGTGTCTGCTCAAAAACCGATAAAAATAAGCTTGATGACCCATTTTAGTACGTTAAATAATTCATCTTTTAAAAAAAACATATTTATATAAAAAATTAAAAACGGCGATTAACTAATTATAATTAATCAAAAAATAAACCACACTTAGGAACATAAGTGCGAATATTTGTAAAGAAAACTTTAATCAAAGATTTAGACGTATGGGCAATTTGAATTGGAAATTTTTGTCGTTTGAACTGATTTTAGCTTACGTCTAAGGTTTCTAAGATTGTCTAAAGCAATTCTTTTTATCCGTTTTTTGGTCAATAAATATTTTATTTTGTATTTATTTCATAAAACTAGTAAAACCTCATGTGTAGTAGTTAGTATATATTGTTTATTTGTGATTAAGATTGTTTTCATTATCATTTTTTCATTCATTCATTTATTTATATTTTAAAGATTTTTTAGATACTAATTACTTAATATACTGATGAAGATGATTAAAAAACTAATGAAGTTTAAAATTAAATTTGTTTTTTTTAAAATTGTTTTTGAGTATTTTTAAAATTTCCAACATAGGAAAATAAATAATTTCCGACTTAACGACAAAAAGAACAATTCAATCCTTAACTAATTAAAAAATAATCATTTTCCCCGTTATTATATATGTAATAAAAAAAATATATATATAAGTATCATAAAAGCACAGTTTTGAATAACCGATCATCACAAATCTGAAATAATTTTTCCATAGTTATGTACTTATTTAAATCAAATATAAAGTAGCAACATAAAATTGTCTAATTGGAATTTCTAGGATAATATAACTACAAACAATAATCCGTATTTGATTGAAAATATTCTTTACACTATTTCACAATTAAAAATAATCAGAAATAAATATGAAAGAAAAATATAGAAAGAAAAGCTAATTTTGTATCATAAAAGACTACATATTATTAATTCATTCAAGTTAAAATAACTACCATCCAACTGAAAAATTTATAATTTCCATTTGCCTTTATTCAACTAACACACTAAAAGAATTTATAAAGAATTCTCTAAGAATAACAATTTTATCTAAAAAATTCTGTACTGTAGATTTAAAGGAAAGCAGTTCTAGCGATTAGAGTAGATGGAATTTAAAAAAAAATATTAAACTTACTTTTTCTGAAACTTGTGTAATCAAAATAAAAATAAAATCTCAGCTGCAAAACTATTTAGAGAATGAAGCGGTTGAAAACTACCAAAGAAGATGAAAAAATTATTACTAATCGTTAACGGTTAATGTAAAGTTCAATAAAATATTTCTGCTTGTATAATTATGCAAATTTATTTGAAATCCCAGTTCTCGACTCAAACTCTTAGATGAAGCGAAGCAATTACTTAGCAATATGTTATCACTTAACATATTGAAATACAACTATTATATTATAATAAAAAGAATATTTTAAATTATATTATAGGATTATTATTATATATATCACATATAAAATACGAAATACAAAAATATAGTTGTATGAAGAGAATAACAACTAACGTTATTTTGATTTCATTTAAGACGTAACTAGTCATGCGTACTCGTAGTTTTATTTATAAAAAAAATGTTTGCGCCTGAGTTCGTACGTTTCAAAGCAGAGATAAGAAAGTAGAATAAATATAAAAGTGAAAGATAAAAATAAGATATTTTTTGGGTCCGAGGATATTTCTTGTCAGATTGGCTGAACCCACCATCTGACTTTTCAGACACATTCCGAGTATATCAAATAATTGACTGAGCGAATAAATCATAAAAGTAATTTTATTCTATCAGTGTTTAGTACAATTTCTTGGACCGAATCACTGATTGCATGAAATGTTAATTGTAAAAAATGATCGGTCAATAGAAAATATAGTTACCATTTTTCTATACAATAAAGCAAAACTAAAATCGATACTATCAATGGTATATCCATAATTTTCATTTACCCTTATGTATGTATGTTGGTGCTATAAGCGAAAAGGTTTTAGGGAAACGGGCTGACATAATTCAAAATTCAGTCCCAAAAAGGCATGAAAATTCCCAAGATACCAAGACCAAGTACAAAGCTTTCAAGAGAAATGATTTCCAGCTCTTGATTCACTAAGCTGAATGAGCTGTTTCATAACAGCATAACAATCTTAACAAAATGTTGTTTATCTACCGCCCTAAAAGCCTTTCATTCTGTTTACCGTACGGCTGTATTTAATGAACGTCATTAAATTCAAAGGAATCTGCTTGACTTTTAAACTACTTTAGAGAAATCTTCTTGATTAGCAGTAATAATAAAATAATGTTTAAAACTTGGGTACTCTCAAGTTATTTTATACTACTAAATATTTTGATTAGCTATATTTAATGTACTTATACAGATACATATTGGCTCGATCAGGATATTGAGAGATTGGCAATTTAGAATGTTTATATAATTACAGTTTATTGGTTTAAAAATATAAAATAATGACAATGATAATAATAATAAGAATAAAAATAAGCGACAATAATCAAACAATTAATACATAACATAAAAATATAGCGTAATACATAACATACTCAAAACAGTAAACAATCATAATATTACACATCAGTCATAAATGTCAAGAGTAATAATAAACAGAGATTACACACATAACAGATTTTAAAATAATCGTCAGGATTTATCTCAGGTAGATAAATTGAAAATTTATCTATTTTCAATTTTTCATCTATGATGTAGCATAATGCTACATCATTAATAAAAGATGTAGCAGAACCATTAGTTTTAACACTTTTAATCACTAGTCCTGTATTAACAAACAATAGTACACTAGATAAGAAAAGTATAAAGTTCACTGCAAATACCTTTGCTGTTCACAAATAAAATTACCCTACAGTTTATGAATGACATTTAGCATATTATTTCTTTCACTTATACGTTTACAGTAACTCACCGATAGTAATTCTTGTTTTACTCGTGGCGTCATCTTAAATGTATTCGCTTCTTCACTCTCCTCCCCGCAGAATGCTCTCGCTGACTAACGTCTTGCAGACTCACCTCGCTGGGCTGACGTCGTAACGTTTCGCTGGACTGGTTCGCAGAACTTCGCGCAACTGATTTTTAAATGGTTTACACCGTAGTGTTTATACTTCATCTTTACTTGCCGGACTGGATCCAACTCGAAGCGTAAGATTGATCGATCGTGTCTGCTCGTTCTCATGCATTCCGTAACCCGGTCCGGTAACTCTTCTCACACTATAACCATCTGCTCAGAAGGCAGTATTACAAAAGACAATTGTTAAGCGGTCCTGGTACTTTTACTAAAAGGGTTCCTTTCATATCCCCCCTTCTGGATTCCTCCAATTGTTATATGTTCTACTACTTTCATAATAATTCGTAGGAATCCGTTACTCAGGCCCGCTATACCGGTCTTATTACAATATATTTCATAAGTCAGGTTTTTTTGAGTCGTACTGGATTATTGTATATAATATTGCCAAGGACATGACAGTAAGTAAAATATGTGGTATGATCAAATAGTTCTAACACTTATTGTCCGGAAACAAAGTTCATGACGTTACCGTCAAGAAATTTATCCGATTTTGATAAAACTGAACACTTGCGGAAACTTTGACGATGATTGAAGCTGCCTCAAATAAAATATGAGTTAACCAGAATAAACATAAAACAATATTACCAGACATAGACTAAAGAACAATAAATGTTATATAAACACCTATATATATCAGTTTTTTTTAAAGAATGTAAATTACTATGATGAGTATGTACAATAAATTTTAATGTATGATGTTTTTGTCGGGAAAGAACTCTGAAGACCACCATCGAACTCTTACACTTCATCACAGAAATTTCGTATAAGCTTCACTGAACAGAAGTTTTTTGTACCCACCAGATAAAATCTTTAACGTACGAAAATCCTCAGTGTTTGATATTGAGATAACACTTTTCAGTAGTTTCATGAAAACAAGTACCTTCTACCACTGTCTGATTGAAAACAAAATATACTTATCGTTGATTTACTAAGTGTTTTGCCAGAATACACAAGGCTGTAAGATTTATCAAGTAAAATAAAATAATGGACTCAATTCGTATTTGTTCGTACAACACATTTACACAATAAAATATTTTTTATTTTTAATTATTCCATACAAAATTGATTCTGAATTCATCAAATTTGGCTAAAGGTCGTAATAAGCCGAGTTGGTAAATCACCACCAATTCGTTAAATCCTTAATGTTGGATATTTTATATTCAGAAAAATTTACCGATAGAACAAAAATAACAGAATATACAGATTAAAATTAACTCATGAAAACAACGTCAAACACAAAATTATCTGAATTGTGTATCAGACCTTCTGTATTGTGTAATGCTGCTCTAAGTACTTTACCACGCATTAATAATCCTTCTTGTTTAATAACTCGTTACCAAATTATTCCCAACATGGACCTTTTAAAATACAATTTTCGCATTATTCTTAACATCGTACAAGTATAGACAAAGTGAAAAATATTATTTTTCTTCCCAGTATTGCGGAAGGACCTTTATGACTACTCTCATCATTATCAAGCCTTTAATGAAGTGACAGCAAAGATCATCTAACTTGAAAGCAACACTAGCAAAATTTCTTACATTAGCATAATTTAAATAGCACCTAGCCCCTTTATCTAATTTTAATCTTCCATAAAAGGAATGAAATTTAGCTCTACTTGCGTTATTCCATTATTTGTCGTGTATAACCTCATTATTTCACACATTAGTGACTTTATAAATTTCTTCAATAATTTTTTCTTCTCTACATGTACACAGTCGACATAATAAACATGACACAGATCTAATCACTTTTTGAACCATCTAGATTTCTTATCATGAAAAGTTAAGCTATCCTTTTTCGCGGAAACGTGTATTCAGAAAGGTTAAGTGCTATCAAATTATAATAACAATTAAGACTCAGTGTACATAACCACATAATGGCAATATCACTTTTCTTTAAAATACAATATAAATTTTTATAAATTCTTTGGTAAACCGAGAGATATTTATTACATTTTTAATATTCATACACAGTTACAATCTCTATTACCTCCATTCCATAAATGTTTTTTTGTAATCTTCCCGTTTTATAAAAACAATAATTTTTGATTTGAACAAATTTATATTTCAAATTCCATCTAGCACAATAAGAACGTAAATTGTCGATTATTCTTTTCAACACTAAACCATTTTATTCTCTGTATCCACTACAGCGATCTCATACAAAAGGGCATTAATCTTAAAATCTCCGACAGATAATTACCCCCTCCAAACGCATTCACATAAATCATTAATAAACAAAGAGATTAAAAAAAGCGATGGTATATACCCTTGTGTTAACCCATATTCGATTTCAGCTATCCGTTAAGCTCTCTCTCAGCGGAAACTATATTTTTATAAATTAAACTACATACATAAATTTATTGGAGTCCATTATTTTAAATAGTATATAGAATAGTGCATATCTATCCTCTGTGTAAAATTTCGCCTTAGAATCTATAAAAAGCAGTATCTTTTTTTTGTAAAATTATACGGAAATAAATTATTTTGTTTAAAAATACTAATGTCAACCGACTTATATGCTCGAAATCTTGCATAATTTTCTAATTTCTTTCTCCTCCAGTTTACTAACCTTTCCAATAAAATTAAAACAAAAATTTTGTCAATGGCATCTACATACGAGATGCGTTATAATTGTACACGTCCGTGATATTCCTGCCTTACGTAATGAAAAAATAATATATTGACTGAGTAAAGGATGATGGCAGTACCTATATTCACAAATATCAAAAATTTGTATCATAAAATGTGGGAAGGTACTCCCTCTTAAAATCAGTTAGCATTCTACTTTTTCCAAGTTATTCATTTCTAAAATCAATTCAATTTTCTTCATTTCAACATTTCTGTCAAGTACACAAGCCTACATTTAAACGACGCAAGTTGGACCAAATGTTTTAAATGGTTTTTTTTATAATTCCGCTAAGAAATTAACCCATTTTTCTCTTCTCATTGTTCATATTCTGAGTTAATTTGTATTCCTTAATATGCCAAACCAATTCAAAGAATTTCTTAAAATCCAAAACTGTTGGTTATAAGTTTTTCATATCGATAAAAATAGGGATATCTTATTTTTAAGTAATAATTTGCATTCTTTTGATACCGCAATATAATAATTTTTAACATGACCAGTATTTACCTTTCTGAATAGAATTAGTTTAGAATTAGAATTAGTAGCTTAAATATTCGATTATACAATTTTTATGAAATCAAGTCTGTTACTTATGCTTCTTTACTTTATTCATTTAAAGCTACATACTAGCCGAATTATAGGTTAAACCGTATAATAAGTTAATACTATCATTGCTGTGTTCATGCGGCGCGATGATATTTCTTTGCTAATCTATTAGCAAATCGTAACTGATCAAACCCAATTAAACTTCACCAAAAAAAAAAAAAAAAAATACTTTTTCAATATTTACTTATAAATATATATATATAGTGGACTAAATAAAGAGTAACTATTTTATTAATGATCTGAAATCTTTCCCAAACAACACTAAAATCTTTATTAATTTAATTCTTCCAAAACAGTACAACATAGGTCAATAACAAAAACCTACTCTGACTTACATAGTTTAATTCATCTGATAAATCCTCTAAAATTCTACCATTTAAGATTATTAGGCTAGATCAGTGATTCCAAAACTGTGCGCCGCGGCCTCTTCACACGGGCGCCGCGAAATATTGTAAAAGTTTCATAATTAATTGAACCAAAACATTTATAATTATTAATTTAATGTTAACAAAGTACAAAAATAATGAAGATACAAGTTTTACTTATTTTTATCTCTTATTTACGACTCGTCATACTTTTACTTAGTGTAGAGCGCCATGGAAAAATTTTAATTCAAAAAAACCTCCCGCCACTCGGAAAAGTTTGGGAACCACTGGGCTAGATGCTTCCAAAAACACAATCGTTTTATTTAAATTGTTAATAAAAGTATTGTTTAAATTATGGTTATGACGTATTAAATTATTATCTAGGGTCACTCCTACGGTAATTTTTTTTAGATATTCTAATACTTCCTTTCAGATTTCCGATAATAACTAAATCATACATACGTCTATAATTTAATAAAAATCCCCATAGTAAATTTTAATCCGTTTATTTAATTTTAAACCCCCTACCTTTTATTCATTATAAGAAAGTAACATTTTTGTTTATTTAGGTAAATCTCTAATAATAATCATCTACTATAATTTTTAATCGAGTCCAGTTTATCATAATTTTCTATAAAACACAGAAAAATTTCTTTCTTATCTTAGCAAAACTAGACTTTCTAATAGAAAATTACCAAAATCCTTAAGAGACGATTGAAATCTGTGTAGGCTAATTTCTTCTACAATCGTTTCTAAGAATATAAAACAATGATAACTTTTTTTTATCAAAAAATTTTAAATAAAGCTTATTCCTTATTCCTGCTACATTTTACTCCAGAACACTTAGTTTCCCAACTTTATCTCTACCGACAGCCTTGCATCATCCATTTTCTTCCGAATCATTCTTCTTTTTGTTTGCTGGCCATTTCCAGTACTTTGGCCTCTCATCTGCTTGATGCCGATAATTTCTTTCAATTTATCTTTTTTCTTTTATTTTGTCATTGTTAACCCTTTTCATTGTCCTTTTAATAAGAAAATTTACAAATCACCAGTCTATTATGAATTATATATGCCCAAAGACGTTATTTAATGTCAAATTTCTTCCTCATAAAACATAATTTAGGCCTTGCTTTTATAGTTTTCAAAGAAATAGTATCTATGATAAAATCAGTACGTTACAAATTCCTCGCTTTATTCAAAATATATTGCATTTTGTTGTTGTCCGGAATGTATGCAATAAATACCACTTTTTCATTTTACCAAAGAGTGGGGATAATTGATCCATTTGTCTTGCCAAGTCCGAAGGTCTTCAATGCAGAAATATTTCATCAGCACTATGGAATTCACTTTATTTGCGCAATTATCCAAGTCTTTAAACACATATCAAATTATATCTATAAACATATCATGTTATTTCAGTTCATTAACTATTTTATTTAGTCCGCTCATTATCTCTCTCTCTCTCTCTCTTTCTCTCTCTCTCTCTATATATATATATAAGTAAATATTGAAATTTTTTTTGCTGAAGTTTAATTGGGTTCGATCAGTTAAGATTTGCTAAAAAAGCACTACAGTGTGCTCATTTAAAATAAAAATTTTAACTTTTATCTTCTTTTTTACTTCCTTGCGCGAAGTAAAGGAACTTTTACGATCACGAAAAATTTCAGTTTTCAGAATTCAATGGAAATATTCATTTTGACCATCCCTGAATCCATTTTGACTAGTTTTGGCGTATGTATCTTAAATAATTCAAAAATGAGGATGAGAGTTATAGCCAAATGAAATTTGGCTATAACTCTGGAACTAATAATATAAATCTTAAAAGGGGAAGACACAACGGTTCGAGTCAGACTTCATCTCCTTTTTTTAACTTTTTTTTATTTAAATGTATTGTTTAATCAATAGTTATTAACCTCTGACTGTAAAAAAAATTTACAGTAAATAATAATTCAATAATAACAATAAAAACATGAAAAAATATCAGAAGTTATAAATCAAATAAAATTTTAGGTACTTTACACTTTAAAAAAAATGTGTATATGTAATTTAATAGGCGTACAACGATGCCATGTTGTGTCCGTATCAAATTTTTTATAGCTAATACCACGTTAAGCGCTACTATAATAAATAAAAACCCCCTTTTGTTACTAATTTCAATTTTTTGTCCATCTTAGCTGTGAACTGTTTTGTGAAATAAAATTAATTATTTTGCGTTTCTTCTTTCATCCCAATTGTACGGTCCAATTTTTTCTTTACACATTGAATCGTTACTTTTGGCAAACCTTTTGATCAACGAAGCTTATTTTTTAACAGTAGGCGAATAATAACTGTCTATTTCTTTCTGCATTAAATCTGTGTTCCAAGTAACAACACACTAAGAAATTACAGTATACACATACAACTTTTTACACTGCAAATATTTTACATGTACGTGAATACTCATGCAATCTATATTATATCAATAGTCTTCAGAAAACAACAGAGCGATAACACAATTCGACCGCTACGTTCAACTTCCACTACTCATCCCGTCAGTATTTATATCCTTCAAAATTATTAAAAAAAATAAAAATTAATAAATAAAACAAATTAAATGACTGTAATAAGGGCAAATTTATTCAAAAGAAAGATTTTGTGCTTTAGCTGGCCAGGAAGGTTGCAAAATATTTTGTAACCTCTGGAGTTTGTTAACGCAGACAACATCTAAAATTTCTGTTTCTTATTAAGGCAATGATTTGTTAATGCCGGCGCCCGTGGCGCGAGTGGTAGCGTCTCTGCCTTTCATCCGGTGGTCCCGGGTCGAATCCCGGTCAGGCATAGCATTTTCACACGCTACATAAATTGTCATTCATCTCATCCTCTGAACCAATACCTAACGGTGGTCCTTGAGGTTCAAAGAAAAAAAATGATTTGTTAAAACACTGCTTCGTTTGAAATACTAAACTAAAAAAAATTTATCTATTAGTTTATATTATATTTTTCAGTTTCAATCATTTTTACTATTTGGTAGTAGTAATTGTTATTAATTGTAATTATTTTTGAAGAATTATCTAAATATTTTTTCGTTAGTTTACTGAAAAGTTCATACAGAAATATTTATTTTGTTTTTTCTGGAGAAAATCTCCAACTATATTTATATTTTTATTATTGTTTGCATTTTTTCAAAAGATTTTTTTTTTAAGTATGTAAACGTTATACAGTAACAGCGTTTTTATATGTTGATCCAGTTGCTTTATGTAAATACATAGAGAATTATCTTAAATAAATAATAAAATTAATGATATGTTTACAAAATTTCAATAACTGTAATACTCTGATTCAGATCAGAGTGCATTTTTAAATCACATTTTATGCACAAAATTAAAATAATTATTCTATACATTTGATTTTTGAAAATTATGATAAAAAATAAGCAAGATCCTTTTACTACAAATCTTTGAAACTCTATGTCTATGAATCCACGCTCTGCAGAAGAGTTAACATCTGCACTTATGACATACTGGTTGTATGACATACTGAAGCTTATTTTGGTTGTGCAATACCCAATTAATTCTCAAGAAAAAAAAATTTAATAAATCAGAGACTCTGAATAATGCTTGAAAATGTTAATACTTTCTCACTTTCCTCCAAAAAAAAAAAAAAAAAAATAAATGATACACATCTCTCGTTTTATTCATAAAATAATTTTACATTGTACTTATATTAAATTTTAAAATATATCATGATAACAATGTACATATCTTTTACGTATTTAATCTTTAAACAATTTTTACTTTCCTGATATGCTAAGTTCTAGAGCTATGCTGCAAGAAAGAAATCAAGGTAATCAATCAAAAAATGGTATGGGTTTTTTGCATTTCTCGTCAATTCATGACCCAGGGGACGCCTGAAAACAAAGTGGGCGGCAATGTTCGTACGTATGTTCGTGAGTTAATGTGTTTGAAGCTTATTACTTTTGACGGGATAGACCGATTTTTATGAACTTTTGTGAATCGTGTATATAAGACAATTTGTTGGTAAAATATTTGGGTCTATATCTCAATGCGGATGGGTGGATAGCTTCTTTGGATCAATTTTCTCAAATTTTTGCCAACATAACACCATCTTATATATTAATCTCAGTACATGCGTGCATGCTTACTTTATCATTTTTAAAAAAAGTCTTGTCTCAAAGTTACCCCTTCCCGAGACATCGAAAAAGCTATCTTTTTATTTATCGCATATTCTTACACACATTTTTTTGTCATTCTTAGGCATAATAGTAATGCAAGTGGCCAAAAAAAAGGATAATTTGAGGACAATATTCTGCGAGGGGGAGCCGATCAATGTTTAAAAATACAGATTTTTTAATAATATTTTTTTGTTTTTGTTTTGCTTAATCTTTTAATATTACTAAAAATTAAAATAATAAATTTTTAATAAAAATATTAATAAAAAAAACTTTCATCGTAATTCATCGTCCAAAAAAGAAATCTTAGTCAACTTTTTATTGGCTGTATATTTTTCTGTGAAATTTTCAGTTTCTTCCATTTAACATACTAAACTTAGATAAATAAATAAAAAAATCATGGAAGGTGATTTTGGAGGTGGGTAGCAGAAAAAAATCAATTTTTTGAATATTTAAACTTTTTTCGTTAATTTAAACATATAATGATAATTTCACAATAAAGCCTCATCATAAATTATCCCCACCCTAAAATAGAAAACATACATATAAATCTGTTCCATTTATAGCAGAAATAAAGCAGTATCGAGTTATTTTATTGACCACTTACTTTAAATTTACTTACTTTTACTTACTTTAAATTTACTTACTTTACTTCGTTACTTACGCTAAATTTTTGTTTGGGGAAATAAATCAATAAGTAACACGACAATAACGATGCAATAGAAGGTAATGAAGCTGATTCTTCTTATTTGTCAGTTAGCTTTCGGTTTTATATATATATATATAAATCTGTTTCATTTACAGCAGAAAAAAAGCAGTATCGAGTTATTTTATTGACCACTTTTTATTAAGAGTGTGGTTAAATTTTTGTTAAGATTTAATATCTTTTCATTACTCGATTTGTACAGAAAAAAAAAAAAAAAAATATTAGCCAAACAGTTCTTAGTCCAAAATTACTAGTCCAAATTTTCCTCACAGAATTGTTCCTCACATGCATTTCATGTTTCCTCACATGCAGTTCTTGGGAAAACAGTATTAAGCTAATACAGATTTTCCCAGTAACTGTTATTTCAGTAAGGAATGGTTATTTTTAAAAACTGATAAAACGGTCATGTTGTTGTAACGTTTATTTTCGTGAGTAACGAAATATGACGTGTTTTAAACAAGTATTCGTTATTGAAACGGCGGTGAAACGGCATTTGAAAGGAAAAATTTGTTAAACAATTACAACAGTTTTTCGGTAAATTTATTACATAAATTTCATAGATTGCTTATTAAGATAACGTTCCAGAATTGAAAAATAAACGTAAAATAGCAGTAATATTAACATTTTTAATAACAATTTTTTTTTAAATATTATAATGATTAAAATTTTAATCATTTATTAAAACTGATGCTATACCTCGTTACTTTAGATATAATAATTGGATAAAACCAATCGCACATTCTCTTTGAACAATGGTCGTTATTTAACAAAATTAGCATCTTTACATACAATATTAAAATTGCAAATTATATTTAAACGCATAAAGGAAAACTACATGTAAGCGTATCAAATTTTAATTTTAAGATTTACCAAAAAAATTATTGTGCAATAAAGTAAATACGGAATCAAGTTATTCCAGACAGATCAATTTGCTATAAACGTAAATATAACATCATTACTATGACATAAATAACAATTATATTGATATAATTATATTATTTTAAATAAATTGATGTCAATGACATATATAATAAATAAACATTGGAGAATTTATCATATTATTATATCTGTTAATTTAAACGTTCGACCGACCTTTTCACAGAGTCAGTAATTATGAGCTCTAAATAATATGGTAGGAAGGTCGATATTGAATAATTAATTATGTAAATCATGTCGGCCTACGTATCAGACACTGTTATCCAGCTGACATTTTGAAAGTTTTGTAAACCTAACTCTAGCATTATACTCTACGAATATGTTTAGTTGATGTAATAAATTTTACGGGTAAAGGTGTTGTTGTAACGAGAGCTATTCATTAATTTTATCTTCGTTAATTTTACACGTTATCTTACTTATATGTTCAGATATAGTTAGTAAAATGTACAAGACAAAGGCATTAGAAGCACAGACAGACAAACTCAGCTTAACTTACAATGAATGAAATAATATTGATTAATCAGCCTCTGTTTAAAACACATACCAGTAACACATGGAGACTACATAAAACATATTTACTAAAGAAAAAATTTTTGTTTTGTTTTTAATAATAGTATCATAGTTGTTCTAGTTCTAGATGTGATATTCGTTCACGGTTAATGGTCATTCAAGAAAAAATTATAATTAAAATAGAAGAAAATTAAATTTACAATTTTTTTGCTTTAATTTTAAAAACTACATCTAAACTATTAAGTAAGTAAATTTTTTTTATTCGGATCATATTGAATGGAACACTAAGTGAGCTGAAGGTTTACCCCTGAGTCAACGGAACTGTCTGCTGGCTTTACCGGGAGTCGGTCGAGCGGGGTTTGTTGTACTATCTAACCAGATGATATTATCCGATTACTAATAACATATTTCTATATAAAATGCAAACAACAGACTAGTACAATACAATGACTAGTACACTAGACATATCAGTTGGCGAGTGGCAAACTCTCAGCTCACATATTGTAACTACGTAAAAATAAACTTTATTTGCTTATGTTTATGACCAAACACACTCAAAAAAATCTATAATTACAAAATTAAATCTCTAAATTACGGAATCTATATTTTAATATGTTAGAGTTCGGCCATTTGTTATTGGCAACTGGAGATAGCTGTGCAAATCGTAAAATTACCCCTTCCAAAACGAGGAGTAACCATGCGTTTTCACCAAGGACAAAAACTCAGTCAGCTACAGAGACTGTACAGTCATAGTCAAAATTATTGATGAGAGCTTGTCCTGTTGCAAAATTTTTTAATGGGCATATTTATCATTTTATTTAAATATGTTATACAATACATGATATTAATAAAGTACAGAGTTATATAATGCACAATGTAAATCCAACTACACGGCAATTCGCGTCTCACTTCTTGTGCTGACTGTACAAACACTGACGTAACAGCACGAACCCAGTTAAGGATTGAAATGTGCACGCGCTTTTATTGCTAACCTCTAACGAACGCCTTAAAGTAAACTATCCGTAGCCTTGCACCGGGTGTCTGTCTAAAATCGAGTTGCCAAAATTGAACAGCCGAACTTTTTATTATTACAATTTGACTGCCATGAGACATCAAATGATGACTTTGTTATCCATGATTCCTATCAGACATCGTTTGATGTCTCGATTTTAAAATCGAACTGCTGCGAGAAATCAGTTTATGTCTCAGGTTTTGTTAAGAGGTAATGCTTTCCTTCTTTATTTATTTTTCTACGTATGACTACATATAAATTTAAACATAAAAAAATCATAGTTTCTGGTTGGGTATTTAGCGCAAGAGTATTATGATTTTATACTTAAAAATCATTACGCTAGTTATTATTTTTTACATTGTCTAGAAACCAATTACTAAAGTGTTTTCTCTTTATTTTTTAAATCTTTAGTTTACTTACGGTTGATTTTTAAATTATGTTGGGAACAGAAAAAAAAGTTTGTCTTTATTTCGTTGTAGGTGAGTTTCATTTATGGCTGAATTAATTACATAAAAAGTATATTTTACTATAAAATATCAAAATGTTCTAAAACAAACGGTTTTTTTAGAAGAAAATAAAAATGGAATAATTCTTTTGTAATTAATTCTTGTTATTATGATACCTTCTTAATAAAAATATTAATATGCATTTAACAATGAGATATTAATATATCTCTCATTATCTTCGATCGATGCAAGACATAATTGATGTCCCAAAATTTTTGTAAATTTTAAAAACCATATACACAAATCAAAAGTCAATCATTTTTCATTTCAATTCAAAAAGTAAATAAAAACAAAATAAAGAAATTGCAACAATTGGTTATCATTTCTAACCTTGTCAACGGTTCCGATAGTGTTCAATTAATTAACTGGGTTCTGGCAGTGTGAAATTAATTTCTCAGTTGTCTAAAGAAATTAGTGCCAAATAGTATGTTAGTATTGGAACCAAAGGTGGTATCTTTCAACGGATTTAGAAATTTCTTGTTTTTCTATATTGAGATTTATAAAAACTTTAACTACTGTGATGAACCTGGAATCTTTAAAGATATGTATAATGAGCTTCAATTGGAAATCAATTGGAGCTTCAAGGATTTTGATATCAGAATCACTAGAAGTTTTCAAAATTTGCATACCATTAGACTAAGTCAGGTTTTAAAGTGGATTAATATATGGTCCATTTTAAACTAATAGATAAACAAAATTTATTCTCAATCGAACCATAGATTTGTTTAGCTTTGGTGTCTAACTGTTTGTGTTCAGACTACATATTATATTTTTCACTTAAGACAATGGTCTAGAATCAGTCTCAGATAGAAAACTATCTTCTTCTGGATTTTTAAAATTAAGAAGTACTTAAAGGAAGCTATGTTCACAAAGCGTAAGGGTAACGTTTTTTCATCATTGTTTCATGAATCTCCATTTACAATAGTCATTCATTCAAAAATTTTGGAAGATTCTGTGAAGCCACCGTATGATTTTGATGGTTAACAAAAATAGCTGCATCAATTTTTGTTGAATCAGCACCCGCAAGCCTGCAATGAAAACGAAATTAAATACGTACCCAAGAAAGCTATGAGAAATTACAAAGTTGGTGGTACATTTATCCGATAAAAATTAAAATTTTATTTAAAAACAACTAATGTAAATTATTACAATATTTCACTATTTCCCAGAACAAGTGTGAAAAGATTCTTTATAATTTGTGTAACATGATTGAACTTCAAACCTTATCAAATTGTAGGCTGAATCTAAAACCACTGTAAAATAATACTATTTTTGTATGGCACGCACTAATGATGACGTTAATAACTGTGTGGACTTGTTCTAGAGTAGAGTGTTTTTCCTCGAAATTGAGGACTTCTTACAGTAAAAATAGGATTTAAACATATAAGAACTTTGTAATCCTTTATTCTCTTTCTTCATTAAACCTTTTTTTCCTTCAAATACTTTGAACAGTAATTACAATAATCTCATCGGTCTATCCAATGCCATTCTACTTTGTTATTTTCCAAGCAAAGAAAGATGATGATTTCAGAAGTATATCCACTGTCCTGGAAAGCACTTGTTCCACAATGTTGAACAGAAAATAAAATACCAATTATTGCTTGCAAAGGTAATTTTTCACTTCACCTCCCTTTATGAATTCGTATCCTGGTGGTTTTGTGGGACTAATTTCTTCTGTTATCCTGGATTTACTTAATTAACAATGAGAAATATAACGAAACTTGGGAAAGGTTTTCTAATTATTTTTGTACATCATTCTCTTCAGCGGCATCCAGTATATTTAGAAAATGTTAAAAAACTTTCCTAATGTATTCACCAATCACGCAGCTCCTTACAACGTTAATTTTCATTAATTTTGTAATAAAATTAATTTTTAGCAGTCAGAATGAAAGCAATAAAATCAGTAATTACAGTATGCTACAAAGAAAAGATTATTTACACTTCATTACAGAGGTCAAAAATATGAACAGTTAACAATTTGTTCATTCAAAAAGAGTGACTGATGAATTCAAATCTAAAGATAATTATTTTAACATAAGAAGGTTGAAGTTTCAAATCAAATTAAAGAAAGAAAAAAACTTCTTTTTTAATATAAATTTACAAATGAGGGAAAAAAGGTTGTCAGAAAAGTATTAAAAAAGTAGGTGTTTCTCATAATATAGTTAACTGGTCATCGCAAATCATTTGATGTCGAAGTTGATAAGTTCCAAGGTTAAAATCCTAGTAAAGGCAGTTACTTTTATATGGATTTGAATACTAAATCATGGATATCGGTGTTCTTTGGTGGTTGGGTTTTAATTAACCACACTTCTCAGGAGTGGTTGACGTGAGACTATACAAGACTACACTTCATTCACATTCATACATATCATTCTCATTCATCCTCTGAAATAATACCTTACGGTGGTTCCGGAGGCTAAATAGAAAAAGAAAAAAAGCTATGATAGATAAGATAAATTTAAACATTTCGTGATATCAAAGGTTTAAGAAGTTACAATTACGTACTAGAAAAAAATAGTAATGAACATTATTATTTAATACAGAGTTAACATTTGTTGCAGGTTGGTAGGAAAACTCTATAGAACTAAATTTAGGATAAAAATATCAAATTATATTCATATTATGAAATATGTTATTCTGAAATCATACATGCACTTTAATTTACTATACCTGACTTAAAAGAAATATTTATCATTTTTACTTAATATATAGAACAACTTTAATGTTTAATTACTGTAAGTTAATGGAATAAAGGTGCAAAAATAAAAACGTTAATAAACTGTTCCATAACTTTATCAATTTATACTCCAATTTATCAATTTATTTATCAATTTTACACTGCTTAATGGTGGTTTAATTTAAAATATTAAACGATCAACTGCTGAAAAAAAATTCCTTTTGTAATTCTATAAAATATTATACTCGTACATCATAATCTAGATCAGTTAAATGGTAAATTTATTAACATTAAGTAAAACTGATTGAAGATTAATTCCAGGCAAATATGAACGCAAGCAAAATAATAAACTCATTATAACTTTTATAATAAAGTATAATGAGGAATATAATTTAATTAACAAGTTTTAACATTAATAAAAATATATACTGTGACAGATTTACTGATTTTATCCTCCGGGCTATGTTTTTGTTGTTGAATATTAATTAACAAGGTTTCTGGCCTAATGAAGGTGGAGTGTAGTGGTAACTATTACCCATTTAATTTACGTTTAAAATTTATGTAAATAAACTATTCTAGCGTAAGTTTTGATTAGTAAAACCGATAGTCCTACAGTACCCGATTTACTTTTATCTGAACGGTGTCTTCCGATTCAACCAGATGCCGGAAGGTATAAGAAAAATAAATAAAACATCAACTTCAAAATAACGGAGTTAACATTACATATTGTGTTATTATTATAAATCATTTGTATAGTTATAAATAATTTAAGAATATTGGGAAAAGTGTCAGCTTGTACAATGTAGTATACCATCGAAGAAGTAAATTTGTCCACCAAACACTGGCGGGAAATTTAAAAATAATTTGAAATTAAATTTAAATTAAATTTTTTTTAAATTTAAATTTAATTTCAAATTATTGCAAGATTTAGTAGTTTATTTTAGTTTAATTTAACTGGAAAAATAGGATATAAATCTATGTTATAATTCTTTTACGTCTTAATTTTAAAGACTGTATTAAGAAAAATATAAAATATGAATTTTAAAACATGAAATTCAATACTTTTTCTTTTTTTTTGTAAGTTGAACATAAATGAATTAAGAAAACACCGTTTGTAATTATATACCAGATATGAAATAAAAACAAGTAAACAAATTAAAAAAAGTAAGTAAAAAACACACACGCGCGCGCGCGCGGACACAAACACACACACACACACACCAAAGTCCTAGCCTACACGTATTATTTAACAAACTGCGTTAGAAAGGGCTTCCAGTCGTAAAAAATGCCGACTTCTAATCTTCGGGAAATTGGACATATTGAAATATACAAAAGAATGAAAACGGACTTTTTTTATAATGCTTTTTACAATAATAATGACATAAATTATACAAATTAAATATATATTATACACACACACTTTGGGAAAACTAATCAATAAAATATTATATATCTGAAGCAAATGAAACTCTGTTTGTAATGCCGTATATTTATTTTTAACGGACATCAGTTAACAATTAAAGAAAAAAACTTTATGAATAAAATATCATTATTATTCAGGTTTTCTCTTTTGAATAGCAGTAATAATTGTTATAATTGTTTTCTATTTAAATTAACTTTTCTAATTTATATAACATTTATGAGTATTCTATTAATTAGACTACTTTTCCTGAACATAAATCTTAACATCTGTATGTTTTTGCCTACTTTCCCTTAAAAGTAATTTATATAAGCCAATAAACTTTTTTCTGCTTAATTATTTTACCACTCTAAATTTGGATTTTTAAATAAGGGTTAATTTTATCCAAATAAATTCATTGTTAATTGGCAGCAAGGCTTAAGTTAAGAAGACATGGTATGTTTTCATATATATTACGTTTAATGCGAGATAACTTCATTGGTTCTCACACATGAAATTTAGAAAATATAGTGAGTTTTACGTACCAAAATCAAATTAAATGTTCTGGAGGCATAAGTTATTTAATACATAATTTAATTTTTTCACTTTTTTACAGGTAGATAAACTAATTTTTTATGACAAACACTATCCTAAAGCTGTTTAATTTCAAAAACTTCAAAGTTTTGAACATAAATTTCCAACTTTGCGACTCTTTTTCTTTAGCTTATCTTTTCGTTTCATAAAGAATGAATACAAAATAGATTATTACAGTTTGTGCTCGTTACCAACTTAGTTCATCTTTTTATATTGTGTTTGGATTGATATTTTCTAGGGGATCATATGATCAAAAAACAATTTTAACGATTATTACCAAATTAACTTAAATTTACCAGTTGTGTCAGTTATTGGAGTGCAGTCATCATATGGCTGCTATATTTTAGCTTAATTATTTATTTTAATGAAAAATAATTTTTTTAGATTTAATTGATGTATTGTACAACTTTACAGCAAAGAAATAGAGGGATAACAAATTATGTCTCTTCCTTCTATGAAACCTTTTTTTTAATTTACCAGACTATATAATTTACCGGAAAACTTTTCAAGCCAAGGAAATCAAAGCAATTAGAACTTTAAACAACTTAAATAAAAATATTTTTTTTTAAATTTAAAGAGAATAACAACCGTAACAATTTATAACAACACCAGTACAAAAATAACATTTGAAATGACAACAGTTGATTCTTATGGCAATAAGTTTCCAGTTCATTCTAACTAAAATACATCCTTAACTGACGAATCTATCATTTAAAACAGCATAAAATGTATAGTATAACTTGTTTGACAAAGGAAAGCACCTACTACACAGCTGTATATTGCATAACATAGAATGATATACAGGGATCAACTCAAGATCGCCACCATAAGGATCTCAGAAAAAATAAGTTTTATAAGAAACTTTAAATAGGGTTCCTCCCCTATGTTTTTCCCTAAATTAAATACACAGTCTACAATTTTTGAAATATTCGCTCTTTTTCCAATATGGCGGCCAACTTTATTATTTAAAATGAAACTCCCATAGTTTTATTGCATTTTTGGATAGTTCTTAGTTTTTGGATAGTTTTTGTGTAGTTCTAGTTTTATTTATTAGAAAGGAAGAATCACAACAGAATTGCAATATCAATTATAATAGATTTCAAAACGGCCACGATTAATAAAGATGCAGGCATTCGGTCTCCGTAAAACATCATTAACAGCTTTAGAAAATATGTTGTGCTGGATAATGTACAAAATTTTGACTACCTTAGATGTTATTTTTTCCATTGAAGCATATCAAGATGTGTATAACCTCGGTCTTTCACGTATCCCCATGGAAGAAATCGGAGAATGGGGAAAGGCCTGGGCTTCTCGCTGACCAAGCAATTGCTCTTTGGTTAGCAACCCACCTGTTTTGGAAATGAGCTTTTGAAATTCCCTTTACATCGTCGTACTTGTGTACTGGAGTTCCATATTTTTGGAACATACATTTGTATTCGCAAATCTAAAGGCAAGTCATGAATAGATGCCATACGTCTTCCTGAAATTGACGGTATTGAGCACTCTTAAGAATTCCCTCGTAGATATCTACGGCTAAAATTTAACTGTTAATCAGAAACTTGTTATTTTAATAGATGATCATGGATGATATATTTGCATGTTCATTTTTTCCCTATAGTGCATAAAGTTCTTTATATCTTGTGCAGTAAGATTTTGTCGTGAGTTTATATCGAAGCATTATTCGAAACATAAACTATAGAAATAAATCGAACGGTATATCTAATTTATTCAGTCAAATATGAACAAATTATCAACGCTCGCAATGTCATTGTGTGGGCTAGTGTTTTGTTTGGTGAGTAATGAAGTTAAAGGAATCATAGTACTTTGCTATAACAAACAAATGGCTGTATGCCATTTGTATATTAGTATATTTATATAGTGTGAGGACATGGTGAGCAGTCCGTACTGTGGTGTAGATTTAGGTTAATTGTTTTGCAAATAATCATCGTCATAATAACTTATGAGTAAATGTACAGTGGTGTAGGTGAAGCTCATGGTTTACATGAAAGCCTAGCGAGATGATATCGAAAATCAAATTAATCTGATCTTAGATGATCTTACTAATTTCATTTTTTTCCAAACTATTTTCAGAGAAAACATTTCTGCTGAAGTAGTGACACTAGAGAAAGGAGAGATTTGGCGTGCAGATTACAATATGTAACACATTCAACTTCGGCTTGAGCAAATTAAAAATATATGAAAACCTTTTTGGTTTCATTCTCAAACAGCATTTGAATTTGTTTTGGTCAGCTCTGACTCACGAGAACAGATGATAATATTTATCCAATTCTGGCCGTTTTCTGTTAATTGGCTGTGCTGAAAATCAGCGGTTACTTATGGTGCTTGCTAACCACCCCTTCGTTGCTGGAACCTCTCGTCTCTATCACTACTAGTGAGTGTGACATATAAAAAAAAATCAAACATTTTAAAATTAAAATATTATCAACGTTCTGGTGCCTTATTGAATACGTCTGAAAGGGCCCAGATTACCTCCTCATTATGTTCTATCAACCCTCACTGCGAACTATACCTCTTCCTACAGCACAAGCTAAATTATCATCTCGACCTGCTCACCATTTGTTCAATTTAAAGCTGCATAATTCAAATAATCGGTAACTAAACTTTTTTCATTAAATCAAATAATTTATAATATTTCACAGTTAAGAGTTTAACACAATCTTAAACATTGTAACATTAAATTTTTCAATTACTATAAACACTATTCGGTTTTCAGATTATGAAGGCCTTCATTTTTATTGTTAAAGAGTTTTATCGTTACCAAAACAGTATGAACGTAAAAATACAGGCTTACCAGTATTTTTCTCCATTTACAATAAAATGAAAAAAGTTTCATTTTCATTCCCATAATACTTGTAATACCATTTCTGTGAAACACTTCTTTATTTTTTTAAATTTCCTAATCTATTTCTGATAAAGCTACACTTCTATCAAATGGTCTTTTAGATTTATATAGAGTACGCAATTGATATTAAAATATTACGTTATCAATAAAAAATTATATCTACTTCAGTTTTTATTACTAAAATTTACTTTAATTAGAATCTGAATAATTAAAAAATTTTAGATATTAAACAATGAATCCTATAGAATTGCATATTGAAATGAATAAGCAATTAAAATAAAATTATTTCATTCACTTGAGCCAATGAATAACGTTGAAATTCCAGTATTATTATTACACTCTGAAAAACAAGATGAGTTTTAATTAAACGGATTAAAAAAAATAAAATCATAAAACCATATTATTAAAAATAGAAACATATTATTTTATATGATACATTGTGCAGAATTTATATTTTATAAATCTATATTTATACATATTTGTGATAGTTTAGAACAATGTACCATAGTACACTCAAAAAAAAAAAACATTCACACACAGTTTGTTTTAAAGTTAACAAGTATAAAATAATCTATGTCACAATAGAACTGACATATTAATATGAATGACATTGTGTGAGCAATATAAGTCCGTGAAATCAAGGCCTTCTTCATAAGAATTTTGAATTTAAGAATTTAAGAATTTCATAAGAATTTGATAGCAAAATTGCTGTTTTATGATTTGCCGACGCTCCAATTAGCACATGCTTTTGTTATATTCTTGTTTTTTCTCTTTTGAATATAAAAAAGACAGCTTCTTTTGTTATTAAAATAGATTAAATTTGTATCTAACACATAACAAAGACAAAAATTCCACATTTTCCTCCTGATTGAAAAACTGCTTTTGGTACAATACTCCTTGACAATCTTCACTATGAAAAGAAAATGAGAAAATTCAACGTTATAGTTAGAAAAAAATATAATTTAAAAGAGTAAACTAGAGAAAGAATGAAATCTGTCCACGAAAAGGCATCAGTAGTTCAAACATCAATAGCAGTTTATTGATGTCGTGTTTTTTCAAAAATTTGATTTTTGAATTTGTTGATGTGTTTTCAAAAACGCACCGTGTTTATCCATTCAATTGATGATTTTGAAAAATGCTGCTCACAAATCAGAAAGAAGTACGAATTACGTGAGAGGAGATCTAACTACAGATGATTAAGAAAAATGTAATCTTAACATATAAAATATATAATAAGAAAATTTGCTTGCCATATGATGCGCAGAACAAATAGAAGTCCAAAAAAAATAAAAATAATTTCCTCAGGAGATAAATATTGTTTTTTAATAACAGTAAGGGAAAAGTGATGCTGAAAGTTTTTTCATTATCAGGAATAGTTTACATTAAATAGTCCTTCCAGAAGACGAGGAAATATATGACGGTTATCCTCTGTCATCTAGAGTGCAATCAGAAAGAAATAAACAAAAATAAATTTACCATGCATGGCAATGATTTTGATCATTATGCAAACTTACTTTTACGAGAGATAATATTAACTTATTTTCTAGGTAGAAATCAATCCTGAACCAGAAATGACATAGAAATGCCGATGATATCATATGTTGACGGGCCAAAATTTCTAAAGAAGGTTTCTAAAATTGGTTCCATGAATAAACACTCATAAAACCTTTTGCTGTAACTTTTTGTTATAAATATTGTCACAGTTTTTCTTTTGGCTGTGCTGGATAAAAATCAACTGCAGAACAAGCAGACTAATTCAGTTTTTCTCTTTGTTATCCTGAAGTTAACATACACCAGTTGAAGTGAAAAATAGAGTGCTGATTGCAAATTGCATTTCGGTTTGTATGGCGTAACGATTTGCGATAATATATTTATTTTATTGTAGAAGACCGATATTGAATAATGAAGGTTTATTTTATTAAAGAAAGAAATGATATTTAATTGAAACTTATTTCATTAATTACTTTCCTTAGTAAGGCTATCACGGAATTCCTGTATTTTGAATTCAGCTCTGCTACTTTCGAATGTTCCTTAAGTCTTGTATTTAGTAACCTACAGTCGTTTTTTTTTCTCACCAACTTAAATTTATGGTATAGAAACAATTTCAGTTTCGATGCTAACCAATCCATCTCTATATACTTTAGCACAACGTTTCTCAAACTTTTTTTACGTATCACTCATGTGAGTTACGAGACCCTCACCGGAACTCCAATCTTTACGCCCTTCCTCTAATGACGAACTCACAAAGGGATCCCCCACCGGGACTACGGTCTTACATTCCCTCTCTGAAGGAGCTGCAAGGGATTACCCGACCAATCATTGATGGTGTAACTCCGGAGCCTCCCACCCCTCCCGGACAGGGCTGTCCCCCACAGACACCCAGCAGCGCTAAGCAGACGCCGCATCTTATGGCGCAGGTGAAGTCTTACACATTCGCTCCCGGGTGCATGACCATGCAACCTGCAGGAAGGACTAAGAGCCTTCAGTCGGCAGTCCTTCCGCAGGTGACCGGCCTCGCCCCAGGTAAAGCGTGGCCACTAAGGTCTCACCCAGAACAGGGATTGGCTTTACGGCCCGGCTTCCAGCAGCGGAAACAAAGGTTGTCAACTGACCGCCTCATGACCGCAAGTTATTGAGCGCCTCAAGACATTGAGTGGATTGAATATAACTGATAAGTAGGCTAGTGTTGTGATTTCACAGCTCATTTTTCAATCGATCACGCAGTTCCAAATCGGTATCCATTAGGAATTCGCACTGCAATGAGTGTAATTTAAATAACCTGCTTAACATTTTTCCTTTATAAAACCTTATCAGCTGTGTGTGTATGCCCATTTTAGACAGTTTCGAAAATCAATGAGAGCTTAAAGCTCAAAATTTAATACAACCGACACCACCTTGACAGCCTTTGGAGAGCATGATTAAATTGTTCAGGCGTCCGTATTATTGTTAAAGATTACACTGCAATGAAAGATGGTACAATTTTTTCTAACCGAATTTACTTCTTTAGCAACATCTTCATATTTTTCTGTCATAACTCAAGCAAACGAATTGGAGCTTCCACTCTAGTTGTTTTCTGCAAAGAAGTCGTCTAGTTTTTTGAATATTTAATCGGCGGTACTTCGTGTTGATAGTTCATCATCAAATAAATTTGATCCACTTTGGATATTTTGAAATAACTACAGTATATAAACAATAAGCCCATTGAGTACAGTCTCTTCGTCTGTGGTCTCATCGAGTTGTATGGCAAAAAAAATCACTATGACTTGAGCTACTACGTTATCTACAACGATTAGTGCCATGCTTTCAATTTTGCAGTGTGCGGATCATTTGAAAGCGATATCATATGTAGTCTTTGATTGACCATTCACCCAACACAAAAGTCATCATATCTTTTACACCGGTAACAACAGTTTTTCACAGATTGTATAAGATTTTGCACACTGCTACTGTTAAGGACACTCAGAGATGCCTCAACTGCTTTTTGAGTAATATACGTAAAAGACGATGTAATTTTCTTTGGGCACTTTATTTCTGACAATTACTGAACGAATAAGCCTTACGTTTGTTTTCTACCGTTAAATTTTTAGTCCTTAGGTCATTTAAATAATAAGAGTTTCATGCTTTGTTCTGAAAGAATTTCAAACCAGATTTCACATTGAGGTCATGGCTCATACATCCGTGACAGTAAATCCAATATTAATGTACTTAGGATCGTATTTTCTTATCTTACTAAGAAAACGATCATAACTTCAGCAAATTCTGGGAAGTAGAATTCGATGACACAAGATTTTTAACTGACGATGCTTGTCTGTCGTTTTTCTATTAAGCCACTTATCAACGTTGCTTTACATTTTATGTCAATTGAATTAAACCAAATTAATCCAAGCAAAGTACGTAAATAAGTATGTATACAAAAAAGCAAGATATATGCCAACACTAGCATTTCAATTCTGTCAAATGAAAAGGTAACACAATAGCAATATTTTGCAATCATATTATCATAGAATATGAAAAAAAAAAACTGGAAGCAACTATATCCGCCTATCTGTCGGATAACCAACACCGATTACCTTAACTGCCCTATGGCAGTCTTTTTAGTAGCCATTAATAAACTTGTTCGTACATGTGTTACGCGGTGCATGCATGGGAAAGACAAGTAATACATGTGCGCTGTGGCATGTAAGAATCAGTTGGTATTGTGTGTTCGTTCTTGCTAACCGAATAACTGTTATTATTATTGCTATAATAAACAAACAATTTCTCCAAATAAAGGGAAAAGAAATGCAAGATAAAATACTTTTGTATTATGATATATCAAAATATGTTTTTCAACTGCTGATCCAATGTATATGTAATAATAAATAAATACCAATAATAATAAGGCGGTTCTGGTCGCCCCGAGGGTGCTTAAGCAAACTATAAATGAGACTTCGTAGAAGAAAGAAAGATACGGTATTGATTAATTTAATTTTAATTTTAAGTTCATGGTCTTTTGAGAACCTATCTCAAATTTTAATATTGGGGCCCTTTACACGCCGTAAGTGTTTGTGATTGTCCTTGTCTTTCATGTTTTAATGTTTATTGTGAAGTTTGTGTTTTTAAATAAAATGTAAGGGCCCTTTACACCCTTACATATGACGATCCTGATGGAGATAATAATTTCTTTTAAAGAATGTGACGAGGGCTAATGACCTTAGCAGTCGATGCCCGTAAAAATTCAGTTAAAAAAAAAATAATAATAATAATAATAAGCATCTGTTGTTCTAATAATTATGTATTTTAATAATAATAACACAACATTTTTGTGTTGTGTCTGTTTGCTTACCACCTTTAGAAGTTCTACATATCATTAATGGTACCACAGTTTGAAAACCGCTGATTTAGCATGAACATGAATGATAAACGATTCTAATATATTATGATTCACAAAATTTTGTCATTTTATATGGTCGTAATAAATGTTAAATCAAAGTTATATATGTACATTAGTGAGTCTCAGTCATTAACAAGCAAGGTTATATGATTTACAATCTGTTATACTAGAATACTAGTGAATTTTCTATAGGACAACACATGACTTCCTTGTACGCCTATTAAATTACATTAACACATTTAAAAAAAAATTAAAAGTACATAAAATTTTATTTCATAAAAAATTCTGGTATTTTTTCATATATAATTTTTTTATTGAATTGTAACAAATTTTATTCATCGTAAATTTTTTTTTTAAATGAGTGGTTAATAATTATTAATAAATCAATGTATTTGAATTTTAAAAAAAAAGTTAAAAAAAAGGAGATGAAGTCTGATTCGAACCGATCTGCCTTTACCTAAAAGCCAAATATTTCATTAATTAAAATTTTATTTGGCTATACCTCTGGAACTAATGAAAATAAGTACCACTTATGATATATAGTTAGGAAGCTCTCATTGAGGGCTTATTACTGAAGTTAAGAAAAAGTCCAAAATCCATATTCTTTTAGATTTTGGGATGTTTTGGACACTTTTTAGTTCAGTCGATTGCAATCAAAAGGGGAAGTGTACAATTAGATGTTACAACGGTCCTAAACCCAAAATTTTAACATCTTATGGCTAGTCGTTGATTTATGCGAGATACATACATACATACATACATACATAGTGCGTACAGATGTCACGCCGAAACTAGTAAAAATGAATTCAGGGATGGTCAAAATGCATATTTCCATTGAAATCTGGAGACCGAAATTTTTCGCTATCACAATACTTCCTTTACTTCGTACAAGGAAGTAAAAATTAACAGAACTCCAAACTCAGTTTAAAAAAGCTGTAACCAGTGGAACTGCATTAAAAAAATAAACGAAGAAAGAAACCAGGTTAATTTCAGAATCAACTGTTAGTTGAAGGTTACCTACCAGTGATTCGCTCCAAGGAATGAATGAAACAGTAAATATCTGTTATATGCAGATGGCTAACTGAAGAGGAACTAGGATACTGGAAGTTTTTTTCAGAAGTAATGCTAAAAGATAGATGAGGGCGATATGAGGCACGCCTTTCTTACGGTTTTCAAAAAAAAAAATTTTTTTTCAATTTTAGTATTTTTTTAAAACTTCCAAGAAGGATATATATTAATTAGAATGAAATTAATTTCTTTTCCGGTAGATATAAACTAAATTCCAGAAGGAATATATTATATTAAATTATGAAACCCAATAATATTGTTAATTTTATAAGGTACGATATTATGAATTTTTCGTAACAGCAGAAAGAAAACATGTTTTTCACTGAATAACTTGATGCAATAAAAATAATCTTGTAATAAATATTATCCTAGTAGTAATAAAATGAATTAGCTGAAAAAGTATCTGGTTAAGATTCACACACATAGCATTATAACATGGGAAGCAGGTGCTTGAAAATTCGATATTCTGAAAAAATACGTTTAATATTTAACTTTATGTCTTTAAAAGAAGCAATCAATAGTATTTAAACCGAAGAGAATAGAAAACTATAATTATTTGTAGGAGTAAATATTTGGTTCAGTATGTGTATATTCATCAACTTCGTTTAACAAAAATCAGAGTTTAACTAGTTTAAACTAATGTTATAACTTTACTTAATTTTCCATAATTTATTAGTTCTTATTTGGGAAATAAATTTCTGTATCTTAAAATAAAATCTATGCACTACAATTTTTTAAATGAATGAACTGTTTTCATTATCAAAAGATGAATTATTAATTTTAATTCAGTAAAATAAAGCATCACAATTTATAACAGTAAATTGTTATTATGAAAATTTTGTACAATTATTTTCATGATTTATATAATTTATTAGACTGAATATGTTCTTTTGTGCACTGAAGTACATTTACCATAGCACATAATCTATTAGAAATTTAAAGTAAAATTTAATTTATTTTTCTTAAAATAAATAACTTTAAAATACTTTTTAAATTATTCTTATTTGTAAATTTACTGTTGATATTTCATTGAAACTAATTATAACTATGTTTATCGCATATAAATCCCTTCTTTTCATCAACATTACAGCAATATTTCGTAAATATCTATATTATAGACTTCTTAGAGTAATTAGAATAAAAGTAAATTTATTATGTTAAAAAAGTTTAACTAGTTTTCAATGCGTCATTTTGACCAAAATAAAAGTTAAACTTTCAACACAAATATTTAAAAAATAATATTTTATTGAAAATTAGTTTCAATAAAAATTAGAGCTTACTTAAAGTAAAATATAGATGTTTCAAAAAAGACCTTAAATCCTGAAATACTCCAGAATAAAATAATCTGGTCGTGAAATAATGCTATGAATACTTTTTTTATTTCATACTAGACATTCTTTATTACTACAAAGACGAGAATAGTACTTATTTGATAAAGTATCTATTTGATATTTACTAACTCATAGATGATTTGGTTTACTCTAACTTGTGGTAAAATTTTATTAATGGCAATAAAAATATCATATAGACGAACAAATACAATTAACATCTAAATTCAAAAAAGAAGGTATAAAGGCTATTTGAATACCTCATTGCTCAAAATTTTAAAATCTGCATCTTGAAATCCTACGTATTAAATAAATATTTATGATTAAATCCAATTCTTGCATTTCTATACTAAACTGATAAATTAGTGAAATAAACAGCCTGATATCAGTTATAATTGAAATAAAAAACCCATTCCAGTTTCTGTTTATTTAATCGTTAGTACAGAAGCCTTCACTGTTCAATAATTAGTGTTTTAGACTCCGATTAGGTAAAGAGAGTTAACGAAAATCTGATGGAAGTCAAGCAATGATGGAAAAGCAAAACTATCTTGCATTACTTTAAATCAAAGCAATGATCACACAATTACCTTACATAAGAAACAAATAAGCAAAATCCATATGATGAATTTTTTCAGCGGAAGGATTCTTAATCGATTAAGATTATTGAGTTAAAATAAGATAATTGAGAGAGAGATTATTGAGAGTCATTATAAGAAGAGTATTACTCTTATTTGTATTACTGTTATAAGATAAAATAGAAAAACTAGAGTTTAGTTCACGATTATCCACCCTATCTTAAATTTTGGAATTGCCGTAAAATTGAAGAATCTTACGTTAGTCTACAAGAAAACAGCATAACGTTTAAAAAAACACTAAGGGGTATAACAAAATAGAATATTATTGGGATTTTTTTTTTACCCAGCCTCCCAGGACTGGACTTGCAATCAAGCATCACGCGGTCCTGGAAGGTGCCTCTTCTCTAACAACTCAGGTCCCCCGGCTCGCCCGGCTATACCGCCTACGCCATAGCAACCCAAACGGCCGGGACTTGGTCTTCTATGCCTCGCCTCAAGTAAAGAAATCCCAAAAGAGGTCCCCAACCGGAACGATGTTTTACCATTGCCGTGCCTCTAACGGGGACCTCCAAGGGATCCCCATCGGGACCATGGTCTTATTCCTTTCCTCAAGCGGTGGATCCCCAAAGGGACCCATCAACAGGACACGGTCTTAACTCCCCCCTCCTAGACAGCCCGCCTAAGCCAAAGGCTCCACTTCCAAGACCCCCAGGGTCTCCAATCACTCGTCGGCTGCGGTTCATCTCAGCGAGCCGCCACCTCCTGATGAGGGCTGCCCGCCCCCCCCTTGCCAGTATTTCCTCAATTTGCTTCCCAGCCACAAAACTCTTCCTCCTTCGAATTCAGGATCCCAGTCGGTAGCTTCTCAACAGCCCGCCACTCATCCGCACCACGCAACATGTAATCGACGATGGTTTCTGTCACTAGCCACCACAGGAGTAGTCTCTCCTTCACCACTCCCTACCTGGAGCTCACATAAAAGGTACAGTCGGGTGTATCTTGTTGCTCACAATAAGTGCACATGGAGAATTCTCGCTTTCTAAACCTATGAAAGTAAGTAACAATCCCCCTTGTCCAGAGAAAACTAATGAAAAGTAGATGTAAATAGATGAAGAAAAATAGATGTATTTATGTAAGTAGAACATTTATATGCCAAAAACCTATAAAATAATATACTATAAGTAAAAGTTGTAAGTAGAAATGCAATTAAAACTCGGTGCAAAAGACTATTCTATAATAGTCTGGAAAAAACCGGTAATAAAAAGTTGTAAAAACTATTGGTTTGTAATTAACCTCACTGTCGGTTAAAACGGTATTTTACCAAGACCTTAATTACTTTTTATAAAAATTTAACATCTTTGACGCTCCAAATTCACAAGTAATAATACCCGGATCAGAAATTTTAAGTACCAGTGGAACATAAATATTTATAAATATGAATTGATATAAAAAAACTGCACTCTATTTTTCCATTTTTGAACTCAATGGACCAAAAATATTAAACATGCAAAATAGTTACCCTGAAATTTAGATCCATCACAACATTTTCTCTTATTATAATATTATTCTCTCTTATAATAGCCGGGAAACTAAAACATAAACTAATATTATCCAACCGATCATAAAATGTGTTCTTACATTATATTTACCAATAATAAAATAAAAGGAATGGTAAAATTATTAAATTTCCGCTTAAAGCAATTATAGACTATAATGGTACAATTAGTTTTAATATGCACGAACTTAACAATATTTTTTTTAGAATTTTATATTCCAAAATTTCCCAAAGCTCACGTATATATTAATTCTTTCATGTAATTGTAATATAATATATTAATTAACCTGTATGTCTGAAAGAAATTGACTAGTGTACTGAAATAATTTATACAAAATTAATGTTCATTGCATAAATATAAATCTATATAATTAGCCTAACAGAAGTAATAAAAATATATTAATATTAGTAAAAACTAATATATTTTATACGTTATGTTTACATGTTGGATATATTTTCATTTGTCATAAGATAAAATCATAATCAAATTATTTGAATAGATAAAAAATGTAAGCGACCTTAGATGTTTAATTCATAAGTTCCAAGATAGAATCCATTAAAATCGGAAGTAATTAGTAAGTGGGTGATTACAATTCATTTGAAATATTTTATTAGGAAGAAATGTCACAACTGACATCCAGTTGTGAAATTCTCCTAAATATCTCTCGCATAAGACTAAAAAACGAGTTGCGAGGGGGGGGGAGCTTAAAGTAGAAACCGGTCGATAAACTAAATGATATAATTTTCTTACATTAATAGAATGAAGAAATAATATTTTTAGAAAATTGTAGAACAAGTACGGAAAAAAGTAAGTGAGTTATTAATTTTTTAAAGCTAAAAAAACTGCTAGGTCTAAATGAAACGGAATGACAAATTTAAAAAACAACAAATAACTAATTCGCAACTACTTCAGATGTTGTAGTTTCTCTAATCCGGTAAACCCACACTATCTTTTTCTGTCTTTCTTGCATTCACAGACTGTCGTTTTCCTGATTTCTGAATAACGTTTCTAAATTGTTCTTCTACAATGTAATTTTAGAAACATAATAAATGATATAAGGAGTTGAATAATAAATAAAAGTTTGATAAAGGGAGTAGTTATTAAAAGAGATATTATTTGTGGATTAAAGCGCATAATACAAGAAGTTTACTAAAGAATGCGCTCATTTCTGTTATAAATGAAGATAAAAATAAATTTGTTACGTTCTCATAAATATATATATAAAACGATTTTTTATTTTGTATAAAAAGGAAAATTATCCCTACCAAAATTCCAGGGAAATGTTATTAACTATTTATTAAACGAATAAAATTGCGTCTACAACTACGGTGATTGACATCAGTCCTATGATGCTCTTGTCAATAATAAAGACAAAGAGAGGAGATTTCCCTGCAGCGAGAAACAGATAATTTACAGCCACTGGGCTGTTCAACAAGCCGGGACAAATTGCCTGCGATAAAACAGCTTTGGGGCAAAGCGCTCTACGTGTACAACAGCATTTATGCCACCTATTGCAGTATTTCATTTTCTAAACGAAGTAATTCAAGTTTTGTACGTTTAAAAATTATTATTCGGTTGTTTTATGCAAATAAAGAGAAAAAATAAAACTTTAATGAATAACTCAAAATATATTTAACTACGATTTTAAGAGGTTTTTTAACAAAACTTTTCCGGTGAGCGAGTTGAATAATTTAAATTTAATAGTAATTAAAAAAATAAAATAAAAGTAAATTTAAGTATATATTTTTCCGCAGACACTTGTATAATTAATTCAACAATAAATAAATATTATCTTCATCCTTATCTATGACTTTATTATAATGCGTTCAAGAACTAATCATATTTTATTACAGTACTGTTAACTAACTAAAATCGCAGGTAATTTATTTCAATTAAATTTTAAGTTTATGAATTTATGTTTATATAAATGTGGAGAAAATTAAAAAAAAAAACAAAATGTAAAAAGTAAAAAGTAAGAAAATTAAATCAAAACTTATTTTTTTGATGTTATTTAACAAAAAACTAACCTTAATATACTAAGTATACTTTAACTGTATGAATATAATTACAGATATATTTCAATGATGGAGAAAGGGAATCAAAAACGTTTAAGTCTTATCACAGGGGATTGGAAACCCACATGAATTAATTGTAATAAATTTCTAGTTTTAATTATTGTCTGACCCTACAGTTGATATGCTTAATCATCACTGGTTATTATCACAAAATCTAAATTAGATTTTCACCAGAATTGAACATTACTTTTTATATTTACATTCTATTTCATAGAAGGGGTAATTCGCTGATAAAATAGATTCCAACAACTTACAAAATATATACACGTATTGCTTGTACGAGTACAAATTGCGGAATCCATAAATCTCCATGAACATTCATGATTGATGTGTCGGAAATACTCAGTAAAACTGGAAATAAAATGTTTTAAAAATATTTTAAATTGACGAGTAGTTGAAACAATACGATACTATAATAAAGATTGAAATGAAATTTAGTAAAATCGGTTTTTGGTTTTCTTTAATAAATTAAAAGATAAATTATCCGTAATAAGTTAATGCTACATTAACGCAGATCCCGATATTACGGAAAAAACAAAATAAATTTTTTTTTACTCGTATACACGAAAAAATATTCTTTTTATTTTTTATTTTTTTAACATGAATCGTTAAAAACTAAGTTTTACTTTTATGTTTTAACTATCTCGAAGAACAGTTTATTCTAACATGAAAGAAACGGACAAATAACACAAATTCAGAAACTTGTAAGCTATGTATTTTCGATATAAGTAAACTGCGAAAAACAATTACATGACTTACCTAAAGATTATACAGTATTTATTCGAATAGTTAATCGAACTGATCATAAATCAGTTACGTTTAGGAAGTGGGTCTAAATGTAAAAAAAATAAAAGAAATTTTGTTTTTTAAATAATTCGATATGTTACTTAAATTTAAAAAACTCACTTTCAAAATGCATAAATAGAAATAATTGCTAGAATATAGCTTCCAGACGTTTTTAATGAAACTATCGTCCTTCCTTCATCATAAGTGATCCAATCAATCAACTGAACGCAGATTTAGCTGCAGATACAAAGAAAATGTAAAATTCCGAAACGTAGTAGAAGAGTTGTCTGAGCACCTCAAAACAATTGAATGTAGTAAAAAGATTTTTGTCGCGTAATTAACGTAGCATAAGAAATCCACGAATTCAAAACAGTTTCCTGATAATTTCAACGTGTGCGCTAGTAACAACCACGCCTTCGTCATATGAATTATGAAAAAACTAATTTGACAAAAGGCTTTCTGAAAGTAACATATACTCTCATATTTGTTATGTCATTTATGTAAAAATATAGGTTAAAATTTCATTATCAATAGTTTTCAAATTCTTCGTTAGCCAAGAAATCATGGATTGAGAGAAGTCGTAACGCAATTTCAATTTTATACTACATCGTATCAATTATTACTTTAGGTTTTTTTTATTTTTCAGCTGAAAATGAGAATGAATCTTAGAGAGTACTGGATCTTTTTAATTTGAGTTCTACGATTTAACGAGAAATATACATTGACCAATAATGCGATTTTTAAAATCATTTAGCTCAATTTTTTGGCTATATTGTATTTCTAACTTATGCAAAAGTTGCTCGGTAATCTAAGTTTATAGTTCAACAAAAACTTACGCTACTTTATTATTTTATATAAAATACACTTAAAGTGAATAATCAATTCAAAACCTTGCCATTTTTAAAATACCAATGAACATTTTGAAAAAAAAATTAATATAAATTCTCAGTTCCCTGAATTATTAAGAAATATATTTTTCATTTGAAAAAAGATAAAATATTTTATATATTATTAATGTAGAATTAGATATTAATATACTAGACTTACATATTAACATATTATTAAAACACCTGCCGTAAAAATTTCCAGAGTATTTCCAGTATTCAACCACGTACCTGAAATTAGAAATAAATAACATCAGCAAGGTAAAAATATGTGTGGATGTTTTTTATATATTTAGATATTCAACAAAATCTACTCGAGAGAATAAATGTACAATATATTCTAATTTTTGTATGGTTTTTTTTATATTCTAAATATAGTACAGTTCTTTATTCTATAGTAGGTAATTAATTCATGATCTAACTTTTAACATTTAAATAAAATCCTTAAAAAAAGTCAAACAATATAAACATTAAAAATCAATGTCTAGTATTGAAACCAAAGTTCCAAGATCAAATTAAAAGCATGCAAATTTCGAAGTCTTATATTAATCAGCGTAAATTCAAGTATGGAAATTAGGTTGATTGAAAGAATATGAAGCATTAATAAAAATGACTACTTTTTAAAAGAGAATCGTTTTGAATAACATCCTACAATTCATATTTATTCATTTTGACAATAAGCACTCAATAAAGCTATTATTGTTTGTTTTAACGATAAGTAAATCTTGTAACGAGCGAGAAAATTAGGTTTGACAGGAATTTCAAACTTCAGCCTTCTGAATGGGTGTTACCACTTTGCCATTAAGTCAGCAATTGGGTGAAATTGGTAGGCAAACCGGATACTTAAGAACTGTTAAGTAAATAAGTATAAGGTAATAAATGAAGTTAATTCAATTTTAGCAAAAAGTCTCAATTTTTTTTTACGATTAAAACGTAGAGTTTTTTCTTTACTATAGCTGATTTGATGAAAATAAACTGTACTCAAAATATTAAATTCTTACATTTCTTTTATATACTGATTGACTGAAAGTATTCGCTGGTTTTTGGTGATTAGTCTCCTTAAATTCAATAAAAATTATTACAATAAAAAATAATATTAACATTTAAGGTAACATTTATAAAATTAAATTGTTTATTTATAATTTTGTAAGACTGCAATTATCTTTTTTATCTCTTCTGACATCTAATTGTGTCGAGAGACAAATGATAGATACAGAAGTCCGTCGCCAAGGTCATAGTAAGACAGGTTTATCCAGCCTTGCAGTAGGACGGTTAATTATAGTTTCCAAAAATATGAAATGAAAGAAAAGTGACGTCGGTTCATTACTCTTCCTCACGAATACATAGGAAAGAAAACAGAAAAGAGCAATGCATTATTTTTAAGAGCAATGCAACAGAAAATGACCTGCAGTAGACGCAAAAAACAAATAATTCAGAATTATATTATTTGTTTAGTCACCACTAGAAAAAAAATTCTGAAGTGTACAACCCATGACCTCCTTGGACGCCTATTTAATTACATATACAAATTTTTTTAAAATGAAAAGTACATAGAATTTTATTTCACTAATAACATCTGATTTTTTTTCATATATATATATATATATATATAATTTATTGTTATTGAATTATTATTTATTGTACTTTTTTTTATAATTTTTATTAAATATTTAAACTTATTATTAATAATTATTTATAAATTAAAAAAAAGGACATGAAGTCGGAATCGTACCGATGTACCTTTCCTTGTAAGATCCAAATATTTCATTAATTAAAGTTTTATTTGGCTATAAATCTGGAGCCAATGAAAATAAGTACCAGTTATGATATATGGTTGAAAAGGTTTCAGTGGATGGTTTATTACTACAGTTAAAAAAATTCCAAAATCCAATTTTTTTTTATTTTGGGCCTCTTTTGGACATTTTTGGTTCAGCCAACTCAATCAAAAAGCGAGATCCACAACTAGATGTTACAACAGTCCTAAATCAAAATTTCAACATTCTACGGCTAATCGTTTTTGCTATGCAAGATACGTACGTACGTACAGATCTCACGCAGAAACAAGTCAAAATGGATTCAGGGATTGTCAAAATGGATATTTCCGTTGAAATCTGGAAACCGAAATTTTTTGAAATCACAATACTTCTTTACTTCGTACAAGGAAGTAAAAAGCATAAAAGTGTTTTTTCTTCGTACCATAACAATAATATTTTTTTTAAAACATACCATAACAAAAATTATCCATTATCTTCGATAATTATTCCATTATTCTTCTACCATTATCTTCGATATGTTTACCGAGAAATTAAATTATTAACATAAAGATTCATATGACAAATGAAATTAACAAACTAGCTATATCTTAAAATTAGATTACCATTTTAAAAACTCCCTTTCGGATACCGGAAGGCGAAGGTAGATTTCACCGTTGCTAAGTAGGGGATAAAAAAGATTTTCACCTTAAAATTAAGAAAAACTTCAAATATACTCAAAACGACAATGGTTGCATGTGAAAAAAGTTTCACACGTTTAGCATACGACAAGCTCCGTCTTACAATTCCAGCAATATTTTGGTCATCCCTTTCCGTAAGGGTATCTAAAATTATTTCAGAAAGGTTTTACGTAATGTTTAGAGGGCTAACTACCACTTTAAACCGATTCGATAGTGCGCCTATTAAGGGAAGTGTTTTTGTCTTCGAACCCCCATTTTTTCTACCCCCTGGGCCATTGGTGATATCAACAAACTTTACTTGTATAAATGTTAGGCCCTAATATAAAGAATAGTTGGAACTTAAACGAATACGATATTTTACTTAATAAGAAAGTTATAGCAAAATTTTGGTTTTACGAAAAATTTACCCCATTTCCTCCCCCATTATCAGTTTTTGGCAGTTAACGAACTCGATTGAGATTTTTGGTCGTTATATTTTATGTACCAATTTGAAAGTGATTGGCGAAAAATTAGGGCAGTTACTGTGTCCACAAGAAAGTGAAATATATATATATAAACTTTTGTGCTAACGGTGGATTTGGGGTCTACAGGATGTGAAACGCCAAGATATGTCGAAATTTTCCGGAAGTCCAATCATGGTATTCATTACAATAGGTAGCTTTCTTATGAAATTTACATAAATGTCTAATGTATAAAAGAAGAAAATTCTTTAAATAAGATTTTTTTTCATAAGAACATTTGTTAATGTTGTGTAAAACTATTATTATATATTTAAAATCTCGTTTTTTTACTAAATAAGTTCTTCGAAAAGCAAATGGGGTATAATAGTTATTACTCGTATTTTTTCTAAGTTTAAAATCTTTTTTAACACTATATTTAATATTAAATAATTTAAAAAAACAAAGCTTTTTTATTAGTAGCTATTATTTCTTTTAACAATAAATTTGAAAACGTAAACTAAAATATAAACATCATACAATATATCATATTATATAGCATCATACGATAATATAAACATCAAGCATTTATCATGATAGTGGGAAATATCATGGAAGGATTCAATTAAATACTTAATGTGACCGTTAACTAGACCAATGTGAACGTTTTAGCAGAGAACAAAAAGTGAACACACTTTGCTGTAGTCCGTAACATTAACTTAACACCTCAGAGCCGCCTTTTCGTCGGTAAAATTCACTAAAAATAAAATATTTTATTTTCCCTTCATCATAGTTATAGATGTATACTTATACTGCAAGAAGGAAAGTATGGTAATCAGTCAAAAAAAAAAAGAGAATATAGCTTTCTTTGTATTTCTCGACGTTTCATGACCCAGGGACCCCCAAAAAAAACGTAAGGGGTTAATTTTGGTACAAATATCTATTTAAGTTTCTCTTATTACGTAACAATTTTTATCATTTTTCCCTATCCTTATTTTAAAAATCATAATAATACTTTATTTCTACAGTGTATGTATTACAATTTTCAATTACGGAGATTATAAAGGGTTGCGTTTTTATCAGCATTTCAAAAATCGATTTGTCTTAAAAATTTTAACACAAAAAAGAAGGTTGTAGAAAAATTGGGATTTTAGAGCTAATAATTAACACATAGGTTTGACTTAGAGTAAAGAATCACAATCAAAATGAAACATTAACTTACAGATTTTTCCTACCAAGTTCAGTCTGATCACCTGTTCAGGCGGTAAACATCCATCCGAAAATAGAGTTCATCCTATACTTTAACCAGCATGTCTGGAGTAAAGAAAGCGACAATTTCTTCATACTGCAAGATTTCGATTGCAAAATTGGCACGCAGAGCATAATAAGTAGGAAACGAAATCTGTAAACGGAATGGAAGGAAATGTAAACGTTTCCTTAAAACATTCCACACTGTGATCACTGACGTTGCTAGTCCGCGGCTGGGCTTCCTAACATATTTTTTTCGGACTACACAGGAATGATTCCCTGACACGTTTTCTTCACGTTCTTCGCGTGCGCCGTAATCTTCTCTTTACACATATATCAGGTTCTTTCTAACTGATAATGCTCCCTCGATCAATGTTATTATCACTTGAGGGACCACAATTTAACTTTCTACGGAACAGATGATAACCTGTAACTGCAGATTGATATTTAGTAAACTGTAAAACATTGAAGGCTTTCTGTTCAGGATATGCTTTCTTCTCCAATCATGCTACCAACAGAAAAATAAGGAATTAATCTTCGACCATGGGTCAAACTAAAACTGTCCTTCTTGCTCTTTGATTCTAGCTTTAAATCAATATTGTACACCAAATCCAAGAGATACAACAATTTAAATCTCCCATGTTTTTTTTTTCTTTTTACACCCGTTAAATTAATTTTACATAATTATATTATTTAAGGAAATTCGACAAATTTTAAGGAAATTAGCGAATTCAAATTACAAACCATTAAGTAAATTATTAATACTGATATATAAGTTGTTATAAAACCTAAAGGTCATTACAAAATTAGGATATCGTTCATTAGATATTATTTAACAATTTTATTGTCTTTTACTTATCTTTTTTTTTACAACACGGGTTCATGTTTAATAAAATTATTATTGTAGGCTACCTTTATATACAGTATTTGTTTTCTTCAACCAGTTTTCCAGCAACCGTAGGTCTGGGTATGTGGGTATAGACAAATCCAATTACCGCTACCGGCTTGCTAGGTCTGACGTAGCTGCAATGAAACAGTAAACGTACCGGTAAACATGAAGTCTGGAAGTGACTCAGGTCGACTACTCCTGAGACGTGTAGTTTAATTGTAACCCAACCACCAAAGAACACCGGTATTCACAGTCCAGTATTCAAATTCATCTAAAAGCCTTTACAAGGACTCAAACCTTAGAATTCTCGATTTCAAAAATCAGCTGAGTTTGTGGTAATTCCTAGACTGACCCCGCGGGTTATACAGTAGTATATGCATATATCTTAATATCTCAACTTTTGGCATGACTTTACACCCACTTTTTAACGTGAAGGATCAATGTTGAAAAATCAAAAAAACTGAATCCGAGTCAGCTGATTTTGAATCAAACTTCATATATCAATAAATTCAATGATGTTTTTATCTATTATAATCACAGATTGCTCAAAAGCAACACAATACATAAAATATCGTATCGTCATGATGTAATCACAATTTATAATCGTATTTGCACACAGTAAAGATCATTTTGTTTTAAGTAAGTATTACATTTTAATACCAAATTTACTGTAAAAAAAAACCTTTAAAAGTTACATTATTTTTAGAATAATACGAGTATATCTCTTCAACTAATATCAATAAAAGTTAAATAAACTAATTCTACTCTTAATTAAAAAAAAAATGCTGACTGTAAAAAATATGCTAAGAGTAGGGGTTCATTTCCATGAAATGAAAAAGCAGATACTTGCATTCCAGTAGAACTAAAATGAAATTGGTTTCATATTAACGTACGCCTCCGACCTGGCGATGTTACCGCCAATTTAATATTTATCATGGAAATTGAGGATTGCAAAAAAAGAGTTTTATGGTTAATCATTTCCCAGTAATGAACCATCAAAATGCAATTACGCTCAATTTTCAATTTTATTTAAGTATTCAATAAACTAACACTGTTGGTTAACTGATTGAATTACTTACACAATTAATTTTTTTTTTTAACACGGTAAAATATATTACATGAAACCAATTTTATAAATCCAAACAACTTCTCAGAAATTTAGAAATAAAAATATTCCAAATCGAACGTCTGTTAGTTAACAGCCGTGTTCTTAATTAAACATTTTATTACAGTAAAATTCAATGATTAGATCTACTGTAAAATTATTATTCAAAATGACACTCTTAAGTCATAAAAAATAAATTATATTTCTTTACGTTCATAATTCTAGGTGTGCTATATATACGTAACAACAAGAATTCAATTTTTTGATATTATTATACATTATATTTTCTATTAATAATAGAAAAGAAGTGAAGTGACATAAGATACACCGAAAACTTTAGAGTATATGATTGAACAGACAAAAAAGTTAACAACGGTAAGAAATTATATTTTAATCAATATATTTAAATTAAAAAAAAAGTTGAAAAAATGAAGTCTGATTCGAACGGGTGATCTTCACCTTCTAAGATCCAAATATTCATTAATTAAAATTTCATTTGGCTATAGCTCTGAAACCAATGAAAATAAGTACCACTTATGATATTTATCGTTGAAAATCTTTCAATGAGGGCTTATTACTGGAGTTAAGAAAATTACTGCAGTTTGGGCTTTTTAATGACACTTTTGGTTCAGTCGATTGCAATCAAAAGGGGAGGTGCATAACTGGCTGTCAACGGTTTTAAATCCAAAATTTCAACATCCTACAGCTAATCGTTTTTGAGATATGCGAGACATACGTACGTACAGACATCACGCCGAAACTAGTCAATGGATTCAGGTATGGTCAAAATGGATAATTCCGTTGAAATCTGAAAACCTAAACCTTTCGCGATCAAAATTCTTCCTTTAATTCGTACAAGGAAGTAATAAGTCAGGAAATAAAACAGTAGAAGAATTTTGTAAAATATTTTATTCAATAAAATTAGTAATATCTAATATTATATCGAATATTTACTCCATCATAGTTATCGTTAATAATTATAAATACAACTTTGTAGCGTACGAAAAAGTTTATCCATATCACAAATTGAACCCAAATCCTTCTGGATAAAAATTTAATTAATGATACCTATAAAAGGTATATCTGTTATTTTACCAAATATTATTTAACATAATTTTTACTACCTTGTACGAAGTAAAGGAAGTATTGTAATCGCGAAAAATTACGGTTTTCAGATTTCAACGAAAATATCTATTTTGACCATCCTTGAATCAGTTTTTACTAGTTTGGGAGTGACGTCTGTACGTACGTATTTATATCGCATAACTCAAAAATGATTAGCTATACGATGTTGAAAGTTTGGATTTAGGACTGCTGTAACATCTAATTGTGCATTTCCCTTTTCGATTGCAATCGACTGAACCAAAAGTGTCCAAAAAGCCCATAATCCAAAAAAACAGGATTTTGAACTTTTTCTTAACTGCAGTAATAAGCTCTCATTGAGAGATTTTCAACGATTATCATAAGTGGTATTTTTTTTTACTGGTTTCAGAGTTATAGCCAAATGAAATTTTAATTAATGAAATATTTGGGCCTTAGAAGGTGAAGAAGGCACATCGGTTTGAATCAGATTTAATCTCTTTTTTAACTTTTTTCTGTTTTTTAAATATTTTTATTTATTAATAATTAACCTCTAATTATAAAAAAATTACAATGAATAATAATTCAATAAGAATAATAAAAAAAAAAAAAAAAAAAACATGAAAAAAATATCAGATGTTATTAATGAAATAAAATTTTATGTAGTTTCCACTAAAAAATATATATATGTTATTTAATAAGCGTACAAGGAAATCCTGTGGTCCCAGATCAGATTTTTTTATTTTAGATTGTTATTGTAATTTTTACTACGATTTTTATAATTTTTGTTAGCGTTATACTTATTATAACTTTAATTATCTTTTTAACTTAATACAACCATAAAAATGTAATTTTTAAATTAAGAAAAAATGGAATTGGATAATTGTACACGTAAGACGACTGGTATTAGTGTTCATATCTGGTTTTACTTCCAGTACAATTTATCAGAATACTAATTGTCTCTTTTATAATATAATTTATCCAAAAATGTTTATAAGTAGACCTAAATTTCCGAATTTTTCTAAGGAAAATTTTTAATCTCTTCCTATACGTGTATCAAAACATATTTTTATTTCTTTTATTCCTTTCATCTTCTTCTTTATACTTTAATAAACGGAAATTATTCTTTATTAAAGCAAGAGCTTGTAAATTAGATTCTTTATTATACTGTGTTGATGTTTATGAAGAATAAATAAAATATTACAAAATACCTTATGTTTTTATTTTTAAACAACTGTGGGAATAAGGGATTTGTATATAAAGTATTTAATAGATTTAAGGAAAAATATAGAATAAGGAGATTAAAAAAAGAAAGAATAGACCTTGCATAAAGCGAAATTATATTACATTATTTTATAACACAGAAAAATATTCCATACAACGGATATTAAAATTTTGCGTCTGCTTGTATTTACAGGGAAGGCTGTTTTCGTTGCTGAATATATCTTGTAAAAAGCTGATATGAAACATCAAGACCAGTTGTAAGCCCTTTTTAACGCCTTCATTTCTTATAACATAAAATAGCTCTTAAGATATATATTTATAAATGCTAGAATTTTTTTCATTTTCTAGAAACATAAATGAAGTATATCCATTTTAATAAAAATATATCTTACTTACATCGTTATATATTAAAAAAAAAACACACACACTCGTTTTTAAAGAAATTATATTTATCATATTTTATGTACATAATATTCTGAAATCGTATATATATATATATATATATATATATATATATATATATATATATATGAACAAAACAACGCACTCAATAATATCGATAACAAATTAGTTTCGCGTGCGACATTAGCATTTGAAAGTTGGAACGGCAAAATTTTTATCCAAATCATCAGCAAAACGTTTACTTTTTTTGCTATTCATCACGCAAATAAAATCCCACTGGAATATATCATTCAGAATCAACCACTTGTTTCCATTTTTTTCTGTTTCATAAATAAACCTGATGGAATATTATAGTTTGAATATCAAAGTCATAACCAAATTTTAATACGAAATTATAATTTTAAACTGCCCAAAAGTTAAATAATACAAAAAATTTACATAAAACTATGACGATAGTAATAAAACATAAAACAACAAAAAAAAATTACGGTAAAGAAATAAATTCCAGGAGGAATTCCATAAAGGAAAAATGAAGAAAGAAAATGAAAAGGGTTATTACTGAAAACGAAAATGTTGTATATTTTAGATGTAGATTTCTTTTTATTGGTTGATCACCTCGAAGCAACATAGTGAACGAACAAATATTTTAGACATGCATATTTTAATAATATACATTATACAGATTACATCAGAAATGGATCCTATTGGTAAAAAGATGATACTATTGATAGAAGGAAGGATACTAATACTATTTAATGAAGGATAACCGCGGTTAAACGTTGAATCAAGGAAAAATTCTGTTCACATACTTTTACAATAACTCATTAATGGAATAATAATGGTTCAGTAACATTTTAATTAACTGATACAATTGTACAACAACATCATATTTAATAGTAATATCATCTGTGTAATAACTAACTGAACAAGCTCCAACTGTTTATTAAAAATTTAGCGGGCTACATACAATCCATTTCATATTGCTGATTACTGTGAAACAGGATATTTCAAAAACGTATTTATGTATGTAATTAACGTTTGGTTTTGTTTCTGTATTAAAAAATCAGATCGACTGATATACATTATATATATATTTATTTATTTTATTAGATAAACCGAAGTACAGAATAAATAAAGTAGGATGACTTCCCTTATTCCATAATATATGCAGGAGCGTTTTCGCAATTAACTCGCATCATCAGCTGCATTATATATTCATCTCAAATTACATTACAAACTTAGTAACATATAATATCATATCATGGATTTATTTACTTTATTTAAAAATTAAAACCTTTAATTTTTTATTTTTTTATTTTAAACTTTTATTCAGTTAAATAAAAAATTAAACAAAATTTAAAAATGTGTAAAAGACATATATAGATATAAATAAAATATATAATACACACACACTGTGTGTATACATTAAAAACAGACTGTATATTACTTACATTAATAACTCGACTGTATATTTCCTGTATAAACTAACCTAATATTTGATCTACCCGCTGGGTTAGTCTAGTGGCAAAACTCATCGTCATATATGTTGTTTTTCGCCCAGAAAACCCCCCCAAAAAATTGTCGCCATAAATCAGCTGAATTAGAAGTCGAGAGGTTTCTGGTTCGAATCCTAATAATGCAGATTTCATTCTGATTTGAATGCTAGATCGTAGATGCCGGTGTTCTTTAGTGTTTGGGTTTCAATTAAACCAACGTCACAGGTATTTGATCCTCAGTCTGTACAAAGCTACACCTTACTCAGACGTCATGAAATAGGGACGCGGTGTCTGTGGACCCCGAATCCAAAAAGCTATATGCAATATCTGAAGACTTCTGTATATTCTTAAGATAATAATCATTGTTTATTTGAATATGGAATTTTCATTTCTTCTTCTGAAAATCTTTTATTATGGGACCGACCTATTTTTGAAGTGAATAATATTATTATGAATATCAATTTATTCAATGCAGATATCTTTATGGCATTTCTCATGCCTACGTACTCAAAAATATTTATTTAAAAATTCTATATCAATCTGGAATATTGTCATCCAGAAATGATTAGTTTGGTTATTGTTTGTGCCGCTTAAATTGTCATGGACTAAAATTTTTTCAACGTGCTCATGAGGCTACTAAAAATTATTTTTTTCTAGTTTTAATCTGGTAATCTGTCAGATACTCTTCAGTCATGGTAATAGTTAATGAATATCATCCCGATAGGAACTGTTTCCTTATTTTCAGCCTATGGTCATTTATGGAAATGGAATTGTTATTTCCATAACATTTTATATGTCCATTTTTATATTTTTCCATTGAGAGTGCTTTATGTTATTCATTTGGCCAGTTTTGAAACGTATTTATCGAATATATTTTTTAACAAAATACAGTATAGCGCAAAATAATTATCAGTAACTGGGCTACATCTATTGATAATAAGAAAGGAGTTATACATGCAACACCGACGCTTTAAGTACGTTTTTTGTAGGCTCCGCGAAATTTATGTTTTGTTTAATACTTTTACAATTTACGCCATTCATCCTTATTGGATATTTTTGCGTGAGTTGAATTTGTGTTTTGTGTTAATAACTTAGGGTGTGACTCTCTGATTTTTTAACTATTTAAGGATTTTTACTGGTGGGTAGCCTACAGGCTATCCTAGTCATTAGGTTAATGGGTGGTTGTTTTGTGTCCGTGATATCAATCAGCTGGCAACATGTACTGTAATTCGATAAGAGTGTTTACATTGTTAGTTTCGGTCAGTCAGTTGAACTCACAGGGTGTATAAATTGTTTAGGTAGAGCTTGGTGAGATTGCTCTTAGTAGGAATTTGGATTTTGTTTTACTGCAGCATCCCTACATTGTTTCTGGTGATCTGCCGGATTTTTCTCATAGGAAAATGTTTGTTCATGGTTCTAATAGTATGTCGGTTGTTCTGTGTCAAAGAGTTAGATTGTGTTTTTCTTCGACAGTTTTCTAATGAGCATGATGTTGTCGTTCGTTTGGATATTCCGAACTTAAATCTTTATGTAGTAAGTTCATATTTTCACTACCGTGACCCTGCTGATCGTCATCTTGAGGCTGGGATAGGATTCTGAGATTCTCTGGTCAGAGTCCAATCCTCATTGGTGCGGACTTCAACGCTAAGTCACATTTGTAGCATAGTGAACTCCCCGATGTTGGTGGTGAGTTGGTTGAGAGCTTTATAGCCCAACATGACGTGCAGGTTTTTAATGAACCTGGCGAGTTATCCACCTACGTTGGTGTGGTGGATGAGCGCCGGTTATTTGGTGGAACGAACATTGATGTTAACATCGGTAGGTATTCCTGTTAATGTTTGTAACTGGAGAATTATTGGACGATTGCTCAAGCGATCATCGGTTAATTGTTTATAAGATCGATGGTGGTTTGCTTGATCGTTACCGATGTAAGGATCCGGTTCAACGGGGTCGGTTTCTGCACAGACATGTGGATTGGAAGAAGTTTGTAGGTCTTCCGTTAACCAGACTTTGCATTTTGGATCAGGGTCTGGAGACGATTGGCCTAGAGGACCTGGCGGACAGGTTAACAGCGACTTTTATGAATGCCCCTGAATACTCGAATCCCCGCAGTTCTGTTCGAGAGAGAGTGGCTCCTTGGTGCAATACGGAGTTATCTAGTATGAAGAGCAGTCGTTTACGGAGATCCTCTCAACGTGAGGGTGATTCTGAGTGGTGGGTAGTTCTTATTGGCAAATACAGGGATCGAGATCCAGCTACTTTCATAAAGTCCGGACGGCCAAGACTTTTGGCTTACTTTGTGGACGACCAGAGAAACAAGGATACCTGGGGAGCCGTGTAGAAGATTCTCAGACATAAACGTAGAAAGGACATTCTTTTGTGCGCTCTTTCGATCCGGCAGGGTCAAAAATCTCCGGAATTTTACGCAAGCTACTCACGCACGATCTTCTCCCTGATGATAGCGAAGCTGGAAAGACTGCATATCATCTTCGGGTACGGCCTGAGGTCACTCTGTTTTGCGGGGATGCATTATCTGCGGAGATTGCTGAGGCCGAGGTGCGTCGGGCTATCTGTAGTCTTGGTAGAGGTAAGGCGCCTGGCTTTGGTGGATTAACGGCTGAGCTTTTTGTTCGCTCGGTTGGAGTCAATGTGAGATTTATCACACGCGTATTTAATAAATTATTTTTTGGCGGGTTCTTCCCAGTGTCCTGAAAGAAAGGGTTGTAAAATTATTGTTTAAGAGGGGGCGACAAGGATCCGGCCGTTAATTCATCGTATCGGCACCTGACGTTGCTATCGGCGCACCGCAATAATTTGTCGACTATATACCATTGGAGCAACGTTTAACATCAGTAAAAATTGAAAGGTCCGGGCTGAGTGGTCAGTGGTTGCAGAATTTTTGCACTATTTGGCTAGGAAACGGATTGCGGAGGGAATCTAGGGTGCCGCTTGGTCTTGTTCCTGTGTACTTTATTTTGTTACGGTTTCTTGTTAGTGTTGTTTTTTTTTCTTGTTATATCGGTTCTGATTGTTTTGTTATTAGTTTTATTGTCATGTTTTTGTTTTAGTATTTTTTTTCGGGTTTGTGTCGCATGTAAACTCACTTTACCTTTCGGGTAGGTAGGTAATTCAGTTCCTTCGATGACTATAGTTTTCAGTCTTGCTTGAGACTAGAGATGTGTTTTGTTATTTTTAATAATCGTTACACCGATAGGAATGTCGCTTTTAGCATTCGCATTGGTGGCGTCCTGGGCCGAGGCGACTGAGAGATGTCATATACTAAGATTTATAAGATGACCTCCGGTAAAGCCCACCAGGGCTAGGTACGGAGGAGATAATTGAAGGATGTCTTCCACTAGTGGAAGACACTAAGTATGATAATAAGCAAACGAATAAAGTATAAATAAATGAATGAGTACGACTAAAAAATTAATACGAGTATGAGTGTGCACTCTAAAAAAAAGTTGATCGAAAGCAATAATTATGGATTCACTAGCATTTACAAATCAGCTCAGTCTATCGTCATTTATGATTGATATGCAACTGTACATTTTAAAGACTGTTTAATCAAACATAATATTATTTCAAACAAACCAATGACGTATCTGTTTGAATAATAAAACTAACAACTATTATTTCCACAATAAACAGAAACAAAAGAGACACTATGTCAGTAAATGAGAAGATAACATAAGCTTTTTATGCATAATTAATAGTATTAATATTATCAACGTATATAATAATATTTATGGCATTTCATAGCTGGAATGAAATTTTCATACTTCCAAAGATATCTAATGCTTTTAATTTTACAAATCTTATTCGTAAACTGAACCAGATAAGGGATTTGTTAATTATATAACTGAAAAGGAAGAGCGGATTTCCGTTAATTCCAGTGAGGGGGAGATACGAGGGAGTAGACAATTCAAAATCTCTTAAAATATCAACAATATAGAAATATAAAATTCTTTTTTTCTTTTTTCTACTTGAAAATCTTACGCGAATTATTAAATTTTCCATTAAACAAAGAACTTTCAAAATTAAGATAAACTCAAAAAAATTAACATAGAATCATAAAGGTTTAAAAAGTCTTGTAAAGTCCGTGTAAAAGAAATGAGCTCATAAAAACGCTATGAAAATAAAAAACATAGAATCTATGGCGTAGATATAGAATTCTGTTCTGTAGATAAATCATATAATATGGTGATATTATATGACAATATAATAAAAATTTTATTTTATTTTTAAATAAAAATGTAAATGTTCGTTTGTTCAAAATATGAAATCTCCGAAAGTTCTTCACAGATTGCTTTGAAATTTTTACACAACGTTGCATTCGAATACGCGCGTGTTTTTTCTGTACCTACCGTTTATATACCTAAGATGTCACACCTGTGACAGGCAAAAACATGATTTTTTTAAAAAACAGTGCTATCTGTGGGACGTAAAGCAACATACGCTATACTAAATATTTTACGATTCCATTTCAGTGTTTCCGATATGTGTTTCAGCTATAGACTAAAAAAATACTGGACCGATTTACGCGGGGGAATAAAAGGTGAAATTGGTAAAATGGAAAAATCGAAAAAAAGGGAAAACGTGGAAAAGGAAATGGAAAGGGGAAAAGAGAAAAAAGAAAAAGGCTTGGGTGAAGAGGAAGGGAAAAGGTAAATAAGGGAAAGAGAAAACGGGAAAGGAAACGGAAAGGAGTCGAAATGGGAAAATGGAAAAAGGGAATATGGTAAAAATGAAAATGTAAAAAAAAGGAAAACTGAGAAAACGGGGAAAGGAAAGGAAGAAATGATGAAAAGGGTGAAAGGGTAAATGGGAAAAAGGAAAAGGTTAAATTTTGTGAAGTTCCGTAAATTTCATTTTGTAATGTTTTATCAAACTTTCAATTGTGTTCATTTAATCAATATATATACTCAAATCTAGCAATAGCGAAGCATTGCCGGGTCAGCTAGTATATAACATAAATACATATATTTTTTATTCATTCGTATACATGTATAATCTGCTCATTCTTAGAAAGAGATATGAAATAATCAAACTGCGAGTGTGTTAGTGCGTGTATATACAGCTCATTACTGTACGCGCCGAGCTATTGTAACTACAGAATGTTTAGAAACATAACATCGTTGTTATGTTGTTGAATAATTTTTGCACTATTGGAATCACTGATTTAAAAATAACAGTATAAATTCCCTTATTCCGCACTGGACATTTTTAATTTAATTCTTTGATTCAGTTTGTGATAGTTTGATTAGCTTATATGCAAGTGTATTCGAGTAGTTTATCGATATGACTGATAATTCAGGAAAAACTTTCAATAAGCACAGAAAAGAGAAACATTTGCGAAGTGGTGAAAAAAAATTGTTTTAAACGTATTCAATCAAATGCTGGAGAAAAATCCTACGTTCATTAAAAAGGAACTAGTGAAAGTTACTTTTGAATTATCTGGAGTGTTGGTTAGTAGTGTGGATTACGGACTGAAATAAATAGGAAAGGAAAGATAGAAACTCCTGCTAAAAATGTGGAAAATGAAACTGTGGAAAACCTGTACTAGGAAAATGGCATGAATTTGACAAAAATGTAATAAGATTGACTGTACATAATTTATTTTTTTGAAATGAAATACCAACCTTAAAACAATTGCTGGCTGTGATAAACTGCGACAAGAGTTTACCAAAGATTGGACACACCAGTTAATACAAATTACTGTTGTCGATAGATTTTAAATTTATTAAAAGAAATAAAAAAGTGTAATTGTTGATCGAGACGAGTTCATTCATTTGGCGGCGCAATTATTTTTAAAAAATAGCAAATTATACATAAACGGGTAGAAATATATTTTATTTGTATATGAGACGTTGGTAAATGAAGGCCACACCACTTCAAGAATTTGGTGTGATACGACAGTTTCATCGGTATGAACAGGATTTCTGTAGGATTAAGCAGGGACCTGCAATCTCCAAAAAATAAAGGAAAGCGATTAATTGTGGTACATATTGACAATGAAAATGGATTTTTAGAGGGGAGATTACTCGTTTTTGAATCCAAAAAATCTGGAGACTACCACGATGACATGGATGGAGATATTTTTAGGAAGTGGTTTGATAAAGTATTATCGTTATTATCCGAAAATAGTATTGTTGTAATGGACAATGCTCCGTAACATAGTGCAAAAATGGAAAATATTCCAAACACTTCGTGGAGGAAACAAGAAATTGCTTTTTTGCTTGCGATCAAAAAATATCCACTTTTGAGAAAACAAACTGTTTCAGTTTAAAAGCAGAACTCCTTGAAAATGTAAAACACAATCATGACAACATTAATAAATTAATAATCGATGGTTTGGCTCAAACGAAAAGTCTTACGGTGTTCAGGATCCCCCATTAACACTGTAACCTTAATCGGATTGAGTTAGTGTGGAGCCAAGTAAACGGCTATGTTGCCCGAAATAATAATACATATAAAATGAAAGACGTTACAATCCTGCTCGAAAAAGGCGTAAACGATGTATCAACTGATAAGTGGAAACAGTGCGTGAAGAATGTTACAGAAGAAGAAAAGACGATGTGGAACTTAGTTTTATCGATGTTGTGGTTGATGAACTAATAATTAATGTTAAGAGATGATTCGTTGTCAACGCCAACTTATGGAAGTGATGAAGAATCGGATATAATGGAGAGAATCCAGTGTTTGTCGGACACTGACAAAGAATAATGTAAGCAGATTTTCTTAACGTTTCGAAGTGATAAGATTTTATTCAAGTTATTTATTTTACCTATTAAGTTATTTTTAATAATGTGGTAGTTATTGTTTGGGATATTTCTGATTTCGTAGGTTTTATTATATCAAAAATTATGAGAGGAATTAAAAAATTAAACGTTTAGTATAAAATTAAGTATAAAGTAAATTAAATAAGTAATTATAATTTAATAAATTATAGTAGCAATTAGGATTATAATAATTATAATTAAATAAATAAATAAATTCATATTAAGGGTAAAGTGAGTATAACATTTTGTGAGGAATTACAACAAATTTATAAATTTTACAAAAGTTTAGTATGTAATATTTTTTTAGGCATACTGTTCCACATGCTCTGTCGTATGCAGTGTGTCTATGCGATATCTCCGTTTTAGAATGAACAGAGAGAGAGTACGTTGTTTAATAACAGGTTATTTTTATAATTTTATCATTTTACACGTGGCTAAATTTTCTTTATAATTTAAAATCTGAGTAAAATTCTTTTAGACTTCACGTTTATTGTTGATAAATATAAGCAAACGGGATTTGATGATTTAAATTTTCAAGAAGTTCTGAAATAGAAAATTTCAGAACTAAAGACTATATCTTTATTTATATGCTGTGGACATTAAAAACTATAAATTAATTTTTCGACTTTATTTTTGTAGTCAAATTTCTTACAATTTGATGTAGTTCAGAGAGTAAGGAGTTAAAGCCATGAATGATTACCTATCAGCATTTTTCTTTTCGATATTTTTATGTATATTACTCGTATATATGATTATAAAGTAATTATTAATACAATTTATATATTTATCCCTCCTCTATGAATCATGATACCTTGCCATTGGTGAGGGGGCTTGAGTGCTCAGGGATACAGAGTAGCTGGACCGAAGGTGCAACCATATCGGAGAGGTATCTGTTGAGAGCCAGACTAAGGAATGATTCCTGAAAGAGGGCAGCAGCTCTTTCAGTAGTTGTTAGGGGCGTGATTTAAACGGCCATATCAACATCACTCAGTCCGAGTACTGCGCAGCTGAAAGCAATGGAAAACTACAGCTGCTTTTTTTCCAAGCAAATGTGGCTCTCTGCATTTTCATATAGCAATGATGGAGGCGCCTTCCTTGGTAAAATATTCCGGAGGTAAACTAGTCCCCAGTTCGGATCTCCGGGTGGGGACTACTAAGGAAGGGGTCACCATAAAATTAAAAAATAACATTCTACGAGTCGGAGCGTGGAATGTTAGAAGTTTAAAAAAGGTTGGTAGGCTAGAAAATTTAAAAAGGGAAATGGATAGGATAAATGTAGATGCAGTAGGAATTAGCGAGGTTCGGTGGGAAGAGGAAAACGACTCTTGGTCAGGTGATTTTAGAATAATTAACTCAGCTTCAAATAATGGGCAGGCAGGAGTAGGTTTCATAATGAACAAGAAGATAGGGAAGAGAGTAGAGTATTTCAAAACGCATAGCGATAGAATCATTGTAATAAGGGTAAAATCAAAACCTAAACCGACAACGATTGTTAACCTCTATATGCCTACAAGCGCCCATGATGATGATGAGGTAGAGTGTGTATACGAAGAGATTGATGAAGCAATTAAACACGTAAAAGGAGATGAAAATTTAATAATAGTTGGAGATTGGAATGCAAGCATTGGAAAAGGCAAGGAAGGAAATATAGTGGGTGAATACGGGCTGGGCAAAAGGAATGAAAGAGGGGACCGACTTATAGAGTTTTGCACGAAGTATAATTTAGTAATTGCCAACACCCAATTTAAAAATCATAATAGAAGAATATACGCTTGGAAAAAGCCAGGCGATACTGCAAGGTATCAGATAGATTATATCATGGTTAAGCAAAGATTTAGAAATCAACTCGTTGACTGCAAAACTTACCCTGGAGCAGACATTGATAGCGACCATAATTTGGTAATAATGAAATGTAAATTGGGGTTTAAAAACCTGAAGAAAAGGTGTCAGATGAATCGGTGGAATTTAGAGAAGCTTGAGGAAGAGGAGGTAAAGAAGATTTTTGAGGAGGACATCGCAAGAGGTCCTCCTGCAAGCATTTGGAAAAATATAGTTAAAAGAAGAGATAGACTTATAGGCCACATCATAAGGCATCCTGGAATAGTCGCTTTAATATTGGAAGGATAGGTAGAAGGAAAAAATTGTGTAGGCAGGCCACGTTTGGAATATGTAAAACAAATTGTTAGGGATGTAGGATGTAGAGGGTATACTGAAATGAAACGACTAGCACTAGATAGGGAATCTTGGAGAGCTGCATCAAACCAGTCAAATGACTGAAGACAAAAAAAAAATATATTTATCTGCTGCATTCCATTATATTATAAAAAGAGGAACCATCTCAAAGCGGCAATGTTACTGAAACCACTTTAATTTTTTTTCACATACTAACGATTCTTTCCTTCTATTTCAAAAATGATGAATTTTCAAAATATACAAATAATTTTCTGCTTTTCTTTCCATATTTCATCATTTCCCTCACTCCGGATTAATTTTTTTGTATTACCTTTTTTTATTCCACTACCCCGGAGCTGGACCCGCAATTAAGCATAAACTCAGCTCCGAGGGATGCCATTGCCTCAAACTACCTCGGCAGGGACTCAAGGTCCAACTCAGGTTTCCAAAATCAAAATATTATTAACAGTATCGGCTGATACTTTACACTGGCCAAATTTAAACGCCAACGAAATCAAATTTAAAATTTTCATTTGGTTTAAGCAATCGTATGAAAAATAATCAAAGAACATTTGTGATTTTATTTGTCCCCATATGCAAGAGCTCTTTGAACATTGCAAGATTATAAATTAAAGTGCCAAAATATTGTCAAAAGATAGAAAAATATACTGACTAATACTTTGCTAGTTCTATCAGAAAATTCTTTAGGCCGATGTAATTAACGTAATCCTACTTTTAAGTCAGTCAAAAGAAAACCAAATATTATTGATGAATAATAAATCACTATTTAAATGAATTCAAAACTTATTTTCAAAACGTTTTGGTAATTTTAAGCCGTTTTCAAATATAATTATAAGGTTTAATATTTATTTTATAGGTTAATTTTTTAATTTACACATAACTTACACGTAGATGAATAAATATCCAGAACTTCAGTGCTTGCGTATGAGATTACATAACGATAAAATCATCAATTATTCATTGTAGAACGGTTGAAATGCCATTTATTTTGATTTAAATTTATCTTGATAATAAGAAAGTCCAGTATCTGGTTAGGTGAAGCCGTCTGGTTGCGAGGGATTCAGCGGAAAGTTGTTATAAGGGAGGGAAGGAACGGGTAGGTGGCCTAAGTACGTGTAGATTGAGAACGGAGTTTGGAGAGGGCGCTGGGGACTCTGATTTATCCCATCTTCCCGTTGCTGGAAAACGAGAAACACCCTAAAGGCCCAAAGTCTACTCCAATTGTTCAAAACGAAACCGAACTGATTTATGCCATTGCTTTTGCACAAGCTCATTGTTCATTGTTCCTTTCTCCATATTCAAATCTAATGAAAGCATTTATCTAAAGTGGGTATCTGTTATCTGTTTCTATTTAACATTTCTGTTTTACTTCACGTTTAAAGAGAATAAATATTCAACTCTTATCGCTCATCAGATGTACTGTCAAAGTTCGAAAAATTAATTTCTGAAACAATATGGAGTAAAAATTTATGTTAGAAAATAAACATCAAAGTACATATTCCCTGATTAATTTAAAAACAAAATTAAAAATTTTTTATTAAAAAAATAAATAACCTAAAATTTCTACCTTAATTATGTAAAATAAATTTGTAATGTAACTGCATCAAGTAAAATGAATGTATGAAAAGTACTGAAACTCATTTAATTCTCATTTAATTCTGCCGTAAATAAAAAAAAAAATACCATTTAAAACCAATTTCCTGCCAATAATTTGTTGAAACTATTTTTGCATTATACTAATTTTAACTAAAAATTATTAAAAATAATAATTTCATTAAAAATTGCTTTAATTTTCAATAAACAATATAAACATTTTTTACACAATTTTTTTTATAAAATTGTAAAATAATACATGAAAAGTGTGGTAATTCTTTGAAATATCAAATTGTAAGAAACAAATTGAACTATGAGAATTATGTGTCAATTTTGGATATTTTAATCTGCAAAATAGTTAACTGGTTTTTTTTTCTTTAGAGAATTTGGCGATAGGAATCTAAATATATTTCCTTTGGACTACTATGGCTGATTGTTGTAGGAAATTTTATAAAGAACATCAGCAAATTGGAACATATAAGGATTATAAATTAAAGGATTAAATTAAGGATGTAAATTAAATCAGGATTAAGATCCCAAGTTGTAATAGTTTACCATAAATTTACTCATGATCTGTTGGACTTCGAATTTTCTAAATAAAAATTACGGCTTCGTCAAGCTAAAATAATAACATTTAAGAAAGATTTCCTTAAATATTGTCAAAAAGATAATTGAGGATTTGTGTTAAAATAATTATTAGTAAAAACGCAAAATAAATTTACAGTATTCATAAATTGGTAAAAAGATAGAATTTTAAACATGCATGTGAGGTTTTCAAATCAAGTTAAAATTCAATTCACTTCCAATATTGCTTAGCTTCATTTTTTTTTAATTTATCAAAAAAAGTCTAAATTCTTTGTGAAAGAAAAATACTAGTATTTTTCTATTTACATTATGCTAGTGGGTTTACATTTAAAAATATTAATTTTTGTATAAACTAGACTTACAAAATAAACATTTTTGTGTATTATACATTTTTTAACCGATATAAAAGAATAACGTTCTAAAAGTTATTTAGAGTTTTACAGAGTTCAAATAAAATATTAAATATAGAGTTTGTAAAACTCATTGCAATTCATTAATCTCTTCTATGAAACTACTAGAAAATTTTATTCGACTGTCTCCTAAATTTATATGTTTTCAAACTATATGAATTAGGTATCATTATTTTTATTTAACAAAAAAATTAAATAAAATGATACTTTATATATTTTAGTTTATGTAACAAAAAATGTTGCAACGAAAATTATAAATCTAGAATCATAAAAAGAAAGAAGTTACTCATTTTATTCGGAAACCTCTCTTGTACTTGTTATTTAACATTCAATAGTGTATAAGGCTCAGGCTAGCTGTGATGAGTAAACATCTATTTTGTCCTTAAACCTCTTGAAACAATATCAGTGTATGCGTGCATTGGACTACATTTACATAATCTCAGGTTCTGTAGTTCTAATTATGTGAATAATAATATGTAGAAAATGTTCGTAATATATTCAAATGCAGTTCAAAATGTATGAAACTTTATGAAAAACAATTTCTAATAAAAATTTAGTTTTTTCATCTCTAATCAAACAGCGTCTTCCAAATTACAACTAACACCACTAATAACAAAAGCAAAAAAAAAAAAATGATAACTAGATACGTTAATTATGCTATTACGCTATTAAAACATCTGTTTTACTATAATAATAATAATAACAATAATAATAATAATAATAACATGGCATTACTATAATAATGGTATTAACTATATTATATTTATCTAAATTTAAACATTTATATTACCTCATGTTTTAATTTGTATTTAAAATATTTTATAATGTTAATTTACTCCAAATTAAATTTTTAAAAAAAGATACGTCAATTGGGAAAACCACAAATTAAACATGGACATTTTCTAGTTAATAATAATTAATATTACTACAAAATTATAACAAACAACAGTTTTAGTGAGGAGTTTGGAATTGAAAGAATGCGTATGATTGTAATGGACTAACACGACGAAAATGAAAGAGTTTTTGGTGAATTAATAATAAATAACTAATAAACTTAGCTTAAAAGGTATATAAATAATTGAAGTATTTTGTAAAAGTAAGTTGAACAACTTAGGTGTAAAAGAAAAATCGATCTGAGTTCTTTTACTTTAATCTGGATCAGAGCAAATAGAGATCTCAAGAAAGAATCGGACCACTTCCAATTAGAAAAGTAAAAGTATTTACTTCGATCGGTAGCTTACGAACTCTCGAAAGAACGATTGCATGTTTTTCTTCACAAGTTTAAAGCATTCCTTCTTTTTCAAATTTTTTTTCCATGTTTAAAGTTAAAGAAGAGAACAAGTCTAGAAAGGCAAAACTTTTATATATATATATATATATATAAGTGTGAGTGTGTTTGTGTGTGTATGTGAGAGAGAAAGTATATATATATAAATACAATATGCGTACGCGCGCGCTGTTAATTCTCTGGAATAATTCATATTTTCTAATTAATCGAAAACTAGTCAACACATACTTCCGATGTAAATCACAAAATACAACTGCTCACACTTACCAAAAGTCCGCACTAATTAATACATAGAAATAATGTAAAGTTATAATTCCTCTCACAGTTAGGAAATCATGTTGTGGTTTGTGAATGCTAGTAACCAGAAGCCAGAGGCGGTTTTGTATGTGTGTTTTGACAATATGTAGATAATTCGGGAAACCATTATGACTAAATAAGGGAGTCTAACTTTCAGAAGCAAATAGTATAACGGAAGAAAGGAAGAGTTGCCAATTTTATTGTAAAATAAAAATAAAAATTGTTAAACAATAAGTAAATTGTCGAAAAATTCAGAAAATTCGTAATTAAAACATTTCATAGAAAATACTAGCAATATAAGAATGGCTGAAACCCCTCTTAGACCAATATTCTAACAAACCTGAGGGCTAAAAGTTATTAAGTACAAAGCGGTTTAAAAAGTTAGTAAAAAAATAGTGCAGATTTTTACGATTTTTAACACAGTTGAAATATTTCTTTCACTTTAAATATATAACAATAAAATAGTACACGGTATTTTTTACAGTATAAGAGTAATACATTTCACAATTTAAATTCTACAGTGAATTGAAAAAATCTGATAAACACTACTATTATACTAATAAGGGACTAGTAAACCGATGCAATAAACGACTGTTTGAAAATATAATTACATCTTAGTAATAGTTTTAAAAACTAATTGATTATAGATATTTGCTCTAGATTAAATAAAAGATTATGGAACATTACCCTAAAATTGATGGAGTGATGACCTTCCTGTTATATTAGCTTACATAGAAATTTTTAAGAGATTCGAGTAGATTGGAGGAAAGAAATGGTGCAGATCAAAATGCCGCTTACGAAGTCAAAAACATACCTCTTCCGTTAACATTTATAGACAAAAATATTTGGTCCAAAACATTGCTATTATCGACGATAGAAATGTGCAAACATGGCAAAAGCCGAAAGTTTTACTTGAAGTGTATTTGAATAATTTTAAACATTTTGAAAGTTATATTTGAATGGTGGCTTTAAACTGATCGCAAATTACTCAGCAGTCAGAGGATTAATATCGGCCTTAACAGGTTATTCCTTATAGCACCTTAATAGGTCGCCAGCTCTCATAACTGACAACAGAGACGGTTAGATCACAACGTATCCCACAAGGGTCGGTGTTGGGCCCTATCTTCTGGGATCTAGTCTTCGACGATTTCTTGAGGCTAGAGTTCCCTGGGGATACATCCATCGTAGCATTTGCCGACGATTTGGCTCTACCTGGGGCAGGTCAAATGGAGAAAGAGTTGAAACGACAGGGTCAGAGGCCGTGACACAGGTAAGTGACTGGCTTAAAACAAAGGGATTGAAGTTAGCTCCGGAAAAGACGACCATACTGGCGATGGTCGGAAGGAGAAGAATAAGATATATAAGCATAGAGGTGGAAGGTCTTAATGTGCTGACTGAGAAAAAAATAAAATATTTAGGTGTGCGGATCGAGCAGTCAGGTCTCTCCAGCAAACATATTATGGGATGTACCATAAAAGTGGATCGAAACTCTGGGTAAGATCATGGGTAATAGATGAGGGGATAGGACAGATAAACGAAGGCTGATACTATCAGCTGCCCCCTCAGTGTTATCAAATGTTACACCGGCCTGGCATGAGGCACTTCAGCGGAAGAGGAACGTGCTAAAAATTACATCTGCATATAAAATGGTTTCTAAGGAGGCGGTAGAGGTGTTGGCAGGTGTCCCACCTATACATCTCAGAACTAACCAGCTAGTCAGAACTCATGAAGACATGGTAAAAGCAGAAGCATGTGAGTTTCTCGTCACCGAATGGCAGGCCGAGTGGGAAGCCACTAAAGGTATGTGGCATAAAGGTATGTGGTATAAAGGTATGTTGACAAAGAGGCTAATACCTAGTATAAAGCCGTGGATCAAAAGGAAATACGGTGAATTGAGCTTTCACTTGACACAATTCTTGACCGGACATAATAAATTTGGTACATACCTTCACCAGTATGGAATAAGAGATTCCCCGTGGTTTAAATACCGCGAGAAGAAGATTCTCCTAAACACACCTTTACCGGCCTGAGATGGATTCAGATGAATGAAGAACTAGAACTTTACCAGTTAAACCTAGAAGAGATCTTACACACTCACTGGGTAGAAAGAATGGGATACTGTCGAGAAATATATCGTGAAGATAGCCAAAAGAAATGAGATAGATCACCGTCAACGGGATGAAGACTAGATTTCGGGCAGGCGACAACCTCCGACCACCGTGGAGGTTGAGTAGAACAATGCAAAGTTCTCTGAGGGAGGCAAAAGAACATGACCGAAAGGCAAGGGAGAGGAGGACAGCTCCCTCCTCCAACGTGGAGCCGACGTTGGTCTGTGCTTGTGTGGATCGGCGACGGTGATGAGGCACCGAGACTCTGCATTCCCTGAGCTCGACGGCCCCTCCGTGGCGTGGTGGGGGGGGGGGGGTTTCGCGCGATGCTTAACTGTCGGTCCGGCCCCAGAAGAGGAGGATCGCTGAGAGAAGAAGTTTAGTCGGTAGGGCGCAGGCACACATACACACTCTTAATAACATCGTGCGGAACGTGTTAGCGAGTCAGACACTCAGTACGTAAATTGTATTCCACCGAAAAAAAAAGAAAAATAGCTGTTTAAACTTCCTTGGCGCGAGTGGCAGCGTCTCGGCCTTTTATGCGGAGGTCCCGGGTTTGAATCCCGGTTAGGTATGGCATTTTCACACGCTACAAAATTGCCATTTAATTTCATCCTTTGAAGTAATACCTAACGGTGGTTCCAGAGGCTAAAATAAAGCTGTTTAAACCTCGTAACGACTCTTAAACGAACTGCTTTGATTTGCAATCTAGTGATCGAAAAGCTAGAATTAAAGTTCTGCGTAGAAGTTACACTAGTTAAAGTTCTCTCTGAAAAGTAATATTTACTATATAGCCAGTGGGCTAACCCTGTGAAAGTAACATAGGATAACCCTGCAGGGAATCCTGTGAAAGTAACATTTGGATATGAATTGTTATTCAGTTGGGTTCACATGATAATGTGCCATAGTATATACGGCTAATTGAAGAAAGCGATTGAAACCACTTCACTCTTCAATTTCTATAGTAAGTAGTTCTAATGCAATTTTTGTGGGTCACTCGTATCTCAAATTGAATTGTTTACAGCTGTTGATTTATGAAAACTAAACACTCAAAAACACAAAATAATTAAAATCCATAATCACAATTTTTGAAGTCGATAAGATCGACAAAATTTAATAAATAATCACAATATCACCGTCCAAGGTTAGGGTATTTTTACTTGATTTCTATTATGTGAAGCGTCAGATATGTTCTCCATGAAGTGTGAACATAGCGACTAGGGATGGAATTTCTAAAATGATTGAAATCTCAATCTAAATGGATGGAATCTCTTCATAAAGTGATTTTATGAAGCCAGAATAAAATATAATTGATTAATAAAGAGCAAACAAAAGTGAATCCATTAACTTGGTTAATAAAAAAAAAAAAAAAATACACAAATATTTAATGTCGTTTTTCTTTGGGAGGTAAGGGAAAAAAATTTCACAATAAGTCTGACACAATAAAACTTTTTTTTACCTTTATTTACAAATGTAAATAGATATAAGAAAAATAAAAGAATTCAGAAGCATTTGCTTGTATATGTATGTTTTAAACATATCATAAACGTTGAAAGAGTGGCTTGAAGGAATTTTTAAATTTGAACCCCAAGGAAAAAAAATTTCAATTAAAGTTTTACAGTTACCAGCTTCCATTTCAACCTCGGGTACTCTTCGTAACCATTACCTTCTTAATCTATTTCAGTGATAACGTTAACGAAGTCATCTACGATAAAATAAACCAATAAAAATGCAAATGGATTTATTAAATATGTTAAATTCCTTTCCAACATTTGAAAATTTTATTTACCATTTATTGACAACGGCTTACTTAAAATTGTAAATAAAAGTTATGAATTTAAAATCCTTAAATTATATTAAAATCATTCCATTGGCATCGAAGTAACATTTGAATGTCAATTTATCAATAGATTTTGTTAATAGGCTTTTTGAATTTTATTATATTCATATTTTATTTGAATAAATTATATAATTCTGATCGTTTCATCTCGTAGTAAGCTTATTATATTTTTAGTTTATTACTATTTAATCATTTAAATAATATTATTTTTGTAAGTTATAAAGTTCAATTTGACACAATATTATAAAGGAAATCAAAGGAGAAAATATTTTTATCATTGCGGTATCAAAACGATTGTAATGATAGACCATGTCACGTTAAGATTATTAATTTTAACATTAAATTCACAATTTTATTAGATAGCCTTTGGTTCAGTTTATTCGATCTATTTCTACACTGCCATCTAAAATCTATTAGCAGACTTTTGCCCAACACACTTCAATTGCAAGAATACTATAATGGAGCAACTTTCATCGTACATTTACTATGAAAAAGAATTCGATTGTTCTATAGGATAATAATTCATTTTATATACAATGGTCACTCGAGGAGACTTTTACATAGGCAGATGTAGGAGCGGTATGTAATAAAAATTGTGTACTAGCGTAGCACACACGCTTGAGTACAGTTTATTATATCTTTAACATCATTTTTGATCGGGATGGGAGAGAGAGCTTTGCTCACAGTCTTTTCATAGTTTTGGTTTTTTTTCTAATGATGAAACTATATCCGTTGAACAACGGATATAGTTTCAGAGAAGTAGGTTATACGTACCTTAATAATAAATTTATGCAAATTTTCTTGATTTACGATTGTCTAGAATATTGCCTTGTGATAATATATTCGTAGCTGTATTGGGTGCCATTAACCAAGAACCGAGGACAAATTATTATCTAAAAATGCACACTTAATATTGAATTTTATTTCTACATAATAAGAAGATAAATAGAAAATTAGGTTATGTTGAATTAATAATAAAATAATTATTAATAAATAATTTATAAACCCTAATTAGTTTTAAAAATAGAGGTAATATATTTTTAATAGTTTGATTATATGAAATTTGATTCGAATGCAAATTTAAAAAAAAAATAGATAATATTTCATAAACTTTTTATGCATAAAAACAAACAGGTAATGATTTTCTACAGTTCTTCTTCAGTTACGTAACTTTTATTTTGTTTTCATAATACAGAATATACAAAAAGTAATCACGAGTCTTACTGTTTGCATTATTACATAAATACAGAGTGTATCCATGATCAATTTCATCCAAATCAATCCAGTTTTCTGTATAGATGATTTTGTATCTTGATGATAGGTTTTTCTTTTAAAATAGTTTTTATTTTATTTATTGTGTTTTACAAACATTCAAATATATAATGCACATAATTAAACTATAACAAAAATATTTATTTAACATAATAATTCTATTAAATTGTCAAAGGATAATTAATAAAACTAGTATATTGGTACACTGGAACTAGAAGCCCAGAGTTTCATTCTTTTGATAACATTTCAAATAATCAAATAAATAAAAAAATTAAGAATTGTCAGATCTGAATTATCTTATAAATTGTTCTCGTTTGTTTATGAGAATTCAGCAATGTAAGATTCATTTAAAGAAAGTATAGTATAACAAGATAATCAAATGTTAAATTCTCAATTTAAAATTATACTAAAATTTTCTCTTTTACTAAGTCATTAATTACAAATATTTAAGTGACTAATAGAAAAATACAATTTTGTTTAAATGTCAGAATTTAAGCCACAATGAAACAATTAATGGTGAATTTCAAGCGAATACAAAACAATAATTTGTGAACGATAATGAAGAGTAATTTTCACAATGCTTAGGAAGAAATAGACTGATTGATATCATATCAATCAGTTTATTATCTGTCTGTTATATTAATTATATTATTTTATATTAATTCGAAAATATCATTTTTATTTAATTTTTCTAATCGTTTAGTTCAGAAACTTCTGTTATTAAAGTCCATGAATAAATCACATTTTATAAATAATATTAACCTGAAAAACCTAAAAAAGCAGAAAGTTTTGTAAAATAGTAAATTGAAGTGAAGAGAGAGGTGAAAAAAAATTATACTTAAATCATTTATTTATTTTGCTGTATCAATTAGTGTAAATTTTTTCCTAAAGTCGTAAAGATGATTGTGTTAAGTTATACTGTAAAATATTTTAAACAGATTTATTAGTATTTTTATTATTTTTAATGATAGAACTACATCACCACTTAATTTATTTTTTAATTAAATTATACTCATGAGTGTGGATAGTAATAGGTCCTCAGTGAGATTTTTTTGTGATGACGTTTGTTAATGTATAATACATGAATACATTAGAAAATAAATACATGCTTCAAAATTAAATCATATTAATTTTAAATTTAAAAAAAAATAGATTTATGTTTCAGAGTTTATATTTTTTATTATTTTTGAATAAATTAAAAAAAGTATTGGTCAGTTATATTTTTGCATAAAAGAGTAAACAACTTTGAACTTTTCAGCTGGGATAAAAGAGTAAGAAAAATAAACAATTAGTGTTATCTACTGGCGGACTGAAATGGAACAAGTTCAAATAGCAGACGAAGGTGATTTATCGAAGTGGGATGTAAAGTAGCAATGTTTGTTTTCAGACGATGAGAGTAACGGATAGAAAGGGTCACCTTTAACAGTTAGAATTGAGTAGATGTGTGACGAGAGTGGTGAAAGAGAAAGAGATATTATTGAATGAATGAGGGGCGAGAAAGAGAGAAATAGAAATAGTGGATAGAGTATTGCCTTAGTAAAGGGAAGGGGATTGCAACCCCGCAATGCGGCCTGCTGCACGCTATGAGACCCACTGAGGTCACTCTTCGCTTGTCCGTCCTGTCAACACATGACATTAAGCTCATATTGTTATTCCTGCTATGAACTACGTTTTATGTACGCACGTAATTATTCTTGTTTTATATATATATGTTTATATATATTATACAGTCATTAATGGCGAACAAAGATGTAAATATATGAGTTTACGCTTTTAAACACGTAAATATCATTAAATTTAACTTTAAAATGGTATAAAGAGATAATAAATTGCTGCAAGCTGAAGTATTTTTCTAGAATGAGAAAGCTTGAAATATGTAAAAAAAATAACACAGAAAAAAGTAGTCGTGTCTAAGTTTGATAATCCCATACAAATCTGCAAATTACCAGTTGTTTCCTGCGGATATATATAGAAAAACAGTTGGACGATAACAAACAAATATTATTACGGTAACGTATTTTTTATAGGAAATCTTAGATCTTTTAACGTTCAAAAATTTTTTGAGTTTACGTTACAGAATAGAAGAATAGAAAAAGTAAACAATTAAAAATATTTGGGCACTATGGTAACGGAAGACTGGAAGAGACTAACAGAAATAAAAGGAATGATAGCAACGGCAAAAGAAGCGTTAAATAAGAAAAGGGAGTTACTAAATAGTAAAAATTGACACAAGTTAAGGAAGAGCTTAGTCAAATGATATTTATGGTGACTTGTATAAAAATGAGGCATGGACGATGGGAAAGAGGGATTGAGGCTTTTGAGATGTTGGCGAGGAGAAAAGCAAGATGGACGGATAGTGTGAACAATGAAGAAATATTGAACAGACTTAAAGAAAAAAACGCTTTACCTCGAAGTATGCAAAATTTGAAGAAAACAGTGACGAAATTTTTTTTCATTTCTTTTCATACAAGATATGAAATGGTGAGGTGAGATTTACTTTATTTAAATACATGAAAAAAAATTGTAATAATTCCATAAAAACCTAATTCAATACTTACAAAAAAAGTAGAAACAAATTTTATTATTCAGACATCCAAGCCTATTTAAATATTTGTCAGTTTATTAGGAAAAAATAATCTATACAAAGGGTAATAGTTAAAAAATTAAACTGTGAATTTTGAAAATTCGAGAAAATATTATTTGCCACAAAAATTATTTTCTGTACGGTGCGCTTTTAAACATCAATAAAACAAATAATGTTGCGAGGCCTTAAAAAATTCACCTTTAAAATAGTTAAAGCAGACAAAACCTTCTATACTTCAGTTAGTATATATTTACTAACATTCTGCAAGTAGAATGTTTCCGGTTATATATGACCGGGAATCTAATTAAGCTAAAATTCTAAAATATTCTTTTATGAAATTCAAGGGCTTTTATTCTGCGGTAAAATGTAATTACACATTAATCTTAAACTTAATCTAATTTTAAATAATTATTTTTTGTTTATTTATGAGGTAAACCGCAACAAAGCTCTCTTTGCTAACTTTCCTTTCGAAAGTGACTTTCAGCTTATTATATTATTTTCTCATGAAAATTTGGTATGTAGTGATTAGTGTGATTTTTTATTGTAATATAAAACGATAAAATTAAAAATAGTAATGAACAAACCCGTTAGAATGTTTGAACATTATCAAAGGAGATAGCGAACAAAAGCGAAGGGTTAATTTTATGTGAAAATTGTGATATACATGTTGTTTGTACAAGTATACATGATGTGTATATTATATTGTATGTTGAACAGTACAACATATTACTCACAAACAGACTCGTGTCAGTGTAATATTATGTATTACTTGAAGAATATAAACTGGTTAAAAATAAAAATATATTTTCCAATACAATAATAAATATATATAATATTTGGAGTAATAAATTTACGAGTATATTGAAAAAACATACTAAACTTTTAAATATAAGAATAAAAATAAAGAATAAGGGTCAAGAGTTATGGTAATGATGAGTTCAGGAAAAGAAGTGATGATAGAGAAATGGTTGAGTGATAAAGAAGAATAGTCTTGTAAAGACTGATGGATTGCTAAAAGATTATTTTTCTTGAATATCGGCCAAGAATACCTAAATCAAATTTCACACTTCCAGGTCAGAAAGTTAAAATGAAAACGATTAATTACTAAAATAACTTTTGAAAATCAAATTTGAAATATTTGGCGATTACAGAAAAAAAAAGCTGATAACACAGTCATAGGACTTTCCCGTCGTTCGGTTTTTTTTATACACGACTGACACTCACATACACACACAACTTAATTTAAAATATTTATCATTTTATTTAAATATAATATTATTTTAAATTTAATTCAATGGTTCTAACTAAACCGCGCGCGCATACCGTATTTCATTTGCGCGGGTGTAGCGGTGCCAGCGGCCACTTTATGTACTGTTTACGCTTTATTATTAATTTCTTTAATTCTGCCGCTCACCTGTGAAGTCACAACATAGCAGATAACAAGAACGTCAGTGCTACACTAGCGATCCTTGTGGTGAGAGGGGGTACTATTGAGGCAGCTAGTATCCACTGAGCTTGGGTAGACATTTAGCCGCGGTTTATTTAGATAATTTTTTGGTAAGGGAGTGCGATTTTGAAAAAAACTTTTTCTGCAAATATTATTACTTTTTAATTGTTAACAAATATGCCTAAGAAAAATAAGATCTTAATTAGTCGAAATCTCGATATACTGAGGGTACCTTGGTACAGCCTCATAACAGCCACATCCACTTGACCTTTTAAGTTGAAAATTTAATGGCATCAATGCTCCACATATATAGAAGTAATCCAGTAATTCTGGAGACATAAGGACTGCAAAACCGAACACACACACGTACAGACGAACTTCCCGAAAATTTCCATTTGGTGTTTTGGTTTTTTGGGTTCCTTAATTGTCAAATCGTCAAGAATATATAAGAAGAATATCCAGTGACAATCGCACATCCCCAACTTGGATCATTACAATACTTTCTCTTGTAAAGGTTCAGCTCAGCTATAGTGCTAGACTGGAATTTAAAATACGTATTTTAATGTAATTTAATTTTAGAAAAAAAATTTGAAATCTTTCATCAACATAAAAATATATATGTACATAATCTAACAGAAGGATGATCTAATTTGATTACGTTTTAATTAAATGTCTATTGGGAAATTTTATTAATTCATTTAAAGTCAAGGTTAAATACAAATTATACTTATTTCATTAATTAATTTTTGCATGTTTAATAAATTAATAACTGATAAGTTTAATATTCTGCATGATTTAAAATATAACAGTATCTTAACACTTTTTAATTTAAGCATTATTTCATATTGCTATAAAATAAAGTCCGCGCATAACAGTTAATCGAAATTCTAATGTTTATGTAATTATGTGTGTATATATGTAATGTTTCAAATACTTATAATTAAAGTTAAACTTTGAAGTAGTATACTGCTTCGAACTTAATTTTCATTTCATGTATACTATTGAGTTAGGAAGTCGTTTCAAATGGAATTGCTTGTGCAGTTCAGCCTGCGTTGTTTTAATGTAAAACAAGAAATTGGATTTCATTGCTTGTACTATGTTTGTTCAGAACTAGTATCATGTTATTCTATTTGATTTTAGGGCGATTCAAAAGAACACGATACTAGCACATTTGTAGTATGGCACTACAAAGACAGATAAAACGCGGTCGTAAGAATATTTAATAGCATCTCCTTAGAGTTCAAGCTAGTTTGTTTTTTTCCGTCTTCCTTCGTTCGATAACGATGTTTGTAAGGTTTTTGTTGAATTCATATAGTATAATCTAGGATATGAAAGAAAATTATCAGTTTTTCTAAACTGGGAATAGCATTTCCGTAATTACAATATGTATTTTTTTAATCATTTTTTTTCTTTACATTGCATTCAATTCTTCTTTTACATGAATGTAAAAAAGCACATTCGTTTGCCATTACGAATTTCTTCTTTCATTTAATTTTCTTACACAAAAGAACGACCTCAAATAATGTCAAACGGCTTCTTCCTTTTAGTTACTTTCAGTCGATTTGGAAAAAAAAATGTAATGTAATTCTATTAAAACAGTTTTATACTGTGGTAATGCAACTTATGAAGCGAGAACGAGGATTAACTTCATGATAAAACAGTGATAATAGAATTCTAATACAATGTTATGTAGAAAAAAAACGATATTTTTGGATTCATATTTGAACAGCGTTTATTAATTCATTTAAAACATGTAAACCTAAAAATTAAAAATTATTTTCATATTAGCATGTATTTATTTACAAGTTTAGTACTTGTTTTTTGTACGATAAATTTATCCTAGTCCCTGAGAAAATGTAAAAAAAAGTAAAGAATTGTAAATATTTTAATCTACCTGTGACTAATCTCAAAATAAATTTTATAATTACCCCATCTCTTAAGTCTATTCTTAACACAATTTAATTTTTCTGCAGTTAAATTATAAACGATATTTAAATAAATATTATAGAAATTAGGCAATGAATTAATAAACCAGACTTTCAATATCGGAAGTGAATATCTTGATTTGACAACAACAATTTAAAAAAAAAAAAACATTACTAATTTTTTGGTTATTCTTTAACTTTCTACTCATTTTTTAGCCGTGTTTATAATCTTTTAAACCCGAATTGTAACTGAAAAGATTACGTTTTTTCGGAAAAATATCATATCTGTTTGATTCAAAACTTATACACATTTTTACTCAACAGAAGACTACTCTTGCGTCACATAATCTTTATAATATTTTGCAAGGTTATGATATATTATTACAAAAATTGTCTACTCCATATCGTTTTGAAAAATAGATTAATATTCTTTTATGTCAGAGATCGAAAGTTTAATCATTTAATTGAGAAAAACACTAATTTCTTTTATACTTCTACGGGTTTTGTGAACATTTGTAATCCTACATTTATTTATGAACCCTAAATTTTATTTATTTATATAAAAATTGCAGATTTTGATTATAGTAATAAATATAAAAATTTTCCTGAAAGAATTTACAGTTTATTACGATTATTATTATTATTACGATATAAGAAACAAGATTGAATGGAGAAATTTACTTTTATTCTAATATTAAAATGTAACAAAATTATTCATTACTAACAGGAAGTTGATATTAACTTGATATCTCATAAATTTAACGATTAATAATATTTATCAATTAAAATTATATTTTTCCCCATCCCATTTTCTTAATATTTATAATAAAAATTTAATAATAATAATAATAATAATAATAATTTAAGTAGTAATTTTCGCTATTAAAAAAAATTATTCCGACGTAAAATAAATATTTCTACTTCCCTTTAGTTATTATATGTAATGATCCATTTTAAGCTGTTATTATTCAGGAAATAATATTACTTAATAAAAATGATGAAGTGGTCGTCATTTTAGGGTTAGAGGTGAAACACATTTGACATTAAATTGCGGTCCATAATGGCCCCGGACTTCAGCACGGGAAACCGTGTACATTATCTGAAGTAATGGCAATAAAGCTGGCCTCAGGCGTCAATAAACCACTTACAGGCTCTGTTGGGGACATAAATCTCGAACTTCCCAATATTGTGCAGGTGCTTGGTCGTTCCGATTATCCCAGATATCTTACCCCTGTCGCGGTGTGGACGGTGTCGGTACAGTGTTCAGCACCATATACTTGGTTTAATCGCAATGCATTTTTAATGAAAAATCATTCATTCATTTTATATGATTTAGTAAATTTGATTAAATTTATACATGACAAAAATATCTTATTCTAAATCTAATTAAATTAAAAGTTTCCTTCGATGAAAATTGCAAATGTTTTACTTATGATTTTATTAAAAATATTGGGCTGAAGTATTCTAACTTTATTGACATCTACTACTAATCTTTTTCTAAACTGTTAATTCGTTTATTAAAGTAGTTAATAACAAAATCACTTCTGAGTTGAATTTCTAGTTAAACTTTACAACGTTTATTAAAAAATTTATTTATAAATTACTAATATAAATGAACAAAATGAATAAACAAAATAAAATATTATTATTTTTTTTTTATTAATACACGGAACAAAATATGGTGAATATCTCTTTTATTATATTAGAGCGTTTAAAAACTTTCATGAGTATGGGAACACTGATTATTGCCCTGCAGTTAAAACTGGCATACTGCTTGCAATTTTTTAGCCGGGATGGTACTTATTTCCATATTTAAATTAATTAGAAAAATAGTGTTTTCTTTAGTGCATAAACAATTATTTTAAATGAAATATTAAAAAAATCCCTTTCTGCACGCCGGAAGACGGAATTAAATTTTACCGATGCTAAGTCGGGGATAAAAAAGATTTTCACCTTAAAATTAAGAAAAACTTCAAATTTGCTCAGTACGACAATGGTTGCATGTGAATAAAATTTCACATGTTTAGCATACGACAAGCCTCATCTAACAATTCCAGCAATATTTTGGTCATTCCTTTCCGTAAGGGTTGGTCATATCAAAAATTGTTTCAGATGAAACGTTTTAGGTGTTGTTTAGGTGGCCGTTAGTCCTCTAACGGCCAATTTAAACCGATTCGATACTGTGTCTATTAAGGAAGGTATTTTTATCTTCGAAACCCATTTTTTTCCACCTCCTGGATCAATGGTTGGTGATATCAAAAAACTTTACTTAAAAATGTTTTAGGTCCTTATTCAGAGAGTAGTAGGAACTTTAAACGAATTCGATATTTTAGTTAATAGGAAAGTTATAGCGATATTTTTTTATTTGTTTTTGAAAAACCCTCCCCATGGTCCAATTTTTCCCATTAATAAATTCGACCGAGATTTTTGGTCGTTATATTTTGTGTATAAATTTGAAAATGACTGGCGGAAAATTACGGCAGTTATCATGTTCACAAGAAAGTAAAATATATGTATAAATGTATATATAAACTTTCGAACTTACCGTGGTTTTAGGGTCTGGAGGGTGTGAAACGCGAAGATAAGTCAAAATTTTCCGGAATTGGTTTCATGGTACCCATTACAATATGTAGCTTTCTTATGAAATCTACCTAATACGAGACTACGTGTACACGAATCAGTTATTTTACAAAAGCTAATTTATTTTTAAGTACACTCTTAAGTTGTCATTTATCTTAATATTTTTGTATCATTATTCTATCTTTTTAATACGAGGGTAAATGAATGTCATAAATATTCTATTGTTTAAAGATTTAATTGGATACTAAAAAGTAAAATTTCAATCTATGGAGAAACTTTTGTCACCAAGTTTAACTTACATTATGTAATTATAATTAATTTTACACTATGATAAATCGTTTTGATTGAAAAATAATCTTAAAAAATAATCTGCAGCGTGAAACAGTAGTTCATATATTACATTGAAAAAAGTTTTTTGATTAAATCATTCTTTTTATTAGCAATCTTTATAAATATGGAAAATGTACTTATTTTTTAAATGAAATATAGATAATAAATTTTACTTGTTCTTTGTTTACACTATAAATTTATTTATACGTTTAGTGAATGTAAGAAAAAAATTCGTGTAGAATCAAATTTTTTTTTATTTCACCATTGCTAGGATTATGAATTGCCGTTTTTTTCTCGGCATAGATATGGTCTCCACTGACTAAAACTAGGTTGGGATTCCATAATTACACTGTCGTTTTCTCCTGAATTTCCGGATTAATTGATCGCTATGTCATCTGTAATTAGTTTTCTACGAGCTACCCTCCTCGGATCTCTATTCGACGACGTTAATGGACCGCATTTTGTTGACGTTGTTTGATAACCTCCACAATCAGATGCCCTTACGTCGATCATATCAGCTGGTGGTAACTGATCGATGTTGCATTTCTCTATGACCTTGGTTAGCCCAACCAAAAATATTAAAAATATGTACCAAAATGACGTATAAGTAAGTATACCTTACAAAAATTAGTTATTGTTTTCTTTACAAAATTTGCAACGAGGTTCGCAATAATCTCGTACAGTTACCTATTTCACAAATTATCTAATATAACAACACCTAATAATCACAATTACACCACAAAATAGAAGCTGATTTAATAATATATTTCTCATTACTTATGTCTAAAGTAAAACTAATTTATATTTAATAATAATAATTATACGGTTCATATGTTGCTACAAAGTCCTTTATCATTCATGGATTCAAAAGTGCGATCAATATTTGATATTCGTATTTATTCGATAATATCTTTGTAATAATTTTTTATGTAAAACTTATTCACTTGAAATAGATAATTTTACTTTTATAGAGCGATTTATTTGTTCTAATTACACTTTAATAATTAATTATATTCCATTATGTAGATTAACATGTACTGAGTGAGTAATGTTAAAAACTTTTACCTTCTGATTGCCACCAAACACGCAATAAATATTTCATCCAATTTGATATTCAGCAACTGATTCAAGTAATAATGAATTTAATTCCACTTCGTTTTTTGACAAGATCTAAGATATGTCTATTGATAAACAGAAGCCAAACTCTTCCAGCTGAGATAGAGTGGGTGATGATGTTAAATTTTATGTATGTTAGTTTTGGGATAAACAATTCCCACGTTGATCATCCATAATTCTTTATCAATACTGAGAACTGTTAAGAAAAAGGAAAGCTTTCTATATGCCTCAAGCTTTTCTTGATATTGTAGAACATTTTATTTAATATATTCAGAATAGATAAAATTTATTTGTTCGATGAATTATCATAACATTACTGCCCTGTTATGAAGAACATAAAAGTTCTGTACAATTAGGGTATATTTCAGCATATAAAACAATTTTTAATATATATATATATATATATATAATTAGCCAGTCAGTGCATTCATTAAAAAAAATAAAACGTAAATGAGTCTGAAAAAAATATGTTGGAATACTTAGGAAAGTTTTCAAATATTTTTTGAATACGAATAGGGTTACAAAAACAAACTTTTCAAAAAAAAGAAATCAACGAAAAATCAGTTGATTTAATATATACTTATTTTTAATATCCGAAGGAAGATTATTTATATATTTTTAATATATGAAATACAATTAAGAGTATTTGCTAAAATTCATATTTTCTTGGTAAAAGTTAGAAGAAAATTATTGCCTACACAAAATGCAGGATTTAATTATTTTTACAATACACTCAGTAAGCATGTTTACAATATGGACGAATTTTTATGCGAAAAATTTTCAACGTTTAATTAAAGGGCTCTATTGTTAGGAATTAGGCTAATTTAGATCTTTAGATAGAATCTTGAGAATTTTACAAAAATATAAAATTCTGTTTTATAAAATCTTTCACAAGGTAACAGAAATAAATAAATTAATATATATATATATATATATATATATATATATATATATATATTATATATAAAAATATTACAGTTAACTCATATATTTAATGTAAACAAACAGACATATAACAACCTAACAGTAAATCCAGCAACCACTATAATGGGTTTTCAGACGATTTCTATGCCATGATTCTAGATTTTTTTCAACAGCTCCTAAATTTATATCTAATAAAATTCTATATACATTCAAAAAGATGCAAAAAATTAATTTTGGATTTGACAATTTTACGATAGAAAAAAGATTATTTTCGTTTCTTTTTACATCCATTAATTTTATACGACCTTCTGTTATAATTAAAAAAAAAACAAAAAAAAACATAATAAATCAATTTATTAATAAAAATTTTATAATTACATTATTTTAATTTTAAGATGTTTTTATATTGTTTAGGAATATATTGTGCCAGTAAGGTAAGTTATCTGTGCTTATATCTTCATCGCTGTTTAACTTAGAAAAATCATGTAACGGAGAAAAGGTGGCAGCTTGACATTAAGTTTAACAGGATATTCTGGATGTTGGATAAGTGATGATCTCAGCTTTCTTTGTCTAACAAGATTCTGCTAAACAACGCTTTCTTGAAGTTAGTATGGACTTACGGAATTGAATACTGGAGCACAACTGGTTACAACAATGTGAAGATCATTCAACGGTTCCAAAATAAAATACTGCGGAACAAACCCCAAACGCCGTGGTTCGTGAGGAATACTGAGATACACGATCACACACGAATTCAATTTGTTTGTGAAGAAGTTGATCTTCAAATTTCGAAGTATGTATCTACGGTGGAGAAGCATGTTAATTAATCATTTAGCTTTGGATTTACTTGACAACAGTGAGGATGTAAGGAGGCTGAAAAGGTTCCATGTGCTTATCTGGTTGCTGATGATGGGGTTTGTTGGCGATATCAATTCTTATAACAGTTTTTGTTTTATTTTCAGTTATTCAAATTTATGGATGCTTTCGTGTATTATTTAACTATGGTTATAATAAAGTAATTGTTTCATTTATTTTTGTTCTATTTACGTACCCGACTTGATTAATGGTATGAAAATAAATATTAATTCCGCATTTAACTATATTTAATTGATATGTATCGATAATACACTTCTAATTTATGTGTAATTTTATATTACCCTACTTGCGTATCAAATTTTGATCAATATTTCTGTAGTCTGGTTTGGCTAAGAGTATTAACTCTGAAAGATGATCCTCATATGGCCAGTAGTGTCTCCGTGGGATTTAATCAATTCATTATTACACGAGAAAATTATGCAAAATTCTCGGAAGTTAACAAATATTATCAGGCTATTTCATAGTTATTACTTATTAGTTTTCTTGTATTTATTCATATTAATTATATTATTTGTATTCATTGAGGATTATAATTGAATGATCCTATTTCATGTGGTCTACGATATTAATTACTTATAACTTCAGTATGGAAGCTGATTGAAAAAAACGATTCAGCAAAAAAACAAATAAAAAGTAAAAAAAAAATCCTAGGAAATATAAAAACAAACAAAATCTACGGTTCATAATAAATGAACCACTAGCTTCACAATAAAATTAAACAATCATATATCTTTTTTTGTTAATCTATTTTAATTTTCTATTTTTAATAACATAAAACTAAAACTAGCCTAATGTTTCAATGGCTCTATGAGGCGCATTAATCAATTTGTAGCCTCCTTCACAGTTATTCCATTTCATCTTGTTTACCATACCTTCTCTTTCCTCGTGCGATTCAATGAATAATCAGATATCCTTATGTTCTCTTCATGTCTTGTATTATTTCAAATTGAACTTATCCCTCCAAGCATAATGTCATAGATTTTTATCATTCCTGATTTCTTTCGATTACCTATCCTCCTTTCAGATTCCCTTTGCAAGATTTTATTAGTAAATCTTTACTTATCCTAAGTAGAACATATGGAATTAATATTTTCTATATGTGCTGACTGAAAGATTCATCAATGCCCAACAAAAACTACTCAAGATAATTTGATAAAAATTTGTATACATATTCTTCGGCGTAAATAAACACTAAGACAGGATTTTTTGAAATTCCGAGTTTAAAGAGTTAAAATGGAGTTATTTTTTGTTTTAAACCGTCTATTTTTTTTTTTTTTTTAGTTTCTCGGTAACAAGTGAAATATTAACTTGATTTTTGATTTGTGCGTTTCATATAAATATCTAAAATATGATTTCTACATTTTTTGAAATTTCGAGTACAAAGCGTTAAAATGGTTTTTGATTTTTTTGAAATCCAGCTACGTTTTTTTTGTTTTTTTTTCTTTTTAATTTATCGGTAATAAACGAAGATGATATCTTCATTTTTTGAAGATATCACCTTGATTTTTTGTGTGTGTAATTTTTCATATAATATCTAAAAACAAAATTCTAGATTTTCGCAATTCGACCTTGAAAGGGATAGAGAAAGAAAACAAATTTGAACAATAAATGCAAGTTTTACCCATTTCCGGCAATACTAAACGAGAGATATTGACCAGATTGGGACTTGCAAACTCTCTCCAGATAAATATATAAAAATAATTTACGGGTTATTTTGAGTTTCAATTTTTTGGGAGGTGAGAGGATGTACACCGGCGGCTCAAACAACAGTCACTGTAACTGTATGTGAGATGTGACTGGCAGCAGCTGCAGCTGCAGCCAGTCGCTTTTATCTGTTAGTTGACTAAAAAACATAAAATTAAATTAACTAAACTGTTTTAAAAAAATGAGAAATGAAGTAAAACCGAACTAAAAACCGGAAAATAATACATTTTTACCAGTACGAATTACGGTTAACCAGTTAATCCTAACATTTTTTAAGAAGTTTCGGGTCCTATACTGACCAAACTGTTGCTCTGAAGATATTATAATTCATTAATATTTTTAAAAAAATTGAATAGGCTTTAATTTTTATTTATCATTATTTTTATAACTTATCTTTTTTTATACTCAATTGCTTGTTCTGTTTTGTTAGCCATTTAATTTTATTGTTCTCAATACCTATGTTATCTTTCCATTTAACTTTTTTTTTTGTTATTAATAGTTAATTTTCGAATTGTTTGCCCTTTGTTACGCTTAGTTATATTTTTTTTAAAACATAACGAATAAAAGTAACGAATAACGTATTTAACGTAATAATGAATAATATAACGTGTTGGGAGGTATCTCTGGATGTTTCCCTTTACGTCATTATTACACTGTAGAATTTACTTATAGTTTCATTGTTCAGGAAGTGATTATAAATAAATAAATACACTAAAAATATTATTCTCAGCAGCATGAGTTTAATAAACACAGCGGAGTCCAAGGAGCCGAACCATCTAGCTAGACGGGAAGAGCAAACGAAGCGAGCCATGACCGGCTAATCCCTTGACCACGACGGAAAACGCAAGTATCTTATAACGTAAGCGAAGCCGCGACGGGGACGTTAGTATATATATATGTTAAAAAATATGTTCTAACTGATTTATAATCAACGCCTAGCAAAACTAGTGAAGGTAAATTGTTGAAAATTTATATACACGTTCTTCTTACGGTGTAAGTGCACACTAAGAAAGAAAATGTTTGAAATTACGAGTTTAAAGAGAGTAACAATAAAATTTACTATTTTTTTGAATTTATCGGTAACAAATGAAGAATCAACTTGATTATTTGTGTGTAATCTGTACGTAAATATCTAAAATTCAATTTCTAGATTTTTTGAAATTTTACCTTAAAGTGGTGAAAAAAGTAAAAAAGATTTCCAAAGATTTCGATTGTTAATTTCCGCCATTTCCGACTATACTAAACCATATATTCACTCGATTTAGGCTTGCACATATTCTTCAAATAAATATCTTAAAATTATTTTCGGGTTTTTTGAATTTTAATATTTTAAGGGGTGAAAAACATAAATTATTATTTTTTTAATATTTTTCCCGTTTTATACTAGAAGACCTCTATTAAATCAATCTTTATGAGATAAGGTAACAATGTTGATGGTAATTCTTGTTATGTATTTCGTGAGGAAGCCGTGACGGAAAAATAAAAATCAATTAGCGAGTCCTGCACTGATCAAACTGATGTTCTGAGGAAATTACAATAAACTAATATTTTTTGTAAATTGAATATGCTTTAATTTTTATTTATAATTATTATTCTCACCAGCATGTGTTTAATGAACACAGAGAACTGAACCTCTCTGTTAAACAACCTGAGATCCCCCTGGAAAGACCAGCTAAACAACCTCTGACTGCGACATGAGACGCAAGTAACCGTATGGCGCGGACAAAGCCGCGACGGGAATGTTAATTTTTAATAAAAGAATAATAAAATGAAATAAAACGTTTTGACAATGCGATGTAGGAATCTTAACTACAAAACTAATTGTTAAAAACAATAAAACAATGATTGGTAAATTATCATCCTCTTCAGTCAATGAGGCTTTACGTCGAAGCATAAACCTGATAGATTTTTATTATTAAATACACGAATATTACAAATGTTTTATGAATTTTTTTCACTAAAGTTTTTAATGCGATTTTCTTCTTTGCAGTATTATTAACTTTAACTAATTTTTAACAAAATAACATATCTTTATCTTTAAATTATTTTAAATTGTAGGAAGAATCAAAATACGATCAAGAAATATTCTGTAGGTAAACATTACTTACTAATAAAATAAATTTTACATTACACAAATATTTTAATTTTTTTTCTCGTTAAAAAATTATTTAAACTTATATTAATTTATATTTAAATTACTGTATACTTTCTTTTTTATTTTTGATGAACAGTGTATTAAAAAATTCTAAAGAAGAGACATTGAAAAAATTGTTCATCTCTTTTCCGTAAAAAGATGGCACAAAAAAAGGAATGGATATAAAAAGTTTTATTGTACGTTATTTGAAGGGAAATTAAAAACTAAAGGATTTAAAAAAAATCGATATTCTCTATTTTTAAATCATTCATTTTGATTATTACGCTATAGTTTTTCTCTGATATCATTCAAACAATTGTTCAACATGTATTGTACGTTACCATAGAAATACACTACTTATATATAAAGGCATACGTCATTATTCATTTTTATTGGAATGAATGAATGAAAGCATGATTGGTTTATATCTCAATAAGACAAAACTTAATAAAAGGACAATATTGTAATTTCATACCTCAATTATTACTTCAATTTTAAAATTTAATAAAAAAAAGACGAGTACAAAGAGAATGACCACAAAAAGACCATTCTAAAAGAAAGATTAAAAAATATGTGCATATTATAACAATAATATTAATAAAATGCCAATAAATGGGCAGTAGCCTAGTGAATCCAAAATTAATAAATAAAAAAAGAGATTAGATTTTTCAAGCTGGCTTATTTCATACTACTAAAACGGAGCCGCAAATTTTGTTGCTTCAGGCTTACAGTTTACATCATAATACAGAAATTTTATTAGAATCGAAGCCACAAAATTCAATCAATTTGTTTATATAAAGAGTAAATGAATGACAGTTTAACTGTTTGTTATCTTCTGTACCAGACAAATAGATATAAAACATATAGTTAATAAACAAACATAAATATACTATAAAATATTATTATATTGTTTAATATAAATTTAAACAAATAGATATTTATTAATTTTTAAATTATAATATTAAAAATAATCATTTCACGATTGAATTCAATTTTACATCAATTTTTCGTAGCTATTTATCTTAATGACAGTTATCTATCATCTGTGCTGGAAAAATAGGTCCATCAAATAAACTATACACTGAATTAAAAAATTAAAAAAACCTACTGGAATGTTATTAAAATCAACACTTTTACATAAATTATTTTAAAATCTGCTTTTTTTCTTCGAAATATAGCGTAAATTTTATGTTAAATCATTTACTGCAATGCTTAACTAACTGACTGCACCAAATATTGATGTACAGAGTGATACAATAACAATTTATTATTTTACAAGAAAAATACTAGTTTTTCATTTTTATTTTTAATTACATCTAGTAACAAACTAACTGTTACATAATTATAAATATAGTTACATCTAATAACGTATAGTTATTAGTAACTCTCTGGTTCAGTTACATCAGAGAGTTTAGGTCAGGGAGAAACTAATGGTGCACTGCCAACTTGATGATCGAATGCAATCATAAAAAAAAATTTTAATAAATAGAAAATAATAGTTCAAAAATAAAAATACATCAATGATTTAATAATTAACTGTGTTAACATTAGAAGTTAGAAATTAGGAAATTCCACTCTTCCCCATTCTTCCTACCAGAATTGTTAAGCAGTAATATTGTACTTTTGTTCAACCTTCGGATACAAAAAATAAGCAAAACCGCATGCCACAGATTATCCATTAGATATTATTAGCGATATAACATACAACTCACATCGAATTTGTGCTTTAGTAAGGAAGGGGATAGAGTTTTTACCGATATGAATGATTTAGTTGCTTTTGTAAGTGAATTTCAATACTTCCTTTATTGTATAATAAGGTACTAATTTAATTGTGACCGTAATTTTAAGATTTCCACACAATAGTTTGGTCTTATCCGACATTCAACAAATTTTTTATTGTACGATAAGTCGCAATAATTGAAAGGGGCTGAATCTGACGACGTAGATAAGATGTACCTTTAATTCTGGAAGTTCTATTACAGCCACAACTTTCTATTTGAAATCATGTCTTTCCGTTTAAATACGATTATTAAAATGTTTGTTTAAAAATAATATAAGTGTTTGTTTAGATATAATACATGTATAGATCACTTCATTGTTTTCATCATAAGAATAACGATGATGTCTTTTATGTCATTATACCGGGTTTACAAAAAAGAATACTCGGATTTTAATTTGTTGTCATATTTCTTGGATCCTCTCACTGTGATTAAAGTCAGAATCAGAATAATAAGAACGGATTTAGTAATTCGGATGGCCGTAGATTGATTAATACCCTTCCACTTGATAGCGCCACTAATAAAGGTAGGTCTGCTGAACAAAAGGTCTTGTGTGTTTTTCAGTTTTACTAAGTGAATTTATACTCAATCCAAGAGATAATAATATTCGTCGATGATATAATCAGTTTGAAACGGATCTATGTGTAAAGGAAAGAGCGTACGATACGACCGAGGGTGTCTGAAGAAAATGTTAAAAGTGTCAAGGAGTCTTTCCTGTGTAGCAATAAAAAAACCGGTAAAGATAGCCGACCGCAAACTAGTAATGCCGTAGTTGGCTGTCTAAAACGTTTTAAGGAAACGCTTATATACGTATCCATAACGAACACTGTTAACACGCTCTGAAACCCACCGACAGCTCTGTACTTTACGTCTTTGCAATCGAAGTGTTACAGCATGAAGATGACGTCTTTCTTGATCATAGTATGTTTAGTGATGGGTCAACATTCTAACTGAGTTTAAAAGTTAACATAAAATATGTCGGTATCTGGGGGTCAGAAAATCCTAATTAATTCTTGCAATGAGAAAGAACGCTTTAAAATTAAATGTCTCCGGGGCGATATTTCCTAACGCAAGATTAAGGGTCGTTTCTTTTCGTTGAAGCAAGCGTAATAGAAGTTACTTGTTTGGATATACTGCGTATGTGGCTGTTTCCTCAATTACAAAGAACCAGAAAATTGTATTTTTCAAAAAGAAAAAGCCTCTGGTAAGGTAAGCCTTCGGTAAGCGTTTTGACGTTTAACTGTTTTCCAAGGATCTTATCTTGTACCTCTTCACGTTCGTACTCTATCTGCGCCATTAAATCTTTTAATATTTTTATTTTTTAATGTCACTACATAAAGTAATGTACGTGAATAAGAAAAACATTTAGCTGCGAATATAGAAAAGACATCGGAAAATATTACATCGCGAATAATGAAATCGCGAGTACGGGAAGCACGAATAATTACATTTCACTGTATAGATAGGATCCTCCGTTAAAGCCACTACTGGCTAGGAACGGAGGGGGTGGTGTAGCGACCGGACACGCTACGAGGTGGGATCTTCTCCCCTCGGGGGGAATCGAGATGTATAGATAGGATAGAAACTCCGGGGAGCTAGGGGCTCGGCTGTAAGCTTACTTCACCAAGATAGGCGTTTTGGCACCGAGTATCGGTTGCCTGAGATATTCGCTGTTAGGATGAGAATGGATGTGTGGAAAACTCTGTGATAGATGTCCGATGTGGGAGTGTAATGCTTTCGGAAGCATTGACCTTGCTTCCGAAAGCGGACTAGAACGGAGAGAGTTAGGATATATTTTCGTTAATAAATTTGATTTTTAAGTAAATCAAGAGGACTTTGAATAAATTGGATTGTAGGGGAAAATTCTGCTTGTTGCAATCAATTTTGTTGCTATGAGGATAGTATTTTTGATGTTCAATAGACTCAGTCAAGTAATGACCTGCGTGCATAATCCAATTGAAGTTAGATATGGGAAGAGATTTATGTGAAGGCGATCTTCGCGCCACCTATAAAGGCGCGAAGATCGCACTTCCGCGAATTGGTTAAGTTGGTACTTGAGAGTTGTGAGTTAACATCTGTCGAGGCATTTGAATCGGTGGCATCCTGATAGAGGCCAAACTGATGACTTTGATGTGTTATCAGGTTTAGAGGGTCTAAGAGACGACTTCCGGTAAAGCCCATCTTTGCTAGTAACGGAGGGGGTGGTGTACCAACCGGGATCGTCAAAAGGCGGATGTCTTCTCCTATTCCTGCCCCCATTGAAAAATTATAGGGAAAACTGTCAGAGTTCCTCTTTCATTTTTTTGTGATGTCTTACGGTAAATCACAATTAAAAGATATTCAATAGCTTTATTTCCTGATTTTCTTTTTTATGTACCATTATACTTAAAAACTAATATTTAAAAAAATAATAAATATCCTAATACATTAATTAAACGAAAAAAAATTGAGAATCTTTTAATTAATCACTTAAAGCAAACACTTTACTGCGATTGTAATATAGATGAATAAAACCGCTTGATTAAAATACAAGAAGTATATTATTATGAAAAACCGACTGTGGTTATATGCCACCTTGAAGTTAACAATAAATAAATTTAATTAAAGTTTTTTAAATCTACTAAAAGAAAAAAAATATTTGTCTTGAAAAAGAAACAAGAAATTCATATTCTATTACGAAGTTTTTAAGATAAAAATTGTTAGTGGAACTTTACTCAAAGGATTGAAGTTACCATTTAATATCTTGTTTCAAAAAATCATTTTTAAAAATATATTTTTTGTTAATTTTTAAAAACTTATAATTTTTAATTTCTCTTTTCTTTTTTTTATACTAATAGGTTTACCAATTTTTAATGAAATAAAATATTAATTTCCAGGCGTTTATTTTACGTTATTTTTCATATTAATTTTATTATTTATAATTTATTTTCAAATATACGAGAACTTTCTTGTTTTTTTTTTTTTTTGGTGATAATTTCAAAAAAGTAAAAGTTCGTATAAAAATTTCAATAATTCTATATTAGTAATGTGATTTCGGAATCATGTACATATTTAAACATAAATAATTAATAATTAATTCTATTTATAATTTACCCAGTATGGTTTTTGTAATCTAATGAACTCTAGGCATTTCTGATGGCAAGTTATAGTTTTCAGAGCTTAGTTTAGATATAATTGTTTTGAAACTGGACATCTATAAAATAATTTCTTAAGTAAAGCTCTAAATTATTTCAGATATTTTACAGCTCTAAAAGAGTTTTAATACTGATGTATTAGCAAGGTTGATTATTTGAAAAATATCTGTGCATAATTTTCTGTCGCAAAATTACTTATCAAACACCAATTTTATCAGTGCATTAGGGATCTTTGAATCGCTTTGGATTTACCCTGCTCAGAGTACGATTGCTTTGTGCGTTAATGTAGCCACTTAAGTGAGACCATGCTTCATCACTGAAATAAACATTACCTAATATTTTACGAGCGCTTCTAATAAACAATTTCCCATAATTGTTCATCTAACTATGTTTATCTAATTCTTTAAGTTATTAAACAACATAAATTTTAAGTATCATGATTTATTTATTTATCTTCAGTAACTAAGTGACATCCATTTACAACAATTCTCCTATTTTATTACTATAATGGATAAAACATTTTATATTCGAACTTAAAAGCATCCTAATTAAATGCAAATATGTTATACTCCCTCACAAGATGTTATCGTAGCTTATATACAATAATATATAGCCTATAGTGTGTATATACATATATATATTTTTTTAAAGCAGTTCTTTTAATAACCGTACACATAAATTAAAACTTAAGTACCTCTTTCTTATGAGTTACAAAATTATGGTTTTTCAGTTATTAAAGATACGTCTTCCATAAACTGCCATTTTATCAATTTTTATGATTGTCATAAGTTATCCAGTGTCACTAAACAGATAAACTGTTTGATACCTAATGCTTGAATTTAATATTGATTGACAAGAGACGCAAACTAAAGAAATATTCCACCCAATAAAATTTAGCTTTCTTTTTCGTATTTAATAAATAAAAAGAAGGAAAATATTATGAATGAAGAAGAAAATATTTAGCGAACGCTTTTAAGAACAAGAATTATTTTATCATGAAACATAAGCGGACTTAAATTCATACATTTTATGAGATAGTTGATAAAAAATCCTTTGAGTTAATTCACATATACGTGATAACTATTAAAAAGTCACTTTTTAAAGGTTAAGAGTTGTATTTTATGAACAAATTAAATATTACATATTTGATTTCAAAAATGTATTATTGTGCTAAAATCCAGATCGTAATCGATGACATCCAAAGAAATTGTTATTCCTTAACAAAATAGTAGAGGTAAAATATTTTAGCCGATCAGTTGTCATATCATATAAAATTTCATCCAATTTTTTATTAACTTTTGCATCACCAAGTTGTCATTTAACAATTCTAATTAAAATGAATTTTTTGAGAGAAAATAATAAAGTAGCGCAAAATTTTAATCCTGTTTAGTAATAAAAACACTTCGTTTACAGAAATCGACTTAAAATTAAATTAAATTTTAATTTTTATGCTCCTTTTTATAGATTATATAACAAAATTGTTTCATTATAAATATTAAAAAAATTAAATTAAATATTATTCAAACTATTCTTCTTCAGTTAGCTCCTTGCCTCACATTTTTGTGCGCGAATGAAAATACTAAAGTTCACAAAAATTATATGAAACAAGAACTTTCATTTAAAGTTATACTCACTCTTTTCTTTAGAAAATTGTTTAACATTTATATAGTGAGATTTATTTTTGGTTTATTATAGTTATTGCTAATCTGAATATAGTTATCTCCAGTACTACTTAATTACTCTCTAATTAGGTAAGGTACCATTACCATGAATGTACAGTAATGTAGAATTTAAATTAAATAATTTTTATTACAAATTTTTAAAGCAGGCTACTTGTTTCCAAATAACAAAAACTAATTTTGTATTTCAACTTTGGTAGACAACCAGTTGGCTATGTTCTTAAGATTTTGTTAATTAATACTGTTATCTTTGTACAGATTAATAAGCAAATAAAGTTATATTATTATTATTATTATAGTGTGGACGTGTTTCTATTCCATATTTCTAGGCATAAGTTTGAAGCTTTCATGGTGAATAAATCATCAACAATAAATTACAGTAAGGTTTAATGAGTGGATATTTTTATTTTAAGTCAAGTAATGAAAATTCATTTCGAAACAATAAAATTGTATATTTTACATTTTATTGCTCGCGCTTGAGTTGAAACGAAAACAACCAAAAATGTTAGCAAACGTATAATTAATAATTTGGGTAGAAGAAATAGAACCTCAATCCAGCATATCAGGTAAAAACACAGCCATATTATATCAGATGAATTTAGAAGTCGGTTCCTATTTGAAAATTAAAGGTATTTGAAAGGAAACCTATTATCAAAAGTAAAACAGTTCTTAAGAAAAAAATATATAATGATTGAGATAGTTTTTCAAATTCTCTTGCCCTAATGTACGTAACTCTCAACATCTTATACCATAACTAAAATGCCTAGTACTTAAGAAAAAGAAACAAAAATTCATAACTTTATTGTATTCTTTTTTTACAGACTTAAAAATAATCTTCTTAAAATACAAGTAGATATAATCGATTAGAAATTATATTTTCTTAAAATTTAAACTACATCCAGCCTAAGTACCTAATTTTTAATAAAAAATCTTTTAAAACGGATTCCTGAAATAAATTTCTCTACAAAAAGTAGGCATACCCAAAAGGGCATACCCCCAAAGGGGTTTAGCCAAATATGAACCTGCTCTCTAGCTGATTATATTAATAAGCAAATTGCATTTTTTTAACCCATTTACTGTTAGCATAATAATGTAATATATTGATTAACCTGGAAATTGTTTAAAGTTTTCGGCATGGACATTGTAATTTCTGTTAAAAAACAAGTAAGGAAACACATCATGTAAAATGTGCAGTTAAATTCTACTACGTATAATAATAATACGTATTCTTGTGTTTTAAAAAGGTTACGTACTGTTAAAATCTTTTAATTATATGTAACGTATTAAACAAATAATATTGAGTAAACAGTATCATTATACTTAGTTGTGGGTTAAGTAACAGTACCAGTATTGAATAGTATCATTATTTATGAATAAACCATTATTGTTGAAAATAAATAGTACAATTCAGCGACTGATTTATTAGATTTAAAAGGAGCCCATTTAACAGATAAAGGTAAGTCAGTTGCAATTCCGTTGCAGATAAGATGTACTTTTTAATAAGATCTGGTTCTAACTTTATGTAATTCCAAGACTGCAGTTGTTTTTCTATAAATGTATATTCATAATATAGCTTTAGTTAAAAATGTTAGGCCAGTCAGTTCCCAATATTTATAATTTGTTAGTACGTAATTATTTAGAACAAATAACATAAAACTAAAAATAATTAAAAAACTTATTAAAGCAATTTTTTATTTTTTTTTATAAAGTTCTAGCCGTCTAAACAAACATTTAACCACCTTCATGGTACACAGGCAATTTCTGTAGAGCTACTTACGGTTTCACTAGACAGTATATTTACATAATATGATCTCCGATTCATCTTTAAATACCTAAAAAAATATTTCCACAGCTAAAATATCTGATAGGAAAGTCCATCTACAACATATTGAACTCATTCATTCCAGGCCACCAAAACGAAAATAGCCGATTACGCCAAAAATAACAATACATATTACTACAAATATTTTACATAAAATTATTATAGTACCTTTTATAGTTCATTTTCAAATAATAGCTAAATCATACATTATACACTCAACACATAAATTAAATAATAAATAATTTATTTGTGTTAAACAATTAATTAAAGCCCTTCCGAATTTTAGTAGGGTAAAGTAAAGATGCGAAAAATTGTTTAATGGATTTTCATTTAAATAGACTAATTATAGATCAAGACCATATTTTATTCCTAGCACAAGATTGATTTTTCAAATTCCCGTCCCGTATTTAGTTAGCAGGTTTTTGTTTATTGTATTTTAACCCTGTCTCCCGGAAGCGGACCCGCAATTAAGCATTAACACGGTTCCGGGAGGTGCCTTCGTCCCTAGTCAGCAGATGAGGGAAACGCCAGGCTCGGCTATGCCGTTCCATGGCTCTCTTTCACACTGGGGCGTCATAGAGGAGAACCGAGGTCGCCGCATGTGCATACAGTCTCCTTTTCGACGCACGGGGCCCTCCAAAGTTCGTTAGTAACTTAACCCAATTCTTGACAGTCTGCCCAGCTTTTCACTGACCGCCTGGACATGACGAGTGAAAGACCGCCTATGGTCCAACCTCACCCCAAGATTCTTGGTGGCCTTCCGTGATTTGGCTACCGCTCCCTCCATCATAATCCGGAAGGGTACCAGCCTCCGCCGTCCCATTACTGAGAAAAAAAAAGATTTAACTTAGGACAGGGCCCCATCCCGGTCATCTATTCACCGACTACTCACATACGTCACCTCCTGTTCGGTCTTTGACACCACCATAAGACTGTATCAGCAGCGAAGGCGATAGGGGTGACATCCCGCAAATATCACAACCGTAGGACCCCATCGCACGATATTTCACAGATGTAGACTCAAAACGGAGCCCTGGGGCATCCCCCACGTGAATCTCGGAACCTAGCTTAGTGTCACCAGCTATACCACCTGGTATATACCAGCTTCCTACGATTAAGATAGTCTTCCAACATCCTCCTAAGATACCCGTTCACACCCCATCCCCTCAGCGTCCGGAAGACGGAGTCCCAGGTGTGGGAGTTAAAGGCATTGCGGATGTCGAGGAGTGCCACCACCGGAATCCTGCGTGTCCTCCAAGTGCCCACCGTTGCTGCATCCACAATCTTCATCACCGCGTCGACTGTAGCGACAGTCGACCGCACAGGTTGAAAGCCATATTGTCTCACGTGCAGCCCTCCATTCATCGTTATCTCCTCACGGAACCTGGCATCAAGCATCCTCTCGAAAAGCTTCGTGAGATTATTATTAATAAGGCAGATGGGCCTATACGAATTGGTCGCCTCCACCGTACCGGGTTTCTTCACCAAGACTAACGTCGACCACTTCCAATCTTCCGGAAAGGAACCACAGCGCAGCATGTTATTAAATACTCAGAGGACCTCCATCGGTGTCTCCTCGATTAAAATGGCAGACTGCTTAGACCGGTATGCCATCCGAGCCAGGACTCTTGTGTAGTCTCATCCGTCAGTTAACAGTTTAAGAAGTTAGAATTGAACCCTAATGAAAATAATGTTAAATTCCTGGTAGGAATATTATCCGAGATTAACCTATTTAGCAACTGGCGTGTATGCAAAAATGACCAATAATTTTATAGGATTAGTTAAGAAAGCTGATAATTAAATTTTAACTTAGGGTACAGGTAATTAAGAGGAAGACAAAGAAAAAACTGTATTTACATGCGCTATTAAAAAATTTATTACAAGTACCCAATTTTGCAGTTAGTCTAGAACCTACAAAACTGAAACATTGTTTGAAAAATTGAAGGGGTACTATAGGAAATGACTAGATCTTGCATTCAGAATACATAACTACGAAACAGCAGTAAAGAGAAATCCATAAATTACAGATCTGTTATAAATAAAATAGTTACGCACTTCATTCGAAAATAAGAGACATAATTATATATTTCGTAGATCACATCGGGTTTGATGAGTTTTTATTTCACAGATAAAGAAAAGGATCTCAACAGGAATTATTTCAACTGGTTAAGAGTCTTGGTGGAAAAACCTTTATTAGGTCAACATTGCAAAGTACAAAAAAGTAACTGTTAATAAAAGAAAAATAGAAGTAACCCATGAAATAAAAACGATGAAACTGCATAAAAGTAGTAAATAGATAAAGCAGGTAAAAAAATAAAACTTTTGAAGACGTAGACGTTAAACAATTAAGTACTTTAAAGGAGTATTTTGAAAGATTAAGGTCTACATATAATGGTGTTATTAAAAAAAATAAATAAAACAAAAAAAACAATCAACAAAACAATATTTTTTCGTAAAAGGGGATAATTTAATTTTATATAAATCTGTTTGAAGATGTTTGGTATTTTATAAAAATTAATGCTGTTCGTAATAAAATTATCTTCTGTTAACTGGTTGAAACAAATAAATGTTACTAATTTTTAAGAATACAAAAATATATTTAAGGAAAATAAATCTGCCAAGATCACGAGTGAATTGTGAGAGTTTTAAAAAGACCTAAAGTTTCTACAATAAAAAAAAAGATAAAGAAGCGATAGAATATGGCAAAGAAACTTTTCTTAAATGTAATAAAATATCAGAGAATAATTTAGCCTAATTTAAAGAAATTTGCTTTCCGACATTCAACAATTTTATTGTATTACATAGGTAACGCCGTTTTATAATGTAAATTTATAGATACGGAAAATATGAGAATATAAACTATTTTATTGTATATTATTACAAAATTTTACCCTCGATAAAGTAAATTACTTGCAATATTATATAGTCTATTAAACAGAAGAATATAACTTAAACATTTTAACGAACATAAAACTCATGAATATAATAAATGTGAATGTTCTTAAACTACCTAAGAAAATTAAACTAACCAACTGAGGTTAGTAACTGAACAAACTAAGGTATTCAGTTACTGGAACAACCTTATAGTAAAGTAACTTAGTCGCCTAGTTGTAACAAAGTTAAACTTTTGTTTAAAAGTTCATCAGATATGCCAACTAAGGAGACTTTTTAAATTTATTTATATTATACACACATTCTACAGAAGAGCAGTTCTTGGGGATGCTTTCGCATCTTTAATAGGAAAAGTATAATTTTTGTAACTGCATGTCATGTAATTGTAATAAATATTCTACTTCCCTACTCTCATGTTTAATAAATATACTTTTAAAATAAACAAACTCTTATTTCCTTTAACTGATTGTTGTAATGTACATATATACTGGGATAATTTAAAACAATGTATGTACAGCTTCTTACAAAAATAATTGTTTCTCTCAAAGAAAACTGCACGATTATTGGAAAACTTTGTATTAATAAATATGTGCTTTTGTTACATACACGATTTTTTCTTCTACTAGTCTCGATTTTTGTTTTCAAAGAACTATTAAAAGAAAATAAGAATTATTGGAAATGTGATTAGTGGTTTAACGTAATTTTTTCAACTGAAAAAACAACTGCTAACGAAAAAATTCGATTCCTTTTAATTTTTTTTTTTTTTTTTTTAGTTTTTCAGTACTGCATATGTCAAATTGATAAATAAATAAATAATACTACAGATTCTCAACTTATCATGGTCATAAATTAAAAACATGTTGTAAATAATAATTTAATAAATCGAGGTTTAACTTGTACATTAATTTTTTTTTGTGAATAAGTAGTTACTTGTTTAATAATGTTGAATTATGAAGAAATATTCACTTCAAATTTCTTATTTATATCTAAACTGAAATTATTATTATCAAATTAATAACCAAATGTAACATGTCAAGAGCAAAATTTAAATTTCTGATTAATTAACGTATATAATTTTATATTAATTCATTAATTAAGTACTATAATTTCAAATATTTTGAAATAAGATTAATCATTTTATGATACGTTATCCCTGACTAATCTTAAGTAAAAGATTTTTACTTAAATATTATATTAAAAATAATATGTATAAAAAAAATTATTAATTTTAACTTCAAACAAAATTCCAGTATTAATTTAAAATTTATGTCAAAAGATATCCGTTTACAATTAAATTATCCAAAAAAGAAAATGAATATATTTTATCAAACTCTGAATTTTATCAAACACTAGTATTTGGATGGATTATAATATGCAGTGAAAAATGAAAGAACAATGTTTTGTCAAGTGGAAAAACGACATATGTTAGCATTTTCTTAAGGATAAAGCAGGCTTACATCTTTGTGCAAGAAGGGATTCTTTGTGCTCCATCGATTTCTGCTAACGCAAACAATTTTTTTTCTTTCACAAGGTGAAAAAACCACTTTCATAGATAAATCTATTTCAACAACTAAGATTTATTCACTTTTTGTTGAAATACTAATAATCTTCGGAAGAAATTTTAAAGCATTAAATTTGTGTATTATATTCTTAAAAACAAGTATTTGAATACTGCATTGAAAACAAAAATACTATAGTATAATGAGTTTAACAGGTGTTTATTGTTTAAAAGCCCTTAGACAATAGTATTCCAGACATCTTCGCTAATTTACTTAAGATTAAAAAATGTGAAATAATAACTAAACTAGATGAAACAATTGATTTAAGTACTTGAACTATGTGTATATATATATATATATATATATATATATATATATATATATATATGAATTTCAGTTTAAATTTCTTATACTGCAGTAAACTTATGACATGCAGAAGAGAAAATCACGTAAAGCTATATCAGTTTAAATTTCGCTTTAAATTGTTCCCAACAAATACAGTAAAAGTGGAATAGTAATGTAATTTCACTAATCCTAATCCTAAATTCATTATTAATCTATGGATTAATAATTTAATTCTGATATTTATAATGATACGTTTTATTCAAATTGGAATTTTAAAACTTTTATTATAGTTATCAAGAACTAGTTAAAGTTAATATAAAGTTTTATCGGTAAAATGGTATGAATAATAACAAATCCCACCTGTTTTACAAGTTATAGGCTTATCAAAATCGAGCTTTTCTTATATCACATGAAATACTGATTAGGTCTACTGAAATTTGCTAATATGATGCGGTAAAACTTGTCTTTATTCAATTATGTAATAATACTAGTTAAGCGAAAAGTTTGTTCCCGTAGTAACTACACAATAATATAGTGTAAAATACGAGTATGGTAGCATGCGAAAATATTAATAATGTAAACCAGCGATTAGTTAGTGTAACTAGTTTTACCAGGTTCATCAAAAATTAGATCTACTCTCAGTTTATCCCGTAATAAATTAATCATCGATAGCTAAAGTGTAAATCCCTTTTGAAAATTTTATGAATACTAGTTTTAATTTTAAATTTCTCTAAAACCCCATTTTAGTTGAGAAACAATGAATTATGGAAAAAACTGATGTTTTATTTAATTAAAATCTACTTCTTAATGTACTAAAATCCGAAAATTGTAATTTTTTAAATGTCTCAACATTTGAAAAAAAATACCAGTAGCTTACTAAACATTAAATATATATATATATATATTTTGAAATTGGTAATTTATTTTAAAAATTATTATCATCATTATTATTTTTATTATTATCAATTAAAAATGGATAGGCTTCAATAATCACTTCCTGCAAGTTTTAAAAGCAGTTGATTGCAAGAAATGGAAGGACGAGAAACTGTAAAATAGACGTAAATTTCTGTAAAACGAGAGAAATCAATTGCTATCTAATTAGTAATGAAATAATAATAATAGTAGCGTGGACTAGTAAGGTTTTTTTAAATGGAAGAGTATTTACTATTATAATAAATACATTTCCTAATAAGTAAAATTCCTTAAAAAGTTTTTTTAATTGTTTTCGCGTGAAAAATGATTAAAATACTAGGATGACATGGCTATAAAATACTATATTACTACGTTATAACAATTCAGTATCAAGCAACTATAACACCAAGAAAACTTAAAATACCTTCAGTTCGTCTTCGTAAATCATCTCATCAATAAAACGTTTTATTTAAATTAACTAGCTGAACCACAAGAAGAACTTTCTCCACAAAAAATTATTGTAATCAAATTAATTAATTTAATAAAGAGTGGATATTGAAAATAAAATAAAAAAAACATATTGCCTGGATTACGAACAATCATTTTATTTAGAAGCAAAACAAAAATCATTCAATAAAATTGTTTTACTTTATTAAAACTTTAATAGGATGATAGTATACCATCGTCAACGATTACTAGAAATCGTATTCTGTTAATCCTGGTCTAGATACCAATAATCTGTTTGAAGTAACAAATCTGTTAAAACTTTTATATAAAGTTTTCAATTATAAGAAAATTTAAACTTTATCCCTATTCTTAAAATTTTGCTCGTGGGTAAGGTTATTTCTTTTATTGGATTAAAATTTGTATTAAGATAATTTTCAATATCAAACGAAGAAAAGAGGTATGCTTTTTTACCTACGTCGTGATGGGCAGTCCAGTTTATACATATTATATTAGTATACATAGTATATTTTAAATTAAATTTAAGCTTTATATTAGGATTATTATGAAAGACAACAATTACTAGTTTTTTCTTTTTACTTTTCTGTTTTATTCCTTTTTTAAATCTCAGCCATAAATACTTGTTTTGTAGTGTTTTTAATTACAGTTTATTTATCAATCGAAATATTAACTATTATTTCTTTGTTATTACTATTTTGTTTAATATAGTACATTTGTTTACCTTTTCCTTGGTTTGGCTAATGATAATTGTTTGGCAATCGAAACGGTGATCTAGATTTAGATTATAAGTAACAAATTTCTGTAGACGTTTTTTGGAGAGTAATTTTGTTTCCCGATTTTATGTGTGTCTGGTTTTTTTAACATAATATTCTGTTTAGCTTCATAATAATATTTACGTAATTACTAAAATCCAGTTCTGTTTTCAACTAAATAAAAAGATGATGAATGTTTAACAAATAGATCCGTGTTTTAAAATTGGAAATTTAAATTTGAAATCTGTTTTCTTAATTTTTTATCAAATTTCTTAATTTTTACGTAAGAATTAAAACCTTACGTTTAGTTTCTTTTACGTATCGGGTTGCGCGTAAAAAGTCACAAGTATTTAACAGAAACTATTTCCAAAGATAGTAGATCTGACAGTCAAGAAGCTATTCTCCTTGACGCACAGTTGTTAAACCATACAGATTGTAAAGCCACCCATTATTTTATATTATATTGGAAAATTTTACACGATATATAAAATGTTTCCTTTGATTATATTTTTAAAAAATATGAGCCTGAATACTTTAAAGGTAAAAACAAGAAAGAAAATAAAATAAACTTCTAATTATTTACAAAAAATTAACCGGTATCGGTAAAATAAATGCTAAAATAACTTTAAAAGAGAACACCAAGTAAAGAAGTAAATCCTTTTATCCAAGAATAATTCTTAAGAAGGATAAATTATAAGGACAAACCGTATTGATGCCATTTACTTCTGAATATTAGTGCAGTGAAGTGTTTGTTTTCAACTTAAGCAGATTTCTTCATTAAAAATTCTACCTTGTTAAAAATATCCCCGGAATGACTGAAGTTCTTTTTTGTATTTTTAATTACAAAGCTTGCCTTTTCGCGCGTGCAATTAAGTCAGTGTCCTTTCTCTCATTCTTTTTTATTTTTGTACGAGAAACTTCCAACTACTGAAGAATTTACATTCGTTGTAAATTCTATGCTTTTGAGTTTCTCTCATTTTTATTTCAAGCGTTATTTTTATTTACAATAAATCTAAATATACATATACATAAAGACATGCAAGTATAATTAGACCTACATACAATTCGTTCGTTATGTATGGATAAAGAAATGTTTTGAAACATATGCTTTCCTTCAAGTAAGGTATTGTTTTTCTAAATAAATAAAAAATATAAACCAAGAGGGAAAAAAAGAAATACATGATATTTTTAAGTTTTTATAATTCCAGCACAGAAAGAATTGAACATTTTTAATTCAGTGAAAGATTTGGTAAGATCACAACCATAAATTATTCCATCAAAGTAAAGAAACTTCTTTGTGAAGAAATCGTTGATTGAATTTTTTTTGAAAAACCTATCCAACTTTCTAACGTTCTTTTAAAATCTTTTAACCTAAGAAATGAAATGAACTAAGAGGTGTTTGTTTTCCACTTAAGCGGATTTCTTTATTAAAATTTTACCTTGTTGAAAATGTTCCATTGTTAAAAGTATATACACATATATTTCTAATTTAAATTCAGAAAGTGTCTATTTCTAGGAAAATTTCCTCAAATTTATAAGTTATTTCCCATTTTGTAGTTCCTTACCATCTCACTATTTAATAAGAAGATCAACCCTGAAATCTCTACAAAAAATAATTCTTTTCTTTCAAAAGCGTAGCTCTTACCTATTATTGGTTTCACATATAATCATCATTTCTATTCATTAACTATCAGCAATGTGAAATTTAAATATTTGTATTTCAATGAGATACATTTTTACTTTTTATTACCTAAAACATGTTTCTACACGTAGTTTAATGAGGAAGGTAGATGGAAGAAATCATATTTAAAAAATTCTTTTGTACATACCACATGACTTTCTTGTCGCCTATTAAATTATATATACACTTTTTTTTCTGTACTTTATTTAACCTACCTCATTTGAAAGTGCGATACGATTCTCCAAGTCTTTAAGTGGACAGTTAAAAAATTGCTGAAACTAGAGAACGTGTACACAATTAAAATCAGAAGAATTATATCAAGCCAAAGAGCGATTAAATGATTGGCAACAAGAAACAAATAAACGAAATGATGATCTAATACAATTTAAGGAGAAAATTATCCGAGAATATCAGAGGAGTAGTAATGAACTAGAAGAAAAGATTTTTTTGCAACTTATTAAAGATCGGGCATGTATGCCTCGGTGTATATGTTGTTCTTGTGAAAGTTTATTTTTCAGTCAATCTGTAGTTAACGTTGATAAAATTAAAATTAAAACAGAAAAAAATTAAACAGAAATTCCAGAATAATTAAATAAAATTATACTAGAAAATCCAAAAATAATAAGATTCTAAATTATAATTTTCAGTTAATATTAAATAATTAAATGTTTCATCAAATCTATTACATCTGTAATACACGCTTGTATTAATTAACAAAAAAAAAAAAAAAGAATACAAGCTTGAATCTGTAATATCTTGTATTAATGGCTAATCAATTACATATACACATTTTTAAAAGTACATAAAAATTTATTTCACTAATAACTGTGAATAACTGTGAGTAACTAATAACTATGTTTTATTGTTATTGAATTATTAGTTATTGTAAAGAAAAAAATTGTAATCACGGGTTAATAATTATTAATAAATTAATATATTTAAATTAAAAAAAAGAAAAGTAGATGAAGTCTGACTCGAACTGACGTGCGTTTCCTTGTAACATCCAAACATTTCATTAATTAAAATTTTATTTGGCTATAACTCAGGAACCATTGAAAGTAAATACGACTTATGACATATATCTGAAAAGCTCTCAATGAGGGCTTATTACTGCAGTTAAGAAAAAGTCCAAAATTTTTTTTTTTAATTTTGGGCTTTTTTTAGACACTTTTGGTTCACTCGATTGCAATCAAAAAGGGAGGTGCACAACTAGATGTTATAACAGACCTAAATTCAAAATTTCAACATCCTACGGCTAATCGTTTATCAATTATGCGCGATACGTACATACGTACGTGCAGACGTCACGCCGAACTAATCAAAATGGATTCAGGGATGCCAAAATGGATATTTCCGTTGAAATCTGAAAACCAAAATTTTTCGTGATCACAATACCTCCTTTACTTCGTACAAGGAAGTAAAAAATGGTGTTAAACCCTTGTCGGGAATTGAAACTTAGACGAACTAAACTAGAAGTTTTTATGTTAACCGCAACACCAACTAACCATATATGCTTAGTGGTCTCATCCTAATTACAACCATTAAACAAATAACTGTAACATTTATGATTATTGTTACATGAAGTAGTAATTACTAGTAAAAGTACTACATTTACAACAAAGTTTTCATAGGAAGTCAGTTAACTGCTAATCTGATATATATTTATCTGAAAATCAAATATATTATGAAGTGCGAATTTTGAAGTATGTATAAACAAAATCTATATTTACTCTGCTTTTTATGTATATAAATTTGTTAAACAAATTATAACACACCAATTTATTTTCCGATATGGTACTAAATTAATTCTCGGAACAGAATTTTCTAAATTATGTAACTTTATTTCATATTATTGTATTATATTCACAGTAAAATTTAACTTCTACCCGTAAATAAATTAATGATAATTATTGTTACACTCAATATTTGTTTGGAACAAACAAAAATAACTGATGGTTGCATTAAAACTTCAAATTCAGTTTTGTTTACTTAGTAACCAGCGCTGTTTAAGCATTAATTAAACAACTGCAAAATTTTGATAAATCTCGGGTGTAAGTTTAGTAAATAACAAACTCAATGAAGGGTTACAATTTCATTAGTATACTTTGTAGGTCTATAAGCAGAAATTGTTTTATTGGCTGACTTATTTTATTATTAAAGCAATAATCCTATCAATCAAATTATTAATTGGCAGTCCTTTAACGCGTCTCTGTAAAACTAAGCTAACTTTCCTTTCTGTTTATAAATAATATAACAACGTATAATGAACATTAAAATGGGTCTTTGTGGTGAAGGTATTAGAATAAACGAAAAAATAAGTCTTTTTTTTCTAGATTGTGAATCAAATAAAGTAGCTTAACATTCTTTTGTTAAAAAACACTCTAATCAATCATTCAGTTATTTATTAATAATTTATTTTGATTTGAATGAACTTGTACTAATTATACAAATTAATTTTTACGTCAAGGAAAGATAACTGAATAATTTTATAAAAATAAATAATAGAAGTACACAATTAACGTATTTTTTATAACTTTAAATTTTTTTTTTTTTATGAAAAATTTATAATATTGTCTTTCGTTTTGGTTTTTGGATAATTATGATAAAGTTTGTACTGAAGGTTAATCATGTTTTTATCTGAAATGGTTTTGTGAAGTAGAAAAAGGGTATAAAACACTCATTGCTGCTATAAAACTCAGAAAAAAAACGCTTTTAAAAACAAAAGTTATCCAAAGGATTGTAAATTGTGTCGATAATGATAAATGATTACGCTTTCCAATCGTACAACTGGATAGAATACTTTTTCTCCATTCATTTTATGTCAAAACTGAAAAATATGTTAATTACTAAATTCGCTGGAGTTACATTCTGACCAAAATTTTTAGAATAATCAATGGTTTGTTTAATAAGTATATTAATAGAAACCATTCCTGAAGTCGAACAGTACTATAATAATACAGAGTGATTCAAAGAAACGGGAAATTTTTAAAGTTGTGTTGGTAGCCGTGGGCGATTGGTACCACTTGATAAGTGGCGCCAGTCTCTCTAACCTAACCTACCATTTAGTTGTCATGGATCCTTGGAGTGGTGCACAACGTGCATTTGTTATCAAAGCGTTTTACAAAAACAATGACAGTGCGAAGGGAGCGCGTAGAGAATTTCCCCGTCATTCTAATCTGGGATGGCACGACCGTGTTCCAATTAAAACATGGATATCTAATTTTGAGGAAACTGGTTCGGCAGTGAAAAAGAAACCTCCAGGCCGTGAGCGAACCGTCCGAACACCACAGAATGTTCAAGCTTTACAAGATGCTGTCATACGAAGTCCACATCAGTCAATCCGTCGTCTCTCAGCATCTTTACAATTGCATAGTTCAAGTATTCGAAGAATGTTAGTGAAGGACTTGCAATTCCATCCATACAAGTTGCAGATCGTCCAGGAACTGAAACCGAACGATGCAGTTGTGCGAGCACAATTCTATAATGTAATGCTTCAGAAGATAAATGATAACGAAGAGTTTATTCACGAACTGTGGATGTCAGACGAAGCACATTTCCACCTCAGTGGATTTGTTAACAAGCAAAATTTCAGATACAAGGCACAAGAAAATCCTACACAGCTACACCAGCGTCCGTTGCACAGCCAGAAAGTGACCGTGTGGTATGCTATGTCATCTTACGATGTTATAGGCCCTTATTTTTTTGAGGATGACAACGGTCTTGCGATTACAGTGACGTCGGCTCGTTACGTAGCCATGCTTGAAACCTTTGTTGGGGAACAACAAAAGAGATTTCCACCGATTCTTAACACAGCCTGGTTTCAACAAGACGGAGCAACGTCACATACTGCACGAATATTGATTGCAGTTGTACGCCGATTGTTTAGAAAACATGTCATTTCACGAAATGGTGACATTAGATGGCCTCTAAGATCGCCTGATCTCTCAGCTTACGATTACTTTTTGTGGGGTCACCTTAAAAGCAAAGTGTTCCACAGTAGACATGCTACAACGGAAGAACTGAAGGCAAAGATCCGAGAAGCAATTGCGGAAATTCCAGTTGAGATGTTACGTCAAACCATGAACAATTTAACGAAGAGACTTCGTGAGTGTTTACGTAGAAGAGGAGGTCACCTGGAAGATGTCATTTTTAAAAAATAAACTAAAATGTATGTATCCTAAAACGGCAACATTTGTACAATTACATGAAATAAAATTCATTTTCTAAAAAAAAATTTTTATTAACGTTATTTAATTTTTTAAATTTCCCCTTTCTTTGAATCACCCTTTATCTTCTGAATGAGTAATATTCATCATTTTACACTTACAGAATTACTGATCTTGAGATGCTACTTAACATCAGACCGTGCAGTCAGTACCAACACTAAAATTGTAGAATGAATGAATGCAGCAGTTCAATAACAATAACAAAAAATAAAAATAATTCAGATTAAATACTGATAGCAGAACTTAATCCATAAAGTAAAAGTATTAATCTAGTATAAAATATTACACCATATTAAAAAAATAAACGAATTTATAGAGAAATTACAATAAATGTTCATCATAAGGACCAATGACTGGTTTTTTAAGCATTTTTACGACTCAACGTTCTTGTACTTGAAAACTGCTAAAATTGAAAAAAGCTATAGTTTTCTCAAAAGCAACCTGAACGACAAACATGCGGAGGCACAAATACAATTAAGCAAAATCTGACAGTACTGTTAACAGCTGATTTTTGAAGTCGAAGGTTCTGAGGATAAAATCCTAGTAAAGTTAAGTTACTTTTATACGTGACTGAGTACTAGGAATAGTTGGCATAAGTATGTACAAAACTGAATATCGTACATATGATCCTACTTTGTTGGACTTAAGTGTTGTTTATTGTTCACAAACTGAACAGATGGCAACGTACACATTAGGAATAGAAAATTTAAAAAACGAAGTTGAAAAATATCACTGAATCCTTTTACATTATAGTTAATTACTTTTTTATATTTTATCTTTTTGAATAAATGTGAGATTATTTAGTCAGTTCTTCGAAGATTTAATGAAATACATACTTAGCTTCCTGTTTCATGATTTTGTTTTTTCTTTGTAGAAAATAAAATATAACGGTCAGCAAATGTGATTTCTTGAAGCTGCTTCTTGTACTGCGGGTGATGAATTGAAAAAAAAAAAACAAAAACAAACTAAGACTTTCTGAAATTTATGATCAGCAAATATTAAAAGATTTATTAATGTAGTTTAATTTAAGTGAAGATGAAAAACAAATAGTGATAAGTAAATATTACATATTAAATATATATTAATAACTTTCTAGAAAATGACTTGTATATTTATAAATGTAATATATGATTTTTCTAAGAGCTACATTGTAAAAAGTTAACCAATAATATAAAACATAAAATCGTGAAAGTAATAGAAGTAAGTTTGTTCTGTTAAGTAATTTAATTAAGTTCTTTGGCAGTTGGTAATAAACATAGAGTTGCTAGAGCAGTCAATTAATTAAACATCATGAAAATTGACAGGCCTTGAATCAATATAAACCTATATATATATATATATTGAGAGCTTACAAGTTACAGCCTTTTAGAATAAAGTTGGTTAAGTACAAAATTTAATAATTAATATAATATAGTATAAACTGTATACTACAGTATACAGTAATACTAATATAGTATAAACTGTATATAACTGTATACTATAATTGTATATTATAAGTAAATTCTAGTATATTATAAGAATTGAAAAGAACTCATTCTTAAAAGTTTCATAATGGACTTCCATAAAACATCATCCACCAAAGATGGAAATATGGGAAATACAAGAGGAAACGCCCCCACAAAATTCAGTAAAAAAATTATGAATATACAATATTTACTTTATAATCTTGCCTTTTTTTGTAAGAAAAGAAGTAATGAAAGCAAAATTAGGCGGAAAATATGGCAACCATTAGTAAGAAAAGAAAAGAAAAGTTTGTGTGAAACATTTAAGTAGCTAAAATAAGTAGATAAAATTTAATATTACCTTCATTCACATTACATTATTAAAAGAAAATTATTATATTATAATTTTCTGGTCTTCTAGACTGGATATTTCTCCTTGAAATATCCATATCAAATTCTCAAAAAAACCTCCTGCCTACATTGTAGTCATCTTTAAAGAAATGCACAAAAAACTTCAGAAGATGCAGTTACAAGAAATTTTGATCATACTTAATATTGTGATTATATATATATATATATATATATATATATATATATATACATATACAATGGTGTAAGTAATAATTCAGACATTAATTATTCCGGTAAATAGATTGCTTTCATGTATTATTGCTTAATACAAATTTTTATTAGAACTTTTCAACAATGTTCATAATTTTATTTTATATATATATATACACGAGTATATATATATATATATGTATGTATGTAGAGAGAGAGAGTTTATCCTTACATCACCAATAATTCACCTACAATAAACAAGCAAATCAAACTACTACTTAAAATTAGCAATTCACAAAGGAAGAAAACTTAAAAATTGATTAAGAGTGCAATTATCTAGTCAAAAGTCCAGAAGAAAAGAATATAAACCTGCAGAATAATTCCTAGGTTGAAAATCCTCTCTAAAAAGTAGAAAAAACTGAGCAAAGTAACTTGAAAATAAAACGAACCGAATAGGTCGTAAACGTCAAGGAAGATTATCATCATTTAAACAAGATTCTACTTCATCACCGTACCAATTGCCTCGTGTAGGAGAACGTATTTGGTATAGTCTTTCAACCAGACTATCGCAAAAACTAAATCGAATTTTTTTTCAATTATACTTTATCTTATCAAAGAAAGCGGTTGGACATTTAAACAATCGTCTAAATTTTTAAATTTAGATTTTTTTAAGAAAGGTTATAAAAACTAATTTAATTACGTTGTGTTGGAAGAATATTACTCAAAGTTTTTACTGTAATAAGTAAAAACAACTTTTTTTTTACTTATTAAAGTAAAAAACATTTCTGAAGTCATGAAATTATTTATAATACGTAAATATATTATATTTATAAAATAAATATAATTATCCATATATTTATATATATAAATATATCATATAGTATTATATGAGATATATTTATTGTTTAAATTATTAGTTATTTACATGGTTTTATTATTTCAAAGGAACATTTCAAATGGCTAATTCACGAATCGGTCATTAGAAGTGCACATATTGCGTGCTCAATCTCTTTCCATCTTAATTTACTTTAAAGATGATTAAAAAAGCAGTTAATCGATCTTAACAAGTCAATGAATGCAAGCTTCTACGACTGAAAAATAAAAGTACCGATTTTTAAAAAGTCCGATCAATTTTGGGTCAAAATATTTTAATACATCAGTACTTCTTTATCAGCGGTAAATTTATGCTTGTCTACTATATCTTATATTCCAACAATAAAGAATGAATTCCGCGAAGCAAACATCTCTATTATAACATAATTTTCTATAGTAAATGACGCACCTATCATTCGAAATTTCCTTTTGAAATTCAACGGGTTAATGCAACTAAATGAGATTGATACGTTTTTAATAGATGTCTATGTTTTATATATTCTCTTTGTAATTATTAATTTACTTACGAGTAAATGATAACTCGGTTTATTGTGCGGAATGTACTGCACACGGTGGAACAAGAGATATACTTCTTTCGAATAAAAATAATATCCGAAACTAGAAACTTCGTATCAGATTTATTGTAAGTTATAAGAATTGTCACATACAACTGGCGTAGACCTTTTCCTTTCATTGCTATTTATTTCTCACCACGTTACCGTATAAATTAATTTATGTTTTCTTTCAATCGCCAGGTAATAGGGTTACGGCAGGAGTAAACTATAAAGCAATGCATATTGTTTATGGTAGTAGTGTACACAACACTAGATAAAGAGGTTTAATTATGGCTTGAGAAATTAAAACATGAACATTTTACTTACTAGAAAATCAGCCTATAGATCAACAAACATAAGCATCATATCTATTTGACTTTTGCGTATCACGATCCACCCATTAAACTAGTTCTTTGTAGATCCTTGTTTGAAATGAGGTCCAGTTATAATTCTACTGTAACTACGAACTAAATTCTTATTTAGTTAAATTAAATCACTTATTCTACAAAAAAATAAAATGAATTACTTTAGGATAATTGTCAAATTGTTTTCATAGAAGTACCTTATTAATCGAAAAAAAAATTATCGAAGCCTAGAATCTGCTTAGCAAAGGTATTATGATAGTAAAAATTATCTTCAGCTCAATTATAAGAGTACTATTTTTTCATTTTAAGGAAGATGTAGTGCAAGTCATGATAATACTGAAGCCTTAGTAAGGATCTGACTGATTTCAATTCATTAAGAACAATAAGAATCCTTCTTAAAATGCCCATAGTGTTAAAGAACTCAGTATTTTATTAAGAGACGTTATTTAGTGAACTAGACTTAATCATCTTTTGTTAAATAAAATATTACTAGGAAACATCGGCTTAGGTCTAGGAGAAAATAATCTACATTAAAAAAAGGTGGACATGAAAGTTTATACAATTTAACAAGCTTAAGAAAAATGAAAGAATATGTTCAGAGGGAAAAACACTATTTTGTTTTTTTTTGTTTTTTTAAAAATAATATCTGGAAAATAAAATAATTTGTTGTATAAACTGGTTTAAGGCAAGGATATTTATTACATCATTTTAGAAATATAAATATATTATAGAAGAAGTAAACAAAACGTTTCGCTGACACGGCAAAAAGTATAAATTATGTTAGGTAGAATATTTATAAAGGATGGATAATAAAGAGTAACAAAAGCAATAATTTTTAGTTTGTAAAAAATGTTTAGAGTAAGTTTAATGTAAGAAAGATATTGGAAGTAGGACATAAAACACAAAATAAGTGTCACGGTAGTACGAAACAGAAAAAAAAGAAGAAAAATGGTTAATTATGGAAGGAAGAAAGTAGTAAAACATGATTTACCAAAATATTTATTCTGGAATCACTGAACTACGTTTAATAGCATCAGAAATATCCGTACTCGGAAAATACAGTGTTTCTAATAAATTTATTATTCTATAAGAAACAAATGATTTTAACATCCTTCACTAAATATTACATCATAAAAAAAAAATCAATATTTAATTACTTAGCATCAAATAAGGTTTCTTTATTAGATTTCTTACTAGGATTTTTCAGAAAGTTCTATACCCTAGGATTTTCAGAAAGTTCTATACGTGTATAGGACTTTATTGTAAAGTCCTATACACGGACACAAGTCCGTGTATAGGACTTTACAATAGGACTTTTCAGAAAGTCCTATACACGAGGTTGTCCTCGTGTATGAACGAAGAGGTAGCGCAAATAACTATGATATTTATCAACTATGTGTACTATTGAATTTAAACGTTGTCGTATACTTATTTAAGATGACGAACGCTTGGGACGCCCTAAAACCATTACGACTGACGAAATCGTCACAAAAATCTACAATGCCGTATTAAATATTCACCGAATCTTTAGTCAACCACTCCTTCATCGCGTCTCTTTATCGTACACATCTAGATATACAGTGTCCATTACAATTTTACGCGATATTTTGGGCACGAAAAAATTGCCGATCGGTGGTCCGCGTTTGTTAACAGTCTAACGGAATACGTATTCTACTGAACAACTCTCGAGAGTGTTTAGACTTATTTAAATGCGATTCAGCTGAGTTTCTTTTGAGTTTTTAAAACAGTAGAAAATCACGGTATCACCAATACACTCCACAGACCATACAATGCGTGGGACCAAGTGAAAGTGCGGCAAAGAAAGCGAAAATGGTTCATTTGCTAAAGTCATGACAATGGTTTTATAGGATTTTCTTGATGTGGTGCTCATAGACTACCTGAAAAAAGACAGGACCATTATCGGGGAGTATTATGCTTCATCACTGAACCGATTAAAAAGGGCTGTTCAGGCTAAAGTCCACAGTCTTGCCCAAAATAAAAGTGCTATTTTACCACGACAATGCGCCTGAAGATATCTCTCGGGATGTTGCCAAAAAGCTCTATGACTCTTCAAACTGCTTTTACTTGCACTATATTTGCTTCCTAATGACTACTTTCTCAAACCAAACCTGATGAAACGGTTTGCTGGGTGAAGGATTCTCATCAAACGATAAAGTCAATGCTGAGATAACCGCTTATTTTGCAGAACTGGCCAAACCACATTATACTCGTATTAGGGTATTAAAAAATTGGAAAGTCATTGTAGTTGACTACATAGAAAAAGTTTTGAAATATAACATTTTTTATATAAATGAAAAATGAAAATATAAAAAGTTAAAAATAAAAAGTTTGGAAAAAATCTAGTGTTTTCTTTCTCAGTCCGAGAAATTTCATTACGATCCTCGTGTAAGAAAACAGTGTTTGAATACTTTATCATATTAGGAAAAACTTATCAATTACAAAATTTTCGGTTAAATTAGCATTTTATCCCGTTTTTTTTTTTTTTTTTTTTTTTTTTTTTTTTTTTTTTTTTTTTTTTGTATTCCCACCTACTCCTCTGGAACTGATCTACAATCAAGTTTGACTCGCGCCAGAAGAGTGTCCTTTACTCTAGCTCGCCTCCCCGCCCACCGGCTGTATGTCCGGCACGGCAGGTCAGTTCACCGGTTAGCTCTTTTATTTCGTAGGTGGAAATTCCACCTACGACAAGCCGTCATCAGCGAGCGGTTTCTTCTTGACGAGCTTCCTCATCTTTCTTATTTATAACTGCGGTTATAAACGACGAGATCACATTAAAGTTATCCTCGTTAAGTAGCATTTTATCCACCACATTCTCCGTAGATAATGGCCCTATACGTCTTACATAGGATTGCCTGCTTTCAGTCCAACGGTTACATTCAAATACTACATGTTCAGGGGAATCATAAGCCCCACAGTAAGGACAGTTGTTCTTATCTACCCTTAGTCTCGCACATAAATAGGACCTGAACGACCCATGCCCTGTAAAAAATTGCGTTATCCAGTAATTTATGTCCCCGAACTTCCTTTCTATCCATGGTCGGATCAAAGGTATCAAACGATGTGTCCATCGTCCCGTGTTGGCTACACCCCAACGATTTGCCAATTACGCAGAATCTCTTCATATGCTTCTTTAGAAGGTTGTCCACATGCTATACTCACTCGCATCTCCGCCAGTTGTTTAAGCGGAGGAACTCCTGCAATTACGAGTACTGCCTCGGTGGAGACTGAAGAATATGCGCATATCACTCTTAAGCCCATGCGCCGTTGAATTCCTTCAAGGGCTCTTCTGTTCTTGTCGGCACGCATTTTATCCCGTTAATTTTTTTTTATGTGTGATGCTGACATCTTTACATATTCATAGAAAATAAAGAAAGAATTATTAAAACAGGATTGATTGAGTGTAAAGTATAACAAACAGCTACTGTAATCCGTAAAACAAAATTATGTGTGGGTTTTGGGTGTGCCTAAGTGGCATTAATCGGTTATAAGGTGCTGGATAAGACGGTAAACTACGATACCTTAGTACCCGATAATTTCAAAACCCTAGAACATCTTCGAGAATAGCATCAATAAACTGAAGGATATAAACTAATGATAAAATTTCAACAGCCAAAGACAATGTTTTATAAATTGGTTTAAGTAGGTCACCGAATTTAAACAACGTCGGATGAAATTTAATTTATATACAGTCGGTGGTACTTAAGATTATATTAAATTAAACCGTTTCGACAGTTCTTACGGTTTATGTTTTACTCTAACCCGAATTATGAATTTTACATATGCAATTTTTATTTTTAAACAGTTAAGAAAGTAAATAAATGTTCTCACCCTGATACAATTAAGTTACGCTTTTACGTTATACAGTATTTGAGTATTTTTACCAGTAATATATTGATTTTTGAAAGCAACCAGCCATTTGATCGTAAACATCTAGAAAATTTGTTTTATTCTAATTCTATTTTGTTTTATATAATTAATTTTTAAGAAAGATAAACGTATTACAACAGTATTTTTTTGTTGTAGTACGTTTATAGAAATTTTTTGTTTGACAGAAGTTATATAAAATATATTACTGTACATTTAGTTACATGTATTGTCTTACTAAAAAATTTAACTTTTCTTAAATATTCAAATATCCTTACATCTGTAAACATGTAGAATAAACATGTAGCACGTATAACACAATCAAAGCTTTGATTAAGTAAAACATCAAGTGAAAATATTAATTTTTAAGATAAGTCAAAGGTCAACGTAGATGACATGTTAGGTAAACTCAGTTTCTCTGCAGTAGATAGATACATAAAGAATAAATAAGGTTGCAAAGTTGTTTCCTTCTTACTAACAACCAACCCACCGCATACAAGTTGCTTTATATCTCTAACAGAAAGTCTAAAGAGGCTTCAATTATATAAAATATTTGTACCGGAATGAATTCTAAATGATATTTTCTAGTTACGGCTAAAGATATACATACTGTGCATAAAGTGTTGTGCAAGCGCAACCGTTAAAAATTTCATAATTAATTTAGACTATGTACGGCACTCTGACTCATCATTATATTACTTTACTAAAACATAGTCTCTTAATAAAAAGACGCTAAATATTAAACGACAAAACTATAATAATATAAAAATTTTAAGTACTTTTTACTTTTAAATTGTGTGTCCTAAGAAACAAAATTAACATTAACTTATATGGAGCATCTGAGTTGACCCTCAATTAAATTATTTATTTCACGAAAAAAAATAAAAAGTAAACTTCAACAAGTAAAATTAGATTTTCTTGAAACTAAAATTACGTAACTGAAATATTTTAGAACATAAGAAAATTACATAAGGCATTATACAAATAAAAACGTAATTACAGTAAATGATGGAGGTTTTCATTCGGTCTGTTTTCTTAAAAATAATTTACGAGGTAACAGTGGAACACATAAAAACAAAGATAAATTTTATCAGACATCTTAAATAATTCTGGATATTTATTCAATATTTTTATTTTATAAAACGCAATTAATTTAAAAAAAATTGTGCAAATCACAACCGTACTTTTTAATTCTACGCACCTATCAAGATGGTCGCTTCTTGCGCGTTAATTATAATCGGCGTTTTTTGATAACAACACAGGGGTTGCGCAGAGCTCAGTTCCGGGGCCGGTTCTGTTCCTGATCTACAATTTTGACCTGCCTACTCCAACGTCACGGTTGCGTCTTACGCACAACATGGCGATCTTGGAGGTTGACTATAGCCCGGCTATTGCCTCGGAGAAATTGCAAACTGCAATGAATGCCATCGGCGATTGGTTGGTAACGGAGGATAATGGTTAATCCGGCAAAGTCCAGCCACGTGACGTTCACGATGAGTAGGGAAGATTGCTCTGCGATTCAGTTAAACCGTATCAGGATAACTCAAGTCACTACGGTACAGTACCTGGACTTTTACCTTGATCACCGTTTGACGTGGAGGGATCACATTAGGGAGAAAATGAAGTTGCTTGACATTAAGCTTAAGATGTACTGGGTGTTGGGTAAGAGATCATAACTTATTTTGTCCAGCAAGGTTCTGTTTTACAAGGCTTTCTTGAAACCGACAAGGACGTACGGGATTGTACTCTGCAGAACGGCCAGTAACAGCAACATGGAGGTCATTCATCGGGTTCGCAACAAACTTCTATGGAACATAACCCACGCACCGTGGTTCGCGAGGAATGCTAAGATCCACGAGGCACTCATACGTTTGAAAAGAAGTTAGACGTCCGGTTTCGAGGTATATATCCAGATTTGATAACCATATTAATCATCTTGCTTTGAATCTGCTACACAACAGCGAGGACGGTATAAAGTACAAAGGCTGTACTTGACCTTATTGATGGATGACCCGTTATAATAATCTGGTTTGGCGGCTTGGTGCTCACGTTTATTGTTTCTTGGTTGTTTCAAAGTTATTCTTTCGTTTACTGTTCTATTTAAAGTTGTTTATTTTGTGGTTTTAATGTTAATGTTGACTGGACATTCAAAGCCACAATCAACTGTTATATTATTGTTTTTTTATTACTTGAGGATTATCATTGGATGGTCCTCTTTCAGGAGATGGTCAGCTTCATTACTTATAGCTTCATTGTAGAGACTGACTTTAAGTAAATAAAGAAATTCAGCAAAGAAAGAAATTAATTTATTTAACGTTGATTGCATGTCATGCATTCCATGAAAACCTTGTATAATTACAGACAGTGAGTAAATAAATAATTATAATTGATTAAGGACATGTTTTAGAATGTTTGGTATATAATAGACAAGATAAAATAAATTATTGTTACTGAGTAGTTTACTGTTAAAGACAGCATAAAATTCTGCGAGATTTAAAACTAATTGTTTTTTCAGATTCTTTCACCTGAGAGTAAGTTTAAAATATCAATTTTAAAATCATTCTATAGATCAAGATGTGTTATTCGAAATAATTTAAATCTACTGAATCTGTTACAGATAAGAGTAGGAAATTAGTTCTAAAATAAATAAAAAAGTTCTTGTTATATATTAAATTAATATATATATATAAAAATGTAGTCAATATTAATGGAATAACATTTAAAAAATATCACTGTCCAGACCAGAGGCCGATATGCATTGGTGAATTCATTCCATTCTGGGTTTTAATTCTAGTCACGATAGGATTTTTTCACACACTACACAAATAATTAATTATTCAACAAAATTGACAATAACTGTAATTGGAGTTAAACTGAAATCATTAGAATTTAATAATTAAATAAATAAACTCTGTTTACCCGAAAAAAAAAACATTTTTGTACTCAACGCCATCGTATACATAAATAAAAATATTAAAAATACTGTTAAATAATTGCGAAATCATTTTATCATTTTAAAAATAGAAAATCCTCTCATTGAAATCATATGTTTTTTTTTTTAATTTTTCGTTAAAAAAGTATTTATCCTTTTGTTTCATTCATTTCTTAAGTAAATGAAATTTAATAAAGATAGGAGGTAATGTGGGAGTGATCCTACTAGTGAAATTATGTAATATTTTCTTCCTTTTGTTCAAAATAAATAATAAAAAGTAAATGCATTTGTGGTAACTGCATGTTTGATGTAAAAATAATTAAAAAAAAAAAAAAAAAACTAGCATAATATAGAGGTCACATCATTTTTTAAATAATTAATTTTTTTTTCATTAGTAATTACCAAAATATATATAAAGTTTGACTGATATAAAATTTCACCATTGTATTGCACAGGTTTTTTATCCACGGCCTAATTAAAGCAATTAATTTTTTTCTCAAAATACATGTTTGATATTAAAATTAAATCTTGGCTTATTATAAAATGTTTGAATATATAAAGTTGTAATTCAGTAAATTAAACAAAATTATGTAATTGAATTTACAAAAATAATTCTTACGGTTTTCTTTGGATTGAAATTATATTAATTTTAAGTCCTCTACGCGTAATATTTTAAGCGTTTCTTTTTTGTTTTAAGTTTCATTAAATAAAGTTAAGAAATACTAAATGCACGGTACTATTTTTTATTATAGCAATTAAAATGAATCAGCAAAATTTTATTAATCCTATTAATAAATAATCCAGAAGTAAAATTAATAATAAATTAAATCCAAGTTAAACAAACAATTTACTATGAAATTGTAACTGCATGATATACTCTAGAGACGACTAATTTGAATAAATTTCCTCAGTATTTTCCCTTAAATTTTGCCAACTGAGAACAGATGAAGTAAAGGAAGAGTTATTTTACGTACAATGTAATATACGCAGCGGGTTCAGTGAATCACCTACTACGTCTCATGCAACTGACAACCTATACTACTCTTACAAAACTTTTAATGTCTTTAACAAAACAAGCGCAACGATTCTTTACGATAAAATAACTAAGACTTAATGGAAAAGTTTTCCAATTTTTAAATCACAGATGATGATACCACAACATTTACAGTGGTCAGTTAACCCTTCATTCCATTTTTTATATTAATTTCTGGTTATAGTACGTCCTCTTGCCGGTTTCCGAGATTATAGAATAACCTTTGCATATATTCTATTTCATGTTCTACTGAAAAGCAATATCTAATTTGGATTTTTATGTTCTCAGAAGTTTCCAGAGATTAGAAAAAGTTCTAATTTTTTTGTAGCACAGATTTCAGAAGTTTACTAAATTTTCATCGTTTTATTTTATTTTTCTTTACCTAGTATTTTTAGTGAAAAATAAATAAAAAATAACGTAATTGGCGTATGATACTGATAGTAATCCAACACCTGAGAGTTCCCTAAATGAATCGATATCGGCTACTTGTGATTCCAACTGAAGAAGAAATCATCATTCTTTTAATACATTGAAGAGCATAATAATAGAAATGCTTTGAAATTTACAGAGCTTCTTACTTTTGTTTTCATAAAATTATAAAAAATTAGTTCCTTATAAAAAATTAGTTCCTTATAAAAACAGCTGGTTGTTCTAAAGCAAGGTCAAACAATATTCTGGTATACATAAAAAATAATAACAGACCTCTATTCTCAACATACAATTTTCTTTTGAAACCACGAATTTAAATTAGCATCATGAATTTCATTTTTTTTTCTTAAACAAATAATCATTTATTAATTTTTAAAAAGTTAAGTGGAAGAATTTTTTCCAATAAAATAGGCTTTTCAGATCGATGAAGTAACTATGCGTGCACCCATTATTGTTAAAAACGATCATAAAAGTTTTAAAAGCAGTTTTTCAGAGTGATTAATTGTCATTTTATGTAGCTCAAATACAGGTACAGTAAACGTTATTTAAACTGATATTGACATTTTAAAAATATATATACCTTACTTAGAATAAGTATACTTTGAAGTTTACATAAAAAGAATAAAATATTGATGATACACTAAACGCAGGTTGCTGGTGAAACTTCAGTAGCTAGAAATGCCTCCATGGGCCATGGATGAAGAATCAATTAAACCGTATTAATTAATCAGTAAACCGGAGTGCCCCCCTACAGTTGTGTTAGGGCTTAGTTGTGTGTCCGGCTCCACGGGGGGGGGGGGGGGGATAAGAAATGATGCACTCAAAAAAAAAAAAAAGGTTGCTGGTGAAAGTAAATTAAAAATAACTTCGTTAGAACTTCGTCGGTAAAAGGTGACGAAGTCAATGAACTACGTTTACAGTTCTAAACGTGGCCTAACATAACACTGAAATGAAAATGGGGGAAGAAATAATAAGCGTGAAAACATTATATTTCAGTTTAATTAGATTAGTAATAAAAAATACTTTCAAAAAAAAATCTCGAATTTTGTTAGACAACGTTTTTGTTCCATTTGATGAACCGTGGGATTCGAATATGTCATTTTATTCGTTTAATATACCTTTACGAATCGCGCCGCTAGATAGCAGTACTTGATAGTATTAGGTAGCGTACAAAAACTTTATAATGTACTTGAAATAATAAAATTTAAAAGAAAGTATACTACAGCTTGTTTTTATGTAAATGAAAGCACAGAAGATGAAATAATTTTTTTAATCTCCATCACTTCTTTAATAAAAAATAAAGTATTAATACAAGAGATTATAATAATTTTATTAAAAACAGAAGAATATGGTATGAAATGAATGATATGATTATCAAAAACAATTAGCCGTGAAATTCAATTTGTTTTTTCTAAGGAAATAAATTTTAATAATACATCCATAAGATAACAATCAGTAATTCATAAAAAAAATAATCTAACAAAACGCGGTGATTTCCAAAAAAAATTGCAATGAAATTATAAACCGTACGGTAAGAGACTCGCAGATATCATTTCTTCCGCTCAAAAAATAATAATTTCTGTAATATAAATAAAACTAAATGATATTGATAGCAAAAATTTAAGACCTACATTTCTATTATCAAAATCTGTTATTAATTTACAATTTTCTTTTAAAAAAAATACATGTTAAATATACGTATTGTAGATAGACAATAGATATACAATAATAGATAATAAACAATGCGTTCCATATAATATTAAAAAAAAAAAAAAAAGTTGCAAAACTAACCGGTCCGATTTCATTTATAACACATATCACATTTATAACACATCACATTTACAGAAATAATATAGTTCTTATGATTATTCGTTGTTTAATAAATGAAATCGAGCTTGTAAAAGTTTTGTAAGAAATTTTTCTGTTTTTTACTTATTACAGCAAGCATATAGCAATGGTGCCCAAGTATGTCGGTGCATGGGAGCTCTGAAAGCTTCGGTGAGTAGGAGCCTGGAGTCAGTGCAGAGACTGCGCATCCGCTCTCGGCCAGGACATATGCCGGTTCCACCGGAGTACCGGATCGGACCTCCAAGGTTAGTAGCCCTGGAGTGGGGGTGTACCCCGGCGGCTAGCCTTGCTACAGAAGGGATCAACCGTTCATGAATATTGAACAATCAAACGTGGCAATCAAACGAGGATGCACGTAAACACGCTCGTTTAGAATCCTCCGATTCGCCACAAGCGAAGAGGAAAAAGAGCAAAGAGTGTGACAAAATCAAGAAAGATGCTGATAGAATCAGTAAAGATTTACGTAAAAGCTCATTTGGCTATAGTGTACCTAAGCCAAGATTTTTAATTATTTCAAAGGAGAATGGAAACTTCCAAAAAGTTAGTCCATTCTTAATCGCAAGAGAAATTACAAATTGTGCTGGTGGTCCCGTTAAAGAAATTCGAAAGACGTTTAATGGATTGCACGTCGAAACTATCAACGACGTGCAAAGCCAGAAAGTCCAGGCGTTGAAGAAGATCGGTGAATTTGCGGTTTCTGTTCAACCGCATAGCACACTGAACTCATCCAGAGGAGTTGTTGTTTGTCGCGATCTTCTTAATTGTGCAGAAGAAGAAATTGTACAAGCAATGTCGAGTCAGGGAGTGACTCAGTGTCGCAGACTAACCATGCGAAGAAATGGTGAAGTTGTTCCTTCGGCCTCGCATGTTTTAACATTTAATAGGCCGAATCTTCCTGAAAAGGTACGAGCTGGCATCCATCGGCTTGATGTACGAGCATTTATTCCGCAGCCGATGAGATGTTTTAAGTGGCAACGATTCGGACACACAACAGCTAAATGTGAAGCGCAGGAAATATGCATATTTGGAGAGAAAACACATGAGGGGGACCTATGTAAAGACCCTTCAACCTGCGTTAACTGTAAATGGCATCGCAATTGTCGTTCAAGAAACTGCCCTACATATAAATTAGAAACAGCGATTCATGAAGTTAAAACGCTTCAGAAGGTCAGTTATCCTGAAGCGAAGAAGATTGTTAATCAACGTACACCACGACCATCGACTTCTTACGCAGAAGCAGCGGCTGCCCCTTCCACATCTAAAATTAATGTGGAGTAGTTGCTTAACACGATGGCACCAAGTCTTGCGACAGTGATTGAAAGAATCATTGATTCAAAGATTGAGTCGACTCACCAGAGAAAACAAATTAAAGATGAGAAGGCTCATCCCCAGACTGACGCCGTTGACATCAGAGACGCACCAGCACAGTTTAAATCACCAGCTAAACCTGCGATTATTAAGCCACCAACTGAAGTAAGAATAAAAAATCTTGACTTATCTAGCAAAGAGAAACGGATCACTCCGTCGTCTAGTCACAAGCTTAAAGAAATTGTGACAAGAAAATCTGAATCTACGGAAATGGAGGTACAAGTTATTATTGAGAAACCACCAGAAGTAGAGAATATAAAACCTGTACCAATAGAGCCTCCAAAAGCGCAAAGATCAGCTTCGGTGAGAGCATCTATTTCAGCTGGACCCACTACTGCAGTAGAGATAGAGTCCGGCTCATCCGCCGCGGAGACATCATCGCTTATTAGTTTAGATTCCCGAGCAAAGATGCTAACAGCACCGACGAAACTTTCATCAACTAACGTCTGCCGCAGAACGTCACTGGCATCCAAAATAGAGGAAGACGATGCCATGTCTGAGGCCTCAGATACGCTGTCATCAGAGGTTGAGGCCGTCAGAAGAATGGAGAAACGTAAGAAAGGATGGCCAAAAGGAAAGCCTAGAAAGTAATATTCTGGATTCGAAGTTAGAAGAACGTAAATTTTTGAACATTTTTGATTCATAAGAATGTGAATAATTGAACCTTTTTTTTTATTTTTATTTTTTGAAGTGGGATGGGGCTAATGACCAAAGTAGTCGATGCCCCTAAAAACCTCAAAAAAAAAAAATAAAAAAAAATATCTTTGTGTTTGATGGCCTCCACATCTCCCATAACAGCCAACCCACCTCCATGAAGTAGTAACTAACAGGAAACTGAGTAACCAAACTTATGAGAAAAAATGCATAGAACAGTAAAGAAAACCTTAGTGTATGGACTAGTTCTATCAGATAACGTGTAAAGCAAGGAAACGTCAGAACACTAAGTTGAATATAAATATGATTACTAAACTACAATATACTACAAATTACAAAAGACTTGGTAATGCGGTAAACCAAAAAAACTAAATAATGACATGTAAGTCACTAATAATAACAAAAAAAAAACCATAACGAGACCCCAGTGAAAAAGCCTACCCAAATATATTCATTATATTGCTGGGTTTAAATGAAATATATCTACCAGCCAACCATACTCGTTCAGCCTGCTCACATATCTTGCTAAAGGGTCAACCTGCTGCCAGAACAAATAAAAGGAACACGTAAGCTTGTATTTCCCAAATCACACTTAATAACCCCATTAATAGTTTTATGGGCAAAGATTAATTCTTATACAATGCACCTGATTTTGATCTACTGCATTTCCAAAAACAGCACTCATCCTGTAATTTTCAAAGGAAGAGATGGCATAACGAAGATGTAGCTTATAGAATAGTCGCTTCTGTACTGCTTCTATATAAAAGCAATAAACTGTAAAATGTACTATAGGTATAGTCCTGAACACAATTCCAGATGGCATCACAGAATTCAAGAATTGGTCTAACCATGATCTTGGTGCAAGATGATATCTGTACACTAAAAACGCCGACAAACCCAAAGAAACAAACCAAGATACCTTCTGAACTTGTAGATTATCATACCGACGCGTTCATTGAAAATTGACTTTGAACCAATGCAAACCCCAAGATCAGAAATACTTTCAACACCCTGTATAGACTGCTGACCAATCCTGTTAATATACTTTGTTGTAAACCCACCAGCTTGGTCTAATGGTGAACGGGTCTTCGAAAATCAGCTGATTTCGAAGTCGAAAGTTCCAACGTTCAAATCCTACTAAAGGCAGTTACTTTTATACGGATTTGAATACTGGATCATGGATACCGGTGTTCTTTGGTGGTTGGGTTTCAATTAACCACACATCTCAGAAATCGTCGACCTTAGATTGTACAAGACTAGACTTCGCTTACACTCATACATATCATCCTCATTTATCTTCTGAAGTAATACCTGACGGTGATTCCCAGAGGCTAAGAGAAAAAAATATATATATATACACTTTGTTGTAAGTATTTTCCTACAGAAGATTTTAAGTGATGTTTTGCGAAAATGAAGCACCATTCTTTTATCAACTGACCATTTATGAATTATATCAATATCAGATTGCAAAACCGCATGATCAGAATGCTTTAACGCTAGTTATAATAATATTAATATATGTCCTGGATATTGAAGTATTTAAATAAACTGGTAATTAATTTACATGCTACGTACAAATGCCTATGTAATAAAATGAAAAAATATATTTATTCATTGCGTGGGTTTTTTAAAAAAGAAACAACAGGTATATCAACAGATTCTGCAATGTACTTTCAACGAAATTTACTTCCACTGCTTTTTATAAAAAAAAGCAACCTAAATATTTCATTAAATTTGATTAGAATTTCGTACTTGGAATACAATTTCATGTATGAACTTTATTTATCTCATTTCTATTTATTTTTTCGTTTTTTAAATCTATTTATTTATTTTATCTGTTTATATTTTAACGAGTAAAAGTCAGTCAGATAATAAATATAAAAAATAAATAAAACAAGCAAAGTAAGAAAAATAACGTACACGGTAAAAATAATAATATTTGAGATAAAAAGAATTTTCAACAGCCTTTTATGTGACTCCATTATAACTGAATATTTTTAATTAACCAACTCAATGTACGTTTCGACTGCAAAGGGTAAGAGGTAGATAGAAGTGAGGAAGGTGGTAAAGAGAACGAGAGAGAAAAAGCAAATGATTCAGTACATATATTCGTATAATTTTAAACGAAATTCAAAAGAAACAATACTTGCTATTTCCTTTTGGCATTTTTCTTTCTTTAAAAAGGGCAATTTTGTTCACAAATTTATAACAGAAAAATACAATTTATTTTATAGCAGGGATATATATCTAGATGTTAACTTATTAAACAATTACGAGTATTTAAATCAATATCATAAATGAAATTAATTTATCATTTTTCTTATAAATAAATTCGCTAAATAATTAATTAAATTTATTTAAAGTAAATCTTGATTTAAATCATTTAACTACAAAAATAATGTAAATTAAATATATCTATTTTCTTAAATAGTAATTTGAATGAACTGAAGACAAACGCTGATTAAAACGATGGAAGTCAGATACAGTCTGACTACAGTACGTGCTCCAACATCTGCAAGGGGATGAATAAAAGTACAGGGTGAACAAAACACGCCCAAATTAAATTGGGTCGTTTGCATATACGGGAAAGGGATTACAATTAGGTTTATCATGTTCATCGTTGGTCTGATTATACCCTTAGGATCAATACTGGAGACTGCAGTTGTTTACGCCCCATGTTTTAATCGACGTTTTTTTTAATGCTTCTATTTAATATGCAATAAAATTATTATCAGGTCATTAGGAATATATATATTTATTCCTTTATTTTTTTTTTTTTTTTTAGTAACTAAAAAATTTAGTACTTTTGTATCTTCATAAACATTTACAGAGTAGAAGGCAGTGAAAATGATATTAATTCATAAAATAATACAAAGTGATGGTATTCGCAATTACGATAAAACAAGGATTGATGATTCTAATAGGGATTAGATAAATTCATTTTTAACTACTAGCCAGTATAAAGTCTTCATAATATCTATTTCACAATGAATTAAAAAATCAATACATAATAATTTTATCTAATCTATTTTTTACATTATATATGATTTTTTTTTATAATTTGTGTTTATGCACATTCTGTTAATATTTACCTTAACTTTAAGATTTTAAGTATATGATCAGAAAAAATATGAATCGCAATGATGCAGTGAACATCGAAAAATGAACGAATTCATTTTTGAAGAAACGTTTTGGATACAGTAGAAAGGCTTTTCAATTCAATTTAAGCTCTATTTGTAGCTTTATAATAAAATAATCCCTTTTTATTGAAAAACAATAAACAGAATTATGAATTCTCTTTCAAATTGTTTTGTCAAAATAATTATTACTAAGTTTGTGTACGAATTAAATAAATAAACAAATAAAATACTGATTAATTCTATACTTGCGGAGGACGCAATGAATGTTGAACGGTGAGTCTACTGTTTTGGGTTCATGAAAAATAATTGTTTTTATCATTTTTGGGGTTTCCGTACTCCATGAGAAACATTTGTGTAAAAAAATTGTTAAAAACATTGTTCCTAAATGGTGATAATAAATTAAAAGAAAATAAATTTTTAAAATTATATAAAAAAAATACAATGTTCCAGTCTTAAGTTGTAGTTTTTTCAGAAGGGGTGAAGACTTTTGGCTAATTTTTTTTCAAGAAATAATTTTTTTCAAAGAACTGATGGTGGTTTTGGGGTTTGCGGGATGTGAAACGCAAAGATATGTCGAAATTTTTCGGAAGTCGAATCATGGTACTATTACAATAGGTAGCTTTCTTATGAAATCTATCTAAAAATAGCAGTACATCAATTTTATTAAGTTGTTTTTATATAAAATTCTATATTATTTTTATCTGTATCATCATACATTAGTTTTGAAATACATTTAGTAAAAGAGGATGATGATAAAAAATCGCTGAAGTCACGGGGTCTTAATATACGACATATTTCCCATAAAATAATTTTTACTAGGTTTTTGAGATGTCTAACTTAATTTTTTCAATCACTGATTTTATTTTCATATTAAAAGAACAATTGATTTTATTTTCATATTAACTATCTAAACCTTTCCCTTACTGCGTTTAAGTAAACATTACACATTTTTTTACAATAAAAAAGGAGCAAGGCTTAATTAATGCTTTGCTTTAAATATTTGTCACAATATTTGATATGCCTTTGATGTATACAAGGCAATTAGTTACAGTAAGCATTACCTGAGAGTAATGTTACTCATTATACTGCCACTCATTGAATTTCAGCTAAATTTAGGGACATGTTATGCTGAAATGCAATGGTAATTTCTTACTCTATTAAGATAAAGAGTAAACTTTTCATCCATGCTTGCTTACTTTCCTTAGTAAGCCTGCATGGATTGTTCCTTTTCTTGGAAATGTTTACGTCATTCTTGAAATTGATTCAGGTTGGGTTGACAGTAATCATTACAATTATCCCAATCATAAAAATAAGGTAACTGTAATCCTTTGATAACCTGTTGTAGATCAAATGAATTAAAAATAAATAAGTAGGTCGGTAGATATTATAAATGCTATTTTTCTTAGTTTAGAAAGAATATATATAATGTTCAGCATGTACTCGTAAATATAAATAACTCATTTAATCAAAATACTTAATAATACAGAATCACTTTGCTTACTAAGAGTACGATGAGGTAAATTATTCAAAAAATAAAAAACGTTATGAACTTCTTGACATAAATCTAATACTCAGCGAATTGATTTTACGAATAAAAAATACCATAACTCATCACCATATGGAGAATGTACGTAGATTTATTATTTTTAAATTTCGATTTACGTTAATGACGATTACGATTTTAATATTAGGAATGAATATATATGTAGGATGAGGGAAAATATTAATGGTGAAATTTATTAATGCTTTGACTTGCTCTTCATGACCCACTCGAGCAGCTGAACCACTTCTGATAAAATTTAAGTAATGAGACCCTTTAACTTAGTATTTATAAAGACTAAGAATTTGAGTAAAATACTTCATAATATAAGAATAATAATAATTCTCTTAATTTACTGTACTATGATTATTCATTGTTATTTTTTTTATTTTTATAACAGCTTACTATAAAAAATAGACTTACTTCAGTAGAAATAAAAATTGAAAAATTATTTTAATATCATCACTATTAAATTATTTATATAGAATTTTTCAAAAACAAACCAATTCCTTAATTTTATTAATATCCATTGATTTTGAAAGTCGCTATCATTATCGCTAAATACTTTTTTTATACTGTGGACCAAAGATAATATTAAATAATTAAATGCATATTATTAAACTCTATTTTTAATCGCGCAATATGATACGATAGATTTAAATTTGTTCATCGGAGTTTCAGCCTTTGCGAGCCCTTCTGAAAATTATATAATAAAAGAAGATTAAATATACGCAAATAATTTATTACAATAGTATCTTAAGTTTTACAAATTTATTTAATATTGATGATTCAGTACTTATTAATATGACATTGGTATGTGATAGATTACAAGCAATAAAACTTGAATAAAACATAAACTAAATTTTAAAATAAAGACGAACATGTTACATGTAGTCACAGTTTCTTTGAAATTTATTTAAATACTTTTGAATAAATGGTGTAGGTTACTTTCACGTGAAGTAATTTAAATTAGGTTTTAAAAAAAAAATTTTTAGTATTCATATCATTAGATAAAATCTTATTTGATTTTACTAAAAATCAATAATTCTTAGAGAGTTTAAATTTGTTCAAATAACACCCACTATTCGGTAAAATGGTATAAATGATCATGATTATTATTATTATCTTTTAGTCTCGGAGAGGTTTCACATCCGGAACTCCAGCACGAGGGACCATTCAGGCACACCTCATTAGTGTTGTGGTACATTTAACACAGTCCGCACAATCCTTTCTACACGTCTCCAGAATTACCAATCTTTGGGCTTTTGGAATTATGAGTTTAGGATCCAGGCCAACCTTTTCTATGCATTGCATAAAATTTATTCTAATTACTCCAGTTGTTGTTATTACCACGAGAATGATTTCAACTGAGTTCAGTCTGTAAATTTTTTTATACTCTATTGTCAGAGGGTGCTGTACTTGGTTATATTATCTGCTTCAGCCTTATCAATATTATGATCAGATGGTGAGTGACATGAACGAGATGAGCAGTCTTTTCTCTAATGTTGTGGAGAACAATTCTGGCCTACTCGCAGCAATAAATTCATCAGAACGTACGGGGAGATCACAATACAGTCTATAGTGCTCATTTTCCAACACAGTTCTGGTCTCATACTCTTAATAAAGACACTGCTCCCTGTCATCTACGAGTTCTAGTTTCAACGCCAACGCCTGATGAATTAAATTTACTGTATGATTATGGCGATGCAGATATTCCGTGTCAGCCAAACTGGAGCGCCAAGTTATCAAACGATCAATTGTCTCTGACGATTGGTGGTGGCACATCCTGTACTCATTACTGATGTCCTGATTTTCTATGAACTTCTTGTAATTGTTCGTCGCAACGACCTGGTCCAGGATGGAATGGATAAACCCCTCAGTTTCTCCAAATAGAAACCTATCCCTTAGTCAACGCATACATTCGTCCTTATCAGTATTTTCGAGAGAATGGGGAAATCTACCGTGGAGTGCCTTAAGACTTCCACGCCTGGATCCTATCACTGGTCGTAATGATACTGGGATAGAAATTGTCATTCAGTTTTAGAAGGGAGTAACCTTTGTCAGATGCAACAATTGCTTTGATGTTTCAGATCTGGAGAGAAAATATCTCTTCATCGTAGCAATTTGTCTGTTACAAAGTGACTTCAGGTCGAGGAAGCCTCTACCACCTTCTTTCTGAGAGATATACAAACGTTCCACTGCGGACTAGGGGATGCATCCTGTATTTTGTCAATGTTGTGCGTACCAAGATAATCAGTTTTTCAAGATCTGTCTGAAACCAATGAACAACTCCAAACGAGTATGTAAGAACTGGCACACTCGAACAGATAATGGTTTTGATTTTGTTTTTTGAGTTGAGTTCTGTCCCAGGATTCTGAGAGTCTCTCTCTCTCTCTCTCTCTCTCTCTCACTCTTTCCAACTCCTGTTTGCTTGATTTACTATTTATCATAAAGGTCCGTTTGAAATCAAGGTATTTGTAAGTGTCCTCTGCGTTTAGTAGTCTAACTCACCATTTCCCGGCAAACTGGAGGCTTTTGGGACATCCCCAATTCCTCCTTTTATAACCTTCAGAGTAGCACACTTCCCGATACCAAAGTGCATGTGGATGTCATTGCTGAATATGGCCGTAATATTCAGTAGAATTGTAAGCTTTATGTCATTGCTAGAATACAATTTGAGATTGTCCATGTACATTAGATGGTTGATAGAGTAAACACTTTCCCTTTGTCAACCAGTTTGAAACCAAGTTCTAGTTGGAACAACATACTTAAGAGAGTGTTCATGGCTATACAGAACCACAGGGGAATCAAAGTATCGTCCTGAAAAATACCGCGTTATATTGAGATTGGTGTTAACTTATATTTTCCCCCAGGGAGTACCAACTCTACACACCATGAACTCATTAACTTCTTCAGAAGATCAATGATACGTAGGTGAATGCCGTACATTTCTAAAACATGTAACAGCCAACAATATAGTACCGAGTCATAGGCCTTCTGATAATCTATTCATGGAATTGAAAGATTCCTCTTCTTTTTCTTTATCTTCTTCCCTATATTGCATCTATGACTAACTGTTCCTTGCAACCTCTAGCGTTCTTCCGGCAACCCTTTTGTTCCACAGAGTGAATGTTTTTCATAATTAGTGATCTTATGAGCCAGTAATGAGGAAATAATTTCGTACACCTATTTAAACACATGATTGGCTTACAGTTTTTTGGATCCTAAGTTTCCTTAGACTTTGAATTCAGGACTGCGGAGCAAATCACTCAATATCATTACCAGAGGGACGTGGAGAGCTACTCAGTACTTTCAATAGAAATTCTTACTACCGTCAGGTTCTGCTGTTTTCCAGTTATGTAGCTTATTCACAACTTGCTTGATATCATAGGAGGAAATTACGGGTGTGTCCATGACCGAAGTACACCTCCTGGCTTCATTCTGTATCCATTCTGCCTGGGAATTATAGCTAACAGTACCGGCCCACAGTTGGTACAATATTCTACGGTAGCACCGACGGTTGGTGGACCATCAGTACAATGTGCTTCACTGAGACTATTATAAAACTGTCTGTGGTTGAGGTCGAATTTCCTATTTTCAGATTTTCTCTTGTTCTATGTGTTGTGTCGTCGTAGTCTTTTCCCCAGAGCTGCAATTTGGCTTGAGAGTGTTGGTATGCCGGTCCATTTTGTTTAGAATTCTGGGTCATCTTGACCGATATTTTGTAATTTGAGAATGTGTTTGACTCTATCCCTTAGATACTGTTTACATTGTTTGCGTTTTTCCTTCCACATTGACAACTTTGGGATATCACTTAATAATCTCTTTATTTTTATTTTTCAATTCTTCTCATCCATTTTGGCACCTGTAACACTATTGTCGGACCTATATCCATACTTTGTTCAGGATTGATGCCCTGGAACTCAATACAGCCGTTCCAAAACAATACGCGTGTAACTGTAATAAATCCACAGTGGATATGGTTTTTGTGCTGAGAATCTCCTTAACTTTACCCAACAGTTGAAACGTTTCAACGTTCCTGAGGTTCGGATCCGTTCCGGCATACAAAAAGATATTCCTCCCTCCCCCCATCTCTTGTTAGATTTTGTGGTGTCCTCACTTGTGTTGGGCTCTTCGTTAGGTGTACAGCACTCTTCTACAGAAACTAAATAATGTTGATTGGTGTCTGCATTTAAACATACAGGATCGACAGCGGTAACTGAACTATCGAAATACTTGGTAAAAATTCATTCATTCATTTATTTCAACACATTAATTTTTAATAATGTTTTGTTCACTCACTGTAATAACATGCTTGCTTAGAATATACCTAAATCGGTCACATATCTGTTCAGTAAACCTGCCCAAATCCGGTCGTGCATTTTTGAATTCATGACACACCTTCACATATAGTTACCCTTGTCTTCCCCACACTGTGTTACTATGTGATACGTCTTCAGTGCATCAGTTTTCCTTATGACTCCATTTAAAATTGGCTCATGCAGAAGTTTTGTTAGGGCCTCCGACCTCCAATGACCGAGCCAAATTAACTGGAGACAATGATACTTCTGCTCTTTGTTGTTCCAAACTTTGCGTACCAGTAGCACATTCGGGTTCCCCCGTAAGAGTCAGTGGTCGTTTACACTACACTATTCCTACACTAGTGGTTTGCATGCTTTCGCAACCAGCACCAGCTTCAGGTTCGCTCTGACGATCCACAGGTAGCGGCCGTTTCCTTAAATTTTACCTTTTCAGAGACTCCATCATAAAATGGTGGAGGGTCTTTTACACCTACGGCCAGGTCTCAAAGAGGAACAAGGCACCTCTGCTCTGCTGCTCTGATTAGTCGCCTCTTACCATGGGGAGAGATCCTTAGGTACTATTCTCCAGGTGGTCCCGGTACCACAAGGGTTTTTTTTATTATTGTTGTTTATAAATGAAAAAATAAATAATTTTATTATTTATTATATTGTATATCAAAAATTATTATATATATCTTCCGATTCGCCAATAAAAGAGTATATCTTTGGAATGATACATCTGAATGTTTGTCTGTCCTCCAAGAATAGAAGAATCGTTGTTAATAAAATAGGTATGGAGAAATCTTCTGAATAACAATGATATACTATACTGCATACGTTAAATTTTTAATAAAGTCAAATGACCAGTAAGTGTCCTTTATTCTAATCCGAAGACCCAAAATTTGCGGGATATAAGACAAAATAACAAAATAATCTAACAAAACGTTAGATTTAAAAATGTAAATGGTACAAGAGTTAATGATAATTGAATTATTATTATTAATAAACTAAATCTATAAAAAAATTCTACAAAAATAACAGAAATAATTTATAAGAAATAACTATGAAAATATCAACAGAAGAAAACTAGATTTCTTTTATATTACATTTCTTCCATATTTTAGGTTTACTCTGATTTAAATCTACTAGGAATAAAATTTGGACATCGACAGAGTGTAATAAGATTTCACAAATGACCAGGGGATTCGACTAGTAACGTTTCGGATAAAAGGCACAGGTGCTATTACTCCACACTATAGGTTAACGAAGCAATTTTTTTTATTTAATTAAATTTCACATTCATTTCTTTCCCATAAAACAGGATGTTGTGTTTGTTTGTTTCATGTATGTGCTCACATTAGCACTCAAGAAACCACTAAGAATTTTTAGGATTTTGAAGCTTTACGTTGTAAAGGTTTTAATTGATAACGTTATTTAGTTAGAATTGTCTAAAACTTTTCACAAAATCATGTGTAATGAAACATAACCACCTAACATTTTCGCGACAGGCTGTAGGCCTAACCCACCGGGTTGGTCTAGTGGTTAACGCGTCTTCCCAAATCAGCTGATTTGGAAGTCGAGAGTTACAGCGTTCAAGTCCTAGTAAAGCCAGATTTTTACACGGATTTGAATACTAGACACGATACCGGTGTTCTTTGGTGGTTGGGTTTCAATTAACCACACATCTCAGGAATGGTCGAACTGAGAATGTACAAGACTACACTTCATTTACTACACTCATACATATCATCCTCTGAAGAATTATCTAAACGGCAGTTATCGGAGGCTAAACAGGAAAAAGAAAGGCTGTATGCCTGCTTTTACCTATTCATAAATAATTATTCATAAAAATTAATCTGAAGAGATATTTTAATGTTAAAAATTAAATGAAAACCTTTTTTTAGAAAAATATTTAGATTATTTGGTTTAAAAATGAATGCTGAGAAAATATATATAATAAGATATAAATAATATTATAAAATACGGTTCAATGCCAGTTTTAAAACATTTTCAAAATGTTTAATTTTGATTAATAAACTTTTTATCTACATCCCCTGTGTGTAAATGGTTGCACGCCAATTAATATTCTTTTTTTAAATTAATGACAATTAATATTTTAAAGCCCTTATAGCAGTTTCCAGGGTAGAGAATCCCACCATCTGAAATCATATATATTATACCTCTTTTTTATAATATATATATATATTTTTTTTTAAATTTATTTTACAGGTAAATTTTGTAACCAACAACTGTATTTAATATTATCATTCTATCTGTTTATAATTATTAACTAATATTTATCTATTTCATTAAAGAAAATCTGTTTAATATTGTTATATTATTACCACAAAAATCCAAAGAATATTTTTTTCCATAAAATAAAATACAATAATAATTCCTTTATTTGTTCAAGATAAGATCCATTGATCAACATAATATTCATTTTATATTTTCTGTGCAACTCAAGGCATCACTTAGCTGCAGTTTCTGGAACCTTCAGTACCGTCATGAACCTTAAGTCTAGACTGACTGTATTGAGTCTTTGGTTTGTGTGTGCGTGGTGAGGGGTGTTTGTGTTGGGGTTATGTTCGTAGTTCTGTTGGTGTCGAGACGTAGTGCATGTCAAGTATGAACATTGTGCAGTATATTTCATTCGGTAGTGACCGATTTATAATCGCAAATAAATAATAATTTTTTTGGTGCTACCAGCGGCTCTTTTTCTTGTGCAACCCCAACAGACCGTTTTAGAAAGTTAATAGAACAGTGCCTTCATACAATATTATTAAATATTATTCTTCAACTTTAATTAAAATGCGTTTAATTGGAAATAATTATGGTTAAGAATATATATGTACATTGATCGAAGGCAAGGTTTAAAATAGCACAAACAAACTTAATATGGAATGATAAATTAACACAACATTTAATAAAATCATTCCTTTCAGTAATAAGATTTAATAAAGTTTTACGAATGCCTATAGTATGTAATTATTATTAATTCTGTGAAATATACATAACTTTCTTTTTAATGGTTTCATTCAATATTCTAAATTAAAACTAAAACGAATAAAAATGTACCGTATATTATAATATTTACCGTATTTTTGTATTTCACGCAACTAAATAATTCACTCAACTGAACTTCTAAATAATATGTTTTAAAAATATTCTTTTAAATAAATATAATTTTCTCGCTGATTATCACATTTTACTTTATAACAATATAAATGTAAATTATAATATGTAAAATCATTTCCTCGCATAAATCACACACTTACTTTTAGATAAAAAATGTTAGTTAAACAAGTGCGTGAATTATGTGAGTAAATAGGGTGTATTTATGTGTATGTGTATATATATATATATATATATATATATGCATTTAGTATTCTTCTTTACATTACTAAATATATTATAACCCATGTTAGCACACCTAATAATAACTTACCACAAGAGAAATGTTTTACAGTTTACAATGTAAAATAGAAAACCATAACAAAAATATATTTTTTCATCGTAGTTGTGACGTAGAGTTTTACCCCAACAAAATCTCATATAACAATGATACGTTTACATAATATTCATTCTAGCTAAGTTATAAAACATGTTAATAATGCAGAAACTAGTTAAATAACTTCTATTTTAACAAAAAATAATATGATTGTTGTTATTATTACAACTTATTTTTATTCACAATGAAAGAACGTAGCGATGAAAACAGTTTCATAGCTCTTTTTTTTTAATTAATACCTAATTTTTTATTACTTCTATAAAAATTTTGAATCGATTTTATGACGGCGTCGTCCCATTATGTAGTTTTATGTATTATTAAACTTCGTCTATATATCATGATAATTCAACTAAATAAAATTTAATACTGAAAAAATCTTAACTTTATAACTACATTCATAAAAGAATTTTTTTTAAATTTTAATACTAAATTATAAAGTATGACAATTATTTATTATTATTAATACTTAATTATTTTTAATGATGAGTTATTATTATCTTATAGAATTTCCCGCTAATAAACACTTAACAACTTCTTTTTCAAATATTCTGTTTTTATCTTTTTATAAAATATGTGAAAGCAATATATAAAAATGGTTGGAATTTGGATTTTTAAAGTCTTCTTACCAAATAGATTAAAATAATTTGGTACCATGTACATTCTTTTATGTCGCAAACAAAAGGGCACATTGCGTCTTACTAGTTATTTATTATTTTGAAAAAATAATTTACAAAAGGAGAAATAGAAGGGTCAACGTATTACAATCCCTACAAAGATTTAAATTTGGGTCGTTTGAAGAAAAGGATGAACCCACTTTTAAGTGCTCTTTTTTGAAGTTTAGTTATAATTTTTAAATGCAAATCAGCTGCCAAACCCCACACCTCTACACCAAATCTTATTAAAGATTCCTTTAGGGCTTTATACATTAGTAAAAGAGTTTTATGTGGGAGAACATTTAATAATAATAAAAAAGGACCACGTCATTCATACAGATAAGTCAGCGGATCACAATCGAACTGTTATTGTCGTGGCAGACAAAGAGAAAAGATGAACTGGTTTTCCTTTCAAAAAAAAGACAGACGTGGTTATTCCTTTGAAAAACAATTTGAAGATGATGTATTCTGAAAAGAAAGCAAAGTATAAGGATTTGGAAATTTAAGTGAAGGAGCTCTAGAACTAGAAAGAGTATATTTTTCTGTTTTTCAGATGCGACGGGAGAGATTAAGTACTAGATCCATATTTAAAAAAAATTTATTCCTATTGTTGCAAAAACGTTGACTTCTTGGAAAGCTATAGACTGGTGGAGAAATATGTGATACTGATCTCGGAAGATTGCCAACAGAAGATGATGTACGAGAAACATTAACTCCTTAATATGAAAGTATTTCCTTTTGGTTGTGAGCAAACAAGTCATATTTTCATATTTCTTTAGAAATATACCGTTAAACATGTAATAGAATTCTTTTATTCCTTGTCTAGTTAGAATCAAATAAACGCTAAAAATTGATAATTAGTCAAGCAATAATAAAACAAGTGATTAAAGAGGAGGATAGTGATAGTTTTAAAGTTATCATCATCCAGGAACTCATCAATAAAAAACTGCATCCTTCATAGTGAACACTGGATGAAATTTGCAACTATGTGTGGGACTGCTATACTGAAATGTGTTTTTTAAAACCAAAAAAAAATTCTGAAATAAGACTATTTTGTTTTGCAGAACATGCTTTTATGTAGAATAGGATTTCAGAGGTAATTCGAATTACACGATTGAATCTGTACAATGCTTAAATCATACCGCCTTAGAAAGCAGTACATTTTGGAGAGACTTTTTGCTGAGCTAAGAAATGGTGATAATGTTAAAAAGGATTAAAATTAATAAAATATGAGGCCTAATCTTGAAAATTATTTAAGGATTTCTTCCAATTTTAAGAAGTAGATGAGATTTTAATATGTTGGCTCTAATTTTTTCCGTTTTACTTACAAGAAAAATGTTTACTGGGTGAAGAATTGTACAGCAGGTAACAGGTTGGAATAGTGTCTAAATATTGTATTGTTGCCAATTGCAGTGGTAACAATCCAATGTAATTAGTTTTTTTATTTGTAATCTTATTATTTAATCAAGATTATTCCAGCCTCAATAAAATAATTTTCAAAAATATTTTTGTATATAATAATGATCAGAATTAACTTTTTTTACCATATCTAAGGAGAATATATGCATTGCATGTATTTAGTATTATAACATACCATGTGACAATTTTATTATCAATTATGGTTTGTTATAATGGTATTTAAAATGTTGTGACTTACGTTGTTTCTAAGTGTTTCTAAGTGCTTGTTCTAAGTTCTTGTTGCTCTAAGTGATGTTCAGTTATTACAATAAACACAAATTATGTTAATTAAAGTGCTTTATTTTAAGATATATTATTGAAATATAAGTTATAACGTACGAAATCATTAAAAAAACATGTTTTTTAATTATTTTTTATTTTATACATATATATATATATATATATATATATAGTTAATTTAAAAACTTGCATTGAATCCAAAACCAGATGAATAAAAAAAAAATTTCCTACTGCATATTATCAGCTTCTTCTATCTCTTCATCACCAATTCCAGTGGATTGCCATTTGTACATATTTTCATAAAATTCAACGCGTTCTGAAATAATTTATGTTATGTCTTTAAATCCTCAATTTTACTTTTGTTGATCGGAACTCTCATTTGAGGATATGCTAAAATGCTAAGAAGATTTAACGTGATGTTAGGTCATTTCCTTTTGCGTACATCAAACTGATGTTTCTGTAAACCGTTAGTAAAATATTCACCAGTGATATTTTCTTGTGGCTTATAAGTAAAAGACATATTTATTTTGAAAAAGCTTAATGAAATTGTCTTCAGTTCTTTTGGTGTATGCTTTCCATATGATTCAGTTGATAAACATATTCGTAATAGAACAATGCCATCTTTGACAGTTTTGCTATAAACGAACTCATGGAATCATAATTTTTGTTAGTTTCTAATAATTCGACATTAGACTTTTGAGCAGCATTCGTTACTACATTACAGTACTCTTCCAAAACATTAATACAATCATACTCTGAGTTTTATTTTAATCACACGGAAATTTTTTTGATTTGGTCAATACGAATGACCTCTTATTAGAAGAAATGTGTGATCTCTTTAAAACGGTCGCTATCAGGTAAGGCTAGAAAAAATCGCATTGCTGTGTAATTTTTTGCATGTCACGGCAACCACTAGCGAATAAATAAAGTTACATTCTGTGTAACTGAAGAATTAAAATATTTTAATAACGTGGAACAAATATTATTTGGCTCTTTTTTTTTTCTTTCACCGTCAGGATATAGGCAGAGGTTTCTGAGTATTCAAATTATAAATTCCAAAATAGTTTACAAATAACTGTCCTGAGTAAAATTTATCCTTCAACAAGGGCGGTAAAGGGAAGTTTTACATGCAATAAAAACTCAATCCATATACTTTTCCATTTTACTTTGTCTTATTATGGGATTATATGTTTCTTTTTCTATTAATCTTCTTGTGATGTTTTTCAATGAACCATCGTACTGGTCTAGTGGTTAACTCGTCGAAAATCAGTTGTTTAACAGTTGATCTTCGAAGTAGCTGATCCTAAGGTTCAAATACGTATAAACGTTAGTTGTTTTTATACGGATTTGAATAACAGATAGGGGATACCAGTGTACTTTGGTGGTTGGGGTTCAATTAATCACATGTCTCAAGAATGATCGGCCTGAATCTGTAAAAGACTAAACCTCAGTTACATGTTACACATATCCTCATCTCACTGGACCTTGGGGGATTGCTTATTTTCTCTAGTAGAACAGATTTCAACATATATATTAGGAAAATAATAATAATAATATTTTCCAATGAATAAATGCAAAATAATATCTTGTTCATGTTTGCTTTTGAGGAAGTTAAATTTTGATAAAATTTAATTTTTATATTTTTTATTAAAGTTCGAAAAACAATCCAATACTCACATGCAGTTTGGTCCAGTTTGTCTAGATTTTATTTTCTGCTTATGCTACCAATTAATACCAACCCTTTTACAGTAGAATAACGGATATTTTTTTTATGAAGTTCTTACTGCCATTTTCTTTTCTTTATGATTATATAATCAATATCGTCAAACATTTTAAAATCACTTTGAATGTTAAATTCACTTTAATGAACACTGATCCAACAAAATGTAAGTTTTAGTTTGGCACGAGAAAAATTCTGAAGAATAAACTGCTGTTATTTGAATATTGTGCTGCACTCATCTACATCTGGTGAATGCTGAAATTATACAAGCCATGGATTTGTGTTGTTTCTGATCTCACTGTGATTTTCACTGCTGGTATGCTAATTCACACAGTGCGTATTAGTTGGGTCACAGCTTGATCTACCAACGGATGTATTTTAATGTGACTAACACAGTGGGAACAAAATGAAAGTTTTCAAAAAAACTGAAGTTTGCTGTTTCTAATCTAATCGATTCAACTGTAAAAATAAAATGAATTTATTATAAACATTCTCTAGCCTCTTTTACGAGGATTTTATTAAATCTTTTACGGTGTGAACTAACAACACATATATAAATCTTAAAATTATAAAAAAAAGTATAAATTCATTAAAATTAATTCATTAAAAAAAAATTGTCCGGCCTTCATGGCGTGAGTGGTAGCGTCTCGGTCATTCATACGGAGGTCCCAGGTTGGAATCCCGGTCAGGGATGGATTTTCACGCGTGCTTCAAATCATTCATCTCATCCTCTGAAACAATACCTAATGGTGTCCCGGATGCCATGCCTGACCGGGATTCAAACCCGGAACCTCCGGATGAAAGTTTTTGTAGAGTTCTATGATCCTATAACTTCTTATTATAGTTATTCTACTAATACATTATTAATGAACATACTTTTCTTTATTTAATCTAACGATTCACTGTAGTTTTAATAAGTATTGTTTCTACCAACAAATTAAAAGTTAATAACCTAAATATAAACGATGTATCAAATCTTTTATTAGAAAGAAGTTATATGGTGCGCGGATTCTAAAGTAATTAATTAACATATCTTCAATTTAATTAAATTACAGTAATAATCTAACCTACAGTATTTTATTTATTTTCGTTACTACAGAAAACTGCAATTTTGTATGAGTCATAAGCAATTAAAATGTATGATAATAATTGTACAATTTTATATATATTTATGTGTATATATATATATATATATATATATATATATATATATATATATATATATATATATATATATATATATATATACATTAAAAACATTATTGTTTACAAGTGTGATTCTACTGTAACAAAGAATTACCCTGTTAAACGTTTGTTTCACGACTGTTTACTAATGCACAAACTCTTTCACTCGATACCTTTGGATGAAAATAATATTTGTTTTAAAAGAATTTTTTTGTATCGTTAAAGTAATGAAGAAAACCATCTGTAATTTTATGATTATGAATTTTGCGATTCCTTTAATTAAAAGAAGAATTTACAAAAACAACTTGTACCATACAAAGAAAACTATTTTATTCCAACTCCACCGCAATGGACTTTCCAAATATTTTAGTGAACATAGTTCATTAATGATCGTAGTAGTATGAGTTAAAGTAAATTAATCCAAATGTTGAAAACAGTCTTAATGTAAAAAAAATTAGATTTTAGGCTTGGTCTAATGGTGAACTCGTCTTCCCAAATCAGATGATTTGTGAAAGTCGAGAGTTCCAGCGTTCAACTCTTAGTAGTCAGTTATTTTTACACGGATTTTAATACTAGATCGTGGATACCGGTGTTCTTTGGTGGTTAGGTTTTAAATTAACCACACATTTCAGGAATGACCGAACTGAGACTTCAAGACTGTACTTCATTTACACTCATACATATCATCCTCATTCATCCTCTGAAGTATTTTCTGAAAGGTAATTACCGAAGGCTAAACAGGAAAAGAAATAAAAGAAGATTTTATCCCTAAGAATTAAATTTTTCCTCAAAATAATATTATTTTCTTTACAGAGAATAATTTTTTATTTATAAACTTATATTCATAGCTTAAAAAATTACAAATGTAAGTTGATATCTACAATTAAAATGTTTGTTATTTCAAAGAAAAATTTCAATATAGAAATTCTTTTTTTCTTTAGCATTATTTAGTTCTGAATTATGTTCTTTCACTAATTAATTCAATTTAGCTCCTTTCCTTTGTACGTAAATTTTAAAATAAAAAAAAATAAATGAGGAAATTAACAAGGTTAAGTGCACCAATTTTATTCATATAAAATAGTTTAACTTTTTCTTCTACTTCATCATATAACATGTTTAAACAAAAATTTATGGAATATTTTATTTTTTACTTAAGTCATTTTTAATTTTAACATAGGGTATGCAATGATTAAATTTTTTAACGCAAAAATATTTTTATTAATATTTGCACTTTTACTAAACCTGTTTATAAGCTTACGGGTGCTTCATATTTTTTTCCTATATTGCAAATTCCTTTAAAATTATAATTTAAAAAATTAATAATATATCATTTTAGTTCAAAAGAGTATTACTTACTAATAATTTGTCCGTTATATGAAACTTTATTGGCTTTATGATAAAAGACAACCCACTGAAACGCCCTCCCGTTTGTGTTTTATTTAGATGTGGTTTTGGATTGTCCTTTCTATAAGTGCGAATATATTTGATTTTGTTTTTAAATTATATTAATTGCAGTTTTATTTGTTCTTTTTCGTTGAAAAAGAAAATTATATATATAAACATATATAATGTATTTGTATATGTATTTATGGTGTGCACCTATCTATATATTAAAGGAATATTTTGTAATTTTAGTTTATAGTTACCATAACTTTAAGGATAAAAAAACAATGTAAAATCAAAAAATTATAACATTATAATGACGTAAGAAGCAATTTTTGTTTTCGCCTGCGCACAAATCACAGAAACCGCAACTGACCCCACAATTTTTTATATCAAACATTTTTGTTATTTATTAATTAGTCAAGTGATTCAGATTTCAGCTGCCACTTTAGACATATTTGTGAATTTATTTTGATTGGACGTGAGGATTTTATTTAAATCGCACTTTTAAAAGTAGAGTTATCAATATTAATTCGAAATAATTTGTATATTAAGGATAAAAATAATAACACTTACAAATTAATACAAACCAATTTTACAGAAGGGTATATTAAAAGATTTTGTTTTAACAAGTTATAAGGCGATTTTTTATAATCGAATAGAGAGAATGGAATAGTAATCTGCGATTTTAAAAATTACAACTGCCATTATTGGTATAAAAATGTAAAATTAGAACCTGAAAATTTCAAAAATATCTCTAAGGTTCTGATAAAATGTTAATGTTTTCATGTTTACATAGAAAATAAACTAATTTATTTTGGGGGATGGAGTTATATTAAAAAAAAATATTGAAATATAATTAGTTGTCAGTCCGTAACTGAGGTTAAAGTAATGTATATTGCCGGCCTCCATGGCGCGAATGGTAGCGTCACAGCCTTTAATCTGGAGATCATGGTTCGAATTCCCCGGTCAGACTTGGCATTTTTCACACACGCTACAAATCATTCATCTCATCCTCTGAAGCAATACTTAACAGTGGTCACGGAGGTTAAACAAGAAAAAAAGGTAATGCATATTATGGCATGCATTGATTTAAAAGAGAAAATATTGCACTAGTTAGTTGTTTTACACAATCTGTCCTAGTCTTAAAAATTGCTGCGACTCATGTAAAGCACGTGAAGTAAAAGAAGTACAGGTTTTGTTCCTCTCACCCAGCGGGTTGGTCTCGTGGTGAACGCGTCTTTGTAAATCAGCTGATTTTGAAGTCGATATTTCCAACGTTCAAATCCAAGTAAAGGCAGTTGCTTTTATACGGATTTGAATACTAGATCGTGGACCTGAGACTGTATAACACTATACTTCATTTATACTCATATATATCATCCTCATTCATCCTCTGAAGTAATACCTGACGGTGATTCCCGGAGGCTAAACAGAAAAAAGTTTCCTTCCACTTAAAAAAAAAAAATTGTGTTTGTATGTCAGCTTGTAACATGTTCTATTGTGTTTCGTCGTGTCGCAGTATTATTCGTTCGTCGTATGTACGTTTTTTGTCGTAATCGTGTCTTGTCGAATAAATATATAAACCTACTTCAACAAATAATAGTACCAAAAAGTTACAATTATATGTTTAATTATTAACTAAAGTAAAAGAATTTACAACAAACAACTGTTTTTGAAATCGGTGCCAACCAACACAAATTAAATATAAAATTAGTACCTCAATCGACCGCTAGGCGGCTAAACAGAATCCTACACTTTAGGTGGGATCTGAAGAGCATGTAAGAGAAAGCATCTCACGATCATACCTCATTTTGAGTTCCCTAAGGTATTGGTGGTAACATATGTACCTAAGAATCTATGAAGTATTCTTATATCATATTTTTGTATGTCGAATTTTATTGTTGTATTATATTTTTGTAGATCTCATTTTTTTGTAGTAAAACCTCTATTACCAATTTTGCATTGTTTGAGTAGGATTTGTATTAAATAGATAAGGTTTTTCTTGTACGAAGTAAAGGAAGTATTGTCATCGCAAAATATTTCGGGAAAATAAGTGATACTTATTTTCATTGATTCCAGAGTTATAGTCAAATAAAATATTAATTAATGAAATATTTGTATCTTACAAGAGCAAGGTACATCGATTTTGGAATCCGACTTCATTTCCTTTTTTTAACATTTTTTTAATTTAAATATACTGATTTATTTATTAATAAATCAGTATATTTAAACATAACAAATTTAAACATTTATAAAAATTATTAAAAAATATTACATTAAATAACAATTCAATATTAGCAATAAAAAATCAAAAAATCAGAAGTTATTAGTGAAATAAAATTTTATATATTTTTCATTTTAAAAAAATGTGTATATCTAATTTAATAGACGTACAATAGACACCAATGACTTCCTTTCATTGGTGACCACATCAGTTTTTTTTGTTTAACTTGCGTTCACTAGCAAAGATTTAAAAAGTAATTATTTGTTTGTTTACTTTAGTTGCTTAATAAAAATATAATTATCGTAACTTTTTAGTACTATAATTTGTTAAAGTTGTTTTTTATTTTTATTTTTATAAATTATTTAATTTCGCAATTTTTTGTGGCATTTAGTACCTGTACATATACACATACATATACATATACATATAATAAAAATGGGGCAGCGATGTTTAAAGAAAAGTTGCCAAGAAACGAATGATCGTTTAAGGAAAAATAGAGAAATAAATGCCATGACTACTTCCCCAGAGATTTCTTAACAACGAGAATGTAGACTCCCACAAATGAGAACGTACAACATGGAATTCTTACAGAATGAAAGTCTAGAGAGTCATGCTTATCGTCTCAGTTTAATATACATATAATAATTACGTTTGTCAAACGAAACACAACAGAACGTTCTCATCGCCTCGGCTTGATATTCGAGGAAGCAGAGTTATCGGAAGCTGTACTCATAAAATTTGGTTGCGTAGCCATTTTACCAGTTTGTACAACATTCCAAGCGACAAAGGGATACGGAGATGTCGAGCGCAGAATGCTATCTCTAATATTAAGCAATTACTAATATTAACTGTTCACAAACTTCTGGGTACAATTCTGGACAGGGCAGTGATAAACTTTGGCAGGAAAAATTTTGTCAAGGGGCAGATTTATGTCGCTCTTAGTCGAATTAAAACTCAAAGAGGGCATCGCCTTGTCCGATTTGAACACAAATAAGTTATTAAATAGACCACATGATGAGAAAGCTGTGACAGAAAGGATGAGGTTGAGTAATCTATCCAATTTATATGGTTCATTATTGCGAGTAGACATTTTGTCAAGGTTTGCAAGTACCCGGTTAAAAAACTGTTTATAATAACTATGGAATATTATTTATTGCAAAATTATAATATTAAATTCACTTCATATCGGTTGGGATCTTGTTGTATGACTATTTATTTAATATTACAAAATTAGAATTTTTTATTGCATTATATTTATATTATAATTTTGCAATTAGGGATGACATGCTTTCTCACCATTTAATGTAAATATTAAATGTAGATTTAATATTTATATGGAGTTTAGAGAAAAGTAGCCAAGAAAAAAACGAATGATATTTTAAGGAAGAAAAATTGAGAAAGAAATGTCATCAATATTTTCTCCGAGACTAAACAACGATAATGTAGACTGCTATTAATTCTAGTCATGCAGGGAACAGAGAAACACTGTCATACAGGTCATACAGGAACAGAGAACGGTACTGGATATCGGTTTACTAACGTTGGAGATATTGCGTAACATACATTAAAAAAATACAGTCGAATTGATAACCTCCTCTTTTTTTGAAATCGGTTAAATAGAATTAATATTTCATAAAAATGTAGTCGTAGAACATAAAATGGTTGTAATTATTACATTTATAAATTACAGTTAACAGAAAACAACATTATTTGTATTAAACGAATGATTTTAATTAGTTTTAATTTACATTGAATAAACACCGTAAATAAGCTGCCTAATAATCTTATTTCATTCACTTGTGTATTAAGTGGAATGTATGACAATCATGAAACCCATTCAATGTTAATGCATTCATCAATTTAAACTAATTAATTTATTTAAAATAATAAATTGTTACATAAGAGCACGATGTCTCTGTTCACATGCACCCGCACGGGCGTGTACATCCTCACAAAATTTAGTAACAAACACAAGCTAATCAAATTTATAACAATAATATTAATATCAACTATGTATAATAAATTAACTAGAAACTTGTGTAACTTTCAGTTAAATTCGGTATTCTCGAATAAGATTGAAATTTAAAAGTTAAAACGAGTTATAAATATACTACGTCTTCAGTCTATTATACAATAATAATACCTTATATTTATAAGGAAATAATATCGTATTAAAACAGGAAATAAGCTACATAATAACATAAAACTCTGTCATACTCTGTTAAATTATGTACTTCTATACCTTAATAAAGTAGCAGAAAACTAAAGCTGTAAATTATAGAAGCTATATTAATTGAGTATTTAGTTTTTATAAAAAAATACACAAGAAAATTATTAGGAGTATACAACCCTAAAAACATAAAACGTAAATAATATGTATTACTTTAGAATATCCATGATAATAATGTTTCCGTCCAATTTAAATTGTACTTACCATTAATGTTTTACAAATAGAAATGAAGAAAATTTATATTCGAGTATGGAACAGAAAAGAAAACTTAGATTTTTATTAAAAAAAAAAAAAATGATTAAAAACAATTTAATGAGTGAGTAGTATTAGAAAAACGAGGTTAAAAATTTAAGACGTAAAATTAAATACAAAAAAGAATGCTTAATTGTTATTTAAATAAATTTAATACCAAGAAAACTCTCATCTTTATAGGTATTGAAAAATATGTTTAAAAATAAATAAAGAGATTTATAATGAAAAATAAAATAGATTATATTAATTAACAAATACACAATATTTACACTAAATAAACGAGTATGGAGAATGAAAGTAAAGACTTAGAAAAAATTATTAACTAAAAAAAAGTAATATACATAGTTTTAGGCAATTCCAGGCAAAATTGTAAAATTAGGCTTAAATAGCTTAGTTATATTTTAGTGGTATTGATATTATAAACTATTTTTAAGTGTTTCTTTTATTGTACTACAACAATAATTTATTACGGTAAAATAGTATTCTTTTATATTATTAAATTATTGTTTTTTAGTATAATTATATTATATACGAGTATATATATATATATATATATATATTTATATATACTTAATGACATCAATTATAAAACTTTCTTACCCCAGTTAAAGAAAGGACTATAATAGAGCATCAGCTTGTAACATCCATAAATAAATAAATAATGCAATAAATAAAAATTGTTTTAAAGTAATAAATAATAATATTAATCAGATACTTTATTTTACTTATTAACAAAGTAAAATAATGAAATAAAAATAAAAAGATGATTAGAAAAATCCATAAAATTTAAATAACGTAATAAAATATTTTAAACCAATGAAGAAACTTTATTATTTTGTCAGCACAAGAAAAATGAAGTACTAAAAAAGGTTAAAAGGAGATATACTAAAATAATGATAAATTTAAATCAGATATGAAGTTAAATTAATTAGATTTAGAAATTAGACATAGGTTTTTAAAATATTCGTAGGGATGACCGAAAAAATAATAAAAGCTATACAAGGGAATAGAAAAATATTTGAAATGATTACGGAAAACTATTGAAACATTTTGGTTGACATTATTCGAAATTAGAACTCTTTAAGAGAATCAGAGGAAAATAATTCTTCAAAAATTTTTATCCAAATAATTAAGAATTTAAGTCATAACAGTAGTTGCCAAGGGTTTTTTAAATTCAGTAAATGAAGGGACGAAAGTGAAAAATGTAAAAACGTAAAGAGAATCAAAGGATAGAATAAAAAGTTATGGTATATGAAAATTTAAAATCAAGTACTGAATGGAACAGAATATGAATCATATCAACCAACTGATAACAAACCACTTTAAAAAAAAATATTCCTTATATATTCAACATAAAAACCTCTTACAGTTATTACATTTAGACATTTTTACTTGTCCATTAACATCAAATGGTAACATTCTGTATTTTCTTGTAAATAATGTTATAAAATATTAATGTCGCTAATAGTAATAATAATAATACAAGGTACTATATTTTAATATTAGATTTGTTACATGATTATATTACTGACCGTTTTAGTCAACACGTTCCTTTCAATTAAGTTTATTGAGAAAATAATGTATGACTGTTATTAGGTCTACTATTATTGTAACTGAATTTTGAGAATGAGACAACCTTTTAAAATTTTAATTAAATTGGATTATTTAGACTAACTTCTATTTTATTAAATATTGAACACATACTCGTATTTATTTTTTGAGTAAATGAAATTGGTTGAAATTTATATATATATATATTATGTGTTTTGGAGTATTTACTTCCATACGTGTACACACAATTTTTTCCCAATTTAGGGTAACTATTGATCGCGTGAATAATTTTACGTATGGTTTTTAGTCTTTTTCTCCAGTAATTTTTAATTTTTTGTGAATGGAACTATTTTCTTGGACCACGCTAAGATGTCACTCAAATTCTTGATTTTGTCTCAAAATGCGTTCCAGTCTTGTGTTTCTTCAACGGTAATGTTTATTTCTTGCATATCTTTATAGAAATCGTCGTTCCATTAGTTGTTCTTTTGAGTTTTGATGTAGGTAAAGTTACGTTTTGTTAATTAGACTTTGTGTTTTGGGATTATACCAGTGAGTTTTTTCCAGCTTGTGTAGAGTTCCCTACTGATTCGGAGTTTGTAGATATCATCGGATTTCCTATGGACCTTTCTTTATTATCTATTACTTGGATATGGCAACTGTAATATATATGTATACAATTTATCTATGATATATTATTTTTATTATAACTTAAGTACAAATCAGGGTAACTTATAAAGAGCAGAAATAATTCCCCGATTTCCCACTGTCGCTGGTGGAGCACTAATAGAACATGGCGTGGTGTTGGCACGCCATACTGTAGCAGGTGGCTTACCATTTCAGTTACAACCATGGCGCGGATTGGTAAGCATCGCGCTTTCATTATTGAAATATATTTTAAAAATGGCGATTCTGTTATTAACTCGCATAGATTATTTCGTACACACTTTCAGCTACGTCGACACGCCGTCGTACCCGATACGAAGATAATTCAGTTATGGCTGTCCAATTTTAGAGCTACCAGTTCAGCCTTAAAGAAAAAAACCACCAGGTAAGCCACGTTCGAACACCCGAAAATATTGAAGCAGTGAGACAAGCAGTTACACAATTTTCATGTCGCTCAGCTCTTAAACCCGCTGATTCGTTACAAATTTCTGATCGAACTGTATGGAGAATTTTACACGTCGATTTGTAAATTCATCCTTTCAAAATAATGGTCGTGCAGCAGCTAAATCAACACGACTGGATTAGCCTTATCGCTTCTTACCAGGCTATTAGGGAAAATTTTCCAGGGAATTCGATTGTGCTGTCAAGTGACGAAGCCCATTTTCATTTATCAGGTTGTGTTTACAAATCAAAACTTTCGATACTGTGCAGAAATAGTCCCCTACAACTTCATGAACACACTTTGAACTCTAAGCGTGTTACAGTTTGATGAATTTGAAACAATAAGGTCATACGTTTTTGAGGAAGAAAGGCTTACAGTAACTTCCGAACGATATGTAAAAATGTTACACGACTTCTTGCTGCCAAGACTTAATGAACTCGGAAATCAAGCCGAGAATTTATAGTTTCAATAAGATGTGAACACTGTTCAAACAGCAAGACGATCTATGAATTTCCTCAGACAAATGTTTCCAGGACGTCTTTTCCATAACAGGAGACATCCCATGGCCTGCACGGTCACCCGATCTTGCGGTATGTGATTTTTTTTCTGTGGGGACATCTAAAGGCTGAAATCTATAATAGTTTAAAAGCTGCTATCCTTTAACAAATCGCTACAATACGATTGGAAATGACAAGAAAAGTAATGCAAAATTTAAGGGAGAAGTTAAAGACCTGTATAGATAGTGAAGGTCGGCATATGAACGACATAATTTTTAAACATTAATAAAAGGTATGTGAAAATAAATGGAAAACACTGTTTTTTTCAGAATATATTTAATTTTTTAATAAATTTTTGCAATGTCTATTTTATTTATATTTCAAACTGAGAAGTTATTTCCGCCGGGTTCTGTATAAACTCCAACCGGCTGGGGATTAACTGGTAATCCAGTGACTTAGAATTAAATGTGCAGTACTATAAATATTAATTTACGTAGATTAATCAGTCATAAATTAATATTAATTCAATACGATAAAATAAGGACAATTTTATTTTATTTAAGCACTAATATTACATGTATTTAAGCTTCTCAGAGATTTAGTCTAGAAGAAATAGTCCATGTTTAGGAAAGGTCCATTCAAAATGCCCAAACACATATTGTAATGTAAATCATTCTATTTTCTTCGTTAACCATGAATTGTTAACGTAGTCATGGTTATGTCAGTATAATGTAAATCACTGTATTTCCTCGTGGTCATGGTTTTGTCAATAACTTTTAGAAAATTCTATGATAAGTCGCAAACAACGACACTCATAGCTTCAATTATTTATAAAAAGAATAAACGAATGCTATTTTACAAGGATAGTCTATATCATTACTGCTCAAAAAATGCACGTGATACAACTCAACATGAAATTGGCGCTGCTTTGATTGAAAGCGCGCAATGCCAGGTGCACAACAAATGAGGACTATACACCGACATTATACTGCCTATCTGGATGACAACCAGATTGGCAATTTAATGACGGTGTCTATCTTAAGTCAGTAAACAGTTGATAATTATTCTGATTTCTTAAACTTCCTTTGGCAATTATTAACATTTTAAAACAATTTGATTATCGCATATTATTAAATGCAATCCTGGACATTTTATAATTTTGAAAATTTGGCATTATAGGACATTTTGATTTTGGACATTTTGTATCTGAACATCCTTTGTGATAGGACCATTTTATATGGTGAACTTTAATGTGCAGGGGACCTTTTCGTAAACTGGAGTTTTTATTATTAGATATTATTTCTGATAACCGTATTTAGTTAATAATTTAATGCATTTTGTAAAGTTATTCAGAAAGTAAAAATAGACCATTACTGTTTTATATTATTGTAATATAAATATAATTAATGTATTATTATTATTATCGCTTCCAGCAAATATATCGTAATATATATTAACTAATGATGTTATCATCTGAAAATGACATGAAAATTTATGTACAACAGGAGGTAGTGATAGTCTGCATTAAATACTGTTATTAAATTTTGCTATTGTTAAAATAGTTTGGAGGAAATAGAAGTAAAAAAAAATTAAAAAAATAATTATAGAAAAGAATTGTAATAATTTGTAAATGTTGGTCAGTCAGCATGACATATTTTAATTTTCAATAAATTATTCCAGAGGAATATTGAAAAAAATTGGATAAAAACTTATAAAACCGTTAAAATAAAATGCCAAGTTATAAGCCTCTCTCATGTAATTTTTTAACATATTATTTACTGATGGTTTCGTCACAAGAAACTGCTGAAAATATTTGTTTTACAGCAAAAAAAAAGTTATCAGCAAATATCAAGCTTCGCTTAATTTTCTTATTTCCTAACGGAATAAATATAACAGACCGGAATTTTTTTAATCTCAGAAAATTTTATTCCATACAATTAAGAAACTGCTGAAAATATTTCTTTTACAGCAAAAAAAAAGTTATCAGCAAATATCAAGCTACGCTTAATTTTCTTATTTCCTAACGGAATAAATATAACAGACCGGAATTTTTTTAATCTGAGAAAATTTTATTCCATACAATTACAAAAAAACTTATTTGTTTTCTTTTTCCTCTCTATATAAATTAAAACAAAAGTATGTTAACATCATGAAAGTAATAATTATGAGGGATCAATATGGATTATTATAATCTGTCTGTTTTTCTATTCATATATATATTTCTCTAACCAATTTTCCAGCTACTGCTGGGTCTAGGTGTGAGCGCGCGCGTGGGTGTGTAAGCAAATGCAATTACTGCTACCTGCTTACCAGGCCTGACTTAGTTGCAAATGTAATGCAATGTAAATGTACCGGTAAACATGTAGTTTTGAACACTCAGGTAGGCCGCTCCTGAGACGTACGGTTAAATTGATATTTAACCATAAAAAAACACCGACATACAAAGTCTAGCATTCAAATCCACATAAAAGTAATAAGATTTACGTATTTAATAATCATTTAACAAACTTATTGTACTTCAAAACTAAAAAAACCTGTTTTTCGACACCGAATTTTTATGTTTTAAAAGCCTTTACAACGGTAACGACTATTTTCATTATTAAATAGACAGTATAATATAAATACATTATACAATTTCAATTTTATACTAGTCGTATTACATTTTTGCCAGTGAATTAGAAACATAATATTCTACATCATAGCTAGCTGTGTTGTTAAACTACTTCTTAATTTTTTCTTTTTTTTTTGTCATAAGCTACTTAACTTCAGTAAAGGAATCTTAATATATATAATAACAAAAATAAATAAAAATTATCTATTTTTATCCATTTTTAAAACTAAACGTTTTCAATTATTCTTACTAATTTGAGCATAATTTAGCCTAAGTTTTTTTGTAAATTTATTGCAAATTAATAATGTATATACCATAATGACAATATTTTTTTAAGTAAATTATAATTATTTTAATTTTTCAAAGTATAACCTTACTGAACTAAAAACATCTGTTTATAAGTTTTACAAATTCATAATATTTTTCTAGTAAGTTTTGTTCATTTACGTTTTTAATAATAAAAGTTACCTTTTTTTTGTCTTCTACCAACTTATTACATAGATTCTACCAAAATTAAATTCTCTACAAGTTTTGATAATAAAATATATGCATTTCTTAGTCATTTAACAAAGTTATTGAACATCTAACCAAAAAATACTTTTTTTTTTATCCCTGGGTTTTTCTGTTTTCCGTTGGATATGATAAAAATTACAGGTGATTCAGTTCTGAGACCCGTTTTATTTGATTTTTCAAGTCAAAAAACATAAGAAACAGTCACTTTACTCCTTATATAATGTCTTAAAAATTTCATTAAAACCTCATTTCACCGGGCGAAAGTTTTCGCTAGCCGTAACTCAATAACAAAGCGTTTCCGGACATATGTTTATGTACTTTTTCCTTATTTCAAGTTTTAGAATCAGTTTCCAAATTATTTCCCTTCCATCCTGAATCACCTATAAGTATATGTATATATATATAAATACAAATAAAAATAATAGTGACATATAACATAACAGTTATATTCGTTTTTATTTTATTATTTGAAATAACTCTTTTTGGTTAAAATAGACATTAATTAAAAATCCGGCAACAATAAAATACCATTTGAGATATAACCTATATCGGACAGGGATTACGAAATGTAATTTATTTTCTTGACATAATTTTAGAATTAATTTGCTTCTTTAACATGGGGGTAAATTCTAGGTAGTTTAAAAAGTAGATTCAACAAATTTAATACTTTTATAAGCTTTCTTATTTTTTTAACGAAAAATTTCAGTGATGAAATAAAATTACCTAGGTTAACAGAAAAACTGTAGTGACTGATTAATTAAAAGAAACCATCTTGAATCATTAAAGCAATTTTTATTATGAAAAAGAACTGCAAAGATTTTCATTTATTGGAAAATATATAACAAAAGTTTAGTATAAGATGAATAAATAAAGAGTTGGTAAACAAATTTTTAATTAAAATGTTAATTATTAATTGTTTCAAATAAATAATTATCTTACTTTTCTTATTTTTTAAAAATTAGAAAATAATTTTAAAGTTTATTTATTCTCTATTTCAGGTAGCATTAATTATTCTCTTAAGTGAAATGAAATCAAATATTAATTATTGAAATCTCATTTAATGTGATGATAATATCAGTCCATGCAAACATCCTGTCCATTTATACGTTCTAAAACAACGAGGACAGCGATGCGTATTTGTATGGACTCCGGGGAATGCTGGTATTACAAGTAATGAAATCGCAGACGAACTGCCAGAAAGGCAACAGTCTGCGATGATTTGGATGCATTTCGTGTAAGAGTGGCAGATGTTAAAAACCGTCTAACAAACATAGTAAAAAACAATTGGAATGCTGAATGGAGGAGTTTAAATACAAAATTAAACTCAGTAAAAACTTCTCCTTATAAATGGAAAAGCGACTTTAAGTTGACTCGCCGTGAACAAGTAGCGGTGACCAGACTTATAATCGGTCACACGCGATTAACAAATTTATATTTGTTAACCGGCGAAGTGAGATCAATGTGCGGTGTTTGTAATAAAACACTGACAATCAAGCATCTAATAGAAGAGTGTACCATATATGAGGACTTCAGAAAGAGGTTCCGTCTTAGAAATAATATTAGCGCTGATCTGGATAATGGAAATGAAGAAATTATAGTTGCACTTTTACACGGCAGTGGACTTCTAAAAAGTCTATAAAATGAAAGTTTAAAGCTGTGATAAAAAAATCTCTAAGCGGTAGTTTTATATATATATAAAGAAAGAAATGGTATTGATTGATAAGTTGAAATTTTAATTTCATGGTCTTTTGAGAACCTTATCTCAAATTTTAATATTGGTGCCCTTAAGTGTTTGTGATTGTCCTTGTCTTTTATGTCTTAATGTTTATTGTGAAGTTTGTGTTTTTAAATAAAATGTAAGGGCCCTTTACACCCTTACATATGACGATCCTGATGGAGATAATAATTTCTTTTAAAGAATGTGACGAGGGCTAATGACCTTAGCAGTCGATGCCCATAAAAATTCAGTTAAAAAAAAAAAAAAAAAAAATATCAGTCCAGTTCATCTCATTGCAATTTCATTTAAAATAATCATCCAATACACAGTAACAGTTAGGTAAATTCAAAATGAAAATAAAAATGAAATATTTATTTTTAGATAAAAAAGTTATTGTAGAATTCTGCAATACCTTGTAAATTGATCCGTTCTATGAAATTCAAATTACATTATTACGTACATCGTAATTTTTATCATTTTTATCAGATGTTTTCAGTATGTTTTATAAATAATTGTACTTAAATAAAGCATAAAACGAATATAATAATAATAACTTCACTTCTTACTTTATCCTCCAATATTAGTACACATACAGATTTTTCCGCATCCAGATTCAAATGTCTGTAATTTTCTTTTTTTCTTCTTCCTGATGTTTAAGCTCCGTACATTGTTACATTCGACACACACGCGCGCGCGTATATATATGTATCACTTTGCTACTGTGCCATTTTTAATGGGTCCAAACAGAAACCTTCGCCTTCTGTCAAAACTTCCGTCGCCATTGCTACTATATTTCTTATCTGTGGTTTTTCAAACGCATGTTGTCAGTTGCTGTTCTTCCTAGATACCCATATCCTTGAATCGTGTTACTAACTCTATTCCTCTTAAACAAACGAAAATTAAATATTAAACTGAGAAATAAAAGCACAAATCACGATTTTTCATGAATTTATAATGTTATAAAATGTAAATGGGAAATGGTCTTCACACCTTACAATAAAAAAATAAAGTACGTGGAAAAATCACTTGTGGCTTTGATAAATCTAGTAACAAAATCTATCTTTTACAAAAATGCCATATAAGATGGAAAATTAACAGTCGAAAACTATAAATAAAACAAAGAGCAAGAAAGAGAGCCTATCTAATTCATGTTATTTTTTGTATTCACGTTGTTTATCGTACGTTAAGTTTCATACTGTTAGGTGATAAGATGAATTAAAATAGCTATAATTTACTTTTTATAAGGTGTTGACGTGATTTAAGTTATCAATAGTGAAGAAGTATAAACTGAGTTTACATACAATTCAGAAGAGTGAGTAGAAGATACTTTTTTAGAGTGTTTCATTATATACTATTGAGGTTATAATAGTATAATATTTCTTAGCGAAATTTTTCTAAGTTAATACACAGGCTCATACAGGCGTGTTTATTGTAGTAAACAAGGACTTGTAATTATTCTCTCGTATTACCGTCGTACTAGTAGAGATTTTTTCTAAGTCCTCAGAGCTGTTTTAATAGGGAATTACATTTCTACTAATATCTCGAGAACTACCCACTCGATTTCCTTCCTACCTGAACATAAATTCGTCCCAAAACCTTCCCTAACCCCCTACCACCAGGACCCCCCCAATTTTTTTGGGGCCCCTCCCCCGAGTGGGTATTCGTAGAACTTGGGACGGCCCCCTGAGTACAGTACTATATCATGCGAAGACGTGGTTCACTCGCTATGGATGGGACATCCGCCCAAAGTAGCAGCAGCATGACAAAATCGGCGACGGTCAAGAAAACCGATCTAAAAGGGAAGAAGAGGCTCCGTCAAGGATCTTCTGAGGAGGAAGAAGAGGCACCCGATACAGTGAGCAGTCTAGCATACCAATTGGGTCTGATACTGATATCGTTGAAACAGCATTTAGGCCCAGGTTTGAATAAGTACATTGCGACCCATGAACAGGATCTAAGGCGAGTATATGAGGGACTGAATGCGCTTTCCGAGTTGTCCTCTCCAGACACAAAGACTTCCCAAGCTACCCAAATGGACCCTATTGCGGGTGACGATAACATGGAGTTATTCTGACCAGCGATTTGAGTGATGAAGAACTCATTGAGCTCCTCCCTAAAAGGTGGCCTAACTCACTTAGGGGCAAGCTAAAGTTGGTTACTGACCTTCCACCTGAAGTCAAAGAGACTTGTACCCTTAGAGATTTAAGAAGAGTAGGTTAGCAGGATATGGGTAACAAACTCGCAGCTGGTGACATCATAAAAGACGAAATAACTCTAATAGGAGACCAAACCGTTGAAGAAAAGAAGAAGAAATTTAAGATACATTATGACTCGGGAGCCCCGGAAAAGGAAACCCTTTCTTGTTTATTGAAGGCGTTAAAAAAGATAGCTATACAGTCACCAAATTCAGCGTACATACTGCCTTCGGGCAGTATGGGAAATTTTGCCAGGAAGATCATATCCTATATCTTCAGAGCAAGGGAAACACCTGTATATGTGTTAACTCTCCAAGGGGATGGTGGGACCAGGCACATCGGTAATAATCAAATCCCGATAAAGTAGGCTACTCCACCGGCGGAGCAAAGCCGAACAGTGATTGTTAAGGCGGAAGGAAAAACATACGCGGAGCTCCTCCGGTCCATGAAGGATGCTGTCACCAGCGAGGAGGCAAATAACGTCATCTCATTGCGAAAGGGCCGTAACGAGGAGCTCCACGTTACGATACAGGGTGCAGAGAAAGCGGAACAATTTACATCTATCCTGAGGGACAAGGCTGCCGACCTTCACGTTGATATAAAAAGCAGAGCTGGAAGGAGAACTGTTGTGCACATCCGAGATGTCAAGCATGACACAACAGAGAAAGAGGTTATGGCTGCCATTATAAATCGCGTGGGTTCTAGCGAGGAAGTCAAGATAACATCCATGAGGAAAGGTTTTGGCGAAACACAAAATATTACGGTCATGACCTCTTACAGAGCGGCATGCAAACTGGTCGAGGAAAGAATAAGAATCGGATGGATTAGTTGCCGGTCGTACATCCGGGAAGATGAAGACAGGTCCTACCGTTGTTGGGGCACGGGCCATTGAAGGCATGAATGTAAGGGCCCAGATAGGCTCGATGTGTGCTTCAACTGCGGTAGCAGAGGTCACAAGGTAGCGGATTGTCTTGAACCTAAGCAATGCCTCGATTGTAAGAGCGCAGAACACAGGACTGGAGCGTGGCAATGTAAGAAAAAATTGCATGATTAGGACTATGTTAGCGAATGCCAATAGGAGTATTCTCGCTTACGACTTAATTAGTCGTGTTGTTGCAGACAAGAACGTAGACCTCCTTGTGGTCACCGAACCCAATAAATATGAAGCTGCTAAACTTGGATGGACTGTTGATGTGTCGGGAGATGTTGCCATTATGGACGTAAGTCATAGTATACTATGGAATTTCAAGTTTAGAGGTAGTGGCGTGGTGTCTGTTGAGACCGAAACAACTCTATTCGTGGGTGTGTACATTTCGCCCAACATTGCGATCGCGGACTTTACTAACTTCATCGACACTTTACAAGGTGTGATTACCAATTCAACCAAGAGGATCGTAATGTTGGGTGATTTTAACAGAAAAATGGTGGCGGCTGGCAGTCGACACACCAACAGGAGGGGACAGATCCTTGCCGATCTCCTGGAAACTGACGGCTGCATCTGCATTAATGACAATACGCCCACGTACGTAGCGAGAGGTCATCGGTCGGTGCTTGACCTCACCATCCTGGACTGTAGGTGGAGGAGGAATCAGTACCAGTGGATGGTTCTCTCAGAAGATATAGCGAGGGATCACCGCGCCTCTATCTTGGATCTGAAAGACGTAGATTTCAAGCGTGAAGTGCACTCCCCCCCACCGAGATTCTCATGAGTACAAATAGAGCAAATCGTCAACAGGACTGCAAATAGACATCAACAATCACCTGAGGCTTTATCTAATATAATAAAGCAGGATATGGACAGAATGGAAGCTAACAATACAAGGAGGCGCTCCGTATATTGGTGAACTGCTGAAATTGAAGCAATGAGACAAGAGCTCCAGTCCCTTAGGAGAAGGAAACAACGTATTCTTAGAAATAACAGAGAAGGGTACCAGGAAATAGCCAATAGATACCTCGAGGCAAGAAGAACGCTCAATAAGGCTATTAAGAGACGTAAAAAGGATCGCTGGATCAGGCTCTGCGAAAAGCTTGACAGCAATCCCTGGAGCCAGGCATATCGTATTGTGACCAAAAAGTTCAGGAGACGTATGCCTATCCTCAATAAGACCAATGTTGCAAGGGAGGTAGCCAGGTTGTTCCCGCATACAGTGCCTGATATCGTGAGATCCACACCTTGCGACAATAGAAGATTCACCACGGAAGAGCTACAACTTGCGGCGAGGAGTTTGGCAACCAAAAAGAGCCCTGGCCCGGACAAGATTCCAGCGGCAGTAATCAAGGGGCTGGTTCAGAAGGCTCCCTGGGAGGTGCTCAAGATTGCCACCCATGGCATGGAGAACGGAGACCTCCCCGACTGCTGGAAGGAGGCCAGAGTGGTATTCCTACCTAAAGGCACCTCTTCGGAGGAAGATATAACCTATAGACCCCTGAGCCTCCTTAACATGATGGGGAAGCTAGTAGAAAAGATGCTGGCTCGCCGCATCATCAAAGAACTAGATGAGGGAGCCGGAATCAGTCCTAACCAGTACGGGTTTATGCAGGGGCGATCCACCGTGCAGGCTATCTGCCGAATTTCGGGATGGGCCGACGAGGTGAAGAGAGGCACTTGGCGAACCAGGAGAATTCCACTAATGCTGTCACTAGACATAAAAAACGCGTTCGGGGCTATTGGTTGGTGTCATAATAATGACGCAATTGCGGCTAGGGGCCTCAGCCCGTACCTGCGTAGGCAAATTGAATGTTACTTCTCCAACAGAGGATGTCTGGTGGAAGCACAGGAAGAAACAATACATTTTCAAATGCACGGTGGAGTTCCGCAGGGCTCTGTTCTGGGGCCGTTGTTGTGGCTGGTGATTATAGATGAACTCCTTCAGAAGGAGTTTCCTGTCGGCGTCCAGGTCCTGGCTTATGCAGATGACCTTGCAGTCCTCGTAGAGGGAAGGACGGTCTTGGAGGTGCGGGAGAGGGTGTATGCGGCCATCGACACTATACAGGAGTGGTTGAGGTCCAGGGGTCTGCAACTGTCTACGGAAAAATGCCGGTGTATTTCCTTTACGGGTAGAAGAGTGCTAGAACCGTTCAATATTTCCATCAACGGTCATGCTATAGAAGAAGCGAATAACATCAAGTACTTAGGAGTTATCCTCCAGAAAAACGGAAGATACACCGAGCACATAGTCAATGTATGCAACAAGGCAGAAAGGATGATAAAAAGTCTAAACATCATTATGTCATCGCAGAACGCCCCTCGGGCTTCAAAGCGCCGTTTACTGGCGACCACCGTCTTGTCTTCGCTGTATGCCGCTCCGGCCTGGTGGCGCTCTATCGCCATCAGGCGCAACAAAGAGAGACTGGCGAGGACGTACAGGTGTGTGCTCCTAGGCGTTGTGTCCGCAGACAGGACAGTGTCCTATGCCGCCCTGTGCGTGTTATCGGGTACACCTTCTATTGACCTAATCGCAAAAAAGAGGGTGGAGAGGGCACATGGCAAGCTGGAACAAGAGGTCAGGGATGCCGTTTATAATATCTGGCAGGAAAGATGGTCGCAGGAAGCTGTGGGTCAATGGACGAGAACCCTCATCCCCAACATCAAGCCATGGTTGTCGAGAAGATTTGGTGAGGTTGATCATCACCTATCGTAGTTTTTTACAGGACATGGTTCCTTCAATAACTACCTGCACAAAATAGGCAAGAGAGAAGAGCCAATTTGCAACTACTGCAACGAGATAGATGATGCTGAGCACACCTTTTTTGAGTGCAATAGGTGGGACACACTTAGACATAGTAAGGCACTCACAGGTATAACTCCAGAAACAACAATAGACTACATGCTAAGAAGCGAGTCAAACTGGAATAATTTTGCTAGTTTTTGTTAGACAAGTTGTTCTACAGAAATACTCCGATGAGAGAAGACAAGGTGTTGGCTAGAATAGGACTGGGTGGACAGCCTTGCTGGTGAGGTCCAGCATGCTGCGGTGTGTTGGCACTGATGAGCCACCAAGGGCTCCACGGGTAACAGTCAGGCAACAGCACACTGAATACTGAAGGGACCCGGCGCCGCGTCGCGGCGAACTGGGTCTGGCGTGGTGTAATAATGTGGTGTATTAGTATTGCCCTTTTGGGTCCCCAAAGGGTCAATATTGATAAAGAACTCTCAAAAAGAGCTAACCGGTAGGCCGACCTGCCTTGCCGGTATATAGTTGGTAGGTGGGGAGGCCTATTTGAGTTTAAAGACACTCCCCTGGGCGGCGTAATACCAACAAGTCAGTCCGGCCCAGGGAAGCTGAGAGAAAAAAAAAGAAAAAGGTGATAAGTTGAAACCCACCGGGTTGGTCTAGTGGTGAACGCGTCTTCCCAAATCAGCTGATTTGGAAGTCGAGAGTTCCAGCGTTCAAGTCCTAGTAAAGCCAGCTATTTTTACACGGACTTGAATACTAGATCGTGGATACCGGTGTTCTTTGGTGGTTGGGTTTCAATTAACCACACATCTCAGGTATGGTCGAACTGAGAATGTACAAGACTACACTTCATTCACACTCATACATATCATCCTTATTCATCCTCTGAAGTATTATCTAAACGGTAGTTACCGTAGGCTAAACAGGAAAAGAAAGAAAGAAAGGTGATACGATAAGCCGGCCTCCGTGACGCAAGTGGTAGCGTCTCGGCCTTTCATCCGGAGGTCCCCACCGGGTTTGTAACGGGCTATACGTTAATAGCAGAATAATGAACTGTATTATAAATAAAATAATTACACACTGATTGATAACTAAATATACTATATTTATAAGATTAACAATATTAAACTATGTTACTACGATGCAGAGGCCGTACTGGCGTGCATGATTACTCTATCTCTGTCCAACTCCGAATACTAAAGCTGCCCATAGGCAACGCTGAGTGTCTGATTTTAAAGAAAATAGGGTTGGTCTAGCTAGTGGTGAACGCTTCTTCCCAAATTAGCTGATTTTGAAGTGGAGAGTTCCAGCGTTCAAGTCCTAGTAAAGGCAGTTACTTTTATACGGATTTGAGTACTACATCGTGGATACCGGTGTTGTTTGGTGGTTAGGTCTCAATTAACCACACATCTCAGGAATGGTCGAACTGAGACTGTACAAGACTACACTTCATTTTACATTCATACATATCATCGTCATTCATTCTCTGAAATATTACCTGAACAGTAATTCCCGGATGCTAAACAGGAAAAAGAAAGAAAGGTGTTCAGATGACCAAATCATTATAATTTTTACTCCCAATCACTTGTTTTTATATTAAATTTTCATTTTTATTCACCAGATATTTTTTCGAGATTAGTAGTAGGATTGTAAAAACTAGTTAGTTCTTGGATTGTAACTAGTTAGTTAGTTCTACTTAGTTAGTTCTTGAATAAAAAAACTTTTCCATGTACTTCATTATATGAAATTGTTTCTTGCTGAATATCCTCAGTTTAGTTAAAACAATGGCGAACGACTCGGAAAATGGTATAATAATTTTCTTATTAATCAAAAGAAAATTTAAAAAAGATTAAGATGAGCTTTAATGAAGATTTCATGTCTTCTCATGAAAAAGACGTAAGTTAATTTCCAGAGCAGATCCAAAAATAATTCTTTCCATATTGAAATTGAATACAGTATTTTATGTACGATCCATGAAATAATAAAAAAAGATTAATTTTTTCAGAAAAAAGATCAGAAAACAAATTATAATTTTTAAATATGGTATCAAACTAAAATAATCTGAAATCCTTCGTAACAGCCAAATTTTTTGAGTAAAACAAATGATTACAGCAACTTAAAAATACAAGTTTAAAGTAACCAATAAATATTTTCAGTAATGCTTTTCTATATAATTTATGAGTTCTTTAAAAAATGTCATTCTCATTACAAATACAACAGAAAAAGTAAAACAAGTAATTTTTTTGGTGGGAAAAAATTATATTTTCTAACCCTTTCTTAATCAACGAAGATAATAAATTCTATTTAATATAAAGTAGTTTGGTTAGTTAACATTACTCTAATTACACCTAACATGGTCCATTATAATAAATTAATTTGACTTCTACTACAAACTATACCTATGTTTCTTTATAAACATTTGGTACGCTGTTAATAACATTATGTTATTGATACTGTTATGAAAAAACATTAAATGTATCCCATGTAGTAAAAAATCTACACACACTCATCCGAAATAACATCAATGGTTCATTATTAGAGCAAATAGTTACCCACAAAGGGTATTAGCAGAGAAAAACGTAGCCTGGTTGATGCTTGAAACATGATTTAATTAAATAAATTCTCTGTCACATCATTCAAATGATGAACACGATTTACTAAATGTAATTAAATTTTATTTAAACTCGTGTGAATAAATTATAATAATTTCGTTTATGTACAAGTGTAAAAAAAATTACTAAAGCTGAATATAATCAGTGAAAATAGTAATAAAATGAAAATTAACATACACCCTGAAAATTGATTAATAAAATTGTTGTCATGGTCTATATTGAATTAACATGAGTGGTCAAAGTTTTGGCGATAATTAAAACCTAATATAATATCTGAAAAATAATATAATCTCGACACAGCTTTAAAAATACCTAATTAATTAATACAAAATATTTAATTGAGTTACTTTATAAAGACAATGAATTTATTCATTTTTTATAATTATTATTAAACGAATGACTCATCATAAATGAAATGTCTATTATAAAAAAAAATTCAATTTTAAATATTATTTACTGAATAATTAAAATCATAAGTTTAATAAACTGTTTTTTTTTTTAATATAAATAGAAAAAAATCAAATAAGGAAAAAAAATATTTTTACTCTTTAAAATACAATAAAATAAAATAATTTATTTTTATCTAAAAAAATCTTTTTATAAAATGAATGGAAATATTTGAAAAAAAAATAGAAAATAATATCGCCCGAATAGGTTTATATATTATCCTGTCTTGATAGTTTATATATATATATATATATATTAAATAAATATATATATATATTTATTTATTTTCTTCACCTTTCATTTAGAAAGTTCTAGGTTGGATTCCCAGTCAGGTTTGTTATTTTTGAAGCTAAAATAGTCATTTATGATTTATCATACCAAAAAAAATAGAAAGCAAATGTAACTGCACAATCAGTCTGCAGATGTTAAGACTGAATAAATAAAAATATTAATTTTTAATTTTCAACAGTAAAATTCATTGTTCATTATTATGATTACCCGTTAATTGTCGTTATTTTATTCATTAATTTTGATCGTTTTTAGTTGTGTTGGGTCTCGTATCAGAATTGATCTTAATATTTGAAAAAATAGGAATTTCATTTTTAATCTATGTATAAAATTTGGTTAAAAAATAGTTAAAAATATAAAAAACATATATACAGAAGAAAAAGACTCTATTTCTGAGATTATTTGAAACCAGAAATTAAATTTACAGTAAAATTATTTTTCTTGTTTATTTAACAGTAGAAGAACCTGCAATACTTTGCTATTGCTAGATTTAAGTATATATATATATAGATTAAATGAACATATTGAAAGTTTGATATAACATTAACAAAATGAACATTACGGAACTTCACAAAATTTAACCTTTCCCTTTTGCCCTTTCACCCTTTACCCCGCGCGTAAATCGGTCAAGCAGTTTTTTAATCTATAGCGGACACACATATCGGAAACATTGAAATAGAATCGTAAAATATTTAGTATAACGGCTGTTTCTTTTACGTCAAACAAATAGCGCTGTTTTTCAAAAAAAGCATAATTTTAATTGTCAGAAGTGTGACATCTTAGGTATATAAATAGTAAGTATATAACAAAAAGCGGGTATTCGAATGCAACGTTGTAAAAATTTCAAAGCGATCGGTGCAGAACGTTCAGAGATTTAAGATTTTGAACAAACTAACATTTATATTTTTATTTATATAGATTGTTTCTACCTTAATATATAAAAACACGTATAATCGATTATAAACATATGTATAATCAAAAAATGCTTTTTGAAATTATTTATTATTACTTAGAAAGTACTTTATTGTTAAAAATCTCAACAAAGAAATTTTTTTTGTTTTCTATTTAATAAATAATAAAGTTAACAAAAATACTAATAAATAAAAAAAGGAAGGAAAATATAGTACGAATAAAAACAGGTGAATTTTTTTAATTTAATTAATATTATTACTATCTTTTTCTTTTATTACTAGTAATTAGGTAGATTGCAATTATTTTCAACCATAAAGAAACCAATCCACGTAGACAAGTGATTATTCAGTTAATTTACACAAATAAGCACGAATTATACGTTACTATAAACAAGTAACACTTCACAATATCATTATTTTGTTAAACAATAAATTTCAAGTTTAAAATAAAGAAATGTTTAGTTTAAAGCAGATGATTTTTTTTTAATTCACCAATAATTTTGTAATTGAAAATCCTTCCAAATGCTACATATTTATTACATATATTTCTTATCTGAGAAAGGGAAATATACTGCTAAATAAAAGATTAACTATTCGGAACAAAAAAAATTCGACCCGAAAGATAAACCCGCCATTTTTTAATATGCAAATTTCAAGATGTTTTACTTTTCAGTCTAGCGCTATATCAGAGGTAGTTGTAGAAGGGAAAGTGTTTAAATCGATTCAATTTGGGCATATGCGGTTTTCACTAGATCTTGACGTTTTGACAGCTAAGGAACGCAATAAGCCAAAAAATCGGATGGAAATTTTCTGGATGTTCGTATGTACGTGTGTTTGTTCGATATCGTACTCTAAATCACCATATACCTCCAGAACTACTCGACCGATTTTACCAAACATTTTCAGATTACTTCTATATAAGAAGCATTGATGCCATTAAATTTTCAACTTAAAAGTTCAAGGGATGAGACTGTAGAGTAAGATCATCCTTAGTATCTGGAGATTTCGCCTATTTAGTCTTGTTTTTCTTAGGCACATTTGTTAACAAATAAAAAATAATATTTCCAAAAAAACATATTACAAAATCGCACGCCCACTCTAAAAAGTGTTCTAAAGTAGCGGTTAAGTGGGTATACTGCGTCAATAGTACACCCGTCACCAAAAGAAGCGCTAGTGTAGCACGACGTGCTAAATTAAGTTGTGTGTGTAAGCTGCGTGAGGGAAAGTCCTACAACTGTGTCAACTTTGTTTGTAATTCAACCAATCGGGCTAGAGAGAAATTTCATCCAAATTGAAACTTTCTGTGATATCGGGAATTGAGATTGAACAGAAAACAAACGTCATATGAACTAGAAAAAATTTACTGTATAGTAATTAGATTTAGTTTTTATCAAATAACAACCAGATAATGAAATAAATAAAATAACATGGGATTTATAAATGAAATCAATTCCTTGATGAAAAATGAATTTCAAATTTCGTAATATCAAATTCTCGCGTTTTAAGGATATAGAAGAATACAAAATGGTAAAAATTCATACAAACAACAGTAACGTTTTTAATAAATCTTTTAATGAATAATAGATATCAATTAGTTTTCATATAAATAAACTCTTTACGTTCGTAATTAGAAAACTACCAATTTTTCAGGTCACCGATTTTTTTTCAAACTTTGTTTTCTCAGAAATGTATTATAAATATAACTTAAATGCTTTAGAACAAAAGATTAACTTGATTTTAATATATTTTACTTAATAAATTACCTTCAAAATTGCAAAAACCTTTTCGTTAATGCAACTTCTTCCGTATAGAGAAATCCTTTTATCAAATAACCTCAAATATAATTTCTAGCAGCTCAGGAAGGATATTTTCATATATGAAAAGGAAATTACATTAAATTTTGTTTAAACATTTATGTAATAAGTAATTTGAAAATTAAAGAAAGTATGTACTGTTTTTCTATATGATTATTTAAATTGTAAATAATTTTGATTAACAATCAAACTACTATATTACGAATTCGAAGTGTGTTCAAAAAGTAACAAGAATTATGAAATTTCGCGCATTATATTAGTCCGATTCTCGGGATTTTTTCGTCGTTGTATTGGTAAACATGTCTGAAAAGTATCTGTACATTTTTAGCCATATTGGATATTTAGTCTGTTGTCAGCTATCAAAAGTATAGCACGTGTTTTGGTACGATCGGCGATTTTTTATTTGTATAAATAATGGAACAGAGAATTTGTATTAAATTTTGCTATAAAAAATAAAGTGAAAAATGTGTTAATGTTGGAATAAAGTGTTGCAATGTTTTAAAAATGTCAAATATTGCTTTTGGTGAGTCTCCTATGAGTAAAGCAAGGATTTATGAGTGGTATAAACGTTTCCAAGAAGATGGTGAAGACGTTGAAGATGACGAGCGTCCCGGACGCCATAGAACATCAATTTGTTAGAGAATAAGCAGGAATAATTTTCCCATTGAATATGATTTATAAAAGTTGAAGAAAACTTAAAATAGATGAAAAACATATCAATATTTAAAAGAGATATTTTAATATAAAATATAATTTTAATATACCTTATAGAGTATGCAATGACACACACACACACACACACACACACACACACACACACACACACACACACACACACACACACACACACACACACACTTATATATATAAATGGAACATCATTTTTTAAAACTACGATATGACTTCATAAGAAACGATGTATTTTTTATTTTATTTTTTTATTTTAAAGAAACAAGGGAGTTTACCCCGTTGAACGTGTCTCTTACATCTGCTGAAGCGTGGTATTGGAGGCTCTAGAGCCCAACAACATATTGCAGCCGTTCTTTCTATTCCGTACTCTATTTTCATTTTCTTTTTCTCTCCTTTATTATATTTACTCATTCATGGTTATGTTTATTATTTAAGAACTGAAATAGATATGAAAAAGAAGTTATAGTATAAAAGAATCATGATTTATAATACTTTTCTTTTCAAATATAATTTTCTTTTGTAGCTAACCTACATACTATTACTCTTGAAAAACTGTAAATGGTATAGTATTCATGTATACTAGGTATACAAATATTGATAATTTACTAAAGAAAACTGCTGTTTAAAAAGTTGAATAAGAATATTTCCATTTGAAAATAACTTTTTAAAAAATATTTCATTTTAAATGAGAAATAAGATTATTTTCAGATCAAACATTTATGAATTTTAATTATATATATTTTAATGGAAATTAGACCAATAAATTTTTTTAAGTAATTAATTATCTTACCCTACTAAAAGGTATTTGTATGTATGTCTGTGTATGCGCCCCCCTTAGCTTAGCACCGAAATGTACCGATCACTAGCGTAAAATCCCGATTCGTTAGTACAAGTCTCGTGGTGGTCAGGTGTACACTTGTTACATTATATATCAATGTACCTAATATACATCGATATATATATATATATATCGAGTTTTTTTGGAAAATTTAATACTTTTTAACTGAATTTAGTAATTTTTCGAACGAAAATCGCAAATATCTCAAAAACGGTTGGTGCTAGCGGTCTGAAACATTTTTCGAACCCCTCGACGGAACCCCATCCGCTTCCAGCGGAACCCATGGAATGATAATATTTATAAGTGCCCCCGGGGCGCCGTTCGGAAATTGGAATGGGGTGCCATCATAATAACTCGGCTTCAAACGGCGTATGTATCAGCAGATCGAATGCTAACTATTTAACGCATTGGGTACTCTCTTGATCGGCCGCATCTTGGTTATCCGGAAATTATATCGTTTAGCCCATGTTTTGATTGCACTCACCCACCATAAAACGTGCAGAACTGATCTTTTGCTAAATACGCTCAAACCTGTGCGCTATCACAGCTGTAAAGTATAAACTTACGAAGACTAAAAAGTAGAAAATATATAAAAATAACTTTTTAAAACCAGTCTTATATGAAATGCCCTAAAAAGTTGAAAATAAAAAAAAATATATAAAATTTTTTTTTAAAAAAACCACTCTTAAATTAAACGCACTAAAATGTAAAAAGTAATGTTAGGAGGGTATCTCAGAATGGATTTGACAAGCTTTAATAGTGATATATATGATTATGGGAAAATTGTAGATTCAAACTACAAATTTTATGCTTTTGCCAATTGTTTTTTATGCGTGATGAATGGGCTAAAGAGTGGGTGCAAACACGCATAAAAGAAAATTGGCAAAAACAACAAATTTTTAATCTGAAACTATGACTTTTACATAATCTTACACACCACCACGAGAACTTGTCAAATCCATTCTGAGATACCGTTCTAAAATTATTTTTTTACCTTTTAGTCTGCTTAATTTAAGAGTGGTGTTTTAAAATGTTTTTTTTTTTTTTTACATATTTTTTATTTATTTCTGTGATTGTTTTTTTCATAAAATAATGAACTATAACCAAAAAGTAAGCACTTTTATTCTAGAAAGAAAAAAAAATTTTAGAAAAGATTCAGAACTCCATTCCGAGACGCTGCCCGCCAGGGCAACCCACCCGGAGGGTCAAGCTGGCCCTCCGCCAGCTAGTAACAAATAAATAGTCGTACATGTTTTATACCTCATAAATAAACAAGTATTTTGAAAGTAATGTTTCGAAAGATAAATAGTTAAGGATAGTATTTATTCGAATTATGTAAATCTTATAATTTACTACTTCACCTTACTTTTAAAACTTTCTAAAATAAAAGTTTTTGCAGAAACGATATTTCAGAAAGAATTAAAATTCAAAATACGTAGAAATTTTAATTATCAAGTACATTAATGCCAAATTTTTCTGTTGAATTACAAAAATAAACAGGCAGAAGAACAAAGAGACACAAGAGAGTGAAAGGTATCATTAAGCTTCCAATAAAATATATCAAGAGATTTATGTTCATTATACTGCTAAGACTTACGTCACTTCGTAAAAATAACTTTATCGAGTAAAATAATTTTTTTTAGCACAGTTTGTAGTAGGACTATATTGCTAAATCCCATTTATATACCACATCAAAAAATTCTTAACCGTTGGAAAAATATTATCCTTCTGGAAAATATTTTTTCTTTCAAGGACTCCAAAATCATAGATTTATAAAACTTAAATTTATAAAATCGTGAAAATTAAATTAATCCCATCTGTTTATCTGTTGATATATGCATAGGTAATTCTCAAAAATATGAATTGATTTTCATAAAAATCTAATGATTCTGATAGTTATGGATTGACATCAAAACATTTAATATGAGATATGCAAAAGTATATTTAACTCGGCAAAGAAAACTATAAAAGGCAATTATCTCCTACTTTACCTCAATAGTGTCTCGCATTGTGTACTATTGTATCATTAAGTTAGGCTTTTCTGTATTCTGGAGTGTTTTGAATCATATTTAGTCACTTACAACAAATTAGCAACCATAAACCAGTTTGATCAAAACTTTCTTAAAAATTAATCTTTTAATAATGTACTTAAATTTCTAGCAGATACAACAATTTACCCTGGAAATAAAATGTAATAGTTATTCGAAATAAAACCTGCTTTTGACTTACTCAATTAACAATTAACGCAGTAGATTTAAAACGTTTTTTCAGTCATATTCTATTGATGGAGAAATAAAAAGCTTCTTATATTGAATTATACCAGCAGTATAACTTCAGGTGCAGTTTCAGTGATATCTTCACTTCGTTTATCACAGAGCCTGGGTGAATGAATAACATCATTACTCAAAGAGAAACCATTTCTATGTAGTGTGTTTTATACAATCTTTCCATTGTTATATCTGTAAATAATCAGCCACTAATTATAATCGCCCATAAATAGCATAATGACATTAATCACTAATTAGCAATCATAATAAAAAATGTATTACTTAAGTCTTTTTTTGTTAAACTAGCTTAGACTACTTATACAATTACAAAGAGAACAAAATTTTCTAAAGTTTTTGTATATAAACTCGATTTCAAAATAATTGACTACCAAGAAAAACATGAAGTTTTCAATTATTTAATTTTTGCGTTTTTGAAATTGAAAAATATAACCAAAAACAGTCATTATCTTAATATTCAGTTTAGGTTTAGCAAATCATGAGAAATTATTAATTTTTAATTTTAATGATTTTTTTTTAATATAGTTTTGAAATTTTCAATACTTTTTAACCCGATTTTGATGTTTTTTTAATAGTTACAATTTTATAAATAAAATACTTTGTCAATAATTTTACATTAAGGAAAAATTAAAGTAATTATATAGATTTAGTTATGCGTAAAAAAATTATTAAATGGTTAATTCGAATTATCTATCTATTTATCTATATATATTTATACATAATTTATTTGAAAAGTGGATATTCTAAAAAAGGTTTGGATCTATGAAAATAAGCAATTTCCTTTAAACAGAAAAGACGAAACACTTGCACCTTCATAAAAATAAGAAGAGTACAGAGAAATTCAGTAAAGAGACTGAATAAGCGAGAGCAATAGCCTTCTTTAAGAGGCGGAATATATAATACGTATTTATTAAACAAATTAGTTTTTTTTTTTAACTTTAGAAACTAATTTTTTCAGAAGTTTTGTTAGAATTTATTTTAATTTCAGAGCAGCTAAATATCATTACAATGTCAGATTAACTTCGTAAACAACATTAAAAAAAAATCATTGAACTAGAAAAAAAAAACAAAAACAAAATACTTGTATAAATCGAATTGAGAACCTCCTTCCACTTTTAAGTCGGCGTACTATCTTAAAATATACGGTTAGCTGTATCCGAGAGAGAGGCCTAATGCAAATATTAATATTAAGCCGTCTATTTAAATAATAAAGTATAATTTATTTAAAACATCAAACAGCTAACCCCCACTAAACGTCATCCTTTCATCAAACAGTTACTTTTTAAACTTTCTAAAAATACCAAGGAAATCTCGATATCGATATCTGATAAATAAACACAATATTATCGAGTAGGATGGTAGCCAGTAAAAATATTTGTTAATAGAACTGGCTGAGCTGTGTTGCTGTAAACAAAACAAAATATTCTAACTCAAGTATAAAAACTTGCTAAAATATGCAACAAAAATAAAAGAATATTTATGATTAATAATTGAAGCAGCTACTGGAAAGTTATATTCAAAGCAAAGTCAATATTTCATATCTAATTTTTCATATTTTTTTGTTAACATATTTTTAAACAAGTTATAAAAAATCGTTGTAAATTTTAAGATTATCAAATTTTTATAATTTCTTATTTTAACACGAACAAAATCATTGTTCATAATAGTATTTTAAAATATATTAACGATTGCGCAATAATAATAATAATGTATTTAAAAACCAAATTATTTAATTTACATCAATTTCGGAAATACTAAAGTTTTCATGGCAACATAAAAGTTTTCTATGAATTTCATTAAGGTAGACTACCTTAAAAATGTGATTTTTGTTTGCCGTTCGAAGTCATTCAGTAGACGTGATCCAGCATAACAATGATAGAATAAAAGAGACCAATAAAGGCTTCGCAGATCAACCTTGGTGTGTTAAAGGTTACGACTAGTACGAACAAACGTAGAATACCGAAAGAGAATAATAAAGAAAGCGTAAAACGAGTAAAGAAAATACGTTTAACATATATATCTATTTTTTTTTTTTTAACAAAAATCATAAAAAAAAAAATTATTACAACTGCTGTATTATAAAATAAACCATATTTATTAAAATCAAACCAACGTTAATAAGATAATATTAATAATATAAAATTCTCTTTTCTTAAAAATAATTTTTACCGGTGACCAGATTTATTATAATCTTTGTAAATAAAAAGCTTGCGTACGGTGTTTAAGGTATTATTGTGAATGAATTATCTTAAATAATTTTATCTTATTGTTAATCCTAAATTTATGTTTATATTATTAATATTAACCAATGATTACAATTTTAGTATATAAGACTGAAAATATTCTTAAGTTTCCTCATTTCCCTAAAGTAAAATGACAGCCAATCTTAATTCCAAACCGGATCAGGTATTCCAAGTACCTTTAATTTTTGTACTGGTTATTATACCCTCAAAAAAATAGAGGTAGAGCAATTTTTAAAATGGGTAACATTATTTACAGTAAAAATATTGTTAACAATATGAAAGAAAAGACGATGCCCTTTGTTGTTCTACGACTGGCATTCACAACTCGTTTGACCTATGATCACTCTCTATATTCTCCTTAATAATTTCCACTGTGACAGCGTAGCGTACGTTCCTTACAACATTCGAAAGGCCCTTTCATCCTTTCTTGTGAACGTACCTCCAAATTAACACTTGCTCACAAACTAAGACTATGATTTTTTTGTATGCCTCAATAGCCTTTCAAACAATTTGACGTTGTTTGGAACCGACTTGGCGCACATTTTAATCGCCTTTTGTTGCAGCTGTTTCCACTAGTTCATAAAGCTTTGGTACATCTGTGATTCCGTTTAGCAATATAGACGGAGATTAATAGTTTTCATTTGGCTCACACAGAGCTGGCATCCTCCATCGGAAGGTTGTCAAATATATTCAACAAATATAAATTTTGTCCGAGTCTGTTGCACTCTAGATCTTAACGTTATAGGTAGAGTCTGTATGAAACGGAACCTGGTTGGCAGTCCATAATTTCACCCTCGCTTTCGATACTTGTGCCCCTGATTGAATTTATAGCAATGTCATCTCTAATTAACTTCCTGGGAAATAGTTTTCTTAGGTTCCCGCTTAATGATGTCAGGGACTTACGCTTTCGATTTCTCGCAATATATTTCTTCATCACTGACGTTTAGATCAGCTGATAGCCGATCCACGCTTACATTCTCTTATAGCCTATAGGTTAGCTCCACGAATGTTAAATTGAGGGACTAAAGTGATAGATAAGTGCATATAACTTATAAGAATTATATTTCCACTCTCCTTTTCCTCAATGTCCATAAAAATCTTGTATAAAATACGTTTTTTTTTTACAAAATATTCTGTAATTGAAATTTAACATTTAATAGTAATTAAACGAAATGACTGTTTTAAATAAACAGTAACGCAAGGAAATATCCTGCTGAGAAGGCAAGATTTTTCCCTCTGCTGTAAAAGTATACGACTTTGTTCAACTGATTTTATTACAAGCTTTAGATATTAGATATCGGTTTAGATTTCTTATCTTATTTCCCTTTCTTTTAGCAGTTCATTTATTTGTAAACTCTTCTTTCTCCGGAGGTAATTACTTAAAAATCTATTTCTTTTAACATTCCTAATCAGCTTCTCTCTTGAAGGCTTTTAATTTCCAATAGCAGCTTTACTAACGGAGTTTACATTATGAACAGTTTATATTATTAATTAAAAAAACTGCATTATTCGAGTAAGTTAGTTTAATAAAAACAGTAAAATAAAAAATAATAAAATGACAGTATAATAAAAAATGTTTCTTTTGTACAAATGGAATAAAAGTTTTATTTAAAAACACACCAAGATGTAAAAAAAAAAACTGACAAATGACAAAAAATGTGAGAATTAATAATAGAAAAAGGTATTTATAAAACATGAAAAAATCTACAAACAAAAAAGAATAAATTATTCAAAAACGTACTCAAAAAAAAAAAAAAAAAAAAAAAAAACATTTTTCAAGTACGCGATAGAAGGCTCAGAAATCGTACTTTTCGGTTTCATCACGTACTTTTGAAAAGCAGTAAATTTTTCACATAACACCATTAAACGCAGAATAAACTTATACAAAAGTTGATGAAATTTGTTTTGGCTGGGTAGTTTTAATTTAAAAAAAAAAAAAAACATTCAAATACAAAATTTACATATTTATAAAGCTTAGGTTCAAATAATATCTACGTTGAAAATAACGTAAGAGCATTTTGCTATTATTAAAATGATCTGGGTGCATTCATTTTATCTAATTTTTCCTGATTGATAAAATTTAACTAAGTTACGTTAAAATCAATATAAGTAAAATATTATATGCAGTGACTCATCTATTTAGAAGATAAAAGTAAATACTAAATTATTCATATTCTGCGAATAAAAGAATTATTAAATTCTGTGAAATTAGATTTAAAAATTTATTCAAACTGATTAACATTTTATAATATTTCAATGACAGTTTAATGGCAAAATGTTAAAAAACCATACACAAAAATAAAAATACAAATGGCCGCATCAGTATCTACACTAAGACTGGATAAGTGTTTTGTTTTTAAATATTAAAAAAACTCACATATCCAAATTCGGTTTAAAGACATTGTTGATCGTTGTCTTTTTTTTTTTAATTCAAAATTTCAGGATGTAGGATAAGCTGCCTTCTCGTGATGCTTCCTCCTCCTGGAAGCATTACTTAGTATAACCAAGAAAGGCTAAGTTGCTTACACAGTCAGCTCATGAGAGCAGATCTTGATGGTAATCGATCCAGACGTAAAGCAGTCCCACATGCGATTGTGCGGTAGGGGCTACATTAAGATCAAATCGCATAGGATTTGATATATTTAAGAAATTACAGGGGAACTCAGGTGGAATGTCCCTTTTCTTAAGAAAACAGGATTGAAGAAAACATTACAGGAGGAAGACAATTCTGTATTTATAATAATAGAAGCTAACATTACAGACGACACATTATTCTGTAATTACCAGATGTACCTTCTCCCAAAATCTCGTTACGTTGCCACTGGTATCCTAGTTGGTTTACGAAGAAGACTGGTGAATGTGTTTAAAATTATTAAAAGTATGGATGGTATCGATCTTTATGAAATTATTAAACTGGATCTGTGGGCAAAGAAACAGCATTTTTGAATATATGGATTGTAAAACTCACCAATGTGCTGAATATCAATTTTATAAATGTAGATGATAAAACTTTAACTGTATGTAATTTTAATGCATATTTTCTCGGCATTAGATAACAAGACACTAACGGTGTTAGTTAGGCAACTCAATGTTATGTCAACAAACGGCGTACGGCTCCTAAATAATGTCACTGATACACCTACGTACTTGTCTACAATGTATCAACAACGAATTTGGATTTAACTCTGATGTCCACTGAGTCCACTGAAGTCCAAAGCAGAGCAGAAAGGAAAAGCATAGAAGGTAAAGGTTGTGGTCATCGCATGATACAGGAGTACGGATTGATGGGAAGAAGAGAAGAGGGCTTTCAGAGAAACTAAGCTCGAATTTGAAGAAAGCAAACTGGCAAAAATTTAAAACAGACCTGGAAGAATAGAAAGCCACAGACAACTTTGATTTCGTCGCAACATCCGCTGATAACATTGCCCAAAAAATATGCTGCATTATACTGAAGACGGCTAAAAAGCATGGACCCAAGGGTAAGGTCTACAATTACAAACGCTTCTGGACGGAGTTATTGTCAAGATTCAGAACCAAACTGATGCGGGATGTGGTTGAGTTGAGGCGTAAGCTGCAGTAATGAGACAAGAAGTGATTAAATCAAAAAAGGATAGCTTTTTCAAGTCTCTGGCTTTGCTAAACTATAGCGGCGAGTCCAGAAAAGTTTATAAATTTATACCTTCCTTGGATGGCAATCAAGAATCATGTCGTGTAAGCAGCTAGTTATTAGTGGTGTATGGGTGTGAAGTGCTGACGTCAGAAAACTTGGCTGAGATGGAAAGGGAGCAGAACCAGGCCATGTGACTTATTACTGCGGTTGTGAAAACAACACCGATCCTGGCACTGCAAGCTGTAACGAATAATCCGCCATTGGCAGTGGAGATAGAACGATTAACGATTCTTCAATACGAGAAAAAATAGATTGATATTTGACCACTACCGACATAGATATGCCCCGCATAAACGTCATTTAAAAACAGAAAAGGATTTTATACAGCAGATCAAGGAGATAAGGCATAAGTTTTTTTCTCTTTGCAGCACAGAAAATCTCAAGTTTCTAGAATGGTCTTTATGTACATTCAAAATTGAAACGACGCTGGGTTTAGGTGAGCCAGTGAGGAAATTGGATATTTATGGAATGTTATTAAACGTCATCGCGCAAAAGTTTATACACGACGATCACTATACCGACCCAGAATGATCCCACATTTATATTGATGGCTTTTTGGCAGAGGTTGGAGGATGCGTGCGTTGGAGTGGATATTTATGGTTCTATTTTTAATTTTTATTGATTTCTAGGATGATATCAAACTTATTTTGATAGAGAGTTGAAGGCAATTACCATCGGTTTAAAACGGTTGTTGGTCAAATCTGAAATTTCCAAGAAATTAGTATTGTTTAGTTATTCTAAATACTACCTCCGAGGGATCTCATCGTTTCCCCTGCCAATAATGTCAAGAATATCTGAAATTAAGCAATCTGTAAATTAAGTGAAGATAACGTTTGAATTATCTTCCAATAGAGTATGGTATTGAAGGAAATGAGAAGGCGACTCTTTAGCGATGCGAGGAACCGAATAATGATGACTAAAACATGAAGCTTGTCTTACAACCATTAAAAATGTTAAAAGCCGAAGGTTTAAAGGTTGGTTTCTGAATTATCTAACAACTCATATGGAAGGTAAACAGTACATTGCACTATTTAATTGAGAGAATTATAAAATTTCTGTTAACGTTCGGGAATCTGTAGCAGTCTTCAGAATAATTACCCGTCATGACTGCCTTGCAGAACCTTTTCAGGATGAAAAGATGTTCTTCCATTTCCACGAATCTCCTGTGTGTGTTAACTGTATAATTGAAGGTTCAATTATGAAGTGGAGACATTTAAGAGTAAATAAAGAACTGATTGCTTATAGAAACATATTTAATGGAACACTGTACTGGAATGATAAAAATCTAATGACATGTATAATACAGATTGAGCATTGAATAAATAAATAATTCAAAATTTCTTTCCCAAATTATCATCATAATATTTCGGATTAAAATAAATGGAAATACTTCTCAAAGCTAAATGGAATGTGACAGTTAGTACAAGCTAATTACTTGCGATAAGAATCATTTCATTCATACAGAGGTAAAAAAAAAAATAAGTAATTTAAAATTTGAACTTTTTCATGAAATTACCTTTAAAAATTTTTAATTTTTGCATTACCCAATTTTTTACCACGTATTAAAATATTTAGCAATTCAGTATTAATTTTTCTTTACTTATGCTGTTTATTATTTATTTAGTTTCAGTATTCCTTTTAAAATCAAATTTTTTCCTAATTTTTATGTACTAATATAAATTATAATCAGTCCTTATGCTTTTATTCATTAAACTTATTTACTTCGTAATATAACAAAGTTTTTTAAGGTTTCCCTTGCCTTTGATTCGTTTAAACAAATATTGAGGCGTTTCCTTTATATAATCTATAAAATAAAAACATACTATTTCTTAATATGTATATATACAATAAAATATAATTTTATATACATAATTATATATTTATTTATTTTATAAATATTTGAAGAGTTTAGACTCGTCACAAAAATAAAGGAACGCGTAGTTTATGCGGAAAATTAATAAGTTTAAATCACCTGACCTTACCAGGTCAGTAAAGACGTCAGGTAGCCAATTACGTGGGATAAAAAGAAAATAAAACATATAGTTTGCAAATGTTTAAATAAATTAATTAATTTTTTAAAATTCTAAATTTATATAGAAATATTTATTTTTACAAATTAAGAATTTACTACATTATAAATAAATACAAAAATTACTTATTTATTTTATCAGAAGAAAATTTGTGAATTACGTGCAAGTAAAACAATAAGTGAAATAAAAGAACAATATGTTGTAAATTGCAATACATAAAAATGAATGTACCTAAGTTAATACAATTTTTATCTTTAAATTTCCTTTCCTAAGTAATTCTTCCTTTTTATTGTAACATCACGCTAACGTCATAAGAACGTGGCACGCGTACTTAATTAACATCCTCTTCTATTCAACTAAAACTGAAGACAAATGACGGATTCTTTATTTGATAGCATATAAAAAGATTTGAATGATATATTCTAACTCTCTAGATATTTTGTAAAATATATCTAATTTGGGACACAGAGAGCGAGTTTCATAAGTTGCTTGTGTAATAATATTACACACAAAGGTGGTGCATTAATTACACATCAACTATAGATCGATAACTAGTAGAAAGTATCGAAAAGGTAACCGGAATATAATATATACTGTCTCGTCAGGTCTGGACTATGACTCTTCCAGAAAGTAAGCAAGCACCTTCTGTCCCACTTGATACAAGAATTTAAATTTTGTCAGAATTAAAAATCTGTCACTTGATTTTGTCATATTTCCAAATTCTAATCAATACAATATGTTGATAAATTCATTGTTATCATTTGCATTCCATTTTCTACTGTTGTAATATAGTTAATTATTTCTTGTTGTTATCATGACAGTTTAAAAATTACGTATGAACAAGGATATATATTTGGTAGGACTATTGTTACTGTAGTAAAAATACACTTCAGAAGTAGGTCGCTGACCATTAAAGTTAACGTTAGACTAAAACAGCATATCTTATAACTGCAAGTCATATAAGTGACCTAACTCATCTTGTTAGTGTCACGTGAAATACGCGTACAACTAATTATTGCATAATGTCCTCTTGTGGTATAAACTAAGAACCTCCTAACGTTGCTAAGTTTGATTATGTTAGTAACTTTGCAGCAAACATGAAACTGTTATTATTCTTTACCAGTAATTAGCACAAAAACATAATCTTACATGTATGTATCAAATCATGAAATACAACGAATAATTATTACATTTTCCTTATTACTATACTTTAATTAAGTACAGTACTTAATTACTTATTTTATATGTATATATATATATATATATATATATAAAACGCATGGGATTATTTTTAACGATAAATTAAAATTTACATTTTTTTTAAGATAAATTTTTTCTATTTAGATTTACCATAAATAAAGAATATGCTACAAATGGCTACAACACAGAAATCCTAGAAACAACTCGGCTTGTAGAGATTACATTAACGCCATAGCAAATGTAATACTAAAGTATAAACAATTTCATCATAGGTTAATCCAGTTAAAGTACGGATTAAGTTGAATAATTTTTTTTAATCTGAAGCTCTTACACGACTCTCTCTTGAAATATCTGATACATTTTTAAAAGGATTTTTTAGTTTTCCTAACAACAGTTTTGTAAACATATATTTTTTTACAGTAATTTTAAAATATTAATACTATTTAACTATAAAATAGCGTGTCTACGGTAATAACTTTTAAGTAGGTCAGAATGATTTTTCAACTGTTGGACTCTGAAATCAGTTTAAAATCATTGTAATTTAGTCCATAGTAAGAGAAATAAGATTAAACGGTATTCCAGAGCAATTTTTTTTTCTACTAAGGTTTCTACTAATATTTATGTATCTTTCTCAAACGAAATACAATTGTATTTTTAAATAATGATGTATTTTATTATAAAATTTAATTGTTGACTTATTAAATGTAAAGGTTATATTGTATTGATTTATTTTTCTTACAACAAAATAAATATTTGAGGTGTTAAAGTTATTTCTTTAGAACGTGATGTTAGTGATCACCGATTGACACACACAGAGAAAGTACGTAAATTTAACATGACTTTGTATTAAATAACCATGGCCGATAGTATTATACTAAATGGCAAAAAGAATCAAGTTTAAATTATTATTAACGGTTCTTATATGGTAATCACATCTTAAAATTAACACTGACAACGAATGCAAATCGTAGATAAATTTAACTTAAAATTCTTCCATTAAATTTAAATTAAGTGGTTTTTCATTAAATAAAATATTTTCAGGTTTAACTTTTTTCAGTTATTGTACAATCAATACGTGGATTTCAACCTGCATTCTTTTTAGAGGTAAAGAAATTGCTTGTCTTCCTTAGTAGATGAAGTATTCATAAGAAAAATAATGGTAGCAATCGAATAAATAGCTGAATGCTGCAGCTTTTAAATTGATAAATCATACCTAGCAGAATACTTAATTCTCATGAACAGAATTTTTTTTTTCATAAATATATAGCAAATCATTGTTTCCACAAATGAGTAAATAAATATTAGTCGGGTGTAATGTAGTCTTCTGTTTAATTCCCGACATATTTACAGGTAAAACGGGTTGATTTTAACACAAATAATATGCTAAAAAACAATTTACCGTACAGTAGAATCTTTTATTGTTATTGTATTATCTATCCAACTTAAAATGGTATTTCATAGTTTCACAGAAAGTTGATATTAGGTAAATATCAACCCTTAAGCTACGATCATACTCTCGAGAAAAACAAGTTTCTTATTTTCAAAAAAAACAAACATCCACCTCTACCCCAAACCAAAATAACAAAACTGTTTCTTTATCTAAACAATAATACTTAGGCTTATAAAGAGCCTCATCATACTTCCTTTGCCAGTTTTAATTAATTACCAAACCGCAAAAAAAAGTCGTTCACCAGTTTATTTAAAATACTATTAAAAACATTTTTTCATAAACAATTATTCAGTTAATGAATTTTTAAGCAATACTAATTCAACAATTTAATAACCCCTGAATTTTCTGTTTCACGTTCAACTTGTACAAAAATATGTGCTAAAATAATTTTCAATGTTTACCTCCGGGTCGTGAATAATGTTTAGTTATTTATTACGTTTAATATCTTCTTGTATTAAATAAAATAACATTATATTGTGTGTTTATAATTTAAATAATTAATTAGAAATTTAATCATAGCTACCAGCGTAAAAAGTGGGAGTAAGCACAAACTTGATCTCAGTTGACCTCGGAGTCAGTGATCTCGGTCAAGGTCATCCCCGCAGGATATTGGAAGTATCAGTTGGGTTGGAGTACGTTTGTGCGTGTGCGTGCGTACGTGTTAGAGTATTTATTTAATAAAATAAAACAAATATATTTATTTTGAATGTATTAACTGTGCAATAGCACTCAAAATGTAAAAAATATTCCGAATCCGAAATTTCGATAAAAGAATGCTAAATATCTCGACAATAGTCACTCCTTGTGCTTGTTCAAAAAATGTTCGATCTGTCTACAAGGCTGACTAAACATGCAGCAGACTCATTCTCGATCAACCAGTGATAACGGAATCCGAATTTTCGGATATATATCCCCAACATTTAACTGATTTTCACGTTTCAAACAGAGTATGTATTAGTAGGTTATAACAGATCGTAAAAAGCGCGTGTGCGAACTAAATATAATAGTGTTAGTGAGAGCTACGATAACCAGGACAAGAATATGTATATTGATGTTAAATTAGGTATTATCAGCTCAAAACCGGAATGTATAAAGGAAAACCGTGCACTTAGTGCAGTTTAGGCTAGATGTGTTTTTGTCTACCCTAATATAAATATTAGTTCGTAACCGTAGACTTGATACAAACTAATGCGTGTAATCCTTTCGAAGCATTGTTAGTTTAACATAGTATTATACCTTCGTTGATATACATTACCAATCCGATTGATTTTCAAAATAGGTCATGCCGTTTTCGAGATATGACTTAATTTTCGAATAACCATGATCTGGTAGATTGAGAGTGTACCTTATGCATGCAAAAGTTAGCGCTCAACCTATTAATAAATACCCCGTTGAAAACTGGACGAACAGTTACAGAAATATTATAAGTGTACACGATTGAACACCGATGATGGGATTGTAGTTAAGGGGGCGGTCGAACATTTTTTCAAAGCGCTTGACTAATCGTTTACGTGATATTTGGGATATTCGAAAATTAGAATTCGGAATTTTTTTAACATTTTAAGCCGCTATTGCATACGTAACACATACGAAATAAATATATCTGATTCATTTAATTAACCACATAATCTAACACGTACCCAGTACTCAGCTTACCCCGTCCCAGGATGATGATCTGTTTAGTTACTTTAGGTTAGTACGTAGACGATAACACACCTAGTGGTGAACGCGTCTTCCCAATCAGCTAATTTGGAAGTCGAGAGTTCTAGCAGTCAAGCCCTAGTAAAGTTAGTTATTTTTACACGGATTTGAATACTATATCGTGGATACCGGTGTTCTTTGGTGGTTGGGTTTCAATTAATCACATATCTTAGGAATGGTTGAACTGAGACTGTACACTTCATTTACTCTCATACGTATCCTCAATCATCCCCTGAAGTATTATCTGAAAGGAAATTACCGGAGGTTAAACAGGAAAAAGAAAAGTACGTAGACGGTAGTCTCAATAGCTAGCGGGAATGACCTTGAGCGAAGTTACTGACTTCCGGGATCAGCAGAGTTCAAGTTTGTGCTTACTCATCCTTTTTACCATTACTAGTAAACAATTCCCGCAAGATGTAATCTCATCATCGTTGTTTAGATTAGCTGATAGCCGATCCACGTTTACATTCTTCTATGGCCTACAGTTTAGCTCCCACTAATGTTAAAAAGAGGTACCAAAATGTAGTTAATTAAATATACCTTACAAGAAATTTATTTCCTCTCCCCTACTCCACAATAATCTTATATATAAAGCTATTTTGTTTTCAAAATATCAAGTAAATATTAGTACTGAGAAAAACACAACTGTACCGTAAATTAATAGCTGACTTCCTCAGTATTTATTTGAATTCATTATTTTTTAAACATATTTTTCCATTTAACTTTTTAATGAAAGGAGAGTGATATATACGTACATATAAATATGTATAATAGAATATATAAAAATGGATAAGGATAGTTTTAAACTTCAGGAAATAAAAATGAAATAAAGGTTCATACCTTAAAATGATATCATATAAAACTAAATGTGCTGTAAAAATCATTAAATGAATATTTATTTTACAATAATAATAGTAACAACGACTTATTAATAAATATTTTTATAATATATTAATTTCATTAAAATAATTCATGAAAAAAAGAATAAACAAAACGATATTACAGAAAGATAAAGAAACTTAAATATATATATGTGCAATAAAAAATTCCACACAAAGATAAAACGAGTTGCTTCATGTCATAAAGTGCTATATATTACATTCTCCGAGGTAACATTAATAGTAAATTATTTCTGAATTTGAATTAAAAAAAAGTTGAATATGCATGATGATAAAATTACATAGTATTCAACCGTTATTTGCTTAATTTTTTCATGATTATTCAACGGAAAATGGATGTATGCAAGTGTACGAGCACATATTTACATAGGTCGTACAGATAAAATATAACTGTTTAAATTTTTATAACAAGTACTAATAACGTTAAAAACACATTTGGTTCACTGAATTTTTTAACTTTTATTCACATTATTAACAAGACAAAGAATTTTAAGAATTAAATCGTCTGACTACATCGATAAAATATATAAACATAAACTTCATAATGTTTAAAAACTAATTTAAGTTAATAATAAAAACTTAACGTTACTTTGTTCTTAGATATATATATATATATATATATATATATATATATATATATATGTATAATATGTTATATTTTCAGTTAAAAAAAAAAAAAAAAACAATAGACAAAAACACATTTAATTAAGACGTATATGTGGAAAAAGTGTTTATTTTTCTTTTAAAATAAATTTTGTTATTTTCCCCCTGTAAACAGATCGATATGAGCGTAGGAGCCATTATTGTGCATTCTACTCATATGAAAAACAAAAACAATTCATAAAAAAAGTATTTTTTTTTTTTTTTTATTAAAGCAATTTATTACATACTTCTCAATAACAGATCAATAAGAATTTAAAAATACATACAAACACGTAGAAAAATATCAACACAAGTAGACTTGCCTAGAGCTATATATAAACAAAAATAATGTTTATATTTTATATATATATATATATATTTATATTACGTAGCCGTATCGTGAAAACTAACAAACAAACTAAAATTACACATTGTTTACATCCCTTACAAGAAGGAATACATCCTTGTTTGTAAACAAAAATGTGAGGTTTTTGTTTTTGCAAGTAATCTTTGTGACGTACTGTTCTAGAAAAATAAGTGAATTTTACATACGTAGTTATATTTAACTAAACGTTATTGAACAACCGAACCATTTTCTGAAATGTTCTGAAATTTGTAATAAAAGTATCCCCGTTAAACTTGGTAAACAATTATAAATACTCGAAATTGTCCTAGATGTTTTTTTTTTGTTTTTCTTCTGTTTTGTAACAGAACCCCGAATAATTATTATTCTTGAACTTAAAATATCTTAGTTAAAACAAATAGGTAATATTTGATATTTTTTTATGAAATATGTGGTTGTTTTAAATTACCAATGAACAGCTTACTAACCAGAATGAAATTATGTTAATTGAATTAAATTATTGTTTTTTCTTGCTCGAGTTGATGTTTGTAAGCCGTTTTTTATCTTCTGTTTATTGTTGAATGCGACAATTTTATTAGGATTCGTTGTAACAAAATAGCAGTACAATATAAAACAAAAAAAAACACAAGAGTTGAATTTTTTCTTAAAACATTTTGCTTAAATGTATTAAAAGATTAAAAATTAAACCAAAAATCAATAAAATATATTATTGTAATTAGATACTCACAATTATTGAATGGGTTTATTACGGTATTTATGGCAAAAGATTAGATTAGTAAGGAGACGACTGTTGGGTAAAGTTAACAAAAATAAAAGAACACACAGCTCGTATTTGCCAAAAGAAATTGGACTTTAATTATAAAAAAAAAACAACTAAAGTTTTTCATAAATCATAACCTAAAAAACTTGAATCCAATTATGCAATAAACATAACTTAATTTTATACAGAAATTATACAAGAAATATCAGCATATCAGTTATAATAATACATGACAAATATATATTTCAAATAATAGTTTTGAGAATCTACAATTAAACAAAGCCTGAAACACAAAGGAATATAAAACACCTTTTTTACAATTAGATACTTATAAACATAACATCAATAAAACTAGTGTTACTGGAAAACTGTTGCAATTACTGACATATTCTGTAATAATGAAAATTAGCAATGAACAAATGTCATTAACTTAGAAAAATAAATTACAACAATTCTTATTATTGGCACTGGCCTTTCCTGATTTATGAGCAACAAGCTTATCATTAAATAATTAAAACTAGCAATTCTAGTTTATTGTAGAAAAAGAAGCCACGATAATCTTCCAGTATAAAAAAAGAGTTAATTACAATAATCAAATTGAAATAAGTAAACATATAAATAGAGTTCATTTTGGTAAATAAGCTTTCTTGAAAATGTAAAACTACAAAGAAGTCCAAAAACGTAACTTCACATCGGGAGTTATTTTCTTTAGATTAATTTAAGAGAAGTAATATGAATTCGGTTCATTAGTAGATAATAATTAATCTCTGCGATTAACAAATTACATTAAATTGAATGATAAAGTCAAGTACAATAAAAACAAATTGTAATAAGTAACCACATAAAATATGTTGCACATGAACAATGATAACATAACCTTATCTAAACCACCTTTCGTGACTACACTTGAGTGAGAAATGGTTTTTTAAACCAAACTTGAAATTGAAATGTATAATTAACTGAATATTTCACAAATTTTACTAATAACGTAACTGTTTACTATAATAAATAATGAATGATTTGAACATGCCTTAATCACACATGAATATTGGTAAAAAATGAACTCGTGAAATTAAAGTGCACATATACATAGTTTATCCTTGGCGTGGTATATAATGGCGAATCAAAAATAACAAACGTAACAATTTGTGATTAGAAGTTGAATAACGCGTAGCATCTCAGATATGTAGCAACGAGTTTGGAGAGAATTGGCATCGATGAAAAATGTAATCAGCAGCTGGAGAAGATTCGACGTCGATAGAATTGGCAGTTTGTAGCGATTGAAACACTTTCAACAGAGACATAATTTACTGAATTTGAAGATTAACAACAAAGAAACGAGGCAAAACAAAACATAGGGATCGGTGAAATCATGAAACACTGACGAGTAGAACTAGAGAATATTTCGACAGAGAAATACCACAACGTTTATGAGAGTATGAATGCGATGAAAGTATTTAAACATTATACGAGAGAGACAAATTGCAAGCTGATCCTCCAAGGCTGGAGGATCAGCCTTGTGGATCCGCACAACGTGAAAGTCTGGACTAGAATGCTAAAAGTGTGGCGTGGTGAGAAGTAGGGGATGCGAACAAAGCAATGTACAGAAGAGTGTGTGTGTGTGTGTTGACAACAAGAGTGTCTAAGTGTTAGTATGAGAACGATTAGAGAAAACGTGGAATTCGGGAATGAAGACAAAACAAAAATAATTTACAAGCAGGCAGACCATTAAAGAATTACGTAAGACTGATAAAATCATTTCTGAATACGCAGAAGTTGAAGAAATGACATCAGGGCAGACAAAGAGAAATAGACTTCTAGGAACTATGATAATATTGAAATTGGTGAGAATAAAAAACACTTAAGACTAATATATATATTAAGACTAAACAGCAATAAATAATGCGTGATAGAAATAAGCTGATACCAATATAATGATGCAACAGTAAGTCAAACTGGAGCCTGAGAGAAATGATATCGAAAAGAAACCCAAACAACCTATTTTAAAAATACACATATGAAGAGCCTTACAAAAATCCAAAATACATTTACCAAGCATGTAAACTACAAGACTCGACCATAACCTTGAATTTATTGGAATAAACGCAACTTTACGCAATGGCGTAAACAACGGCTTTATATCACGAAACTTAGGGCTGCTAGAAAAAAAAAACATTTGTGCAGCTGCAAATAAGTAAGTTCGTTAGAATTTCGCTGATAAGAGTCTGCAGAACTGGAGATCATGGCGAAGTCAACGAACTATGTTTATATTTCTAAACATGACCTAACCTAAAAGTGAAATGAAAATGGGGGAAAAAATTAAAATTATTACTATGAATACATTATATTTTAGTTTAGTTAGATTTGTAATAAAGAATACCGTATTTATTTGAGTACCCCCGCACTTTTTTCTTGGAATTGGAAAGAAAAATAATGGTGCAGGGCTTACTTGAAAAATTGCTGTTAGCCAGGATAATTTATGTAAAGTAAACGTTTTCTTAGAATTCAATCACATAAATATAGTTGCATTCTGCTTTCGTTTATCAATACCGGATGCTGCTTATACAGAATACATCCTTAATTATTAACATCCTGTTCATATTATTGATAGGAACGAAGTTACGGTATTTTTATAAAACTGATTCATTTTGTATAGGCTGCATCCGGTTCTAATGACACTACAGTTACAGAATCAATTACTCATCGTCGTCTTGTCTATTCGCCATAGTCATTGTACTGTTTCTATATGTGGACGGTTACGTGCATTTTATCTGTTTAATTTATCTTGTAAAGTTTAATACAGTGATTTATTTTAATTAAGGCATTAAAATGAGTACAAAAGGACGGCGTCTACGATCTTTTACAGTAAATGAAAAACTGCGCGTAATAGAAGAGGCTGAAAAAATTGGACATCCGGCGGCAGGAAAAAGATTTGACGTAGATGAAAGCTGCATTCCAGACTGGCGTAAGAAGAAACAACTTCTGGTGAAAGACACTGGTAATAAAAGGGCTTTTCGTGGCTTAAAACCAAAATACACAGAGAAAGAAAAAAAATTGTACGACTTTGTTATGGAAAAAGGAAATGCGGTTATGCTGTCACGACAGAAATGTGTCAATCATATGCTTGTGAAGTCGCTAAATCACTGAATAAAGTTGATTTTAAAGCAAGCCGTGGATGGATAACAAGATTTTTTGCACGAAATAATTTGTCAATAAGACGAAAGACGATCATTTCTCAACGACTTCCTGACGCTTATTAACAAAAAATATTACATTTTCACAAATACATAATAAATCTTAGAAAAGATAAAGGCTATTTTCCTTCTCAAATAGGAAACGCTGATCAAACCCTCGTATATTTTGAAATGCCATTTGACAAAACCGTAAACAAAAAAGGTGAAAAAAGTATTACGATTTTCACTGGTGGTAATGAAATACAAAGGTGCAGTGTTATGTTTTGTATTACTTCTTATGGTTCAAAATTACCTCCGTACACTGATTTTAAAAGAAAACCTCTTCCTACCGCACATGTAAATGGAGTTATTATCAGAACACAGGAATCAGGTTGGATGGACGAAACCTTAATTTTAGACTGGATCAGATGTGTATGGCAAAAGCGATCAGGAGATTTACTTAATAAAAGAAATACCGGTATGCTAGTAATGGATAGTTACCGGGGGCATAGGACTGATAAAGTGAAAGACATTTTAATTTTAAAAAAGGGTATGACAGACCAAGTAATAATTCCAAGCGGATTGACATCTCTATTGCAACCACTACTAGATATCTGCATTAATAAACCGTTTAAATCTGCATTAAAACAACTGTACAGTAAACGGAGGCTGATGAAAATTTCTTTCTCACGTCTACAGAAAAAAATCAAACGCCCAGATTTTAACCAGATTTTTGTTTGGATAAAAGATGCTTGGGAAGGTATTTTCACGGAATTAGTAAGGAAAAATTTTGTAAAAATGCGGAATATTTGATGAACTTGATGGTAGTGAAGACGATCACCTTTGGCAGAGCGAAGTGGAGACTACCGGTAACTCTTCTACAGACACTGACAGTGACAATGACTAATTAAAAATAAAATCCCATATTAAAAAGTGTATTAAAATGATCCTTTTCAACATGATACTTTCTCTTCGTTTTACTGGCCTACTGATTCTGAACTAAACTAGTACTTACGGTAATTAATTATTAATGTAATATTAATACTGTAATTTAAATGAACTAATTAAATGCTTTACTTTCTGAATATTTTCGTATTTACGTATCTTTTTATCATATATGTTGCACTTTAAAATAACGATATACACTCGAAAAATTCCTCGAATTTTGTTAGACAACTTTATTTCTTCCATATGATGAACCGCGGGATTCGAATATGTCACTTTTTCCTGAAAAAGATGTACGAATCGTGCCGCTAGGTAGTACTAGGTAGCGTACAAAAACTTGAAAATGTACTTGAAAAAATAAAAGAAAATATACTACATCTTGTTTTAATAGTAAATGCTCTTATGTAAATGAAAGTATACTGAAGATAAAACAATTTTTTTAATTCCCATCACTTCATTAAAAAAAATAAAATGATTAGTTTACAAGAGATTTAGAGCAGCTAATAAAACGGAAAAAAATAAGAACCGTAGGAAAGTGTTGCAAATGTGGCAACAAAGTTTTGTTCATAAAAGAGAAATTAATTCGATTGATAACATTTTTATTCTACAATTGAAACTATTTGAACTAACTGATAAAGAAATAAAAAAAAATCATTTAATAATAATATAAAAAGTGTGTCCACGGATACGATAAAAAGCGATAAAGTGAATATTACTTCACGGATCTTTTATCCGTGAAGATGATTATACTAGTTTTATTGAAAAAGAAAAAAATATGGTATGAAGTGAATGATATGACTATCAACTAAAAAAATTGGCCGTGAAAATCAATTTGTTTGGTCTTAGGCAATCAATTTTAGTAATAAATCCATAAGATAACAATCGGTAGTTCATAAAAAAAAAATAAAAGAATAATTTAACAAGTCGCTGTGATATCAAAACAAATTACAATGAAATTGTAAACCATACGGTAAGAGTCTTGCAGATATGTCTTCCGCTCAAAAAACAAAAATTTCTATAATATAAGTAAAACTGTTTTTAACGAAATAATACTGATATCAAAAAGGTAAGACACTACATTTCTATTATCAAAATCTGTTATTAATTAAGAATTTTGTTTAAAAAATAATACCTGTTAAAGATATGTAACAGACAGTTGATATACAATAATGGATAATAAATAATGATTAAGCGTTCCATATATTAAGCCAAAAATAAAAAAATTGCTACAAAACTCTTACCGGCCCGATTTCATTTATATGTAATACATATCACATTTACAGAAATAATACAACTCTTATTATTATTCGTTGTTTAATAAAATAAAATTTTATGTACTTTTCATTTAAAAAAAAATGTGTATATGTAATTTAATAAGCGTACAAGGTAGTCATGTGGTGTCCACATCTGATTTTGTTGTTTTAATTACGGCGCTTGATATTAGCACATATCCGAAAAAGGCGTAAGAATACAATTTAGGGTTTTTTTACAGTAGGTTACATCTACAGGAATCATAAGTAAATCTGATCATACACATCACTTGATACGAAGTTCCCGTCGAAACTCTTCACAATAATTAAAACTAGTATCAAAACTTTGAGGAGAGCTCAATAAGTGTAAAGTCCAATGACAATATAGACCAAATACAAGGAAACAAAACGTATAGAAAAGATAAATACTGAAAAAAAAAATGAACTACAAAGTAAACGAAAAAATATAAACAGAGAACAGTAAATAGAGCAATCAACAAGATGTGTAAACATAAAACACATAAATACATCATAAATCAGTTAATCGTAATATTACAAGATTTATTAAGATGTAGTACGTGAAGACGTTTATGCCGCCAAACATTCCTATTTGTCCAAGAGGTAAATGGCTATGTGATTCATATGGTTGTTTATCCGGGAACTTACTGTTCCCGAATACAACATAAACCGAAATATTCATGGATCTCGATATTTTTCGTAAACTAAGGCGCCTCTGTGATAAATCTCACAACTTTTTCTGGTACCGTTGTAACATCTCGACGTCGGTCTTGCTTGTTGTTCCCCGTAGTTCAATACCATAAGTCTAAATCGGTTTTAGGATTGCTGAGTACAATAACAGTTTATTAAATAATGATAACTGGGACCTCCTGCCCAGCAACGAGTAAATTTCCTTAAACTTCACGTTTAACTGCTTCCTCTTTTCTTGAACACGAAGCTTTTATGTCAGTCGACGATCCAGGTAAAGGTATCTTACACTGTTGATATGCGGAATCAAAACGTCATTCAGGTTGACCCGCGGACAGTCTCCTCTCCTCATAGTAAACGTCACATGACAAAACTTCGTTTGGTTAACCTTTATCCACCATTTCACCAACCACATGTTGACTTGATCCAATTCAGATTACAGAATAGCCGAGACATAGTTATGTCCACATCAACAGCCAGAATAGTCGTGTCGCCAGTAAAAAACCAATGGTGATGTGATCCATATCGGAAGGTATGTAATGAAGATGGAGTGTAGCATTAAAATTTAAAAAAAAAATTGATTAGGTAACGTTCTTAATATAAACATTTAAAAAAAAAATATTTCTAATTTCACATGTATTTAATAACTTTTTCCGACGGTTTTTAAAAATGTATAACACTTCAAACTCCGTTGTTATCTTTCAGTTGTCGAAATAAAACAGAACATAATTTTATACCAAAAAATAAAGTTACAATCCTGACTTTTGATGATTCTTTTTTTTTTTAATTTTTTATCTGAATTATTCAATGTAAATTTTTATGGAATAATTAACTGCGTAAACATTTTTTATATATTAGGAAGAATTAAGAGTGCCAGTTTTACCCATCGAAATATTTCAATTACAGATTGCGGTTTATATAAAGCTAACGAGTAGGAAAGATTATTTTTTAATAAATTCATTAACAGATTCTCCCTCACTTAACCAAAGAAATAATGGATGCAGTAACTACTATAATCAATTTGAAACGACTGTATGTTTATGTGAAGCGATGAGTACGAGATAACAGGATGTCTAAAAGTTCTAACTTCGTCAACATGGTACGAGTTATCAGCTAAAACCATACAATATCACTAGAATGAAAAACAGAAAAGGATGGATTTTAAGAGAAATAGGTGGTCACAAACAAACAATCAGTAAAAAAATATTAAAGTTTTAACCAAACAGATGTGGGCATGCAACTCACATTCATTTAAGAAATCGGGATTCTTTACCTAAAATGGGAAAATTATATCTTGGGATAAAGGATTTTCATCACATCCTGGGGGACTAAAATGTTGCATAAACAACCTCAAATACATTCCAAAGCTACTTTTTCTTTCACCAGATGATAATGGACAATAAGCTTAGGATTCTTCAGCGATAAATGTTGCTTATTCCTAAAATTAACTGGCATAGTGAAGTATCCAAGTGAAATAAAATCCGTTTAGAAAATTTCTACTCTAAGCTACTCGCTTATCCTTTTTAGGCTATTTAGCCTTTCATAAGAATATTCATTTGATTTACCTTTAATACATTTAATTTAAACCAAGTACTGATTTAAAATATACACGTAATTATAATCTAAATTACCGTAATAATTAAAATGATTATATTATCGTATTATGCCATACAGAAGCAATTAAACTCTTTTTATTGATTTTTATAAAAATTAGACGTGATATTGGGACACACCATTTGAAAACATGTAAAATATATATATATATATTATACAAATATACTGGAAAATACATAACCGTTTCTTCCTCTCCGTGCATTAGGTAATAAAATACAAAATAATAACATTAAAATAAACCTTTGTTCTACAAATTGATACACGTAGTATTTTAATCTTCTATTTCTTTCTTTCAAGTGTTTATAGTACTGTATTCGTGTATTATTTCAAATTTAATATGACTTTACTTAAAGAGTATTCGTGCTTAAGAAATAACTTTTCTTTATATTGTTCAAGTGTTATGTTACTGCCTGAGTGTTTTCTTAGGGTTTTTGGTGTATGTATGTATGTTTATATGTGTTGATGTCGTAGGAGCTGGTGCTATATTGGATTAGGTCGGAGGCCGAGGAGTATCGATTGTAAACGATGGAAGGATGTTTATGTAAACGGCGCGTTGGCGAGAGCAACAGTAGCTAGGAGGGAAAATATTGGAAAACTAACCTAAAAGAAGAAGAGAAGAGGGAAATCGCCAATAATCTGTTTCCGATATTATCTTCGCTGTTTTCATGATGCTCCCGTCGTCGATAACCTCGAGTAACAATTTACAAAAAAGAGAAAAAACAAGCGCTCGCTACCTTTTCAGTACCCTATTGACATATGATTTACAACGTGTAAGTCCATTTGTTTTGATGTTAACCGCATCAACGAGTTTTATATTGATATAAGGGGGAAAAGAGGATATTTATCTTTTATTTTATTGAAACTACAAGTATGTAGTTTCAATAAAATAAAAGATAAATAAATTTACTACGTGCAATGCAGAATAAGAAATAAAATACTGACATAAAAACAGCAATAATTTATATTTCATTAGTTAATAAACTAAGTTAATAAATTTATAATATTTTACATTAACACAGTGATTCCCAAATCGTGCGCTGCGGCGCCCCGGGAAGCCGCGACCTCTTCACAGGGGCGCCGTGAAATATTGTAAAAGCTTCATAATTAATTGAACCAAGACATTTACAATTATTAATTTAATGTTAATAAAGTAAAAAAATAATGAAGATACACGAGTTTTATTTATTTTTATCTCTTACGAGTAGTCATACTTTTACTTAGGGTAGGGCACCATGGAAAAAGTTTTATTGAAAAAGGGCGCCGCGATCCGGAAAAATTTGGGAACCACTGAATTAACAATAAAATATGTATTTTCCGATTATTATTTTTCACTACACTTTAGAAATTGATGATGATAGTGTTTAACACTATATACTTAGATATATTTTACTTACATTGTAAATACAAAAAAAAAACCATGTTTGTTTTCCGTATAAAAAAATTCTTAAATACCTTAGATTCTTCATAAAATGTTTATTTAATTAATGAAGACAACCGCTTCAACTTTATATTTAGACGATGCTTTTGACATCTTTATTCTTGAGTTACTTATAGATCTCTATTGAATGACATATAAAGTACCTTCATCTTTAGCGATGATATAAAAGTTTATTGATGAATTACTCCATTAAAAATAGATTTACATGAAAATTCTCATCTTACAGCAAAAATATTATTAATATTTTTTTTTTTTTAAGTATTAAACATAATACAAATTATACGCAATAAATAATGATACTCGGGCGTTGTAAATGAGTAAATTTGGACAAATTGTTCCATTTATAAAATATATAGGTATATTAAACTACAGAATATTTCACAAAGGTCTTATATGACATCCAAATATTTCCGTAAATCAAATATTTATCGGACAATTTTCAGAAATAACAAAGTTACTAGAGAAGAGAAATCCTCGATAAAGAAATTCAGTGAAACTTTTTAATTTCTAAAATAATCACAATCAAAATAAATACCTGAAAAGGTATATAAATATTTTTTTTAGGGAATAAAATTGTTTTTTTTGCCTTAACAAGAAATTTCACTTTAAGTTTCCATATTCTCAATCAAGTGATGTCATTGGACTACGTTTCTGCCAGTTATCCTTTATGTATTAATATTTTTATGTACATTTTAAATTAATAAAAAAAAGTATTAATAAAGTTGTAAATTAAAATCCTTACCATATCGAATTGAAAGGAACAACAAAAGTATATAAACAATGGAAAAATCAGAAATTGTTCTAATATAAAGAAGTGTAATTAGTTTTAAACAGTTCATGAAAAGGTAATATGAAAAATGTTAGTTTTCGTAGTTATTCTATTTCATAAAATAAAATAAATAGTAAGAAACCTATTTAAACGTGGTTATAATACCTGAAAATCCAGGTATACAATAAAATCATTAACCAATGTTGAAATAAGAAGTTATAAGTTGTTTATGTTAACATTCATAAATTTTATTATTTTTGAATGAGGTAAAACGCCCAACACATATTCATCAAGTAGTTAGAACACTATATATATAAATAATTTATTTGCGACTTCCATCTTATGGTCTTTGTAATAACTCGGACAATTAATCATTTTTAACTTCATTGTAGTTGTTCGTTGGCATTCATAACGGAGGGATTGATTAATTATAATGATAATTTCGAAGTTACAAGTTATCTACAGCTGCATCAGAACTCATAGCTTCTTGAATTCCGTGATTGTACGTGAATGTACTTCTTAAATCCATGGATCACCAACCAAGTTGTGCATTTAATAAAAATTCAACAATAAAAAGTCGATGGAGAACATTATCGAGGAAATGTTATAATTACACCCACGTGAGACTTGAACTATTATAGAAAAGAGAGCGGTAATCATCTGTTTTACACTGAACCTGTCTGGTTTCACTTTGAAGGTAGAAAACCGTGCGACTGCACCTGATTTTATATTCTATATAATTTATTTTTATTTATGTTCACATACGCTTATTTTACACCTGATAAATGCTAAAACTACTAATAAAAGTCGAGAGAAACAAACGTATTTTATAGTACAAGCGATTAATCAAACGGTTTAAACGTATCGTATAATCTATACTGTTAATTATAAATTAAAGTGATGACAGTTAATTTACCGATAATAGTGATTTATATTGGCAAGGGTCACTAATCTTCACAACTAGATTTCCTTCCGTGTTATAAACAATATATTTACACATAATTACTGTAATAACATTAATTATATCGTCACTGAAATTTATAATATTTGTATATATTAATTACTTTCAAATTTAAAATATATAATTAACAAATACACTTAATATTTAACTGAGGAAATTGAATTAAACATCATTATAATGATATATAAGTAAATATTTTATTATATAAATAAGATTAATCGGTTTTAGTTTTATCAATATTGTAATTTTCAATTCTTACTTTATTAAATAATTTTAAAACTTCTAACAGCTATAAGCAAAAATTCTTTTCTTATTTCAATCAAATATATTTTATATATAGCAGAGTACCTATAATCTTTTCCAGTTTCCCTTATCCGTAAAAATAAAAAATACAGTTTTACTGTATTTTCTAAACAAATACTACTAATAGAACGATAACAAAAAAATTGGTTAAAGTAATCCAAACCGCTGTTAGTAATATTTTATCTAAACACTGTACCCAGCGCTTTAAGTGATGAAATTAATGCAATGTAGGCGGCGGTTAAATAATTTTCTGAAATATAATAAATACATATAAATTTAAATTAAAAATGCATGTTGTTGCAGGTTAAATTTACTCCTATGAATATAATAGAGAATTGAATTTTTTATCAATTTTTATTTATTCTTATCCCTGCTATTAGTGGGAATCAATGAATAATGCTTGCAATAAAAACGAATCCTGCTCCTATTGATAAAACATAATGAAAGTGTGCGTATATATATTTTATGGAATATTAAGTTACAATTGCAGTAAAGAATAACTTAGAACACCGCATTATGCACTAGATATGAATTTGAACAACTACAAACCAAAGTTTGTTATTATTTCCCTTCATATCAGTCTATGATAGTTGAACGATAAGAGTATTGTTCAATTAAATACCTAAACTAAAAATCTAACAATGCTAGATTAAATGGTTTATATGTGCACGTAAAAAACAAGTATTTTCAAACATAAGGCATTTTTTAAATCAAATGTTACGTAACAGAAGTTATATACTTTTTTTTTGACAAACAAATTCTTCATTTTCATATAAAAAGGTTTAATTTTTAATTAGAAGGTTAATAAAAAGAATATAATGTTCTTCTTTTTGTTTAAATAAATGTTGTTTAACATAATATACCTATTAAGAATAAGTAAAATAAACTATGAATGAATTTATGTATATTTTTATTAATTTTAGATATACGACTAAATTAGTCATTCTCAAGAAAAATGCAGAATATGAAAATATCTTATATTAAAGATTTCATGAAATGAAAAACCTGTTCGTTGAAATAAATTAGTGAAATTCTCAGTAAAATTAATAAATTTTTCTGTAGTCGTGTACAATTATTGTTATTTATTTATTTTTTTTGTATATAACTGTACCGGTAAATTTGTAGTATTGAACAAACTCAGGTCGACTACTCCTGAAATGTGTGGTTAATTGAAACCCAACCACCAAAGAACACCAGTATCCACGATCTGGTATTCAAATCCCAATAAAAATTATCTAAGTCAAACTAGCTTTGATTTGAATCTGAGAAGCATTGTTTTTGTTTTTTCTTTTATTTGCCAAACTATTATTTTTTTAACGAGAAATAAAATCATGCTTTGTTAATTCATGTTTTATATGTTTGCAAAAACAATAAACAGTTTTTCAGCATATGTGGGGATTTTAATATTTAATTCTCCTTAATACAACACATGAATACATTAATTATTTCATTAAAGAAGATTACAAACATTAAAGAACAATTTTAATACATTATATTTCTTTAATACATTAATTCTCCTCAGATTTATTCTCCATCCTGATAAAAATTTAGATAGACTATGCACATTTCAAACAAAGGTGCCGGATTGGGATTTATCTTAGTCAAAAATTGTTCCTAATATTCTCTTTTTATATATGAACTTGCAAAAACGAAATTAAGAAGCAAAATTTACAGTAATGTTTTTTACTTTTGGTAGATGCAGCATATTCTTAGTAATTAATTTCAATTGAGTTTGCCCGGTCTGGCATTTTTCACACACGCTACAAAACACTCATCTTATCCTCTGCGGAAAGAATTGCTTGACTGCGGACCCAGAGGTCAAACAAAAAACAAAAAAAAAACAAATTGAGTTTGATGGACTGAATCTGTAACCTAAAAATTCATCTGAAAAAAAAATTAAAAAATCACGTACAGTATTTTAAACTAAGAGACTGAAAATAGTAAATTTTTATATCTAATATTTTTAATTCATACATGGTAAGTTATTCATCCGTAAAATCAATTTCTCGATAAAATTAGAGGTAATGTACTTTAATTTTTTTATTGTGTCATTAATTAAACTGGCATTGTCATATCAAAACAATTATGTTGAAATATCGGCTCTTTTAGAGGCGAAGTATGACTGGTGAGGTGATGTATACAGCTGATTGTTAAAAAAAATACTTGCATTCACTATTATTCCATATAATTGGTGTTGTAGCAATTAATTTGTTCTAATTATGCCCTGATATTAGTTATTGAAAAATGTATGTTTTTTATCCCATTTTTAATTCAATTATTTTCTATTATAAGCTAATAATAGAAGAAAGGGGAAAAATATAAGCAAGCGAGACTGTATCCGTGTGTATAAGTGAGCGCACGTATTTTCCATTATAAATGTTCTTTAATAATGTTACTTGTTACTTGCCAACGAAGAACAGATAACTGCAATTGTCTACAGCTCATTGAAAATTCTATTAGGTGTAACACTAGAGTATTTAATATCAGTTTATTAAATTAACTAGTTATAAGTTATAATCTATAGTAAGGACCTGATAAGTTTAATTAATATGCGTTATTACTATACTGGTAGTAAGTAACAGCAAAGGGTCGATAGTACGTAAGCTTAACACATAAAACGTTGGAGTAAAATGAGATATGATAAAAAAATCAATTTTTAATTCGTTTATAACAACAAAATTAATTAAATGATGGCCAAACGTAATTTACTATTAAAATGAAACAAGGAATTTATGAAATATTGCATAGTACTAGAAGCAATAATAAATTAGAACAATAATAAAAATTGTTAGTACTTTTATCTTTTTTCTCTTTCTACAGCAGAACTTATATCCATTTATAAAATTCGTAATGTCGTAATCATGGTTCTTTTTCATTGATAATTGCAACGAAAAAAAGATTTAAATTCTATTTTTTTTCAGGCACAAAATAAAGCCTGAAATAACCATCTGGTTCAGAGTCTGCACTTCATTCAATCGATCACATCATCTGGATTTTACAAAAACTTATCAATCGGTGTAAAAACCAAACGTCTGTGTGGCTGGCCGAATGGTGTATTGGTTAGCATGCTGGCTTCTAAATCATTAGTCTCAGGCTCGATTTCCGATATGGGTCTAGCAGTTTTTAACACATTTCATTCATCTCACCTTTTTCATAAATATATAGGCAAATGTTCCATATTATAAAGCCGGATTGGAAATCTTCCTACCCTTATTAATACTTATTACCTACATTCATCTTTATTTGTATACTCGTAAATTAAACAGTAACAATTCCACAAAATATTACCTCCTCTATGAATCATGAGACCTGGCCGTTGGTAAGGGAGCTTGAGTGCTCAGGGATACAGAGTAGCTGGACCGAAGGTGCAACCATATCGGAGAGGTATCTGTTGAGAGCCAGACTAAGGAATGATTCCTGAAAGAGGGCAGCAGCTCTTTCAGTAGTTGTTAGGGGCGTGAGTCAGAATGACTTAAACGGCCATATCAACATCACTCAGTCCTCTGAGTACTGCGCAGCTGAAAGCAATGGAAAACTACAGCTACTTTTTTTCCAAGAAAATGTGGATCTCTGCATATTCATATAGCAATGATGGAGGCGCCTTCCTTGGTAAAATATTCCGGAGGTAAACTAGTCCCCCATTCGGATCTCCGGATGGGGACTACTAAGGAAGAGGTCACCAGAAAATTAAAAAATAATATTCTACGAGTCGGAGCGTGGAATGTTAGAAGTTTAAAAAAGGTTGGTAGGCTAGAAAATTTAAAAAGGGAAATGGGTAGGGTAAATGTGGATGTAGTAGGAATTAGTGAGGTTCGGTGGGAAGAGGAAGGCGACTTTTGGTCAGGTGATTTTAGACTAATTAACTCAGCTTCAAATAATGGGCAGGCAGGAGTAGGTTTCATAATGAACAAGAAGATAGGAAAGAGAGTAGAGTATTTCAAAATGCATAGCTATAGAATCATTGTAATAAGGATGAAATCAAAACCTAAACCGACAACGATTGTTAACGTCTATATGCTTACAAGCGCCCATGATGATGATGAGGTAGAGTGTGTATACGACGAGATTGATGAATCAATTAAACACGTAAAAGGAGATGAAAATTTAATAATAGTTGGAGATTGGAATGCAAGCATTGGAAAAGGCAAGGAATTAAATATAGTAGGTGAATACGGGCTGGGCAAAAGGAATGAAAGAGGGGACCGACTTATAGAGTTTTGCACGAAGTATAATTTAGTAATTGCCAACACCCAATTTAAAAATCATAATAGAAGAATATACACTTGGAAAAAGCCAGGCGATACTGCAAGGTATCAGATAGATTATATCATGGTTAAGCAAAGATTTAGAAATCAACTCGTTGACTGCGAAACTTACCCTGGAGCAGACATTGATAGCGACCATAATTTGGTGATAATGAAATGTAGATTGGGGTTTAAAAACCTGAAGAAAAGGTGTCAGATGAATCGGTGGAATTTAGAGAAGCTTGAGGAAGAGGAAGAGGTCTGAGTAAAAAAGATAAGGTAGAAAATGTAGAAGAAGAATGGGAGAATGTTAAAAAGGAAATTCTTAAATCAGCAGAAGCAAACTTAGGCGGAATAAAGAGAACTGGTAGAAAACCTTGGGTTTCAGACTATATATTGCAGCTGATGGATGAACGTAGAAAATATAAGAATGCTAGTGATGAAGAAAGTAAAAGGAACTATCGGCAATTAAGAAATCCTATAAACAGGAAGTGCAAACTGGCGAAAGAAGAGTGGATTAAAGAAAAGTGTTCATAAGTGGAAAGAGAAATGAATTTAGGTAAAATAGACGGAGCATACAGGAAAGTTAAGGAAAATGTTGGGGTACATAAATTAAAATCTAATAATGTGTTAAACAAAGATGGTACACCAATATATAATACGAAAGGTAAAGTCGATAGATGGGTGGAATATATTGAAGAGTTATACGAAGGAAATGAATTAGAAAATGGTGTTATAGAGGAAGAAGAGGAAGTTGAGGAGGATGTAATGGGAGAAACAATACTGAGATCTGAATTTAAGAGAGCATTAAAAGATTGAAATGGCAGAAAGGCTTCTGGAATAGACGGAATACCTGTAGAATTACTGCGCAGTGCAGGTGAGGAAGCGATTGATAGATTATATAAACTGGTGTGTAATATTTATGAAAAAGGGGAATTTCCGTCAGACTTCAAAAAAAGTGTTATAGTCATGATACCAAAGAAAGCAGGGGCAGATAAATATGAAGAATACAGAACAATTAGTTTAACTAGTCACGCATCAAAAATCTTTACTAGAATTCTATACAGAAGAATTGAGAGGAGAGTGGAAGAAGTGTTAGGAGAAGACCAATTTGGTTTCAGGAAAAGTATAGGGACAAGGGAAGCAATTTTAGGCCTCAGATTAATAGTAGAAGGAAGAGTAAGAAAAACAAACCAACATACTTGGCGTGTATGGACCTAGAAAAGACATTCGATAACGTAAACTAGAATAAAATGTTCAGCATTTTAAAAAAATTAGGGTTCAAATACAGAGATAGAAGAACAATTGCTAATATGTACAGGAACCAAACAGCAACAGTAATAATTGAAGAACATAAGAAAGAAGCCGTAATAAGAAAGGGAGTCCGACAAGGATGTTCCCTATCTCCGTTACTTTTTAATCTTTACATGGAACTAGCAGTTAATGATGTTAAAGAACAATTTAGATTCGGAGTAACAGTACAAGGTGAAAAGATAAAGATGCTACGATTTGCTGGTGATATAGTAATTCTAGCCGAGAGTTAAAAGGATTTAGAAGAAACAATGAACGGCATAGATGAAGTCCTATGCAAGAACTATCGCATGAAAATAAACAAGAACAAAACAAAAGTAATGAAATTTAGTAGAAATAACAAAGATGGACCACTGAATGTGAAAATAGGAGGAGAAAAGATTATAGAGGCAGAAGAATTTTGTTATTTGGGAAGTAGAATTACTAAAGATGGACGAAGCAGGAGCGATATAAAATGCCGAATAGCACAAGCGAAACGAGCCTTCAGTAAGAAATGTAATTTGTTTACATCAAAAATTAATTTAAATGTCAGGAAAAGATTTTTTAAAGTATATGTTTGGAGTGTCGCTTTATATGGAAGTGAAACTTGGACGATCGGAGTATCTGAGAAGAAAAGATTAGAAGCTTTTGAAATGTGGTGCTATAGGAGAATGTTAAAAATCAGATGGGTGGATAAAGTGACAAATGAAGAGGTATTGCGACTAATAGATGAAGAAAGAAGCATTTGGAAAAATATAGTTAAAAGAAGAGACAAACTTATAGGCCACATACTAAGGCATCCTGGAATAGTCGCTTTAATATTGGAAGGAGAGGTAGAAGGAAAAAATTTTGTAGGCAGGCCACGTTTGGAATATGTAAAACAAATTGTTAGGGATGTAGGATGTAGAGGGTATACTGAAATGAAACGACTAGATAGGGAATCTTGGAGAGCTGCATCAAACCAGTCAAATGACTGAAGACAAAAAAAAAAAAAACATTTTTAGATAAGAAACAGATTATTGCTTATAGAAATAACAATATCTGAAATATATTGTACAAGATATATATGAAGAACAAAACAAAAAAAGAAAAGATTTTTCTACATGTTTAATCTAATTGAATAACACTTTGGTAACGGGAATAAATGTATACTAATAATTAAAATAACTTTCCTAAATGTCATCTTTAAGGGGATTTAATTTAAGATTTTAGTAAAATAAGAACACCTAAGTCTTTTTATGATCTGCATTTACATAATATTAATATGAATAAGAGGAATTTCTTGATAAAAATGAATGACAATACAATAAGCCGCCAGCGGGATATTATCACAATTTCTTGTAAGTATTTAAGTAATTACGTTATTATATTAAACATACCTCACATGATAAAAGAATTGATAACGTTATAAAGAAAACGAATACTGGAAAAAGATTGTTATTGACATAGGCCCCAACATAAAAATGCAGTAAATAAAACAAAAAAAGGGATTTTTCCAGACCCTACCAAACACATCCATAGGTAGCGAATAGGAAAGGCTCTGCAGATACGCAGGATAGGAGGGAATAAAATACTACCTGCGGACCAAAACAGAACCTAAAACTCAGTCACATCTGTTTCAAAATTGGGCAGCGGTTGGTTAGCGTCTGTCTCCTATGTGAGGCGGCTGTATTTTATACTCTAGGGCTAACAAACTTAGTTTTATATCTGAAAAGAATTTATTCTTTTCCCATATTTTAATTTAATATCTTGAGCATGATGGAAACTTCATACGATAGAACTACTTTAAGGGGTAACTCTGTAGAGGAATCCTCCACTACAAGAAGTGATGAAATTGGCCCTTATAATTCTGAAGATCCCAAACTAACATGCAACAGAGAGATGTCGGATTATCCTGGAAACCTTTCTAAGATCAGAACAAAAAAAGTAAATTACTTTGGAACTGGAAACATAAACTCGCTTTTAAAAATCGGTAAATTAAAACAGCTTAACGTATTTAAATTAAAAGAACAAAAAATGATAGCATTAGAGGAAAATAGTTTTTAACAGTTGAAAACAATTTTTAATAATATATCTGTAGAATGTTTAAAGGAAAAGATGGTAACACGGTTATTAAAAAACGCCCTATTTTGAACTGCTTTTGTCGTACATAACATGTTTTAAACTCAATAATTGATTTTCACTAACCATCTGAAAGGTAGTCTTTTTATCTTTAAAATGGACAAATACGTATTATACCTTAATTAACTGTCATGCTTCAATCAACCATGACATTAAAAAAGACTCAGAAAAGGCGGAAAATTTTTGAAAGTATTAGAAGAAAAAAATATTAAAAACATATTGGGGGATTTTAATGATCAAGTAAAGTTTAGAAATGTTATTTGTGGAATCTAGAATGAGGAAAATATTTCTAATGGTTGGAAAAGTTCTCTCATACACTCTTTCCATAAAAAAGAAGACAAAAAATTTGTAAATATTTATAGAGGCATCTCATTATTAACTGTATCTCATAAAATTTTATCAAAAAACCTTATAAATATTATGGAAAAACAATTAGAACCCCAAATTGGAAAGTTCCCCAGGGAGGTTTCAGAAACAGACGGTCCTGTTCAGAACAAATCGTTAGTTTAAAAACAATTATTCGAGATTATTGCAAAAGGGATAAAAATATTGTAATCAATTTTGTGTATTTTAAAAAACCTATGATTCAATAAATAAAAAGGTTTCGTTCAACATATTAGACGAATTTGGAGTATAAAATAAATGTTAAATTTAATAAAAGAAATCCTTTTGAAATCAAAACAGGTGTAAAGCAAGGTGATGTTCTATCACCCATACTCTTTAATATAGTTTTTGAAGAAATAATTAAGGAATGGAAAAAATAGATGCTAATTTTAAAGTTAGAAAATGTAAAACTAAGAAGGTTAAGACCCACCGGGTTGGTCTAGTGATGATCGCGTCTTCGCAAATCAGCTAATTTCAAAGTCGAGAGTTCCAACGTTCAAATCCTAGTAAAGGCAGTTAGTTACTTTTATACAGACTTGAACACTAGACCGTGGATAACGGTGTTGTCTGGTGGTTGGGTTTCAATTAACCACACATCTCAGAAATAGTCGACCTGAGACTGTGCAAGACTACACTTCACTTACACTCAAACATATCATACTCATTCATCCTCTGAAGTAATGCCTGATGGTTATTCCCGAAGGCTAAACAGGAAAAAAGGAAGGTAAGAATCTCAAAATCAATTGTTTAGCTTTGTAGAAATTCAAATCAATCTTTTAAAAATGTTGGCTGAAAAAGTCGATTTCAAAATTTATTTTCAAAAAACTGAATTTCTGACCAATATTAAAAATAATTCAAAGACTTTAAAAACCGTAAGGAGAAATTAATAAAGTGAATAATTTAAATATCTAGGTGAAATAATTAAACTCGAGGTTTTATATAAAGAATCAATAAAGTTGGGATCAGTAACATGGATTATCAATTAACGTATCAATTAACACAGAATTATTTATACAATAAAAAATCATATTCCAGAAGAACAAAAATTAGGCAATGTAATACGGTTATTACACCTGAATGTTTGTACGCCGTTTAACATAATGCCGATAAACATAAACACAAAACCGTTTGTGTTTATGTGTAATACAATACAAACGAGATACGGTCGCATTATATTATTTTTTTCTCTTAACATTAGGCTCATTCAGAAACCGAGTATTCTGCAATGTAGTGTGTATAACACCTTTACAAATAGCAAAAATTCTTTCCACAAAAACATTTATTGTAATTTTATTTAATTTTAGACAATAATTTCTTAAAATACTTAGCGTATAAATATTTCTTACTGTATACAGTGCAAAATCGAATAATTTATACTTATATTAATAAATTATTATTACACTCCCACCAAGTAAATAAAAAATGAATGACCACTTTATACAAGTAAATGTTATCAAACTATTAAATTTGATTTATATTTATATGCACTTGTTGTAATGGGTATTAGTCCTGATGATGTTTATACGAGTAGTTATACGGCATCATTAATCTATAGGTCCATCCCTACAATTTGTTTTCCTGTTTAGCCTCCGGAAATCACCGCCAGGTTCAGCGCATGAATGAGGATGTTATGTATAGTGTAACTGAAGTGAAATCTTGTACAGTCTCAGGTTGACCATTTACGAGTGTGTGGTTAAATTGAAACCCAATCTCCAAAGAACACCAGTATCCACGATCTAATTCAAATCCGTATATAAGTAACTGCCTTTACTAGGAGTAGAACCTTGGAACTCTCGACTTCGTCAGCTGATTTGCAAAGACGCGTTCACCACTAGACCAACCCGGTATAGCCTACAAATTATAATAATTTATTAATGTCTTAGTCACTTTATACGTATTCATAGAATAGCTAAGTAATTTTTGTATTACATTGTTGACTAATATTCAATACTTACTTTTCATTTTCAATAAACTTATTTAGTTCAATTTTTGAAGTGTCCCGGTACGAGTGGTATAGTTGTTTCCTTCTGTAATGTGTGGCGTGTTATTTATTGTTTTATGTGTATTAATTAATTCGAAGGTTTATTTAATCAATTTTTTTTGCAACGGTAGATTTTAAATCTATAGTTAAGAATTAAAAGCTTCGTAGTCAAGCTCAGGAAATAGTGAATAATGTAGAAGAAAATAATACAAAACCTTAAACATTTCACTTGGACACCACATAACTTCCTTGTACGCCTACTAAATTACATACACACAATTTTTGCTGCATTTCATTTAAACTTATTTGTTTGAAAATGAGATACGATCCTCCAGTTCTTTAATAAAGTGGACAGTTACACAACTGCTGAAATATTAGTTTTTATTAACATCAAATATTTATACAATTATTAATTCAACAATCTTACCTGAAATATTAGGATAGAGTAAAAAACCTTTTGTTACTCGTATTACTAGATCAGTATTATTCGTATCTTCGTGAGGTGCAGGTTAATAAGTTTCAGATTTCTAGTGTGTCGTATATAAAAAAGTTAATAATAATAAAACTATTCCGTTTAGTGAACTCCTGCATATTGGTTACAAATGTTATTTTCGACCTTACGGTGTAAAATATTCAGTTTTTATTATTGGATTATTTGGTGAATAAGTAAAAATTAAAAAGAAACAGTGATACAGGAAAAAAAATAACAAGAAGAAATAGATCTCAAAAAAGACAAGATGAATATTAAGAGGGAGAAAATGTTAGGAACAAAGTAAGATAAAAAAATTAAGGGAAGATGATAAATATAAAGAGGAAGAAAATGTTAAAACCAAAGAAAGAATAAAAAGGAAGAAACTGTTGTAAAACAAAAAAATAAATAAACAGGAAGAAAATGTTGCAAACAAAGAGATAATAAAATGATTAAGAGAGGATGAAGAATATAAAGAGAGAGAAAGTTTGAAACTAGAAAACATGTACACAAATAAAGATCAGAAGAATTACATCAAACCAAAGAGCGATTAAATGATTGTCAAGAAAAAACAAATAAAAGAAATGATGATGATCTCTGACTTAGGGACAATATTCAATTCTTAAATTCTATCTTTTAAGATAAGAATTTTTTGCAATTTATTAAAGATTGGACATGTATATGTTGTTCTTGTGAGGATCTAATTTCAGTCACTCTCTAGTTAATTTTATTGTAGATAAAACTAAACAAAAATTTCAGAATAATTAAATAAATTAAACTAGAAAAACCAAAAATAATACGATTCTAAAATATAATTTTCGATTAATCAGATGTTTCACCAACTCTGTTACATATGTAATAATGCCTATTAAACTACAGATACACATTTAAAAGTACATAAAATATTCTTTCACTAATAACGTCTGTTATTTTTTTCATATTTTTTTTTTTTATTGTTACTACTGAATAAATTATTTATTGTAAAATTTTTTTACAATCATCGGTTAATAATTATTAATAAATCAATATATTTAAATTAAAAAAAAAAGTTAAAACAATGGAGATGAAGTCTGTTTCGAACCAATGTGCCTTCCCCTTTTAGGTAGATTTCATAAGAAATCTACCTATTGTAATGGGTACCATGATTCGACTTCCGAAAAATTTCGACATATCTTCGCGTTTCACATTCCCCAACACCAAAACCATCGTCAGTCCAAAAATTTATATATACGTATACATATATATATTTCAATTTCTTGTAGACACAATAACTGCCATAATTTTGCGCAAATCACTTTCAAATTTATATATAAAATAAAACGATGTTATATTTTACCGATACATAAAACCTCCGATATATAAAATCTCAGTCGTGTTTGTTAATGGGCAAAATCGGACTGTGGAGGTCACTTTTTCGAGAAAAACAAAATATCGCTATAACTTTCTTATTAAGTAAATATCGATCTCGTTTAAAGTTCCTCCTATTCTTTGAATAAGGGCCTGAAACTCATCTAAGTAAAGTTTTTTGATATCACCAACCATTGGCCCAGGGGATGGAAAAAATTGGGTTCCTAAGATAAAAAAATCATACGACCCTTGGTAGTTACAGTATCGAAACGGTTTAAAGCAGTCGTTAGTCCTCTAAACATTACCTAAAACATTTGCCTGAAACAATTTTTGATATGACGTAAGTTAAGGGATGACCAAAATGTTGGGGAATTGTTAGAAGATGGGGTTTGTCGTATGTTAAACATGAAAAATTTTTTCACATGCAATCATTGTCGTATTGAGTAAAATTGAAGTTTTTCTTAACTTTAAAGTGGAAATCTTTTTTATCTCCTATTTAACACCGGTAAAATCTACCTGCGCCTTCCTGCGTGTTGAAAGGGATTCTAAGATCAATATATTTCATTAATTAAAATTTCATTTGGCTATAACTGGAACCAATGAAAATAAGTACCACTTATGATTGATGAAAAGCTCTCAATGAGGGCTTATTTCTGTAGCTAAGAAAAAGTACGAAATTCAGATTTTTTTTGGATTTTGAGCTTCTTTGAACACTTTTGGTTCAGTCGATTGCAATTAAAACGGGAGGTGCACAACTAGTTGTTTCAACAAACCTAAATTCAAAATTTCAACATAATATGGCAAATCGTTTTTGAGTTATGCGAGATACATACGAAAATACACACATACGTACGTACAGATGTCACGTCGAAACTAGTCAAAATAGGTTCAGGGGTGTCAAAATGGATATTTCCGTTGAAATCTGAAAACCGAAAATTTTTCCGATCACAATACTTTCTGTACTTCGTACAAGAAAGTAAAAATAGATTATATAAAGAAAAAAACATAAAGTTAAGAAAATTAGAAGATGAAAAATATATTATAGTTATTCAAAAATGTGAAGAAAGAACGGTTGCAGCTTGTGAGATTTCAAGATCACAAGTTTATAAACTCCAATAAGAAATGCAGGATCTTCTTAAATCTCTATCGCAGTCGTGTTCAATCAGCACACCAAAAAAGTATAAACAACGTTCAAAACAAGTTAATAAATTATATAGTTTTGATCAAGGCGATGTAAGAAGAACAGCAAAACAAACGACGTTCAAAACAGAACGACTTTCACGCAAAACATAATTAACTGCCTATATTAAATAAATTAAATGAAAAAACATATAAAAAACTATTCAATTTAGAGGTTCTAGAAATATACTAGCAGCTATCCTGGAAGAGATAAGGTTTAAGTGGTGTAAAACTGATAATGATAGGAAACGTTTGATTGAGAAAGAGGATATCCGGTGGAAGTGGAGAGAATATTTTTAAAAAATGGCCCATCGCAGAAAAGAAAATTCTTCGATTTTTTATTTGGACTGTGTAATTTAACGTCCCATTCGACGAAAAAATCGCGGTCAGGTGCTAGTGGTGCAGGATTAAAAGTGCCGATTAATAAAGGTGATCGGTTAATCGTAATCCACGCTAGACGAGTAATGGGGTTCATGCCAAACCCGATGTTAACTTGGAAAATCAGCTCAAAAAATGATGACTATCACGACAGCACAATAACAGCAATTTCATGAAGTGGGCATCTAAAAATCCAATTCCCGGTCTTCCCCCTCAGTCAACGGTTGTTATCGATAAAGCCCTGACAAGGCTCCGGGTGTTGACGGGATCCGTGCCCGCGCATTCCGGAATGGTCCACCCGATCTTATAGCTACCATAACCACAATATTCAGATCAATTTTGTTCGTTGAATATTTTCCGAATTGCTGCAAAATTGCAAAGGTGGCATGCCTACCCAAACCTGGGAAAAGTCTGCTCTTTCTCCAGAATTACAGGCCGATTTCCTTATTACCAGTGTTGTCAAAGCTATTCGAAAGGATTTCCTGGAGAGACACTTAGGCGATATTTGGGAAAAGGAGTACGGCCTGAGCAATTTGGGTTCAGGGAGTGCCGCTCGACGACCCTCCAACTGGTTAAAATAACGACAGTCTTGTCGGAGTCCTAAATAGAAAAGCGGTAACTGCAAACGTTTTTCTAGATGTGGCTAAAGCGTTTGACAAAGTTTGGCATAGCGGCTTGCTGTATAAACTCGCACATACGACGATTCCATGTCGCTATGTCAGATTGATACGGTCTTATTTCCTAGACCGACAATTTGTTGTACGAGTAGGGAGAACAATCTCCTCCACCAGAGACGTAGCCGCTGGAGTCCCCCAAGGAGCAGTGCTTTCGCGGTTTTTGTACACGGCCTACGTCAACGATATGCCGCTGACGGAAGGAGTCAAAACAGCTCTATACGCAGACGACACGGCATATCATTATGAATCCGGAAGTGTAGATTACGCACTCGAGAGACTCCAGCGGCAATTGGATCTAGTAGTGCCGTGGCTCGATATTTGGAGAATCAAGGTTAAATCAAGGTTAAAAATCGGTGGCAGTGATGTTCACATACAAGACACGTGCTCCAGCCAGGCAGCTGGAAATCTCAGGAAAGAAAATCCCCTTTCGGAAAACAGTCAAGTACCTAGGAGTAGTCCTGGATAAACGGCTTACCTTTGGAGAACATGTTAAATATGTGACCCAAAGGGTAAAGGCCGTCAGGGCCTTACTTCACCCAGTAATGAACAGTGCTAGCCCATATTCACTGGCGACCAAATTGCTCATTTTTCGGCTATACGTCCTGCCGATTCTAACATATGCTTACCCGGAATGGGGAGCTTTGTTGAACTCCACGCTTCAAAAGAAATTAGAAGCCGTCCAAAACATAACGTTGCGGACGATATTTGGAGCACCGTGGTTCGTCAGAAACGTCACTCTTCGCTACGATGCGTGACTACACATCGTATCAGAGGTGGGGGTGGCGCAGGCACGCAGACTGTTCGGGAGAGCGGCCGTGTCCAAACACGGCCATCTCCGGGACATCTGTCGAGAGGACCGTACTCCACAGGATATAAGAAAACGGCTTCATGTCGTATTAAACGAACCACCGTGAAGAGGCGGTACGAGAGTCAAAAAATGACAAACCAGGCTTAGGAGCCTCTATATTGCGCAACCTATAAATGGTAACCGCGCCCGAAAATTTGGGCCACGAAAGTAACCGTTTTCGAAATTAAATTTTGTTAAAACTATAAAAAACTAGACAACATTCCACACCATCCCACGAAGAAACCACAATTCCATTTAGTCAGCATATGCGACTCCCTCCGGAGAACGGGGCGCATTTCTCCCTTCAAATAACTAGGGCTCCGTTAGGGGCACTCCTGCTAGCCCATAGATGCTGATACCGAAGGGACTTCAGGGGATGGACTGAAGGGGAATCACGCCGGGACTACGAGGCTCAAAAGCTTAGTCTCTCACGGTCAGAACCAGTAAATAAATTCCACGCTGGTCCATACGGATAGGATCGCAAATTACCAAATCCGTCCATAAATAAAACTTAATATTTATAACCGCCACTAAATAATCGATGAAATTCGCCCGATAATAGAAACATACAGCAGCAAGGACATTGTCCTAGCTCTGCGATCTGTAGGGAGCAATATTGAAACTCCCGCCGTTCTTGCGTTCCGTTCCGTTATCGATAATGCGCCATACCACAATTCACTTCTAGAGAAGCCTCCGAATTCAAATAATAGGAAAGTGGCATGATTAATTGGTAAATAAAAGAATAATTTCCGTTTAATAAAGCAACTCAAAACCACAATTGTATAACCTAATTAAATCACATAGAAATTAAATTAAATTAAGTAACATAATGATGAAATTTAAAAAATAAATCACGGGCGATTTAAATCCGATTGGGAGAATATGTTCGGCACTGAAAAGATATGGTTTAGTAATAACATAACATTTTTAACGTCAGATATTAAAAAATTAGCTCAAAAAAATTATGAAATGAATAATGATGATTGGAAATCATTGCGAACACGTAAAAAAAGCTGAAACTGAGTATAAGACGTTCCGTTTTCTTATACTCAGGTTCAGATAAAGACAGAGGTAATGGTGAACTTGCACAGGAACTGGATATATAATTCAAATCTCAAGAAATAATAATAATATTATAATCAACAATGAAAGTAATCGTACGAAAAAGAATAATTTGGAAATTCGAAATAAAAAAAAAAATAAATATTTTACAAAAAGGAATTGTATAATAATAATTTTACATCTAATTTAATGTAACTACGGATACAATACACATTCAAGCACTAGTTAAGATTTTTTTTTTAGTTTAAAAATACACCTAAAAGGAATTTCTTATTTTTGACATCTCTATTTGTTGAATTACTAATACGAATTACGTAATAATCAATTATAACTAATACAACATGAAAATTGTAATAAATTAAACGTGCGTAAAAAAAGTACACAGTTATTATTGTTGTCCTATTATATGGGTGTAAATGTTTTCAGGTTCGGTAATAATGCAGTCCTCGACCTTCTCCAGCACACAAGCTTTTATTTTCATTGTATGCACCAAACAGTGATTGAGTGCTATGTGTTTTATAGAGGGACATTGAAAATACGTGTAAATATTGCAATTAGATTCTCTAACAATTTGATTTTATAACTGCGATTTAATATAATTTTAAAGGTATGCACAGGTGGTTGTTAAGTTTAACAAATTTGTACCTAGTTTGTTTTATAGAGTAATCTTTCATTTCTTCATTGCATAAAGAGCGAAAAATTTAGTTTTAGTTTTCAAATTTTAACTTTAATTTTTTTAATATCCTCTTTACTTGCTATTAGAATAGGTATAAGTGTGTTTTCGGAAGTACGAGTAGAATGGTGGTTGCCATTTCCCTTCGTATCATTTATACTTCTCACATTTGCTTATAGTAAAATGACTGTAATAAGTATCAAAAAATTCATAGATGCTGAATACCGAAAAAACTTTTCGGTAACTCTTAGTACACTTAACATTTTCCCGAAAGTTCTCATAATTTTTATATATATTAAAAAAAATTAACTACTGTAAATTTATGTGTTTTTGAGTCCATAAACTGCTTTAAAATTATTTCATAATAAAAAGTATTAGAAATCACTCACTTGAAATGTACTACATTTGACAAATTAAATAGTATTCTAGTCAAGATTTTAAGCTGTTTGCTTTTGAAAGGTTTTGTAAGAATAATTTTTTTTGTAATTTTTTATCTATATACTACCAACTTCTTTTCTTAGTAATAATAATTGTTTTTTGTTTTTACCTCCGGGACTACCGTTAGGAATTGCTTCAGATGATGAGATGAATGATTTGTAGCATGTAAAAATGCCATGCCTGACCGGGATTCGAACCCGGGATCTCCAGATGAAAGGCCGATACGCTACCACTCGCGCCACGGAGGCCTACAGTAGTAATAATTACTTGTAATAATAAAAGATAACTATAAAAGTAAGAAGTAATATTGTCTGTAATATATTTGAATTATCTTTTTACTCAATAAAATCAGTTAATTATCGAATTTGTGCTGGTGATTGTATAACAAAAAAAAAAAATTACGCAACTGTATTTTAACGAAGATTCCTGCCTACATATAATTGAAATTAAAAAAAAAAAAATTGCTTTAAAATTTGATACCGTTAAAGTTATAAAAAAACTGTACCTAAAATTAAAGTACGATGAGATAAACCCTTATAGCGAAAAATAGTTTTTTTTAAGCATCTACTGAAATTAAGAGAACATTTAAAAACATTTATTTACAATAATTGTAATTTAATTAGTAAGCCTGTAAACTCAAAAGTAGCATGTGATATTTTGAACTATAGTTATGACTTTCTTTTACAAGACAATTCTTTTTTGTATTACGAGCACAGGATGCAGTTTAACAAAATGTTTATAAAATAAAATGCACAATATAAATTCCAAAAAGATGTAATTTGTAGGGAAAGGGTTTATTAAAATATTCAATATTTGCATTTATATACATATAATATTTGCAGTATATATACGCGTATACATATAAATTAGGAAATAATACTATACGTAAGAAGATGATCTCTTTCTTTGGGCACCTCATGAGAACAACGGAAACGAGATTAAGAAGAAAAATTATAGAGAGATTTTGGGATCAAAAGCAAAGAGTGGGTTGGATTAAAGAAATAAGAGAGAATATGGAAAAAGTAAATAAAATTTACACCAAAGACAGAGAAACATCACACAAAAAAAGGCTGTTTACGGATATGGAAAGAAAAAGAAAGTTCAGAACGACTGAAAAGTACTAAAAAAATTCGGAGGAATAAAACAATGCGCTCTTCAAAAGAATGACCGGACACAGATTGACAAAGATGTTCTAATGATACCGTACAAGCAGGAAAAACGAGGAAATATTAAATATTACATAATTCATTGATTTAATATATGGTAAATGAATCTTTCAAATCATGTCTTAGTCTGTTTGCCAACTGTAGTAAGCTGAGAGCAACAAAAATAACTCACAATTTGTTGGTATTTGACCCACCAAGGCCAAATCATCAGCAGAGGCGATAGGGGTGACACCCCGCGGGTATCGCAAACGGAGGACTTCATCGTACACGATATTTCAAAGGTGGGGACTCAAAACGGTCCCCTGGGCACCCCACACGTGGATCGGAACCAGAGATCAGCGTCACCAAGCTTGTATACCAGCTTCCTATCATTAAGATGGTCTTCCAACATCCCCCTACGATAGTTATTCACACTCCAGCCCCTCAGCGCCCGGAAGATGGACTCCCAGCTGAGGGAGTTAAAGGCATTTCGGACGTCGAGAGTATCACCACCGGAATCCTGCGTGTCCTGCAAGTGCCCGCCTATGCTGCATCTACTATCACCGAATCGACTGCATTGACCGTCGACCATATATGGATGACCATATATTGATGGTCGAAAGCCATATTTTCTCACGCCATATTGACTCTTTTCCTTGGAATAATAAATCAGTAAAATTAATTTTACACTAAACGATTAAAGTTTATTTATTATTTACCAATAAATTGGATATCAACATTATCTTTACAAACGTTTTATTAAAATCTTAAACCAAGATGGCCATTTCGATTGTTAAATAACGATCTTCAACAAACACTGTAAAAAAAGTATAGCTTAGAGAGCTAAGTATATAAAATATAAGTATAAAATGTAAAACAAATTAAATTATAAAAATTAATAATTATAAAAACAACATTAATTGACAAATAATACTTACAAACGCTAAAAAATTAGTATTTTTTGTAAACACTTTTAAGCATAATATTATTTTCCAATTTATTTCAGTAACTTTAATTATATTTCTTTATTTATATTCCAGTTCTAGTTCAATTTGAAAGCATAAAAATTCTAGACAAGCGTGGTTGATTTTATGGCAAACAATAATTCTACTCAGAATTTTAGGTATGCTTTATGCTTACTAAGGAAAGTAAACAGACATTTTAATTTTTCTTTGGCTAGTAGAACTTTTTTATTGAGAGAATTTGCAAAGCAGATTCACTCAAAATATGATGTAGGAAATATATATATTAATAAAGCTGTCGATAACGCTTATAAGTAGTTAGTAATAACGGTGAAAAATAAGTTATGAGATAAGTATTTTCATCCAGATGAATAAATAATTCTATGAAAAAAATAAAGAAATTATTCCTTATTTCATAAAAAAAATTAACCGGAAAATATTTTCGTAACTCCGTAACCTAATTTTTACGACTATTAAATAATTAGAAATTCACATAATAATGAACAATTTTTAAAGTGATGACGTAAACATAAATGTAACTAAACTTACCCTACAATATAGAATTTATATTTGATGTTTTGTGCAAGTAATGAAGGCTTAACATATTAAAACAAATCAATCGAGTAGGAGGGGAATATATAAAGAGAGAAAGTAAAGACCTAGTTGGGGCACAATACGCAGTACACTTCAGTTTACCAATTTAACAGTCTGTTGATCACATCAATATCGAATGCTTGCAGGAAATGCACTAACGTTGTGTGGAGAAATGCTGTTCTATCAGAGAGACTGTCATTGGAAATATGAGTATTAATATGCGCCATAGACAACCCACGTTAGTAACCTTTAGTAGATTTATATTGTTTATAAATACTATAATCCGTTAAAAATATCACAATTAGAAATTGTTTGATTTTTTAAATGTAGAATTTTTATCTTTTCTTTCCAAAATTACTCTTCTTCAGAATTTTTTAGTATATTACAGCTGTTCTTCTATTCACCGGTACGTGTGAATATTTAATTATTAATGCTTAATTTTGATATAACTTCAAATATTTTTGTAATATTTATCGGGACAATTAATAAACAAAACCGAACAAATGCAATAAGAACAAAACTCTGTAGAAATAAAAATGTTTTTATCATTGTGACATACACACACTATATATATATATATATTACTGAATACGTCACATTATAATTTTGACTAGATATAAAACTAAAGACACTAATAATCTGCTTCTTCAATTCCTTAAACTAATTATTTATTAAAAGAGAAAACTCACATGGTATATCTATGGCCGACCAAATAATGTTTGCAGCCTATATTGTTTTCGAATTGATTTATACTATAGAAAAATATTATATAATTATTATATTGTCATAAACAACTTTCTTCCTTGGTAAAAAGAAATAATAATTTCAATTTTCCTAATTTTATAGTTCAATTTTAACTGAAACATAATCTACGAAATGATTTGTAGAACACGAAGCATGATTGATGGTATTTCTAGAAATATATAAAATCGATCTCATATAATTATAAAAATTATTTCAAATTGTTCTTTATATAAATTATAAAAAAAATCTATGATTATTATTAATTTTTTTCCGCTGCGATCGTCAAAATTTTTGTATTTAGTACAATTCCAAGAATCTTTCAACGAAACCATTTCTAAGAATACTTTCTTTCTTAGCTTCGTCATAATTAAATCATATGTTGAAACGTCACGGATGTACTGTATTTAATTACGGTCCAAGCTAAGAAAGGTAGATAACTGTACACAATACAAAAAATGTATGCTTATAAAAATGGTACAGGAAACATTTTAATTAAAAAATAAATTAAAAAATGAATCTTTTGCAAGTTTTATTTAATTTTCAAACAAAATTAAAATTACTTTTCCAAATAAGGCAGAGTCATCGCTAACGAAAAAATGCTAGAAAAAATTCAAATAAAAATTTTACTGAAAAGTCAGTTACGATATATATAAATTCTTTATGTAATAAAGAATTTCAAAAATTCTCTTTAAATAAGTAACTGTTATTTACTAAGTTATTAATTTGCACTAACAATAAAACAAAAACCGGCGAGAATAAACAACCAAAAGAGAAATGGGTATAAGTAAGCCTTTCTTTTTACTCCAGTTTGCAGTGTTCGTATATAAATTACGTGGATTTATGTATTATACAATAACTGTTACTGTTAAAGAAATTAGATAAATTAGAATACAACCAGCTAAAAAAGAAGTTTGATTTCAAATAAATTTTCTTTGATCACTAGTAGTAATCCTTTTCACTTTTGACATTAGTCTGCGTTCACTGCTATTGTTTCTTTGTCTTGAGAAACATATTTCTTTATTTTATGTTTATAATGTAAAAAAAGAGTAGTTTTTTCGTAATATGTACATGTTAGTAAATATTTTATTATTAATAACAAAAAATCGCGTAAAAGAAAACTAGTTGGCAAAGGATAGTAATATGATTTATTAAAAAACCCAAAAATTGTTTTTTGTATTCTAAATAAGAAATACAAAGCAAAAGAAAATATTTTACCGCACCATACAATACTTCAATAAAAATTAAATAATCCAGGTGTTTGTTACACAAGACAGAGTGGGAAACATAACCCCTCGGCCTACCAAAATAGTGCGTTAATTGTTGAACATGTTTGCTTACATTATCAGAGTGAAACAACACATATTCTGAATAAAATCAATAATATCCACACTCTGTATATTCTGTCAACAGATGTAGATAAATGGATAAATAAAAATTACATTTTGCAGATAGTAAGATATCTGTACTCTATTTTCTAAACATTAAACGCAAAATACACCTTTATCTTCTACAAAGGTTGAATCATTTTTATATTAATAAATTAAAATACAGTGCTTGATGTAATGGATATTACATATAGAAAATAACATTCCTCCTCACCAACAGAAAATTTGAAAAAAATTAGATTTTTAAATCGTTGATATTTTTAAGAACGACCAATTAAAATTTTATTAACAAAATAAAAACGAAGAAAAAATTCAGATTGTTACCTGAAAAGTTCAGTCTGGATAATCTCTCTTACAGAATTCGTTTTAATTCTAAGTCTCTCAAGGTCATCACTTTTATTAAAGTTTTTGTAACTACATTAATATATATCTTCTTTTTTATCTCGTACAATAACATATTTCGAAAATAATTTCTCATCAAAAGGTTCAAATCTATAACTTAATTTATTCATTGTAAGTTATAGTGATGAAGGTGGAGTATTTTTCTGTACATTATAGTTATCCGTAATACACAAAATGCAGTAAAACACACGACTCTATAAGTACATCGTTGGAGACAAGTTTACGCGTTGTTTGAAGGTTGCTGCCAGACAAATGGTGAAATGTTGTTGTTAACTACCTTGGATATTCAACTTCAATTACAAACAGAAATAGTGTAAAAGCTGTTGTCTTTGAAACTTAATTATTCGTCGAGTAACAATTTTTACAATTTTATGGTTTACTAATTGTGTTTTTAAATTTCTTCAATAGTATTCATCTAATGGTTTTACAAAAAAGTATGTAGGAAAACTGGTCTATTAAAGATATTTTTAGTTAAATCCATAAAAACTGAATGTTTTCACGTTATTTTAGCTAAAATTTTCTTAAATTTCCTTTCATTCTCCCAAAAATGAATTTGTTACAGTCAAATAAATTGTTTAAATTAAAAAAAATCGAAATTCTAAGTTTTCACTGTAGACAACAATTGTTCTATTAGGAACCATCGAATAACGTATCTCCGTGTTTAGCATCGTATTATTGTATAATTATGTATTTGAATATGTTTTGTGAAATGTGGCTATTATGATGAAATTTTCATAATTTAACATTCTGCCTTAATCAACACTCCAAGATTAGACTTCTTCAAACAAACTGATAGAAAATTATTCTCGAGAGATGTCATTAGAAAAAGAGTTGCGAGACGGAATTTAATCAAAATTTTATTACAGTTTCTTTTTAATTTTAGCGATTAAAGTTACTACTAAATGAAAGATGATACAGTAAAATATAATAATCTCAGAGTAATTAACCAATCATTAAGACATATTTTCATATCATTCTACGGATAAAACTGTTCTAAATGAAATATAATTGTAAAATATTTGTTCAACTAAATTCGATCTAACTTCTATTAAACACACTTTCATTTTAAATAGATAAATGAATGGTTCTCTTTAGCTCAAAAATGAAAATCAGGCATTTACGTACATACGCGTTCACACAAATACACCTACATACGCGCGCGCATGTGTATTGTGTGTGTGTGTGTGTGTGTGCATAAACGTATAAAAAACATACGTCAATAATGTAGGTGTACAGAATGCTTGTGATATAATATAATTGCTTTTAACGAAGTTACTTCGATCAGTATTTAAATAAATAAAGCAAAAGGGTTCGGTTTATTAAACACAAAATTGTGTATTCGATATACTCTCGACGGCAAACATAAATAAATTGTGTAACTCGTACAATCAAATTCTAAAATTTATGAACGCAATTAATGCTGTTTCACACAGATATACAATCATGAATCCTATCCTGGTGATATTTATCTACTGATATTTATGTATGAATGAAAGCGTACAGAAATTTATGAGTCAAAATACTGGTAAAAGTTTATTCAATAAAAACTAGCTAGTATAAAAAATTTTATTTTTCCAATAAAAACTTCCCATCTAAACGAAACAAATACTTCGTAAATTTAAAAAAAAAAATTTGCAAGTTTTTTATATCATACTAAACAACTGTTGTTAATTAAATACTTGGATTTCTACCAAATTTGATTTTACGTTGATTTGTATACGCTTACAGTCGAATCCCCTACCACTGAGCTGTACCCCTTGTATACGCTTACAAAAGGAATCCAAAATGTTAACTATTATTCGCAGCAACTGTGTTTGTAGCGTTTTTTTTTTAGGTAGGAAATGTTTATTTAGATAGAGTTTTTACGTAACTAATGAAACAATCTCTTTCATGAAATCAAATTGTTTGTCTTAAAAATCCAAACTATGAAATCAAGAAATAAATACAGAATGACTGGATTGAATAAGATAAATGCGAACTAGTTTTCTTCCAAGATGGAACGATTTTAATTAGAAAATATAATGTATACTATCTTCGTAAAATAAAACTAAAAATAAGGTGCTTGAATTTTGTATTATAATAACTAAACCTTAACTTACACTGGCTTAAGTGATAAAACTTGTCTATAATAACAAAAATATGTAGGTTTTGTAGAATAGTTATTAATTATTTACAGTAGTTAAAAAATTTGAAAATAAAAAATGAATAGTAGGTTACAGAAAAAATATTTGGTGAAAAATCTGGATCAATATAATACTATCCATTTAAAAAAATAAAGTTTGCTGAGTTCTATTAAAGAAGTGTTATAAAAATAATAAAAAGTGTTGTACTATATACTAGATGTTTTTTATAGATTTGTCTATAGTCAATCTTAAAAAAATATTATAATAATGAAAAGATGTAAAAATCAATCACCTAAATAAAAATATTAATTGCACCGTTTATTCTTTGAGTAAATGTAGTTACAAAAATTGATATTTCGTAATCTTCTTAACGCTTAACATATAATGTAAAAGATAATATTTAATAATAATTTAATCGCTTGTACATTAGTGTACATATATGGAGCGAAAACTTTTAAATAAAACTATATAGAAATTGAAAAACTTGGGTAAATGCAATGAAAAATGAAGATGTATAAAAATATGACGTAATGAATATGATGAAATATGTTGAATAAGATGTAATAAAAAATGAAGTGTTTAATAAAAATTAACGAGCAGCAAAACTCGCACGTTTTTCTCTCGTAACTTGATTCTTATACGTCTTCATTTTGAAGCAAACTTAGGATGGGTGTGATTTTAAATGTACAATCGAAAAGTTTTATAAAGACCAGGAATGATTTTTTAGTTATTTCCTCGATTGAATTTCGTTTTACTCAAAAATTAATAATAAAATTAAATTTTCATAATATTTTTGAAAAAATTAATGTCGAAAATAATTTTTGATAAGTTTGGAATTTTTTGTTTGATTTCGGTTATTCTGGAAACATAAAATATAAATAGATTATGGAAATATAGTTGTTGCACTAGCTGGAATATTAGTTACATAATTAGATAGGTAGGGAAGTAAAATAATATACTATATTATGAAAAATGAGGTTAAACTAAAAGAAAACTATGTAATTTTTTATCTTTAAATCGGTAATGTCTATAGGAAAACCTATAGACTTTTGAAAATAGTCTATAAAATACAGACTATATAGACTTATATATAGTCTATAAAATAAAGTCTATAGACTTTTGAAAATAGTTATAGACTTATAACTTTTTGACTGACTTTCAAATTGTATGAAAATTGTTTTCCTAGGGACCCAGATGCAACTATTAGGGCACCTTCATGTTCAGTTAAATCGTTAAATCAATATCTCCATCGAAGTAAGAACTAGCATAATTACCTCCAAGAATTCTTCTGGAAAAACAATTAGTAAATCATTGAATGTTTCTAATTTATGACAATTTTATAATATTATCTTGCTGTTTTCTGCAACCTAAGACAAAAGGTCCAGTGGTAATTACATAATTGTTGATAGAATTTCATTTATTATTCAATAACATTAAAAATCTCATAAAATTATCTTATTATAAAATTACCTCTCAACGCATATTACTTTCATGTTTCTGTAATGATTTTAGTAATTTTATTCTATTTATAACAAGCTGTGTATTTTTATTCCGTTTATTTATCTGTATTAACACCGAACTATTTTTTTCTCAATTTATAGTTCATCAGTTTTAGGGTTTCGTGTGAAATCGGTCGTACGCTTAATGTTTTATTAATTCAAATAATAAGATAAAGAAGATATTAAACAAACATATTAAAAGTTTGTAAGAACTTTTTCCCTTATTTATTTTAATATTCACTATAAATAATTTATTTTTTATAAAAATAAATAAAAACAATAGATGAAAAATTGACGGTGTTAAATGGAAAGAATTTTTCTCTTAGACAGACTAAGAGTGAGTTCTTAATTGTGTACAACATTTTCAAGCAAGAAGACATTATGTACTTTAGCTTGTAGATTGTGAATGGCCCTTCATTTTATGGGAATCTTGACATAAGAAAGGGGAAAGAGAGATAAACAGAGAAAGGGGGAGAGAGAGAGTGTAAGAGAGAGCGACAGTAAGTGTCTGAGGTGGTGAAGATTAATTCTAAGATTACCTCTACTTCTTCCACTTGAGATGAGACTTACCATTATAATGAATGCTGTCTTCATGATGCCATTAGCAGTGAAATAGCATTAAAGTCAACGAACTGTCTCTACAATACGTGTATTAACAAATTAGGTATCAGTAAAGACAATGATGATTATCATTGTAGATAGCGTAATGAATATGTGTGTGATATAATAACGGCTGCAGTAACTGTATTAATAATAATAACAACAACAAGAGTTATAAAAGAATTTAATTCTTCAACACGCACTACCGAAAATTACAAATTGTGCGTAGAAAATTAAGTAAATGTATTTTGTGATTCTAAGGTGTAACATTCAGTTTGTAATTAATTCCTTGTGTAATAAAATAGCTTCATTAAAATCAATGTTTACATGTTTAGATTTTAAGCAATTAAACGGCAGTAATTCATCAAAATATGAAATACCAATTATAACTTGGTTGATTAAATTGTAATAAAACGAGGATCGTATTTCATACAAATATTTTATTAGATTGCTTAGTGTACAATTTCATTGAATATTTCTGTAAATTTGTTTATTACACTAGTAACAATTTAAACAAATGTAGATAGTCAAACAGATTCCGAAAATGAATTACGTAATTACCTTTGTTTATTTAAAGTAATTTTATAAAGGGTCGAAAATACGATAAAAGAGGCCCTAGGTGGGTACGGTCGGCATCAATTACGTTTATATTTTCCAACGTGTTTAATCTACAATCAGTTCCAATTTACCGGAACCATAAATAAGTAAATTTGAATATCAAAATAAAATGACATGCAGAAGGATTTACCTTGAAATCCCTCAATGAACGTTATATATATTCATATGTGTACATAAAATATACAGTATACATAAATATATATTAAAAATAGATAAGTACATACAAAGATTAGTCCGAAGAAGATTGATTAATGTCCCAAGTTTAGAACATAAAAAACAAAGAAAACATAAAAAAAAGACAGGCTAATCAAATACAAAAAAAATCTGATCAAAGAAACAGTGAAACAAATCAAAGAACCAACAAAAGTAAGTGGCGAAACGAAACGAAGAATTTTGACGATGTACAACACCGTAGGGTAGCGATTCACCTCAAATCTAGAAGAACGTACAGATCTAATGATCTGTACATTCTACTACATATATGTACATGTATCTACATACATACATTGTATGTAGATACATACATATATGTATCTAACTTGCTCGCTGTTATCCAGGGGGTTAATCGCGCGAGCCAGTTCACATATATGTTCACACTCATTTTGTAACTTGAGATTAAAAAAAAATCATATTTCGGATTTAAGTATTATTGTTCTGAATTATTAATAAAATGAATAATAACATTATTTACAATTAAACAGTTGTAGTGTTATCGAAGATTTAAGATTCATAGCATGAATTTAAAATCCACGTCAGTTTAATATTACAACTTAAAAATAAATTGTTTTTTATTGTTTTAAGAAGTTAAACATTACAAGAAATTTATAGCGGGAAACAGCGATGTAGTTTTACTTAACCTGACTTATTTAAAAGAGCAAATAACGCTTAACTAGATGAAATAAAAATGATTGATAACAATAATAATTTTAACTAGAAAGTTAACCAAATCTCAAAAGAAAATCACTTGAATCGTAATAAAAATATTCCTATATTAACATATTACAACAAGGTACGGCTACTGTTTATTTAGATGAGTATGAAGTTATTATGCTTGAGATAAATAACTGTATAAACAGTAGTTCAGTCCCTTTTATTGCATTTTTACGGTAAGGTTATGTGTCAGTCGTTATTACAAATCACATACTACAATGTTACTACAAATAGTGTTTTTATCCTTCATGTGAAGTTCTTTTTTTATGTAACAATGATATTTAATTTTTTATTTAGTTGAACTATAGATTAAAAAATTTTAAGTAGTTACCGTGCTAACAATATATTATAAGCAGTAAAAAGATTTCAAAATATAACTGGTATAAAACGTTAACGTTCAAAAAATGTATAAATTAAATATGTGGTATAAAATTTTATGCTGTGCTTCTGAATGTAAAAATTAGAAAAACAGAAATATAAGAATATTAATGATAGTACAGAATTTCTTTATTGGTAAATTATACAAGAGAATATTGGAGTAGTGACTTCAGAATCATATAAAAAAATTAGTTTGTGTAGAAGCAGGCTTAACCAGTTGACACTTACTTATCTATTTACCGATACGGCACACTCTACCGTTTTAGTACTACCATCTAAGCAAATCATCTATCACCATCTAAGCTGTACTAGCAAAAACGTATAAGCAATTAAATATATTAAATATGAATATTATTTATAGACTAAAAGAATGCTGATGGTCTTCAGTCAAGTTCTTTATAAGAAGATCTAATCGTCAATACGATTCTAATTTTTATACAAATTAAAGTTATTTTTAAAAGTTTAATTAAAAGTATTCGTTTTTTTATTGAAATAATGTACAGGTTTTGTTTTATAAAATAAAAGAATATTTCTGCTTGGTTTAACTCATTCGTGTTCAAAGTGGACGACAACGCCTCTTTGTGGGCGATGGAGATCTTAGGGTGTGCGGTAGAAGGCCCACAGAAAATTTGGGAGATTTAGACGGTCAAGGAAGCCGATGGTTGTTTAAAAAAAAAGGCAAAAATTATACTTTCCTGATATTTCAAACTAAAATGTAAGTTACAACTCAGAAATAGGATATGCCACGTTTAAAAACAATAATTGCAATTGCTGTTTTTAAAAGCGCATCTTGAAAACATAATCGTAATTATTATTTTTAACAGATGGTAAGTTTAAAAATTTTGGGGTGCGAAAGAAAAATTTTGATTCTCAATGTGGGGGGTAGGAGAAAACGTTTGAGAATCAATAATTTAACTGATTATAAACAGCTATTCGTAAGCTTCTTATGCAGGACTAAGGGAGGAAATTCAATTAACGTATTGTTACATTTTTATATTATTAGTAAAACGGCGTTATTAAGTAACACTGAAAACATTCTTTGTGTAATACTTAAGGCTTTTCAGTAATTTTAAACAATTGCTACTAATTTACCGTATATAATTAAAATTAATAATTAAAATTTTGAAGTATTATTTAATGTATTTTTTCATTTTGTATTTTGAGTGATTATGGCTTTTTTTACATCTCTATTTTCCCCGCCGGATTCGCCACCAAGCATAAACCTAACTCCGGGGGGTGCCATCGCCTCAAGCTACTTCGTTAGAAACAATGTTCCACCCAGATAGTCGGGACATTTTCTTTATTTGCGTGCCTCGCCCTGCCTCCGGTCTTTATGCCCTGCCTCTAATGAGTGGCCCCAAAAGTGATCCCTCTCCGGGACTACGGTCTTACATTCCCTCCCAAAGGTGCTGCAAAGGAGTCTTCGGCCAATCATTGATGGTGGGACGCTAAAGCCTCCCACCCCTCCTAAACAGGGTTATCCCCCATAGACACCAAACAGCGCTAAGCAGACGCCGCATCTTATGGCGCAGGTGAAGTATATCTCCGTCCACCGAGTGCATATCCATGCAACCTGTAGGAAGGACATCGAGCCTCCCGCCGGCAGTCCTTCCACAGATGACCGGCCTGGCCACAGGAAAAGCAGTGGCCATTACGATCTGGCCCAGAACAGTAATTGGCTCTATGGCCAATTACTGTTCTAGAAAAAAGGTCATCAACTGAGTGCCTAGTGATTCTGTAAACCATCCGTCCAACACGGTTCAACTTACTGGTCGTCGGCCAGTAATTTGTCCGACAGGATGGGTGGCACGGCCACAGTGACCACCTGCGTCCTACCATTAGCCGGTCCCATGGACAGAACTAACCCGTAACTTGTCGAAGTTCCTTCACGAAATCATCCTGAGTAGTTAAAACATCCACGTCCTTGATAAGGACGTGAACTCTCCTGCCACCCTCTCTGTCAGGGCCGTAGTGATGTCCTCAATCTTCGTGGAAATGCCCTTGATAATTTGTTCAGCTGCACCACTATCGGCCCGCACCCGGATATAAAAGTCCTCTCCTGCCTTTACTGAGAGAACCCCGACTTCGCCTGGTGACATAGCTCCTTTCACTGAGCGGAGTAAACCAGCGTAGGTTTTCCCAGCCGCTTTTTTCATCTCTGTCATCGTCGGCGGGCTTACCGGTCGTTTCCTGACGACATCCTTTGGCATTGACACCAACAAGTGCACAAGATAACTCTTCCAAACCCATCGAGAAGTACGAGTGAGGGACGTAAAAGTTGGCCGACTCGTCCCGAAGGCCCTGAGAAGCACATCGCCCTACTGTGACCCTGCCTTGGAGAACCGACCGACTGACAATGAAGGCCAACTTCCGGTTCCCGGCTGCCAAATCAACTATGAGGGCGCAGTCAGTGTGACCGATGTCAATCCGTGAACCAACATCGTCCCCAGACAAGTCTCGAGCAGAGGATTGAACTACAAGGACCTGATCGCCATCAATATACCCGAAGAAGGCAGGTCCCTGATCCACGGCGCTTTTCGGTAAAAGGGGACGTGATTCGGATGGTCAGCTCCTGCCGCCAAGTCAATCGTTCAAGAAAAAACCAGGTCTTCTACGATGCAAGCAGTGTCCTTCACTAGAACTGAAGAGTGAAAAAACATCCTCAGAGCAGCCCCGAAGGATCAGCCTCTCAAGGTCTTCATCAGCGACACCGTCGTCAATCATACGACGAATCTCCACACCAGACCGCTCCATTCCCACGTCTGGGTTCTGCAAAGCTATTATATCCGTAATAATAAAGTACGTTTGGGTATTCACGTCCATGATTTCCAGCTGCATAGAGCCACTCTCCTAGGTTTCAACATCAATATTATCAAGAACATGTCTACTATTCGTCTGATACCATTCATGTAACAAGAACACTCTTTAATTTCCAATTTTGTGGTCACGTTACGGTCAACAAGAGAACTCAACTCTTTAACGTAACGATAAAGAATCGCCGTGTTATTTGCCAGATATTTCACCCGCCTCTGAAGATCCTTACCAGCACCAACTTTCTGCTCCCTCCCTGCTCCCCCGCTGGAGACAAACCACTGGGGGATAAGGAACGCCGACTACCTTTTCATTTCTTCTTTTCAGCCGCCGTGATGAGGAGGCGCCGTAACCTCCGTTTCCCAGATGTCTTCCGGAGTTTCTGCTCCATCTCCAAGCCATCATCGGACCTTACTGGAAGAGGCGGGAAATCCTTGAAGAGGATTTCCCGCCTCCTTCTCGCCAAGGAGACCTCACGGAACGCCCGTGAAGCCCCCATCCAACCGGACCATCTGCCCGCAACAGGAATGGATGCAGTCTCGGACCGATCCGGTTCGGTCATAATCCACAACTAAATTAAAATTTTTATTAAAATTTGACTTAGCAACTCCTTCAAGTCGAATATAAACAAAGTAAATTAATATTATCAGCTATGTAACCAAGCAAACAGTCCTTGGTTATCGTGGGTCAAACACAAAATATAAATATTAAATGCGTTATTTAAAAGAAATAAAACAGCGAAACGAAAACTAAACACAAAATAAACAGTATCCAAAGAAACGGAAGAAAACTTAACGTAATTAAAATGAACGCAAAACGAAGAATAACGCACAGCCAAAAATAGTCTGCTGCGAATAAAACAAACTATAAAAAAACAAGAACGAAATAACGAACAAAGGTACTAAAAATAATACAAAACTTCAAAACTATAAAAGAAAAACGCAAAAATAACCGCAGTTACGCAAGCTAGGAAACTCGACTATCCAACAAGTGCTAGACATAACCTGTGTTGTATGAGGTTTTTAAATTAACAGATTCCATTTATTTTATTTAGGCTTACACAATGACCTATTTGCTTAATTGAAATTCGAATTTTATTTATTAATTTAAATTTAATACACGTAGTAAGTTAGGTTTGTGTAACAAATTAAGATCGATGATATTATAATATATATATTTAATTGAATATTACATTATTAAATTCTATTCATACACTACCAAAAACTTGATTATATAATAATATTTCGGTTAGACAAATGTAAACTTTCTGATATTATGAAATCAAAACGTTTGAAATGTTTCAGTAAGGTATTACATAAGATAAAAATATACATGAATATATATCTGTACTATAACATATAAATAGTTTACAACAGAGTTATGTAACCTATACATGAAATATACTGGTTACACAATATATTTGTATAAAACAGAAAACGTACATTATTTGCTATAAAATGAAGAGATACAAGATAGGCTGTCAATATTTCAATTGTTTTTGACTTTGACAAGGCCAATTTATACCCTACCCTATTAAAGTGCGAAAACGAATTTTTCAGAGATCTAAAATTAGATAAGAGCAGAGTTTTGTAATTAGTAGTAACTGTTTACATGCATATTAAAATCAAAATTTCAAGTTGGTGTATTTACGTTGGTGTATGTTTTATGTAAGTCATACTAATTGAGTGCAACAGTTTTCACAAAGTGTAAGCAATTATTTTGACTCCCTACCAACATAATTAATTTAGAATATGATGTCATTAGTATCATACATTAAAAACAGATAATAAAATATAGAATCGAAAAATCTAGTTAAGAAAAATTGTATTCGGGTAACTGTTTTTTTTTTTTTTTTGTTTTAAACAATTAATAAAAAGTCGTTATAATTAGATAACGGTTGTATTACTGATCTGAAAATCTTTGCCCGAAACAATGTATACGAGTGTGTTTTTTACCGTTAGCACTACCATTTTTAAAAACATCTTTAAGATGTTTTTAAACTTGGTTCAATTCATAGTTCAGAATTGAATTAAAAAATATGTATTTATAAAAACGTTCTATTTTAATTATTTTATCTGAATCTACTTATGTCTGAATCTCCAAAGTTACGTACATGTTAAATTTGAAATCAATCTCTGATTTGATTTTTAGAATACTGAAAATTTCTTATGTAAACTAGAAAACTTAGAATTGAGTCTAAATATTCATAAGAAAATTACGTTTATTTATTACTGAAAAAAAAGAGAATTTAAAACGTTTAACGAAATATTTTTAATTTGAATTCAGTCATAAGTTATATATACTTGCCGTTATTAAATATTGAGTAGTTAGGTAACCTGATCGGAGATTCGGAGATATGAGCGGCTCTTAAAAAGAGAATGGAACTCTGAGTAAGAATGAGAATTCCGTTACAGGTGGGAACATTAATAATAATGGTAAAATTTCGTTTTCTTCTTCAACAGGCTAAATTTGCAGTAAATTTTATAATTCAATTTAACAACTCACTGAAATGCGAATGATATTCAGTTAAAATCTGATACATTATCAATTTCCACTGCAAGGACTGTATAAATAGCAAACATCGTTACTTTCAATGAAAACAACTGTAAGCTGTGCTTACAGTAAAATAGGTGCTAATAGGCACCTATGGTTGCTAGGATACAGTAAACATAGATTTGAGATTGATATTAATGATTGTTTTAGCATACCAATGAATGCGGCGAGTCAATGTGGCGACATCCGCATCCTCAGACAGTGCGGGAGTTCCTTGATGCAGTTGCTTTGTTCAACCGATATCAGTACTTTACCTGAGGGAAAAGACTCCTACCGCGCTTCTGTGGGAAGCTAACCGAGAGGTATAGCTGGCTACCAGCCAGATTAAGTCTCCAAGCGCTTTAATGGTGAACAAGTACTTGCTGGCATTCAGCAGCCTAGGCGTGGCAGCGAATTGCTGTCTTTGACGAGATAAATTTAATTATTGATAGTCAGATATGTTTTAGTAGTTGACGGGGTACGCCTTCCCATTTTAGTGACATAATACAAATGAGCGGTGGGACACGGAAGCGAGTGGTGTATGGTACCACGCGTTGAGGTTAGCTCTAGGACCCACCGGATTAAATCTAGTCTAGTGGTGAACGCGTCTTCCCAAATCAGCTGATTTGGAAGTCGAGAGTTCCAGCGTTTAAGTTCTAGTAAAGCCAGTTATATTTACACGGATTTGAATACTCGATCGTGGATACCGGTGTTCTTTGGTGGTTGGGTTTCAATTAACCACACATCTCAGAAATGGTCAAACTGAGAATGTACAAGACTACACTTCATTTACACTCATACATATCATCCTCATTCATCCTCTGAAGTATTATCTAAACGGTAGTTACCGAAAGCTAAACAGGAAAAAGAAAGGTTAGCTATAGGAGCTAGTTAGGACACTGGTCGTTAAACTGTTTCGATACTCAGTAGCCGTTTGTGGCACAGACATTGGTCTTACGCTTTAGGGCGACTGAATGGGTAGGTGGAGGGAGAAATTCCAAGCAAACTAAATCATACCAATGAACAAGCATATTTACAGTCACACTGGAAAAATGCACTCTAAATTTAGTAATAAAATATCATTAAACTAATATAAGATATCATTTTCAGCATGAACCATTGCGTTATGTGCCTATTCACTACTTCTATTCATATGAAAAAAGAAATTAAAAAGTATAAATAAAAATATTATTAACTTTTTTTAATTTATTGTTATTTTAAATTCATTAAAATATTTTTAAACAAGTCAAAAAGTTGTAAGACTATAATCACCTTTGTTCGAAGCTTAAATTAATTTTCAAACAATAAGTACGTAAGATAAAACAGGGGGAAAACTTGTTAAAATACAATGTTTTGTTAATACACAAATTAATGGCTCCGAAACTGGTATATTAACAAGGAAGAAGGTATATTGACTTAATCATCTCCGGGGTGAAAAGCACACTTCACAACTTAGCGTGATTTACACTGTTCACTTAAGAGGGTAGCGCACACCACGAGATGGATACAGTTCTGTAATGCGCGCTTGCCTTGGTTTCACTTAACTGAAATGGAACACCTAAATAGATTTAAGTCAATCTTTCATTATTTCAATGAAAAACGGGCGTTCTAAGTTGAGTAGTGCTAATTCACTAAGCGTTTTACATCACTGGCCTTTTCCATTCAACTACAAAAAGAATTTTTCCTTTTAAGAAAGGGTTCTTTTACATTGAAATTGAAAATAAAAATAAATGTAATATTAAACGCCACAAATCTTGTTATTGACAATAGTCTACAAAAACATATTTTATACAATTCCAAAGAATACAGTTAATAATAAAAAATTAACAATACATATAAAAGCTGAAAACAGAAGAGTTATAGATGAAGAAACTTTATTTTAATTGATAATGTAAAAGTAGGAGGAAACCATCAAAAAAATTGTTATGAATAATATTGTATTTACCCTTTTAATTTTCATACCAATGTTCATAAACGAAATTTGTTTATTCATACTTCTGATTTGTTGCGTTTTTATATTTTTTATATCATTAACACAATATTACAACAGAAAAAAAAACATCATTAATATGAGGATGGTTTTATATGAATGTATCGTGATGCACAGATGGAAGCAGTATAAACAGCATTCCTTTTCATCTGTTTGCTACCATTAAAAATGATCAAATCCTAAATATCTCTTCAGAATATTACTTTGTTTTATAATTTTGTAAAAAAAAAACATTCGCAATAATTTTGTAAGACAGAGTAAAAGGAAATTCGTGCAGCCATAATGTTATATTTTTTGAAAAGAAAACACCCAATTAACAAACAAGTTACAGTACTGTTGGAGTAAGAATCAACATTTTATTATTAATGCAAACTCGAACGTTCACATGTGGGATGAAAAGTTTAAATGCGGTTGAACATACTGTGGACGAATACCGCAGTGGTCGCTTGGTGGGGTGTGGGTGACAATTAAAAAGATGCCTCTAAAAATTGTTTTGGCAAATTTAGGTCGAAAGTCAGAGAAATAACCGACACAGTATCGATCTTAATTTAACATCCAAGATGAACAATTTTACGCACGATGTGTGCCAGTTTTGCTCGTAATTTACTAAAATATATTTTAACAGTTGTTTTATCTCAGAGATTTGAGCATTTGAAATAACATTCAAATGATCTTTTGCACCAATTCAAAAACGACAATGAAATATGGGTTTATTATCATTACACTTTACAAAAACGGAACAGGAGAAAAATGGGAAAGATTATAAATAGTAGAACGTAAACGTTAGAGTTGAAACAAATACAAACGAAGAAATTAGGTAAAACTTTACTAAACAAGCAAGACAAAATGTAGAAAGTAAACCATTCTTTCATTTAAAATAAATCATATGAAATTATAGTAAAAAGGTTAAGTTACGCTTTTCTCTTTATTGTTACGGTTATTATAAAACTTAAAATTTTAGAAAACTCTCAATCTTTCACTCCTTAACACCATAAATATAAACTTGAGGATATTATCTGTTAGATTTCAAGGTCAAATAATTCCAGTACTACAACTGAAAGTCATCTTAAATTTTCCTATTTCAAAATAAATGAAACATAACAATTTAACAACAGGAATTTCAGTTAACTGAACTGACTACCTCAAAAGTAAACTTTCTATAAGTTATGATACAGCGTTAAGTAAATATTTTTTTTTAGGACCTGTGAGTAATTCTCAAAAAAAAATATGTCTACCTTTTTTCCAATATCCACTTTTAGAGTACTATATTCTTCAACAGCCTATTTTAAAATATCTTTGAGTTATTCTGCAGGACACGACGTCAAAGTAATGAATTGTTTTTTCGTTCCAAAACAATTCTCAATGGAATATATTTAAAAAATTAAATAACAACAAAATTTTTGTTTATTCTAATAATTATTACTAAATAATATTTTTTTAGTGTAAAAATATTATAAAATGAAGTAGATTGCATCTGCCTGGTTTTGCGTAAAACAATAAGCATTGTTACGCAATTTGGTCGTTAATAAAAATAATACATAAATTAATTGTTAATTAGAAAAATTAATGAGTTTTCGCTGAAATAAAACTTAACATTTCATTACTCCTCAAAAATAAGCATATTTTTATGTAGCCATAAAAAACATCCACTATGTTTATCCAGGCTAGCTGTAAAAAAAGATTCTATAGTTCTTTTTTTTTTTTAATAGCCTTCCAGAACAACATACCAATTACCTAAACCAACTTTGCGCTAAAATATTATTAAATTTTACTTTATATATTCCGATAATAAACAAGAAGTAAAACTAATTTAACTAAAATTCTTTAAGAAATTAACCATTAAAAAGCCGAAATGGAATAAACGTATTAAAATAAAATAATATTTTTAAATTATTCTTTAAATTCTGATTGTTTGAAATAGGCAAAAATTAAGGATGGTAAGTTAATTCCGGTTGGTTTCGATTAAGCGTCAATTTCAAAAATCGAACTGTTAAAGAAATACATTTTATTTATTTATTTATCTATTAAAACAGTTTATTTACTCTTAATTTTTTTTTCAATATTGAAATCGTTTATTTTTTTAATTTAAATATATATATTTAAATCTAAAACTATTTTTATCCCCTGATAAAAATTAAAAAATGAATGCAGAGAAATCCAAATTATTTGCGCAAGCTAGCGATCTAAGAATTAGGATATGTACTATTCCTTTAATCCTGTTTTTACACTAATTTTTATGGAATTAATATTTTGAATATAAAATAATAACAGCAAAATAAAAATCCTATATTGAATAATGATAACAATTACAAAATACAAAAAAAAAATATAATAAAATTGTCTAAATTATTGTCAAAATTTAAAAATAAAACTTGAAGTAACAACAATTTAAATATTGGTAAAACAGAAAACCAACTCCTTTCCAAAGTCGTTTAATAATTTTAAAATTTTCCACAAATTTACAGGGACAAATTATACGAGTATTATGAAATAGGTATTTCAAAAATAAATCAATATACCTCTTTTGCTATTTTATAAAAATTAAAAATTTGGTAAAAACATGTTTTATAACAAAAAAATGAAATTTTTGTATACAGTTCGCTGCTAAATATGATCTTTCAAACTGTAAATTTACGATTATTTTTAATATTAAAATATACGTACATCTTTACCTGCATGCAACAGAAATCCAATTGGCAGCTTATCTTACCTGGAAAACAAGAATTTTCATTACACTGTAATCTCTGAAGATACATTTAAATTTATGTGCTATAACGCAAATTTATATTAGAATTATATTTTTAAAAAAAACGTTTATAGGCGACACAAAAATTGCAAACTTGCCGTAGAAATAATGACAGTACAAAAATTAATATTTGATAGAAAAAATACAACTAAAAGAAAATTACTGTTAAAGTAACTTGTGAAGAATTTTCATAATAAATTCCTATTATAATAACTTAATTATTTCTTAAAAATACATTTCTGTAAAACATTTGTTTCATTTTTTAAAAATAAATGATCTAATGTGGACACTACATGACTTCCTTATACGCCTGTTAAATTAAATTACACTTTTTGTTTTTTATGAATAGTACAAAAACTTTTCTTTTAATTCATTAATGACTTTCGTTATTTTTCATATTTTATTTATTTTTTATTGTTATTATTGAATTATTATTTATTGTAAACATTTTTTTACAATGATTGGAAACGATGTTTCTTCCACTTGTAAGATCCAAATATTTCATTAATTTAAATTTTATTTGTCTATAACTCTGGATCCAATGAAAATAAGTACCACTTATGATATATCGTTAAAAAGTTCTCAATGAGAGCTTATTACTGCAATTAAGAAAAAGTTCAAAATCAAAATCTTTTGGATTTGGGTTTTTTTGGATGGTTTTTGTCCAGTCGATTCCAATCAAAAGGGAAGGTATTACATCACAACTAGTATTACATCAGTCCTAAATCCAAAATTTCAACATACTACGGCTAATCATTTTTTAGTTATGAGAACAACAAACGTACGTACAGACGTTACACCGAAACTAATCAAACCGAATTCAGGGATGGTCAAAATGAATATTTCTCTTGAAATCTGAAAACCGATATTTTGCTATCACAATACTTTCTTTACTTCGTACAAGGAAGTAAAAATAGATTTCTAATAAAATTTGAACGTATTAACTTTATTATTAAAAATTAAATATTTTTGAAAGAAAACGGCTACCCAATTAACAGACAAGTTAGAACAGTACTTCTGATTACTTTGCTACAAAAACCTTTTGGTATTTGTCTGTATTCTTATATATTTTTAGTAAATAGTTAAAAATCATCAATTACTTATAAATTGTCTCAAGGAAATACAGGAACAAACACAAGACTTATAAATTATTGAGAAATCCATAAAAGTGATTATAAAAATAAATAAAATATTAAAAAGTCCAATCATTTCATAACCAGAAATAATAAAATTTTTAGTTAAGGAAGTTCTTTTAATTGTAAAACTGAAATACCAGAATAAATATTTAAAAAATATGGTGTGGACACTACATGACTTCCTTGTACACCTATTATATTACATATACAATTATTTTTAAATAAAAAGTACATAAAATTTTATTTCATTAATAACTTCTGATATTTTTTTCATTTTTTTTAAAATTATTTTTGAACTTTTATTTATTGTAATTTTTTTTACAATCAGAGGTTAATAAGTATTATAAATCAATATATTTAAATTAAAAAAAAGTTCCAAAAAAAGAGATGAAGTATGATTCGAACCAATGTGCCTCCCCGTTTTAGGTAGATTTCATAAGAAATCTACCTATTGTAATGGGTACCATGATTCGACTTCCAAAAAAATTTCGACATATCTTCGCGTTTCACATTCGCCACACACCAGATGTTTATGTTTATCTTAGAAGGGTGACCTTCTAAGATCCAAATATTTTATTAATTAAAATTTCATTTGGCTATAATTCTGGAAGATTCAATGAAAATAAGTACCACTTATGTCGGTGAAAACTCTCAATGAGGGCTTATTAATACAGTTAAGAAAACCTAAAAAACCTAATTTTTTTGGATACTTTTGGTTCACTCGATTGCTGTCAAAAAGGAAGGTGCACAAATAGATGTTACAACAGTCTTAAATACAAAATTTCAACATACTACGGCTAATAATTTTTTAGTTATGCGAGATACATAAGTACGTACGTACAGACGTCACGCCGAAACTAGTTAAAATGGATTCAGGGATGGTCAGATTGGATATTTTCGTTGAAATCTGAAAACCGAAATCTTTCGCGATTACAGTACTTCCTTTACTTCGTACAAGGAAGTAAGTACAGTATAACTTTAACGGGTAAAAGATAAAGATTTAAAAACAATAATAATAGTTAATTTATCAATTACACTAACACTTAAAAATGATATTAACAATCTATCATTGTTTTACATGGGTTTTTTTATTTATTAACTATAGTTACAGATTCTAAAAGTACAACAAATTAAAACACTGCATACAAAACCAGAATTCTGACATTTTTATGATATACTAGTACTTTCATGTAAATATTACTCTAATTAATTGTGTATTTTAGTCTGTCGCCCGATTTTAATTTCGTATGAGAGATGAAATTTAAAGCCTATAAAAATCCAAAACCGGATCGGGATTCATATATTAATGCAATTAAATGTATTTCTTCCAAATAGATTATCTAAATTGAGATCCATTATATTAAATCAATTATTACATATTGCACATTCTCAGAAAAAAGTAAAAGATTAACCCCCCTCATCCTATGATGAATCCAACAGATACTACTGCTGCATTATAGGAATAACGAACGATCAGTACTTTCAATATTTTATTTTAAAAAAGTTTACCTTAAAATTTCTTCAATTTAAAGTCGTTTATTTTTACATAAAATTGAGGTCGTCAATTACTAGAAACCTTAATTTTCCGGTATTAAGCAATTTAAAGAAAGTAAACCGGTTTCTAATGAAAAACATAAAAAATTAAACCTTTAAATAAATATTAATTAGCGAAAATTTAAAGGGGAATATTTCAAAAACATTTCTATAATAGTATTTCTTTAATTGTTAATTGTTTTTTGTATTATCACTATCAATACAATATCTGCTTTATTCTTGTCTTACTATAAATTTTACAAGTTACTAGGTAATAATTTATTTGCATTCAAAAAATATTCTAGTTTAGAAACTTTAAAAACGTAATTTTAACGAATTTTTAACATGTACTGTGTTTAAATTATTGTATACCTTTTGGTACCTACAAGCAAAATTACCTCATTTAAAATTATAATTTTTCTACAAGGGCAGTGGAGGTATTTTTGAAAGATTTGTTGTAAAATATTTACAATTGTGTAAATTTTTATATTAATACAATAAATTTGTTTATTTTAAACAATAATTCCAAAACTGATCCAAAATTCTTCTACCTTATGTCTTCATACACTCATATAATCACGTACTCTCAGGCACAATTAATGGCTACATGTTGAGTAGTTACAAAGTACTCAAACCATCCAAAAGTATTACTTTTTTAAAAAAAATAAATTTCGAAATACTTTTTTTGATTTCTGAAAACTATCTTTATTCATATAATTTTAAATATTTTACTTACTTAAAAATTCTTCATAAATGTTATAAAAATTTTTCAGAAACCTATATATAATTTTAATAAAACACTTACATAATACGCAATTTCTGTAAAGCTTGGGTTTGGTATTTGTGAGCGATGCTTAGTTAATAAAAAAATAGTCTGATTTATGTTTAAAAATTAACAACTCCATTCCGAAGGTATACGTATGACCGGTGTTACAGTTATTGACCTATATTGTTTCTGTTTTTATTTTCCTTATATTTTTCAATTTTAAACAACGCTTTCATTTTACACCTCATGTAAAAAGAAAATCCAACATCTTATTTTATCCCAAGAGACACAAATAATGTATAAGAATTTTTGATAATCAATTTTTATACATAACATGTTTGCACCTGATTTTTCAAGAATTGGTCACTAACTTAGTGTGTGATCTATAATATCATTCATTCTTTGGTAATGGACAAAGAGGTATATAAATAGAATCACAGAGGACGAGTCCAATTTTAAAGCTGTAGAATTAGAAATTATCATTTATTTGTTTACCGTATTACCAAGCTATCAGATTATAAACTGTAATTTGTCATGTGAAATAAATTTTGTAGCTTAAAAAGAAAAGCCAAGTCTGATCGGAATTCAAACTCTGGATGAAAGCAGACACGATACTATTCTGTAAATATCGGGAGGGAATATATTGATAAGAAACCTGCAGAAACTCAGATTCTGCTTCTTTCATTTAAAAAACAACTATTTAACGAAAACATGGTAGACGAGCATGAAATTTAAAAAGAAGGATTAATCCAAAAAATAAGGCTAAAACAGCAATTTGTTTACGGACAATTTATGAAGTAAAGTTTTAAAATTCGTTACCAATCAATAAAGATATGTATTTTAAGAAGATATAGCAGTCAATATTATAAAATACAAAATCCAAACAAAGAAACAAACAAAGATCTACCAAATTTTATTGTGATTTAAATTAAATCACACAGGATGTTTATTTAAACACCACAAAATCAAAACTAAAATTAATCGGAAAATACAAGTTTAACCTTTAACAGTCAAACTGTTTAATACCAGATAGATAGAATTGCAAGTTACTGGCGGCAATCCTGTGTGGTAAATTATCTTATGTTATACGTCGTTCAATTGCTCTACGATAAGTGCTAGGGCTATATTAATGTAGGAAGGGATGAAAGGATAAGTAAGTCTGTGTAATTGGGTTTCGAAAGTTAGCTGTTGACGAAGATGGGATGATCATAACGTTGGAGATGATGACGATGAAGAAGAGTGTTGAATCGTTGATAGAACGGGGGGGGGGGGGGTATAGTGGATAAGGAAAGATCAAAGAATCTACTGGAATTAGATTCTGTTAAGGAATGGAATGAGATGGTACGAGTAAAAAGCCTTATAGCACGCGACACATTCCAGAACGACTTAGAAACGGGATTTCACTTCAAACTTTTCAGTTCAAATCCTTCTTTAACAATAATCATTCATATCACGATACATCGTTTTAACCGAACGCCAGAATAATTTCCGGTATATAAATGATTAAAAGCAAATTATATTTATAACGCTATTATTAAATGTTATGTTTTTTACTATAAACAAAAATTATATACATAAAGACATACAAATAACAATAATTATTTATTGCAAAATTCTTTAAAACATTTGATATGCATAACAACAGAACCACCGAAAACAACATTTGAATGTCTCTGAATTTTACATATAGGACTTTAAAATATTTGCATTCAATCATGGAAGAAAATTTTATATAATTATGTACCAAGTTGAAAATCCTCCAACATTTTTTAACTATAGAAATGGATAATATAATTCTGAACATTTATACATTTTAAATACTTTTTTCTTAAATCTGATTTTTTATTTATTTATAAAAAACAGGAAGTAAATTAAAAGATATAATAAATTTATTGTAAATTTTCTACAAGCAGGGAAATACTCTCATTTCACGTCAGAGTATCATTTATCTAGATTAAATTATTAAGAATTTTTCAAATATTTATTTATCTCATTATTATGGATTGAAAAATATAATTTATAATCTATTAGAATTTTACTTGTATTAATTCTAGAAAAAGTGACAGATTCCTACTAGTAATATGATTTAAGGAGTCCAGGATCGAAGGATGGAGAGTGTGGGAAGGATACATGGCTAGTGATCATCAAGCTATTATTATGAAGATCTCTGGCGGTGAACGTGGAAGAGGCCAACGTGCCAACGAGGACTGGAGTACTAGGAACCTGGACCAGGGAGCATTCGCAGAGGGACTTGATATAAGAACAGTCAGGGAAACTTCTGCGGCCGAAGAGAAGGCCGTACGCCTAATGGACTGTCTCCGGGAAGCCTGTGGCAGGTCGCTACCTAGAAGACACCTGGTAAAATATCACCCTCCGGCTTATTGGTGGAACGCTGAGATAGGAATGTGATAGAAAAAGGAAGGAATGTCACCATCTCAAGAGACTGACAACGAAGGCATATAATTGCACTGCAGGGCCATACATACAGCACAATATAAAATGTGCAATAAAGAACTCAATAAGCTAATACAGGAGTCGAAAAAAGAATGTTGGAGGAAACTGCTGGCCGAAGTAGAGAATGATCCGTGGGGCAGACCCTATAAGCTTCTTCTGAGAAGTACGTTAAAACCCAGAGCTCCTGCTTCACGGGAGGAATCGGAGGTTAGACGCATTATAGAAAGACTCTTCCCACACGGGGACGCACTGACAGAAGATACCGAGACAGGATCTCAGCTCCCGATGCCGTTCATCGATACCGAACTCGCGGCGGCAGTTGCCCGCATGTCAGCAGACAAATCTCCTGGCCCAGATCATCTACCGAACTTAGTGGCAAAGTTGGCGGCTCGGTCCGATACGATATTGGACGTGTACAAAACCTGCCTAAGGAAGGGAATTTTCCCAGGAAAATGGGGAACACAGAGACTAGTTCTTGTACAAAAGCCTGGAAAGGACCCGGAGCTACCCTCATCATACAGACCTCTCGCCATGATCGATGCTCTAGCCAAGCTGTTTGAGCAGATGACTCAGCGGAGATTAGAAGATGCGATCGAAGAAGAGCGTGGTCTCTCCGAGAATCAATTGGTTTTTGGAGGAGTAGATCGGCCCTTGAAGCAGTGGCTGCCGTCCGTCGAGTCTATGCGTATTGGTGACACTTGATGTGAGAAACGCCATCAGTGTCTCACACGCAGAAATAGGCAGGCCTTGATTAACACGCGGAGTCCCTCAATATATAACAAAAATTATAATGTCGTATTTGACCTGGCGTAAATTGCGCTGTGAAGTGGAGACCGGCGGTTAAGTACCTAGGCGTCTGATAGACGCCCGGCTTCGTTTCGACGTAAAGGAGGCGTGTGAAAAACCGAAAGAACAAGGAAGTTAGTTGATTCCCATCTCCCGAACTGCCATGGCCCGAGGCAGCAAAGGAGGAAATTACTTGTAGTTTATTCAACGCTACTCTACGGAACAGAGGTATGGGAGTAGTACCAAAAGTACAAACATGATGGAGTCCTTACACGGAGGTGCTGCCTAAGTATCACGGCAGCATACAGGACCGTGTCGAATGATGCGATAGAAGTACTTGGGGAATCCTTCCGATAGATCTGGTAATCGAAATACGGATAAGATTACGTGAGCTTGGGGCCCTCTTTCCCGCAAACATAAGAAGGCTCACACTGGCGGAGGAGATGGAGAACAAATGGCAAGAACGGTGGGACGGCAGCACAAAAGGCAGATAGACACACCGCCTGGTAAGATGTGTAAGGCCCTGGCGAGAGAGAGCTCATGGCTCGCTTGATTGTTGCCTTACCCAGTTTATGGCGGGCCATGGGGGTACAGAGCATACCTTCATAAGTAAGGCCTCGACGACGAACAGAACTGCTCTTGCGAGGAGGAGGAAACGCCAACTCACGTGTTCTTCCACTGTCCGAGATAAGAAGGATCTAAGACAGAGCCACTCGATATACTAGGCAGGAAAGTGAAGGCGAAAATCATGATGAGAGACCTCCAAGCAATAGCCGGCGTCGGAGAGTGCGGGGGCGGACAGGTTCGCGAGTGAGCGACTAGGGGGTCCCCCGTGCATGTGGGGGTCGCCTTGACGTGAAGAGAGGCCGCGAACACTCCCGTATCTGATAGTGTCCGGCAGGTAGTAAGTATAAGGAGTATGTATGTGTGCCTGGTTAGTTTATGATGTAAGTTTGCTGTACTGATATTATGATGTAATTTTTTTGATTTATATTTTTGTTTTATATTGTTCTGAGACTTGTTGTTTTCTTGAATTTTTCTTTTCTTGTATTCTTATATATTGTGTGGCTTTTTTCTTTTTATTTAGTTTCATAACCTGGTTTCTTGATGTATGGTGATGTATCTTGTTTGCTGTGACTGATGTGTTTTTGTTGATATTCATATTATGATGTGATTGCAATAAGAGGTATGAGTGTGTAACCCTCTTCCAGAAGGAATGCTTTGCTATCGGTTCGAGGAAGGGTGGTAGCGGTTTAGTCGGAAGTGCGCAGGTTTACATACGCATATTAATAACATCTTGCGGAACCTGATAGCGAGCCCGACACTGCTTAGGCATCCGTAAATGGGTTTCCCACCTCTTTAACAAGAAACAGATTAGTAGTAGTAGTAGAAAGTGGTAATTAATTTAGTACTTAACAACTTTCCGTTGAAAATATTTTATATATAAATTTAATACCGTTTTCTTTTCAACTGATTTTTTAAGCTTTTCTCACATTTTATAATGCATTATTCATTATGTTCTACATATCTGATTTGAACTGCTTTAACCAAATAAAAAAAAAACGTAAAGGTTTTTGAGCAACAAAGTAATTTACGATCTCTTTTAGGGCAGAAATATTTAATTTACCGAGAGATTTTGATATCTCTCGATAAAACATCAAAAGAGGCTAAGAGAAGGTAAATAATTTAAAAGGCCTTTGACAACAAAAGTCTGTGTTCAAATCTATGACTTTATGTTCAATGCTTTTCATCCAAGACGGTCGGCGATAAAAAATATTTCAATTAATTATGACTCTTCTTATGACCACCTTCAAGTGTTGACTGATACTGCTGGTTTAACTGTAATAATAGCGAATGTTATTTGTTATTGACGGAATTTTTTTTTGCGTAACGAGTTTGAAAAGTGAATTGTCTTTGAATCTAGTTGCTCTATTAATATATTTTTATATCTCGTAACACTCGAACATTGTAAGATGTGGTCTTTCTTTGCATATGTGTAAAATATTATGAGTGTTGTTAATATTGATGGATTAGGGATTTGTATTCATGAGATGGTTCGTGTTTGTTGATTCTATATTGATGTGCAGGACTTTTGTGTGTTTAATTTATCTTTGTTTGAGGTCGTATCCCATTTGGCCATTATAGGATGTTGCTCAGTCGGAACAACTAAGTTTATATATATTCTCTGGTCGTTATGTTTCTTTGGTGATTGTGTTCTGTACAGTATGATTTGATTTGTTCATTGTTCTGAAAGTTTTATACAGATTTTTTAAATTTATAAAGTCTTTTTCTGAGTCATCATTCATCTTTGTTAACGTTATGTAAATTTTATGTTCTTTATTTACGTTGTGTCAATGAGTATGCTGTGACATCGTTTTCTATGTACAAGTAATTTTAATACTGAATGTTTTCTTTGCTTCTTGACTGAATTTCATTCAATGTATCGTATTAAATAGAATTTTAATTATATTATTTTAACAAGTAATATATTTGTTTATTTCTCTAATTATAACTTCCAAAAGTTTTTTGAAGTATTTTTTAATAAAAAAATTGTGTGAAAGTATACATAACAAGTTACTATAAGTAAGTTATTATTATTAATATAAAGGTATAAAAACGACGAGTAGATAATATTATTTCAAAAATAAAAAACGGATATTTTTTTAGTTTAAAAAATATCAAACCTAAGGTAGGCTATCAGAATAATGTGCTTTCAGAAATGATACCTGTTGCTGGATTGCATAGTATCATTTAGTATGAAAAATTTCAAAAAGTAAAAAAAAATTGTGAAGCATTAATTGAAATAAAACTAAAAATAACTGAATTAATCAATATATACGAAGTATATGACAACGTACCGAATCTAAAATAAATTCAAATTAAATAACTTGATATTCAGTTAAAAAAAAAAAAAAATTGAAATTGCTGCTGAAAGTGAAAAAAGGCCAGGTAGAGTATTATGAATTGTAAAATAAATAAATATATATGGTTTGAAAGAATATTTATTTTAGAGAGAATAAAAAATACTGAACTTCCATGAATAAGAATACAAAACTCTTATTTCAATCCTTTGATTGATATAGTGAATATACCGATCGAAAAGTTCAATAATATAATTTAGTACTAGATAAAAGACTACAGTTATTCCCGAAGCTACCGTCAGAAATGATTCAATTTTCTATTTCCTATTCTTCAATAAAAATATTTTATGCATTCCTTCACCTGATTTAAAAAATAAATAAGTAGTAAATAATTGCTGCACTACGAGGGCTTTTATTTTTTTTTATATACATATATTTAAATATTTATGTATTTATTATTATATATTAATATTTACACCACTACAGTTCATAAAAGGTAAGAAAACTTATTTTTTTTTATTTTTTTTTTTTTTTTGAGGTTTTTAGGGGCATCGACTACTTTGGTCATTAGCCCCATCCCACTTCAAAAAAAAAAAACAAAAAATAAAAAAAAGGGTTCAAAATTTCACATTTTCATGTGTCAAAAAATGATCAAAATTTTACTTTTCTTATAACTTGTGATCCATAAAATTACTTTCTAGGCTTTCCTTTCGGCCATCCTTTTTTACGTTTCTCCATTCTTCTGACGGCCTCAACCTCTGATGACAGCGTATCTGAGGCCTCAGACATGGCATCGTCTTCCTCTATTTCGGATACCAGTGACGTTCTTCGGCTGACGTCAGTTGATGAAACTTTCGCCGGCGCTGTTAGCATCTTTGCTAAAGAATCTAAATTAATGTGCGATGATGTCTACGCGGCGGATGAGCCGGACTCTATCTCTACTGCAGTACTGGGTCCGGCTGAAATAGATGCTCTCACCGAAGCTGGTCTTTGCGCTTTGGGAGGCTCTATTGGTACAGGTTTTATTTCATCTGCGCCTGGTGCTTTTTCTATAATAACTTGCACCTCTGTTTCCGCAGATTCAGGTTTTCTTGTCACAATTTCTTTGGATTTGTGACTACACGACGGAGCGATCTGTTTCTCTTTGTCAGATAAATCAAGATTTTTAATTCTTACACAAGTTGGTGATTTTACAATCGCAGATTTAGCTGGTTTTTTAAACGGCGCTGGTGTGTCTCTCATGTCAACGGCGTCAGTCCGGGGATGAGCCTTCTCATCTTTACTTTGTTTTCTCTGATGAGTCGACTCAATCTTTGAATCAATGATTCTTTCAATCATCGTCGCAAGACTTGGTGCCATCGTGTTAAGCAACTGCTCCACATTAATTTTAGATGTGGAAGGGGCAGCCCCTGCTTCTGCATAAGAAGTCGATGGTCGTGGTGTACGCTAATTAACAATCTTCTTTGCTTCAGGATAGTTTACCTTCTGAAGCGTTTTAACTTCCTGAATTGCTGTTTCTAATTTATATGTAGGGCAGTTTCTTGAACGACAATTGTGATGCCCTTTACAGTTAACGCAGGTTGGAGGGTCTTTACATGGGTAACCCTCATGTGTTTTCTCTCCACATATACATATTTCCTGCGCTTCACATCTTGCTGCTGTGTGTCCGAATCGTTGACACGTAAAACATCTCATCGGCTGCGGGATGAAAGCTCGTACATCAAGCCGATGGATGCCAGCTCGTACCTTTTCAGGAAGATTCGGCCTATTAAATGTCAAAACATGCGAAGCTGAAGGAAGAATCTCTCCATTTCTTCTCATAGTAAGTCTGCGACATTGAGTTACTCCCTGACTCGACATTTCTTGTACAATTACTTCTTCTGTACAATTAAGAAGATCGCGACAAACAACAACTCCTCTGGATGAGTTCAGTGTGCTATGCGGTTGGACAGAAACCGCAAATTCACCGATCTTCTTCAACGCCAAAACTTTCTGGCTTTGCATGTCGTCGATGGTTTCGACATGCAATCCATTAAAAGTTTTACGAATATCCTTGACAGGACCACCAGCACAATTTGTAACTTCTCTTGCGATAAGGAATGGACTAACTTTTTGAAAGTTTCCATTCTCCCTTGTAATAATTAAAAATCTTGGCTTTGGTGCGCTATAGCCAAATAGACTTTTCTTTAATTCTTTACTGATCCTATCAGCATCTTTCTTTATCCTATCAGATTCTTTACTTTTTTTCCTCTTCGCTTGCGGCAAATCGGAGGTTTCTAAACGAGGGTGTTTACGTGCACCCTCTGCCACGTTTGAATGTTCAATATTCATGAACAGTGGATCCCTTCTGTAGCAAGGCTAGCCGCCGGGGTACACCCCCACTCCAGGGCTACTAACCTTGGAGGTCCTATCCGGTACTCCGGTGGAACCGGCATATGTCCTGGCAGAGAGCGGATGCGCAGTCTCTCCACTGACTCCAGGCTCCTACTCACCGAAGCTTTCAGAGCTCCCATGCACCGACATACATGGGCACCATTGCTACATGCTTGCCATCGCAGGGGGCATGTGGACAACGGAAGGGTCTCCGTTACACCTGCAATAACATTGACCCTGGCCGCCACATCGCCAGCTCTAAGAATGGTATGAATCCATTTCCAAAATCGTTTGTTATTCCATTTCCTGCAGGTAGCCAAAAATCCAGTCCGTTTAGTGGCCTGAAGTTGGAACCAGGTCAAACTTAACAAGGCATAACCGAGGAATTTACTCGGAACCCCGTTAGCCAGCTATATGTGATGTACAAAGGTACAGCTGTTGCCGCCCTGGACGTGGAACATAGATGTTGTGTTCCGGACGTGGGGATTATCTACCTCAGGGCAAGAAAACTTATTTATTTGTCTGAAGCACTTTCAGAACATCAGTTCAATCGTCACAACAGTAAACATATTTTGTTAAATACACGTAATTAAAATATGAATATTTGGATTTTATGAGTTTTGATAAAAAGAATTCCAGAACCCTGCAGCATTTTTTTTTAAGTCAATATGGACCCACTGTTATTTGCACAACTGAGAGGAAAGTGTTTTATATATTATTCATGAAATTAGACTTAGATTTTGTGGAACTACAGTGTTATATACGTAAAAAATTATCAAATACATCATTCTCCATCCGCATTCCGGTAAATTTTATTTTAATTTTTAAATAATTCTTCTGCGGTTGAGATTTTAAGACCAAATGTATGAAAACGAGAATACGCTATAAATAGGTAAACTGAGCTAAAAATATGTCAATGTCCAGTTGCAATAACGTTTTGTTACACTAAAGTATTTTTAAAATACCAATTTAAAAAAATTATAATTTATTCTTTTTTTTTTGTTGGAAAGACGTTATATAATATTGAATTTCAATTTTTTTATTCTCAAGCCACAATGGTACTATTTTTAATAATCAATTAAACGGAATAACATTTCAAGAAGTAATTTTATAAGTTGTGTAGTCTTAGCTAATGTTAAACATAAATTGAATAACAAACATACACGAGGAATAAACAAATGGAAAATATTTTTTTAAATTTTTTTTATTTTATTTTCATGGGTTTCTTAAAACACTTTAATAAAATTTTATTTCTGTTGCTTTTTTTTTTAATTTATATTTTTCACATAATCAACTTATCTGATATAAATTCGTTTCTTAAATAACGCATTTAAACTAATCCATTTTACTTTTATTTCACCCTATATATAATGCTGACAGAGTAGTGAAATAGTAATTTGTTTTCTGATATAATTAATGTTTAATTTATATTCTAAAGCTTAAGGTAATATTTTGAAAACCATGGAAAGCTTGAGCAGCCTGAAGCGATGCGAGTAATGCCCCTTTGTTTTTAAACATAATCCCTATTCATCTCGCAAATGGAACACATTATAAATTGCACATGGAATGCGAAACAAATGAATTAAGTACCGCACGAATGTATTTATTTACATAATGACAAAGTAACACACAAATGAACAACGGGAATTGTCTTTAAATTGAGCAAACTTTTAATTGTGTGTAATTTATTATTTCACGTCAACATTACTTCATCTTTCAACTCTCGTTGAAAGTACATTATAATTTGCAGTAAAAGAATCGCGTAATTAAATATTGCAATTAGTTACTGATTTCATGTAAATTCTGTTTACTTTTTATTTTTTAAATTAAACGTAATACATAATCTTTTGCAATCATAAAAGTATTCATAAAGAGAACCAAATTTTGTTTTGCTACTTTTAAACGTAACGAGACAGTCTATTTATTTATTAATATTGTTATTTCTTTTATAAATTTCTACATCGGCACCATTTGTATCGCAAAATAAATCAAACTGTAACTCTATTTCTATCCACCTTAACTCAAAAATTTTCGGCATAATCATAGCAACTATCTTTTCCTGAAAACAATATAAATTACGATTTTTCAATGAATTAAAGATGTTCTGTGTATGGCCTCAGAAAAAACAAACTGCATGAAACCTGGCTGGAGTCATTGCGGCTACGAAATACACCCTCCTCTATCAAACCACCAAATGTTTTCTGAGCACATTTCTAACCTGCAAAGTAACAATAGGTTATAATGGTAGTACACAAGCTGACCGGACTCTTCATCAATTTTAATAATTTATGAAAAAGGATGAAACAACTGAAACGTGTTTAGATTGTTAGCAGAATTATTATTTTTTCTGAAGGTAAAACGGTCATGCAAAATTTTTACTATTTAATACACACTAAAATTCTATTTTCAGATTCTGGATATATTCAACTACAATTTATTCAAAAATCGAAATTACACTAATATATATATAGCGAGAGAAACAGGAATATTATGGATATTAACTGAGCATAATAAATTAACTTAGTTACATAATATATGAACCGATCCAGTTATCTGTTGTGATGGATGCAAATATTCTTTATTTAGACTAAATATATGTTTTATAATTTTCACATTTTATAAACATACATTTAAAAACTCATAATGAAGAATAGATAAATAATTAGAACAAAATCATTAGCTAGTAAATTATAAAATATTATGTGAGTAGATGAACAAGTAAAACTATTCACAATTTGTAAAATTATAGTTTTCAACTGAATGTTTTATATTTATCAATATATAAAATTAATACAATACGTTTTACTTAAATAACCAATAAGCTTGAAAATTGATTGACAGGCAACGAACGAGTTCATTCCATTTGAGTTATGATTACAGGGTATAAAATTCACTGAAAGTAGAAATAAATATATATGTATAATAGCTTAGAATAGAAAGTAGATATATGTAAACAGCTTATAAATATACCTGTAACTTATATTGTATAAATATAAAAGCCTTATTATTATATTATTGTTTTACTTTACAATACAAATAATAAACACGTTTATTTCATTTCATTAAGATCAAAATAAATTCATATTCAGTATTTGCAATAGATGGGACATGACAGCACTTACTTCCTGCTAAACAGTTTCACACGTTTATCTACACACGACATATGTTATATTATTATTTTTTTTTTTATTTGAATTTTTATGGGCATCGACTGCTAAGGTCATTAGCCCTCGTCACAATCTTTAAAAGAAACCACTATCACCATCTGGATCATATGTAAGGGTGTAAAGGGCCCTTACATTCTATTTAAAAGCACAAACTACACAAAACATTTAAGCCATAAAGACATGGACAATCACAAACACTTACGGGGTGTAAAGGGCCCCAATATTAAAATTTGAGATAGGTTCCCAAAAGACCATTAAATTAAAATTAAAATTAAAACTTATCCTACCACATCATTCTTTCTTTCTTCTACGAGTCTGATTTATAGTTTGTTTAAGCACCCTCGGGGCGACCAGAACCGCCGTTGAGCAGTATATCAGTCGCGCCAGGGTGCCGTGGCAGTTGAATCCTTCTTATAAACAGGCTATAGGCATGCACAGCGTACACCCACAGCCTCGCGCCCTCAATCCACCCTTGAGGATCTCCCCTCAATGCCATCATCGGACACACCCCGACTCACTGCTCTTGAATGCAGGTGAGCCAAAATGGCCTAGGCAAGAGGGCTACCTCCCGTCACTATACGTGCCACGTTTCAAGACTCCCTTATGTATATATGCATACATTTAAAATTAAAATTAAACTTATCAATACCATTTTTTTTCTTTATATATATATATAAACTACCGCTTAGAATTTCTTTTGTCACAGCTTTAAACTTTCAATTTTATAGACTTTTAAGAAGTCCACTGGCGTGTAAAAATGCAACTATATTTTCTTCATTTCCATTATCCAGATCAGCAGTAATATTATTTCTAAAACGGAACCTCTTTCTGAGGTCCTCATATATGGTACACTCTTCTATAAGATGCTTGATTATCAGTGTTTTATTACAAACACCGCACATTGGTCTCACTTCGCCGGTTAACAAATATAAATTTGTTAATCGCGTATGACCGATTCTAAGTCTGGTCACCGCTACTTGTTCACGGCGAGTCAACTTATAGTAGTCGCTTTTCCATTTATAAGGAGAAGATTTTACTGTGTTTAATTTTGTATTTAATCTCCTCCATTCAGTATTCCACTTGTTTTTTTACTACGTTTGTTAGACGGTTTTTAACATCTGCCACTCTTACAGGAAATGCATCCAAATCATCGCAGACCTGTTGCCTTTCTGGCAGCTTCGTCTGCGATTTCATTACCTGTAATACCAGCATGCCCCGGAGTCCATACAAATACGCATCGCTGTCCTCGTTGTTTTAGTACGTATAAAACGGACAGGATGTTTGCAATTAGGACATCCTTAATTTTCTTGTTCCGAATTGCGACGAGTGCACTTAATGAATCGGAACATATTAGCACTCTCTCTTCGCAATAGTGTTCAGTGTAGCGAAGAGCTTGCTGAATTGCAGTGAGTTCTGCCGTGTAGACACTGGCCACATCTGGCAGTCTCCAAAAGTGGGCTTCTTCATTTACATATATCGAGCATCCAACACCATGTTCGGTTTTAGAACCGTCAGTATAAATTCTAATATGTTCTTCGTAATTACTGACGGTTGCCAAAAATTCCTGCTGGATGATCACTGCTGGTTTCTTTCTTATTTCTCCTTGAGAGAGATCCAAACTTGTATTTACCGCTGGCAAGAGCCATGGCGGTATTTCTCTAGTAGAAATTGCTAAAGTCTCTGGTATAGCAATTTCATATTTATTTCTTAATTCGTGGTACCTAATTCCGGCTGGTCTGGAATAGGTAGCACGACGTTCGTATAATGCAGGCATGGGATGATTCGTAAACAATTTATTATTTATATGAGCAGGGAAAGCCCATATATTTGTTGCATATCTTAACAAGAGGATCTCTCTTCTATAATGTAGTGGCATTATTCCGGCTTCAGACATCAGACTAGCCGCCGGACTTGTGCGGAAAGCGCCTGTTGCGTATCTTATTCCGCTATTATGAACTACGTCTAACTTTCTTAAGTGCGACTTTCTAGCGGATGAATATACGATACATCCGTAGTCTAGTTTAGATTGAACCAATGCCTTATACAATCTCAATAATGTCTCTGTTATATTATTATGTCAATAATGTCTGTTATATTATTATTATCATTATTATTATTATCTTACTGTACAGCCATATAGCGTTTCTAGCTTTGAATGTATTATAGGTAAAATAATAGTCCGGTGTTAGATAAATTATTTAGAATCATTTTTGTTCATAAAACTCCAGAATTAAGGAGTCCATTTTGAAAACGATATTGAGAAATTGTTAGTCGATTACTTATATTGATTATACAAATATTCAGTGGAATAAATTTTACTTTTATTTTACACATGATTTGATCCAGATAAGCTTAATATCTTGATTATGATGTAAAACGATAATGGTACATATTTTAAACTACTTGAAAGTTAATTACCTAATTAGAAAATCATTGCCAAAATATATTATGTAAATAGTAACTTAGATATAATTGATTATGGTGTTCCTAATGGGAGTTATTTTATACCATTGTGTTTTTTTGTTTTATTTATACTAATGAAATTTTTGTTGTCACTGATAAATGTAATCTATATTTGTATTTGGACGATGCATTATCGTTTAAAGATACCAATACTTTATACATAATTCTTGTTGACAGAATTCCATTGTTTTGTTAAATTGTGTTTTGAAAATTACTCTTTTATAAACTGTGGAAATAAATCAAATTAGTGTATTTTAAGACATCTCATGCATCTAGAATTAGCTGATCTTCAATTCTTATGAAGGTCAGTCGCGTTTTTCCTAACTCGTGCCGAGTGTTCTCGTTTTTATGTGTTCAGTTCATATTCTTTTTTCCTGCTTTTTTGTTTGGTTTATTTTTTGTTGTTAAGTTTTCGCGCTGTGTTTTTTGAGTTATATTTTACGGTTGTTAAGTCACCATTAACTTTTTTTTTTGGTGTTATTTTGTTCCGCTTTTGTGATTTTACCGTCCCTCAGAGCTGGAATAACAGCTAAGCATAACTCAGCTCCCGTGGGGAGGGGTGGCGGTGTCTTCGCCTCAAACTACTTTGGTAGAACACAAGGTCCCACCCAGGTAGTTGGTACTCGGTCTTGCAGTACATGCCATGCCGCTAATGAGAGGACCCCATTTTGAGGAGAAAATGGATTTGTCTGCTGCTACTAATAAGCGAGCCATTGCAGAATCACGGACCACTGATCATCATGTATGGAGTGATGAGGAGCGGAGTCGTCCAATAAAAAAGAGGATAGGTACTACTGGTTCTACTGTCAGTAATAAAATACAGGTCAAGGAAGAAGGCTTGCTGCTATTGGATGCTATCGACGACCTCCTTTCGAGCTGAGGAAATGAGCAGATTCCGGTTTAGGCACTTGGCAGAATGTGCAATTCCTGGCACAACAATTTGTTGAACTCAGCCATGAACTTGTCAGTGATAGTACTCATCCGTGTGACGAGGAGGTTCAAAAATCCAAAGTTAATCGTTAAATGGTTTAACGAGTCCTAACATCCGGTGATGTTGATGACCTAGCCGACGAGATTGACTCGCTTTGAAGCAAGGACACCTTCACCAAGCTGGACATTAGGAGAGGTCCCGAGGAAAACGTGGAAGAATGCCTTGTTTACCTCCTCAACAGATCTTTAGCCAAACGAAGATCTTATGCTACCACTGTCTGTGATCGTGCGCGCGGTGTGTGTAGGAGACTCAATTCAAGAATAGATATTCCCAGCGGTACCGTACCCAAGAACTCCCAGAGCACCGACATTTTCTACCAAGACTATGAAGAGTCAAGATGTCTCCAAGATATATGTTCTGGTGGTCGTCGACAATGATGACGTTGATTTAATAAGACACATGGTAATGGCCTTCACGAAGATTGGCCTTGGTAATGGCAGAGGGTGACAAGCTTGTTTTCTTTGCTCCTAATAACCCTGGAGGTGAACGTTTCCAGAAAACTTTAGAATTTTGGGCTAAAGCCAAAACCCTCAAAGCCATTCTGTTGCAAGTTATCGAAGTTTCTACATCGAAAGTTACTACGCTCAGAGGTCCGAAGACGGTTGTTTCTACTGTTAGATGTGAAGATGCTAGCTACGTTGACTTGCTTAAACTGGTCAAAGGTGGAATTAGTGAAGACTTAGCTGAGGACATATTATGGATACGAAAAGATCGTACTGAGATTTGGAAATCAGAGTCCGGGAAATTGCCACGACGTATTGATGAAATTAGTTCTGTCCGTGGACTACATAAGAATCAATTTGTCTTCTGGAAGGAAGGCTCAACAATGCAAGCACTCTTGAATGAAGGTAACAACCTGGGCAAACGGCATGAGGAGAGGTACTGGGCGTACGAGGAGGCTACCGATGCTCATCCTCTTGGACGTTTGGAACGCGTTTGAATCAGTCCCATGGGACGCCATTCTTCCGGCTTTATGAGGAAAAGGTATCAGTGCGTATCTTCTCCAACAGATCAGGTATTATCTCCGGTAGAGATAGGTCTCCGTTCAGAAATAGCAGGGTGACCTGCGTTATCAGATGTTAGGGATGGTCCGGCAGGGTTCTGTGCTCGGTCCCCTCCTTTGGAATGGGGTTGTCGAAGGTGTACTTCATCTCCAATGGCTGGGGTAGACGAAAGCTATTACATACGCTGATGATTTGGCCGTCCTAATTGGTGGCAGCTCTGAACAACAACTCCAGGTTCGAATTTAGCCCTCTGTCAAATTACCGTTTGGCTGAAGGATCACGATTTGCAATTATCTCCACAGATAGGTAGTAGGAAAGTGGTTGGTCAGATAACCCTGTGTGTTGGAGAGCATTAAATTCTATCAAAACGTACCATTCGTTGCCTAGGAGTAACTGTTGATTGATTATGCCTGTTCAGTGACCATGCTTGCAGTTTGTGAGCGTGCGCAGAGAAAACTTTCAGCTCTGAAGCGCCTTCTCAAGGTGCCTCTTGAGACGAGGACCTGTGGACCTGGCACCTTGTATCAGAGGCTTGAGACAGACATAAATAGACGATCCGGCCAGCGGGCTGACCTGTCATTCCGGATGTAAAACCGGTAGATGAGGAGACTCGTTAAAGTACTGGACACTCTCCTGGGATCTGTTATACTTAATTATAAGTCAGGCCCAGGGGAGAGAGAATAACAAATGAAAAAAAGTACCTGGAATTAATTTTAAGGAAGTATTTTTCCATAAATCTTCATGCTTATTTTCAAAATTAGAAATATTGTAATTGCATTAGGCTGATTTATGTCTCAGAATATAATTATTTAGCAGTAATCTTTAATGGGAATCTAAACTTTCACCGAAAAATTAAGTGGTATTTAATTACGTTAAAAGGTTAAAAGAGCATATGTGGATATGCTCGTACAATGAAATTCTTTGTTAATATAAAAATTGTGTTTAAATCATTACCGAGTTTATACAAGACTTCACTTCATTTATATGTCATATACATCATCCTCATCTCATTGAGCCGTGGTGGCGGGGGGTTACTTAGTGTTCACTAGTTGAACTGATTGCAACGTACATACTAAGGGAAAAAATAGAAAAATGTTTTAACCAGGTATGGGTTTTATTAAGTTTATCATATTATTAAAAATTTTAATCACTAGATATAATAAAGTAGGTGAATAACAATATGCCGCCAGAAAACAGAACAGATTTTACACAGTAATTATGATATTTATGGTGAAAAATCTTTTATATCCTTAATACCTAAATTGTGTTAATTTACCACAAATTTTAGTTGCGGTTTTAGTATAGGAATAGAATGCAATTGTTGTAGTTTATTGGTAATTCAAGGATTCCTAAATAAATTTTTGAAGAGCATAACAGAGGCGCCGTGATTTGTTAGGGATAGAGAAATTCATGACTGAATTTCTACTTACGAATAGATCTAAAAATTTAGGACGCGATACAAACAGAGGTTAGACAAACATTTAAATTATTTGGCAGTAAAACTGTTGGACAACAGCGATGACATCAGGAGACTAAAACATTTCCATGTGCTGGACCAGGGAGATGTAACCAGAAGAGTGACCGGGAGAAGAAACCTTGTAGTTGGAATACAAGATGAGTCTGACGCTGCGTAATGGTCACTTTGATAGTCTACGAATTACAGCTATTACTATTACCGACGAGTTTTTTTTTTTTTTTTTTTTTATTTATAGTGTTGTTTTGTTATATTGGTAGTGATTACATTGCTTTTATTTTTATTATTTTCTCTCTTTGATTTACTTCTCCAGTTATATTAAGTGTTGAACTTTATTTGGACCGCTTACACAAGTGCTTTTTCTATATGAAGTATTGAATCATTATGTTTTTAATTAGGAATTTCGTCAGGTACCTCTCTATTACGTGATTATCACTAATAAAATTTACTTATGGTCCCCTATGAGTATCAACTGTAAATGCTAACGGATAGATAAAAGAAATTTATAGATATTTTTCCTTTTTTTTTTTTTTTTTTAATATAATTTTTATAATTCTTATTTAATTCTTATATTTATTTTTTTAATTCTTAGTTTTGTTTTTATTAAAACTTTTCGATGAAAAATACCCTTGCAAAAAACGTAAAGGCGAGAAACCTGCGCATTGGGGTAAAAATTTGAAAAGAAATAGACTGGAACGACATTAAGAGATTGCTACTGTGCCTGAGTTAAAAAAGTCTAATGCAAGAATACGTATTATCTTTTCTAAGGAATTTTCTGGAATTATTACCAAAAAAAAATTTAAATATCAGAATGATATTAAGCTATATATTATTTTGTTGCGACCATTCGATTATTGATGTAATTGCATGGTCGCGATTATATTGATATAATAATATTATACTGATATTAAATTATATTATTGATATAATTATAAGAACAATAATCATAGTAAAACAATTTTACCCAAATTTAAAAAACAAAAACTGAAATATATCTTGAAATCATCAACAGAAACACGGTGTTTGTAGTTTTAAAATAGTTAAATTATTTTTTAAAACGGTGTCACCAAAGAAGTTTCTCTACACAATATAAAATAATAAAAATCAATGATTTTTTGGTCCTTTGATGAAAAGTTAACGATTAGGCACATCGATTCGAATCAGACTTTAATTTAAATATATTGATTTATTAAGAATTATTAATCTCTGATTGTAAAAAATAATTATGATAAATAATAATTCCATAATAATAAAAAAAATGAAAATTATCAGAAGTTATTAACAAAATAAAATTTTATGTACTTATAATTTAAAAAAACTGTGTATTGTAATTTAACAGGTGTACAAGGCAGTCATGTGATGTCCACATCATATTTTTTTTTTATTAATTCAATTTTGAATTATACAATATTTTTCACACAATCATTTTCTTTACCGAGTTAATATGCTTAAAAAATTCAAAAATAACTCTCCTGAAAATATGGATTATTATAAAAATTTAAATAAAAATCTCTGGAGATCTACGTTAGAGGAAAAAATTCTAAATTATAATTCCACAATTCTTCCTGTGTACAACAAATATGAACTGAAATATTTAAAAACATTATAAAGACATAAAAAAACGAAACTGGTTGTGTTTAACTTCTCTAAGACTTAGCACACTTCCTAATATTCTTCCTTTTTCATTTTACAGATTACCTGAGCAGATTTATGTAATACTCGTTTTTACAGTTATCTAACTTTGCCTTCGTATCTTATTTTTTCTTATTTATATTAAAAGTTTTCATTTTCTTAATTTAAAAAAATACCAGGTGACATCTAAAATCATAAATCGCCAGAGACAACAGAAGTTATTCTAGTATATTTTTTATGAATAAACTTTAAAACAAAAATAATACTCTCTGGAAAAAATGTTAAAATTTACTTTCGATTGAAGAATTATAATTTCAATGGCTGTTACTACCATTAACGAGAGTGATAATAACGTTCCATAACTTTAATGTACGATAATAATTTCCTTAAACGTTCTATAGTATTATTCAACTTAAATCATTTTGAATTTCGTCAAAGCGAATTTTTATGATTTTTGAAAAGCAGATTTTTAAATTTTTTCACGTTAAAAGAAGTAATACGTTTATAAAATTTAAAAAAAAATATAAAGAAGTACAACTCATGTAAAAATGTTTGCACAGAGGCCTATACAACTCAACACAAATTTATATTGTGCAAATACAATACAGTCATATTTCACTTTAGTGGAAACTCATATTTATAGTCTTAAAATCATGTTTTTTTTTTAAGTAGTATAAGATAAGATTGAAAAGTAAAAATTTGCAACACCTAATAATACTGCAATACGTGGAATATGATAAAAAATATTTATATGTAAGAAAAAGATAAAATTGGAAATGAGAATGAAATAATTAAAAAAATTGTGAAAATAGTACACTATTTTTTTTTTTTTTTTATAAGAAGTAATATTCTATCTGAACCCAATTTTTTTACAAAATACACTAAGTTTAAGAAATGTAATTTTACTGATATCGATGATATGTTGTAGCGTACATAATGCACTAATTAGTAATAAGTACATAATGTGTTGATATAATGTTTTACGTACACGCACGCGTGCACACACTTACGTGCTTGCGCACACACACACACGCGCGCACACGCATATTTTTTTTATAGTCTTCTTAAATACTAAGCAACATCAATCGATTATATTGTTAATTCAGTTGTTTCGTAGAAGTTACGTTTTTATATAAACTCTTAATTACGAAAATAAACAGCGTTTGAATAGTTAAAATTCCAGCCGACATTATTTTTATAAAACTAAATAAGTATTTTATAATTTCGGCATCCTGCGAATTGTCAGAAATAAATATCTTCATAGCCGTCTTCATCTATTTTTGCTTAGCTTTCTAGTATGTTTAATTATCAGTGCGTCAGTAAAATTTCTCAGATTTAAATTTATATTAAATAATCATAAAATTGTGTCAACATTTTTTACATCTTTCATAGAATAGACCAATTCAATATGATAATATTCTCCGCAATCGATTACACTTATTAGACAATGTGAAAACTGTGTGATAAAATGTATTTTTCTATTTATTTATTAGTTTTTGTATATTATGTATTATATTGTTTAGTGCATAAGTTCATTACAGTCGAGAGCTGTTATATGCAATTGTATGATGTATTTAAAAATTTGATACTCAAAATAATCATTTTAGATATTTACGTATTACAATAAAACAATGACAATAACATGTATTGTTATACCTGGGATTTCAACGGATCGACAAAACGGTACCGTATTTGTGTGTAAATAGCGATCAACTGGTCCATGCCAAAGACTGATGCTTTTAGCGGTAAATTTTCTATTCTGTTAATTATAGTGAAGTTTCTATAGAATGTAATGTACATCTGATTCATTGATAGATGAATGTATAAATTTGATAATTATGATTAATGAACAATTGTAGTTCTTTGAGTAATGAAAGTATAGGTTTGACCTTTACGATTAATAAAACAATTGTAAAAGCATAATTAATAATAAAAGTATAAACTGAAAAGCAGCTAATTACGATGTAAGGTAGTTAACCGATAATAGTAATGAAAAAAACAGTGATATAAATTCAATTTAAATCGTCCTATTTACTGCTTAGAATTTGTACTTAATTTTATATATTTAATTAACTAATTTATAGATACTAGCGCTGTGTTACAGCATTAAGTTATGTAAACAATTTTTTTATAAACCTTTCACCATTATCTTGTAATTTATTTATTAACTCAATTTATACGACAATTTATTTATTACTCAGTAATTCTTTCCATTATTTGTCTTGCGGAATTCAATCATAACATGGTCGATAATACTAAGATAATTTACTCATAAAAGTGTCTAGTGGCACTCTTATTAAAATATTTAAATCTATAATAAACTTACTGATGACCATATAACAGCTGTAGATAATTTTTTAGTGCTCTAATCCTTTCAAAATATGTTCAATTTACAAAGGATATAATTTGTGTATAATCAGAGTAACGGCAAGGTATCTATCTATCAACTTAAATTTCAATTACAATATATTTTTACTAAACAATACAGAAGATTCTACAGTTATTTCCTACTTTATCTTTAGAATTTTACTACAATATAGAGTAAAAAATTATAAAAACTGTACACTATCTGTCCCTTTTAGGAAGAATATTAATTCTAGAAAGACACTACTTATTCCTGAACGGTGTAATACAAGCCTTTTCAATTTTTATGTTCAGTAATTTGTTTTTCAAATTGTTTTGTCAGATTAACGGTAATTTTGAACTATATTTTAATTTTTTTTATGTTACTACTTTGCAGCTTGATTACCAGAAATAAATAATATAAAAATAGATTACCTTGTTTCAAGGCACCATAAATTGAAATTTTTAATATTTGAAACCGTTGTCATGAAAATACTTCAGCTAATATATTGTACGAATAGCCTGTTGCCAATGTATTTAACCTAGATTTTTTTTAAAATAGATTTTTCAATTAAAAAATTCATATACCTTATGGGTGATAAACGTAATTGTTGTATGTGATAGAAAATGTATATTTATATATCAGCAATGTATTCAAAAAAAAAGCAGCTCAAGTAATAGTATAACAATAACAAAAACATTAAAAAATTTCTTTTTTGTGTATCAGTGTTAAGAAACATGATTTGTTTTCCTCGTTACTATCTATTTTCATGTTATTTCTTAGGACTTATCCCTTTAGATATGAAACCCATTTTTATGAAACTATACGAGTCGGGAGTGTAATAAAGAACCCATGCCTCACCATTTCAAATCTTAAAACCTATCTCTCACAGACTTTGCTGAACTCTAGGTGCTTTAAGTTAATGGAATGTGCACTTTTATTTCCGAAGTGCACTTATTAATCCGATATACACCACATCAATTCCGATCATCTTCAACAAGGTCACAGTTCAATCGATATTCTCGTCTACAACACTTGACCTTGAACGCCTATTGTGACTCATTTTCTGGAGCTTTTTGCCCTTCATTAAATGTGCTGACTAAGTTGTAGAATTGGGTACATGACGTCATATCCCCAAAATAGGCACGAACTATAGACAAAATTTTAGAGATTTGAGCCCTCATTCTTGAAGTAGTTCTCGGTAATAGCATTTTTCTCCGACATGACGCTGCTGATCACAAGACTGAAGCTGAGGCTGCTGGAATCTTCGGCCACAACTTACATTTCCCTTTGCACCAGCTCCCTGATGCTCGTATACGAGCCTTGAAGACAAGATTTTTGTTGAACTTGGGGGGGGGGGGATATATTCGGTTTATATTTGACTCTAGTAAATACTGTTCAAAATGATCTTTGTTATTTATACAAAGCCTAGTGCAATATTACATGCGTAGGTAACTTTCATAATATTTTTAAGGTATTCAGATGCGTCAAATTTGATCAGTTCTGTAATTTCAAAAAAAAATTCCTAATACTATAGTTACGTATATAGTACGCCAGACGAAAATATGAGCTTGGCTGTGACAAAAAGGTGCTTGTGATACACATTATACTCTATTCGTTAATGAATTTCTACATCAACCTTGTATTTTCATGAGTGATTGTTTACTAAAAAATAATTATTAAAAAGTAATAATAATAATAATAATAATAATAATAATAATAAAGTAGTAATATAATTATTAAATAAATAATTGTATAGTTTACTATAGATTTATTATATATTCTTGTTTTTTTTTTAGGTTTTTTTTAGTAATAGTAGTTATCAAAAGCATTTATTTTAAAAGTTTTAGATGTAAATGCAATTAATACATTAGTGAAAATTTATTATTTTCTTTAAAAATGTTTTGTGTTATTGGTTTTTGTTTCTTGAAACAAAACCTAAATTAATATTATTGTGAGGATACGTCCACTCCTTCCTGCTAATACACACTTGGTATCTACATTCATTTGACAGGCAAGCTCCTACGTGTGTGTTCCTGCTTGTGTGTTATTGTATTTTAACATGGAAGAGTTTTGAACGATACTTGCCCGTCTCGCGTCCCTGTGTTGGTGTATACATTGAAATGTAAATGAAAATGAGAAAAAAAAATTTCGTCTAACGAAGACTAAGCTAGGTATTTGCTGGCGTAACAGCAAATTTACTTACTCTGAATGGCCCCATCAGAGGCCCCCATCGAAATCTCCCCTGGATCATAGGAAAAACCAGACTTCCGCTTCTAGATAGCCGAGATGCCCTCCCCAGAGGAGCTGCACTTCCCGGTCCTAACATACTAGGTTCCAGACTAACTTATTTGTGTTATGTTTCTGGCATAATAACAGGATCGGAGTGGAGTTACCCTCTGCAAAATCAACTTAAAATTCATTCCAGTTATACGTGTAACATCTGCAATTCCTATCAGAGAAATGATAATTTATTAACAACGTTTCTGTAGCAATAAAATTAATCTATTTTTATTTGTTTTTTTTATTGTTGAGAAATCTTATAATTATTTTATTTTGATATAAGAATTAGAATTAGAACTGATATGGGGATTAGAGTCCGTAGCTAGGCCCTCCTGGCGGGCGGCGTCTCGGTTGGGATTATTAGGTGTCCAAAATTGATTACCTCTCGTGTAAAATATTTTTTTTTTTTTGGATTATGAAAACTGATGTAACGAAAGTTAAATTAGAAATTTTACCCTAGAAATTGATACTAATTGGGGTGGTGGCAAGAGAAATGCCAAGCAAACCAAGCAATACTTATTTTATGATTTTTATCGTATCAATGCATGAGCGTGATGCTCCACTGTATGATACAGTAATTATTCGTATATCTTATTCCAATAAAAATGTGTAAAGGAATTATTTTCTCTCAGTTTGATTTTACCAAACATTTAATTTTTAGTATTTGTTTCTTTTCACCATTCTTCATATCTCTCTCCTGTATAAGTAGTCCATTCTGGCTCTGATGAAGAACTACATTTTCTAAAAATTAAAAAATGTAATTTTCTAATTCGTGAATTTATTATTAATATTATCTACGATTTTTCTGTACATATTGGGTTCGATTCTTGGAAGGATCTAGAGTGCTTTCACCATAATTTCATCAGTTACATATTTTTACTTAAAATGAGTTTGTCAGACATAAAATATTAAAACCAAAATGCCTATGCTTGTTTTTTCGAACGTAATTTTATACTGTTTGCTTTTAATAATTTATTTCTATCTATGTAGGATATATTTTTAGAACAGCGGTTGTGTTATGGTTTCCTATTTTAATATTTAACTTAAAATTACCTTCGTTTACGTCACATTTCATTCACTTCTTTTTTATACCTAATTTATTTATTTTCAAATTGTATTTATCTTCCGTATTGAATTTATATCACGGAATTACAAACTATCTCTTTACAAATTATATTTCTGACTGAAGACTCGTTTTGCCTGTGCTATTCTCCATTTTATATCGCTCCTGCTTCGTCCATCTTTAGTAATTCTACTTCCCAAATAAAAAAATTCTCTTCCTTCATAATCTTTTCTCTTTCTATTTTTATATTTAATGGTCCATCTACATTATTTCTACTACATTTCATTACTTTCGTTCTGTTCTCGTTTATTTTTATGCGGGAGTTCTTGCGTAGGACTTCATCCATGCCGTTCATTGTTTCTTCTAAATCTTTTTTACTCACAGCTAGTATTACTATATCATCAGCGAATCGTAGCATCTTTATCTTTTCGCCTTGTACATCATTAACTGTTAGTTCTATGTAACGATTACGAAGTAACGGGGATAGTGATTATCCTTGTCTGACGCCCTTTTTTATTACTGCTTTTTTCTTATGGTCTTCGATTATTACTGTTGCAGTTTGGTTCCTTTAAATGTTAGCAATTATTCTTCTATCTCTATGCTTGAACCCTAAATCTTTTATAAATGATGAACATTTTATTCCAGTCTACGATATCGAATGCCTTTTCTAAGTCTATAAATGGCATGTGTTGGTTTATTTTTCTTTACTCCTCCTTTTACTTCTAATCTGAGCGCTAAAATTGCTTCCTTTGTCCCTACTTTTCCTGAAACCAAATTAGTCTTCTCCTAACACCTTTTCCACTCTCCTCTCACTTCTTCTCTACAGAATTCTAGTAAAAACTGTAAGATGCACGAGTAGTTAAGCTAATTTTTCTATTTTCTTCACAATTATCTGCTCCTGCTTTTTTTTGTATCACATAGTTTTGCCAAGTGGGTTTTGGCAATAACTAAATAATAATTCGCGCAAAACTCTCTAAGTCGATCTTCTCTTTCATTTCTTTTGCCTAACCAGTATTCACCCTCAATATTTTCTTCCTTGCCTTTTCCGATGCTTGCATTCCAATTTCAACTACTATTAAATTTTCATATATTTTTTTTTGTTTAATTGCTTTGTCATTTTCTTCGTATACACACTAGCTCTTCATCAAGGGCACTTGTAGACATATAGACGTTAACAATCGTTGTCGGCGAAGGTTTTGATTTTATCCTGATTACGATGATTCTATCGCTAAGCTTTTTGAAATACTCTACTTTCTTCTCTACCTTCTTATTCATTACGAGACCTGCCCGTTATTTATGCAGATTTATTCTGAAATTACCTTACTAAAATCGTTTTCCTCTTTTCACCAAACCTCGCTAATTCCTACTATATCTACATTACACATGTATTTAGATAAGTTTTGTTTTTTAAATTTTGTAACCTACCAAGCATTTTTAGGCTTCTAACATTCCACGCTTCGACTCATAGAATGTTACTTTTTAATTTTCTCGTGACTCCTTTCTTAACTCTCCAGCTGTCCCCACCCGGAGATCCAACCGGGGGACTTGTTTATCTCCGAAATATTTTACCAAGGAAGGCGCCTCTATCTTTGTTACACGAACAATAAAAAGTTACATTTTCTTGGGAAAAAAAAAACAATAGCTGTAGTTTTCAATTGCTTTCAGCTGCGAATTACTCAGAAGATTGAGTCATGTTGATATGACCGTTTAACAGCTACTGAAAGAGCTACTGCCCTCTTTCAGGAATCATTACTTAGCCTGGCTCTCAACAGATACCACTCGTATATTGTTGCACCTTCGGTCCAGCTACTCTGTATCACTGAGCACTCAAGCCTCCTCGCCATCGACAAGGTCTCATGATTATAGAGGGGGTTATATACATTATGTTATTAATTAAAATTAATTCTAATAAAGATGTTTGTCGGGGGATTTTGAATAGAACATAAAATATTTTCCTCAACAAGACAATAGTTTCTCTTTGCAGCTGTTTTTTGTGGCAATATTTTTCCTAATGTATTGATAATAATTAAACTGAAATAAATTAAATTATTCTTTACGTAGAAAATTAAGGAAGTTGCATTTTTTCAGCAAAATATTAGTATAATCAAATGTTATTTGATGTACTTTAATATATCACAATACTTGACTCTAATATTCGATTCTATAAATTATAGATTGTTTTAAGATGTTTTACTACAAAAGTAAAGAAACTTTACTCATACTTTACTATATAATTATTTAATATTTAATTATGTAACAAAAATTCAATTATATTTATTAATTTATATTTTTTTATTTTACTTAGGGATTTGAAAGTTAAAGAAAAAATAAATAAAATTCTAATTAAATATGCGTTAAAAAAATATATTATATAAATTTTATTTGTTATAAGGTTTTTATTTATTTTTTTTTTAAATAGATTATATAAACAATAAACATTTAAAAATATAGAGCTCCTTTTTCAGTTCGTTTATTACATCACACTAATTAGGGAATTTATAATTGATCAATTATTTCCCAGATTTCATTGGTTTGAAGTAAGATTCGTTTTTAAGATTGGTTATACTTTAAACAAGACGTATATATAAAACAAAATCTTAGGCAATTTATTATTTACACATGAGTTGCTCATATGGTGCAAAGTAGTTGTTTTGAGAGAAGGCAACTTGTACGACATTAAATCACGTCGCTTACGGTTTAAGGAGTAAATAGATTATATGCAGTTATCGTTGTCGCAGTAACACAACGTGTGATATTCATGTAATATTACGTTTAACTTAGGTAACGTTTATAACACTAAAATTGCTTAAATAAGTTGACATATTTGAAGATTTAACGTTATTTATTAGCTATATTTTCTAAAATCCGCTCTAATACTAATTTTAATAGCTTCTGTATTACTGATCCAAATAAATATATAATAAATAAAGTATTTAAGGTTAAAAATAATATTTTATTTACTCCAATTACTTAAAACTTCTGATCGCTGTGGTTTAATTAATATCTTAACTCATATAAAAAATTTATTACTATAATTTTGAAGACTTAAAAATGTAAATTAATTTTAACAATAAAAATAAATCTATCTATTTGTAACTTTTTATGTGTGCTTATCTGCATCTTACAAAGCTATCTAGGGTAAAATCACGGATAAACCTATTTTATTTCAGGTATAATAAGATGATCGTTTCATAGACCGTCCCTCACTTTATTTATTCCAGTGAGATATTTGGAAACATAATTCAAATATTGAAAAAAGGTTTAACCTACGGGATATATAATTTTAAAAGTTATATAAAGTGATTTGTATTGAGTAATTAATTAAAATCATAAATAAGTAGACAAATAATTTTATATTTTGATAAATATGATTAGATGTTTTATTTGATAACATTACTCTACGAATTTTATTTTTATTAAAATTTTCTGTTTTTTCATTCAAATCCGATTTTTTCTCACGGTTGTGTAACGTGTAAAAAGCCTAGGCTACATTCAAAAGTTAGCCACATTTTTCTGAAAGTAATGATGTTAATTACTCAACAAGTTTCTTAAATGACACGACGTTTCTGAAATAAGGTGATACAGGTGTATCACCTTATTTGAGTAAGATCGACACGCTGATGTACAGGAGATTAGAATACAGAATGTACAGTTGTGTTTAATTCAATTATGAAGTTGGGAAAACTGGTCACCAAATATTTATTTACTTACTTTTTTTTATAAAGCGTGGTATTAGAAGCACTGTTATCAGTCAGAATTTCAATGCTATTTTTGGGGATGTATAATATCTCAAGTTAGATTGCCTAAACTGTTTTATACTGGCAAATAAAAATAATCTATGAACAAAGGAATTATAAACTACAACTGGTCAAGGATTTGAAGAAAACATTAAAAGACTACCAATCATGATATTTGATAATATTTTTTATCTTACATATATTTTCTATGGCGTAAACGGCAGTCGTAGCGATTCTACGCCATTCATCATTTCCATTTTTAATGATTACTTCGTACATCTTTCAATGCTCTTTGTTAACATTTTTTCCCGGCTTAAAAGATTCATTTTCCAGTTTTCATAACATATTTTCAAACTGCACCCTTCACATTACCGGAATATTTCAGAAATTGATTTTCTGATTGCGAAATACTGTTCAATTATTTTATTCATTTTTTTATTTTTATTTTCATTAAATCCTTTTATAAACAGATTTCTGCAGTCTTATGATAGTGTTCAATAACCTATTTTTATTTATGAGAATTCATAAGGCTATTTTTGTTGTGGACTAACCGCGGTTGTAAATTTCAAATTTTTGAAGTATGAAAGTTTATTTTTTTCTCTTCTGTTTTTCCTCTAATCTACATTTGAAGATCAATCACAAAATTACTCAAACTGTTTAAATAAGAATTCGCAGATATAATGTTAATTACATCAGATAATTAGTATTGCACGACTAATTATCTTCCTGTTTAGCCTCCGGTAACTACCGTTTAGATAATTCTTCAGAGGATGAATGAGGATGATATGTATGAGTGTAAATGAAATGTTAGTCTTGTACATTCTCAGTTCGACCATTCCTGAGATGTGTGCCGTTTTTAACTTATCTTATTTAAACAGTCTTCTAATATCATAAGTATCAGGTTTATCATTAAGAACTTCTCTTAATTATTTATCATTTCCTACGCTAGAAAGAAATTATTAAATTTGAAAAACATAATATTACAACACGATAAGAAAAATCTTTTCTATTTTCTAGTAAAATGTTTAGAACCACAACAAATTTGTCTTTAAATTTCTTCATAACTTTTATAAACAAATTTAAATTCTCCACAGACACAGATACACCATTCTTCTCTCTTGCTTATCTTTACGGCTCATTGTTTTATTACTACGAAAATAAGTGTACTACGTCATTACAGATTATTATTGTAATAAAGTTTTAATATACAAAGGGTAATTTTAAGGAAAAATAGAGGATGAATACTTCCCCTAATTTTTCACATATTAATATTATTGCAAAGGTTATTGTGTGAGATATGTTTATATATTCACAGCTTCGCAAAAACTGAATATGAAGAAAGGTTGATTGTCTTTAAATAAAATTACAGAATGTAATCTCGTATATATTTTAATAGTAAAATGTGATCAAACAAAATTTTAATGGCAGTTTTCATCAAATCTTAATATTTTGGGGTTTATAGAACCTTAAAAAATGATTCATTATCTGTGTGTTTTAATAAAAAGAAGTTTGAGTATAACTTCTGACTGTGCACTGAAATTTTCGAATCGCTACACCAAGTTTCAAAAAATAATTTCAATATAATTTATCTACACTGTTTAGTTGAAAACAGATTTATGACTAAAGTAATAAAAAAGATGCGAAAAATATAAATATTCTCTATACTCTATAAACTCAAAAATTCAAATTTCTTAAAACAGTTTTAATTAGCTTTATGTTGGTGTGGCCGTATTTTTAGCGCTAGCAACCAAACCAGTTTCAATTTAACAATAATAGTTTTTTAATGCGCTCTCCTGCCATTATTTTTTTTATGGGTTTTAATTAACAATATATCTAGTCTGCCAATAAGTGAATGAAACATGCAACATTTACATTAAATACACGAATGAAGTATGGGACTCTCTACTCAGCTGCCAATCACGAAAGCTGCATTAGACACCTGGAAATTACAGGATTATCATATAAATAGTTCAAAAATGAGATGAAACATCAAACCCGCAAAATTTTAAAATACTCGAGGATATACACACGCGCGCGCGCGCACACACACACACAATTTGAAGTTACAAATTTATAATAAAATAAAAGGAGAGAATGTTAATAATACAGAAATGATTCAATTAAAGTTGAACCTCATATTAAAAATGTGTTAAAATAAATATACAGATATCATTTCAAATAAATCTAATAAACCTAATATTCTTTACTGAAATATTTTAAAATTCAAAACAAAATTAGTAAAATAAAATGATAAGTGACTAGTTAAAATAATAATCACATTTTGAATTTGAATTTTGTTATACAAAACATTGTAAATTTTTGTTAGTAATATCCTTAGCACAATTATGAGTTTCTGGAAAGGACCACTGAGCAGTGGCGGCTCGTAGCCGCCACTGCTTCAAATTTAATGGAGGTGCTGCTCGAGAAAGTTTTTTCTGGGCCTTTTCAAGGCCATGGGTAAAGTTTTCTGTAAAATAAAAGAACTGAAAAAATTAATCAAATAGAATAGCTGGAAGCAGGATAATAATCTAATTCTACACTTTATCACATTCAAGAATACGGTACACAGATTTAAACACATTTTGCTTAAAAACCGTATTCGATTTAACCGAATAAATATAAAAATGTCAACATAGATAATATTTTTTAGTATTATTAGATAATAACTTAATAAAATGTCCGCTTAAAAACACTATAGTGCAATGATGCTAATTTAAGTTTCTATGTACCCAGAAACAAATACATAATTATTTTTTACTAATTACCTTCTCTTTTGCCCTTCCAGCGTGTTTTTGGGCAGATTTTCCCATCAAAGAACCCGTACTTTCCGCCATCTTCTAATCACTACTGAAAAAACAACTAAACCGCTTTCATATTCATTCCACTGAACTAAACTAGAAAAGGGAATGAGCAAGGAACATTTCATACACACGCGGAGTAAAAAAATACTACCTTCCACCAACACGCCAAGGTCGGCACTACGGGAGCGACAGTGCTCCCTCGCAGCTTCGCGTGCAGCTTCCTAAGTGCGCATGTGTACAACAGCCAAACACCAAACTGCTGAACTGTGAAGCGCACATAGTTCCGTACAAAGATTTTTGTATCTTTTTCATAAACTGGGGAATGGACTATTGACATTAAGCTTAAGGTTTATATATTTTACAAGTAAAAAGAATGAATTAAATAAAAAAGACTCATTATATTAAACTTTATCGATGATATCAAGTAGAAGTAGGAAATGCTGCAGTACATATATGCGAGTCGCCACTGCCACTGACCACACATTAACTTAAAAAAAGTTCTTAATAAAAAAAAGAAATCATGAGCATTTTCAAGACGTTTCAGTCATAAGCGGGTTTTCTTTAGCTAATAAAAATAATATATATTTTATAAAAAATATTAAAAAAAGTTTAATTCAGAATAAAAAATAACATATTTATTATTTCAATTGTTATTGCACACAATTTATAAAACATTTACTGTATCGTGTTTATATATATATGTTATATTTTATACAATATGAGTGTGTGTGCGTGTGTTTGCACGCGTGCGCGTTTGCGCGTATATCCGTCATGTATTTTGTGTAACATAAATTTTACAAATAGATACAACGTATCTTTTTCTGTGATTTTGATTTTAGATGACGATATTAATTCAGCTCTTTTTTTGAGCATTATTATATACATTTTTTATATATTGGTTTTATGCTGTTCATTTTATGAAAATTAAGAAATTCCCATATTTTAGTGCATTTATTTATATCCTGTTTTATCAGTTACGTGGAAATATTTACTCTGTTAAAAAAAAAAAAACAAAAAAAAACCAGTCAGAAAAAAATACATTTCAATCCAAACGGATCTTAAGCTTAACAATCTTTAGCTGAACAAAAAATAAAAAAAGTACACAATAAAAACAAAAGCTTAAAAAAGTACGCAAATAAAATCACAACCACAATTATACCACATAATTCACGGAGCTAAAACGCAAAACCGTTTTATGCAAATACTGAACTGGTTAAGCAATTTGCTGTTAACATTTTAATCCTATTACAATATACTACATTTACTTTAAATTTTATCTTTAAACGAAAATATTTTTGAATTAATACAGTTTATTTTATCCTTTCAGAAAGTTTAAACATCAAACCATATCCTAAATAATAAAGAATATTTGTTAATCCGAATTAAAACTGAATAAAAACTTAAATTAATAAATATTTCTTATGAATTAAATTTTCCATGAATTTGAATTTTAATAACTCATATCGTTACTATTTTTACATAATTACGTTTTTTATTGTATTTTTGTAAACCTATTCTGTCATGTTTTTATTGAAACTGTCCTAAAAAAAAAGAAGTATATACACTTGATTGAAAACTACACGGCAATATCCGGTAAAAATGGATGTTAACAAAATATCGATACCCCCGAATAAGAAACAAATAAATTCGTCTCTTAATTTACTTTCTCAGAATTTCAGGATTCTTCATTTCCTCGGGGGAACCCAAATCCCGGCGAAATCTTTCGCAAGTCGTAACTTGCTAATGAAGCGTTTTCGGGCCTATGTTTAAATGAACATTTTTCCTATTTTTTGTTATAGAATCAGTTCCCAAAATATTGCCGTATAATTTTGAATCAGCCTGTGTGTGTGTGTATATATATATATATATAGCAAAGTTATATATTCAGGTTATCAAAATGGTTATACCAGTTTCTTGTTTCATTAATTTTTCATTCACGATAATAGTTGCATACTAAAATACGTATTACTTAAAAATGGCTGTTAACAAAACATTGATCAAAAACCCCGAAGTTTTGCAAAGATAATAAGAAGAGATTTAGTTGTCAGACAATTATTTTCCCTAAATTTATATTTATTTAAATATCTACACGAAATTTATACAATTAGACCACTGGCCACATTTACATGATTATTATTGCATTTCCCATGGGGATAATGCGTAATAGATATAATTTTTTTAAAAAAATGTAAAAAGAGGTACTTTTTGAGTACTTTTTCTTTAATTTTTAATCCAAACTTTCAGTATGAAAGAAGTACAGCGATTAAAAAGTGATTGGAACCTGAAATTTTATCATAATTTTGTAGTGAGTTATTGCACTCTCAGTTCATCTTAGACTAAGCTAATGTATGACCATCGTAAAAAGAGAGTCGCTTAAAGTTTATTTATAATCGTTCCATCAAATTTTGTTCATAGACTACTTCAAAAGATTCATCTTTTCAATCTTTCAACCCAGTAACAAAAAATTCATGATTTAAAGATTATCTAAGCGAGCGACGGATTCTGTATGATGTGTTTTAGTAAATAGTAAACTACTTACAATTCTACTAAAAAGAAAGTATTTTAATTGTACATTATGTTATTCGTTATTTTATTGCTGTGTTGGCTTCCGATATTGCGTTTTGCTACCCATGAATCATGAATTTTTGGGGACCTGCACACATGGCTGACAATGTGAATATTAGAATTTATTGAAGAAAAACCGGAATCACGCTAATAATACCTTTACGCTTCGTTAATAGAATCACCTTCAGTATTTTTTTACAAATAAAATGATTATGCAAGTAAATATTTTAGATACTTTTGGCTGCATGTAAATGCTCGTATTATGTGGATAAATCACAAGCAATCCAAGAAAAATCAGTACGACATTAAAAATATATATTAGTTGATTGTTTTAATACTAAGTTTAAAAAAGTTAATACTAATAAGTAATATTAAGTTTAATACTTGGTTTCTTTAACACTTGGTTGATTATTACTCGGGTTTGAAAAAACTTGATATTTTACCTATCTAAAACACATTTTATTAAAATTAATACTTTAAACTAAAAAAAAACCTTCGTAAATTCAAACAATTTCAAATTTAAACACTTTTTAAATAAATTATTTACTGGTAAACCTTGTACCTTTGCATTCTGTTTATGATTAGTTCTGATTTGAGAGGCAATATGAAGTATAGTCCAAAACTTTTCTTAAACGAAAACGATGAAAGAAATAAAACCTTTAAATAGATAAAAAAATTTTATATTAACCAACGCATTTCAGAAGTTGAATAACTTTAATTCTTCTAAATTATGATGCTTGTTATACAATAGCTATTTTTGAACTTAACACTGTTCGGTACTTACTCCTATTGTTTTACGAGCCATTTTTAAGTTTATTTTTTATTTGAAAGTAATGAACCAAATATAATTTTGTTTATGCTCGTATTAACGCCAAATCGAACTTTATTATTTCAAAGTAGATGAACCGACTGGAAATTTTTAGTTCCATGTTTTCAATGCGACTATAGAGAAAGTTTATGCAAAATATAGATTTATAGAAGTGCCTACGTGCTACTTACTATATGTATAAAAATGTTTACTACAGTTAAAATACAGAAACAAACTGATCGTAATAACAACTGCAAAAACGTTTTTAAATAAAACAGAGAGTTTAAAGTCCCGTATTTTTTTTAGCTAGAATAAAATTTGATATTACTTTTCACTAATAATCACTTAGCTTAGCCTAAATTTTGACCTTAAACCGGTTTTTATCTTACCTGCAGTGTGTTGTGTTACTGTCAGTAATGTTCTATATAATAAAATATTCAATTATCGTTTATGAAATGTAAATATTTAGCTTTATTAAAAAAGAGAAGAAAATATTGATTCTTTAATGAACAAGACTTATAAAACTTATTCTCTAAATTAAAAATGAATATAACTAATTAAAATAAAATCAATAAAAATTAATTTACTTGTCAATCCCGTCGGAAACATAAAACCGTAAGAAAAGTATGCAAAACGATGATTTCAAATATTATTTCATTAAATAAGCAGCTTAAATATTTAGTTTTAATTACAAATATCTCAGATTACCTTATTAAAGTTTTGAGGTTGTTATGGTATACAAGTATTTTCTTAAGAAATTAAATTGAATATTATATTATTAATCACCGAAAAGTATAAAAAAAGAAACTCTTATTTCAATTTGGTCTCAACGGGAAACAACAAACTGAAATATCTGTTCACTATATTTTGAGAAAAATATAGATGAACAAGAAGAAAAATAAATAACAAATTGTAACATATAAAAGTAAAAAAATAAAGATTTAAATTTTCTGATGTAGAAGTAATTAAAGTTACAAATCTTAGTAAAATGTTAAGAGCTTTCGACTGTCGATTATACTAGATGAGTACAGTATAATACATAGCAAGAGGTACGGGGATGATGATGAACGAAATAACAAGTCGATGAGAATTGAGGAAAAGAATAAAGAAGCAAGTTCGCTATTCCATAGTAAACATTTGAACTTTTCTCTGCGTAACTATTTTTCTATTAAAAATCAATAGTCAAACAGTACTTTATAAACATCCGTGTTGTAAAACATTTTCAATTGGAAATTTCCTTTCCGTTAATTTATAAAATGAGAAATTTTCTTAAATTTTTTCTATAATTATCTGCCAAGAAATAACAATATTAAAAATATTTTTAATTATTTGCACTTAACCCAACAATACAAAGAAGGGAAACAAAACAGAGTGCTTTGTATTTGTTCATTAAAAAAATTTTACCATTTAAAATCATGAAATAAGGAGTTAACTTATTTAAAAATTTTGTAGCACATTTAAAAAGTAATGAAATCATACATAACTAAATTAAAATGTGCGTATATTAGGTGTATTAGGGCGTCTGATATGAACTTTTCAATATATGAGAACAAATGTGTACTGCATTATTCTTCTCAATAACTTACTAAATATAAATTAAAATATATTATCGAATATGGTTATTAATGATAAAAAATACTTGATGGTAGTTAAATATATATACGAGAATCGATCCAAAAATAAGGTTCTCAAAGAGCTCCACCCGCACGGGAAGGTGGGAAACGAAATCCAGTAACACCGCTGTGCGCGGCTGTTCCTCCACGCTCGATTCCGCCCGGCCGCGATTCGCTGCGCCGCTCAGTCTTGGCTCAGTAACTGTCCGAGATGGAGGTTCCACTTGTTGATGCCGCCAAGTGCGAGATTCGTTCTGTAATTCGCTTTTTACACGCCAGAGGGACTCCGCCCGTGGATATTCATCGTCAGTTGACACAGGTGCATGGCGACAAGTTTATGTCCGTTCAACACCTCCGAAAGTGATGCAGGGAGTTTAGAGAGTTTAGTTTAGTGCCGGTCGGAAGGAAGTCCACGATGAAGAACGGAGTGGAAGACCGTCAGTTTCGGAGGCGGTTATCGAGATGGTCCAACGCGAAGTGCTTCAAAACAGGAGGATTACCGTCCGTGAACTTGTTGCTCGGATTCCTGGGAGTTGTTACGGTACAGTGGAAAGAGCTTTGACTGAAAAATTGGGTTATCAAACGTGCTGTGCTCGATGGGTACCGCGGCTATTGACATCAGAACACAAGGAGAAACGCCTTGACTGTGCTCGCCAGTTTCTTCAAAAGTGTCAAGAAGATAAGGAAGGATTGTTGCGACTTCATTGTTACGGGAAACGAAACGTGGGTGTTTCATTTCACTCCCGAAACGAAACAAAAATCCAAACAGTGGCGTCACTTAGGGTCACCAGTCACAGTCATGGCCAGTGTTTTTTGGGATCGTAAGGGGATACTGCTGTTATTGTCATCATTAATACTTACATTATAACGTTTATCTCATCTCTTCTTTCAAGACGAATTTCTACAGTTTCGTAAAATGTATAATTTTTTTTCTGTAATTTAACAAAATATATTACTTATATCCTTACGTTTCATGAAAAATGTAAGAAATTTTTTTTTTGCTTTTAGTCCAGGTGTCAGTTAACTGACAAGCCTAACTTAAAGGTAAAACCAGCTGAACTCTTTTTTTGTTACGATTTATTTATTTTTTATTCACTTAAAAAAAAATTAGATTGAACTTCTGCAATGAAAGTACGTATTTTAATTTTTATAATGTAACTCAATCCAGCATGCGAAAATGTTTAATTTTATATTATATAAAATGCATTCTAGTTAGAGTTTTTATGTTTAAAAGAACAAAAATTTGATAAAAATGTATTTTTTTTATAGTAGAAAACCTTTTCTTGCAATTTATATGCTGTGTTCGTCGTCCGCTGCAAGGTTGAAAATCTGTTTCTGTTATTCACAAGCTAGCTAATACTTGTAACAAAGTAAATTTCAGACAAAATTCCTTTTAAAAAAAAAGAAAAAATTGTAAACCTTTTTTTTTAAATTTTACCTACGACTTTCTTAAAATTAATAGATGAAAATTTTTTACGTGTAAGAATGCCAAGTATTTTAATTAGTATTATATATGCCATAATGTTTTTGACAGTGAGGTTTATTTATGTCTGGAATAAATGAATACAACATTATATTTTTTGCACAAACTTCGGATTGGACCATCAGTTTCATTTAATATCAAATTCCTGATAATGCTTTACCTTCTTCCATGTAAAATTTTAAATGTAATCTCTATTTAACAAAAATATGTAATAAAAAAATAAAAGCTATAGGCAAAACCTAAAAAAAAAATGACAGAAAATATAGGAAATATACAGACGGAAAGCTATTGAATAATTTAAATAAAAAATTGTTGAGTCTAGGTTGCTATTTATTATAAATATTTTCAGCATTTTTGCCGAATATTTTTGTACACAAAAATAAATAGAAATGACTATAAGATAACATTAATAAGAAAAAAAAAGTTTCTTTAATATTTCTCTTAAGTTTGATACGATTTCTTGAAGAGCTATTTTTCTTACATTACAGATCTGTAAATACAATTTTTCTATCACACTTAGTTTTAAATAAATTGCGCTTAAAAAGAAAAAAATTAAAGGAAAATATAGTGAAAATCTATAAAATTTAAAACATTGCATGGCCATACCTGTGTTAGAATGAATTTGCTGATTCTTTTCTATTCTAAATAGCCTCAGGCACATCCCGAATTAATGTTCAAAAATAATCGGCTAGCATGTTAGTATTCCATTTCCCTTTATAGCGGCGTTGCATCACCGAAACGTTAGATAGAAACGTTCACCGTGATCGTCACTTACATCTCCAAAGTTGTCCGAGAAAAAATCCAGATGTGAGTGGAGGAAATGCATTTTCAAAGACATATTACATCCCGTAGCTCTGTATGAAGTAAGAAGTTCATTAACAATATCGTGGTAATTGATGGATTTTTGTTTGCCGAGAAAACTTTTGCAAACGTCTTTAAATGAAGCCCAACCTGCACTTTCTACATTATTTAACATTGAGTTGAATATATCATCTTTGACTAACTCTCTTATTTGAGGACCAAAAAATATTCCTTCTTTAATTTTTCTTTCACTTACATTAGGAGTTTCTGCCTGATGTACAAAAATCTGGGACTATCCTTTTTCACTGCTTTTACAAAATTTGTCATTAGTTCTAGCTTGAATGGTGAGGAGGTAAAAATATTTTTTCAGGTTTAACCTAAGAGCTTATGAATAATATTTTATCCAATTTGGAGTTAAGTTGTCTGTTTCTTTCACTCTTTGGTAAGATAATGTTTATTCCTAGCTCGACTGCCCCATTCGCAAAAAAACACACATGTACTTAGCATAGTCCAACTGCATGCCTAACAAAATAGCTATAACATTCAAATCATAACCAGCTATATTTTTTATAGTTTATTTTTCCAAGAACTTCTTTCATGACATCATATGTTTGTTTCAAATTAATACCATAAGCGATTGGTATCGAAGGATACTTGTTACCGTTGTTTTGTAGAACCTGTTTTAAACTATACTTGGACGAATCTATAAAAAAGCACCAGTCAGGTTTCTGAATTTGTCCTAAGTGAAACATATGCTCATCAATATTTATGCAATAAACCATATTACTTTCATCAATAAAGTACTGAGAAATTTCTTTTTGTCGGCCTCGAAAATTTGAAATTTTTGTATTTTTTTTAAGTAAACTCCAACCTTGCAGTCTTGATCCTAACAGTTCAGCTTGATTTTTTGATAAATTTAATTCCCTAACAAAGTCATATAATTCACCCTGTGATAGAAGATGTGGCTTATTGGAAGATATTCAAAATAAAAATCATTGTTGCCTTCTTCAGTGTTGCCTGAGTCTTCATCGCTGCTTTCGAAATATACATTGGTTGGCTCAGAAACTAGAATAATCTCACTGTGTGGTACAGGCCTGATTGCAGATAGCAATGAAAATATTTTACAGCATGTTTAGATTTATTAGAAATTCCAGACATACTTGTTAAACAAAAGTAACAGTCGGTTACATGATCTTTTGGTTTACGCCAAACCATAGGTACACCAAATGGCAAAGACTTCCGTGCACCTTCCAGCTATCCTCTTAAATATACCAAATCATGGTCTTCATTGGAGCTGGACTTAAAGAATATTTCACCGATTTGAGTTTTAAGCTTCATTAAAAAAAGAGATTTGTTTCTTATAAAATCTTTCTCAAAATGACTATGAAATTTATAAATAAATATTTTAGAATAACTATTTTACAATCCCAAAATTTATAGCTTGTCAAACTTGGTATTAGGAATTACTCTCATGATGTATAATACATTGCAATTTGAGTTGAATTTTTATGATAAGATTTGCAAATGATCTCAGAATCTCATACTTTTACTTGAAAATCGTGAAAATAAATTTAGCTAAATAAATACCTCTGAAAAGTTAATAATTATTTTCAGTCCTCACTAATTAACGATAATATTTGAATTTTCTGTTTTCTTTTTGTTTTTTTTTAACTGAGAATACCATAAGCGCGCATCTTCATTTAAATTCTGTAAAAACTAATTTATTACGCAGAAATACGTATTTTCTGAGGTTTAATGTTTAACTACTGTGAGAAATCTCAGTTTATAAGATTATGGTATTTTGTTCAGTTAGACGGCTTGTGAGTTAGAACATATGAGGAATCTTAATTTAATGTAAATTAATTTCCTAACAGTGTAAATATTAATATAATATACAAGAATTATAAGGAGCATATATATCTTATAAATTATAATTATTGTATTAAGATTTTGGAATTTCTTTAAAGTGTTATTCGGCTACTATTCTGTTCTTAATAGATATCCTTTATTTTTACTACTTTGGTAATCATAATTTCGATTAGTATACTACTATTATCACAATAATATTTACGTAAATAAACTTAGTCATTTTGCCGTGTTTGACCCGTGGCGATTCCATTATAATTTTTCTGGCAGGTTTTGCGGGTGGTTTGCAATTGCCTCTCATTGCGGTTAACTGAACCCAACCACCAAAGTACACCAGTATCCGCGATCTATTATTCAAATCCATATAAAAGTAACTGACTTTACTAGGATATGAACCTTAGTACTCTCAACTTCGAAATCAGCTAGCTGATTTGTGATGACGAGCTCACCACTAGACCAACCTCTCGATTGCTATCTATCATTTCATTATTTTTTGTTTCCGTGTCCCATTATTTTCAAATGAAACATTACTGACACAAATTCATTGCATGATTAAAAATTTGTAGTCGTTCAATATGATTGGACAATTAAAAAGAAGAAAAATTAAAAGAAGGAGAAAATAACTAAAATAAAATGATTAAAAGATGAAGAGAAGATGAGAGTAAACGCAAATATTTATTATAGTCTACAAACGAATGTGAATCAAAGTAAAACAGAATTTTTTTTTTTTGTCTTCAGTCATTTGACTGGTTTGATGCAGCTCTCCAAGATTCCCTATCTAGTGCTAGACGTTTCATTTCAGTATACCCTCTACATCCTACATCCCCAACAATTTGTTTTACATACTCCAAACGTGGCCTGCCTACACAATTTTTCCCTTCTACCTGTCCTTCCAATATTAAAGCGACTATTCCAGGATGCCTTAGTATGTGGCCTATAAGTCTGTTTCTTCTTTTAACTATATTTTTCCAAATGCTACTTTCTTCATCTATTTGCCGCAATACCTCTTCATTTGTCACTTTATCCACCCATCTGATTTTTAACATTCTCCTATAGCACCACATTTCAAAAGCTTCTAATCTTTTCTTCTCAGATACTCCGATTGTCCAAGTTTCACTTCCATATAAAGCGACACTCCAAACATACACTTTCAAAAATCTTTTCCTAACATTTAAATTAATTTTTGATGTAAACAAATTATATTTCTTACTGAAGGCTCGTTTAGCTTGTGCTATTCGGCATTTTATATCGCTCCTGCTTCGTCCATCTTTAGTAATTTTACTTCCCAAATAACAAAATTCTTCTACCTCCATAATCTTTTCTCCTCCTATTTTCACATTTAGTGGTCCATCTTTGTTATTTCTACTATATTTCATTACTTTTGTTTTGTTCTTGTTTATTTTCATGCGATAGTTTTTGCGTAGGACTTCATCTATGCCGTTCATTGTTTCTTCTAAATCCTTTTTACTCTCGGCTAGAATTACTATATCATCAGCAAATCGTAGCATCTTTATCTTTTCACCTTGTACTGTTACTCCGAATCTAAATTGTTCTTTAACATCATTAACTGCTAGTTCCATGTAAAGATTAAAAAGTAACGGCGATAGGGAACATCCTTGTCGGACTCCCTTTCTTATTAGGGCTTCTTTCTTATGTTCTTCAATTGTTATTGTTGCTGTTTGGTTCCTGTACATGTTAGCAATTGTTCTTCTATCTCTGTATTTGAACCCTAATTTTTTTAAAATGCTGAACATTTTATTCCAGTCTACGTTATCGAAAGCCTTTTCTAGGTCTATAAACGCCAAGTATGTTGGTTTGTTTTTCTTTAATCTTCCTTCTACTATTAATCTGAGGCCTAAAATTGCTTCCCTTGTCCCTATACTTTTCCTGAAACCAAATTGGTCTTCTCCTAACACTTCTTCCACTCTCCTCTCAATTCTTCTGTATAAAATTCTAGTTAAGATTTTTGATGCATGACTAGTTAAACTAATTGTTCTGTATTCTTCACATTTATCTGCCCCTGCTTTCTTTGGTATCATAACTATAACACTTTTTTTGAAGTCTGATGGAAATTCCCCATTTTCATAAATATTACACACCAGTTTGTATAATCTATCAATAGCTTCCTCACCTGCACTGCGCAGCAATTCTACAGGTATTCCGTCTATTCCAGGAGCCTTTCTGCCATTTAAATCTTTTAATGCTCTCTTAAATTCAGATCTCAGTATTGTTTCTCCCATTTCATCCTCCTCAACTTCCTCTTCTTCCTCTATAACACCATTTTCTAATTCATTTCCTCCGTATAACTCTTCAATATATTCCACCCATCTATCGACTTTACCTTTCGTATTATATATTGGTGTACCATCTTTGTTTAACACATTATTACATTTTAATTTATGTACCCCAAAATTTTCCTTAACTTTCCTGTATGCTCCGTCTATTTTACCAATGTTCATTTCTCTTTCCACTTCTGAACACTTTTCTTTAATCCACTCTTCTTTCACCAGTTTGCACTTCCTGTTTATAGCATTTCTTAATTGCCGATAGTTCCTTTTACTTTCTTCATCACTAGTATTCTTATATTTTCTACGTTCATCCATCAGCTGCAATATATCGTCTGAAACCCAAGGTTTTCTACCAGTTCTCTTTATTCCGCCTAAGTTTGCTTCTGCTGATTTAAGAATTTCCTTTTTAACATTCTCCCATTCTTCTTCTACATTTTCTACCTTATCTTTTTTACTCAGACCTCTTGCGATGTCCTCCTCAAAAATCTTCTTTACCTCCTCTTCCTCAAGCTTCTCTAAATTCCACCGATTCATCTGACACCTTTTCTTCAGGTTTTTAAACCCCAATCTACATTTCATTATCACCAAATTATGGTCGCTATCAATGTCTGCTCCAGGGTAAGTTTTGCAGTCAACGAGTTGATTTCTAAATCTTTGCTTAACCATGATATAATCTATCTGATACCTTGCAGTATCGCCTGGCTTTTTCCAAGTGTATATTCTTCTATTATGATTTTTAAATTGGGTGTTGGCAATTACTAAATTATACTTCGTGCAAAACTCTATAAGTCGGTCCCCTCTTTCATTCCTTTTGCCCAGCCCGTATTCACCCACTATATTTCCTTCCTTGCCTTTTCCAATGCTTGCATTCCAATCTCCAACTATTATTAAATTTTCATCTCCTTTTACGTGTTTAATTGCTTCATCAATCTCTTCGTATTCACACTCTACCTCATCATCATCATGGGCGCTTGTAGGCATATAAACGTTAACAATCGTTGTCGGTTTAGGTTTTGATTTTATCCTTATTACAATGATTCTATCGCTATGCATTTTGAAATACTCCACTCTCCTCCCTATCTTCTTGTTCATCACGAAACCTACTCCTGCCTGCCCATTATTTGACGCTGAGTTAATTACTCTAAAATCACCTGACCAAAAGTCGCCTTCCTCTTCCCACCGAACCTCACTAATTCCTACTATATCCACATTCACCCTATCCATTTCCCTTTTTAAATTTTCTAGCCTACCAACCTTTTTTAAGCTTCTAACATTCCACGCTCCGACTCGTAGAATGTTATTTTTTAATTTTCTGGTGACCCCTTCCTTAGTAGTCCCCACCCGGAGATCCGAACGGGGGACTATTTTACCTCCGGAATATTTTACCAAGGAAGGCGCCTCCATTATTGTTATGTGAAAATGCAGAGCCACATTTTCTTGGAAAAAAAAGCAGCTGTAGTTTTCCATTGCTTTTAGCTGCGCAGTACTCAGAGGACTGAGTGATGTTGATACGGCCGTTTAAGTCGTCCTGACTCACGCCCCTAACAACTACTGAAATAGCTGCTGCCCTCTTTCAGGAATCATTCCTTAGTCTGGCTCTCAACAAATACCTCTCCGATATGGTTGCACCTTCGGTCCAGCTACTCTGTATCCCTGAGCACTCAAGCCCCCTCACCAACGGCAAGGTCTCATGATTCATAGAGGAGGTGTAACCGAATTAACAAAACAGAACAGAAACATTAACAAAACAGAATATAATTTTTTATCTTAATTCATACGTTTTTTCTTTAACAGTTAGATTAATTATGATATTCCTAATCTATATTTTACACGTTTTATTTACTTTTATTCTACCAGCTAATAAGTCTGAATAGAAATTTAGTTACGTATTAATTAAAATTATTCTCACTACTTCTTTTTCATTAATAATGTCCATTTCAGTGCAGTATGAACAATAATGCTCTAAATTCTCATGTTTATTTATCAAACATATACAAAGGGCAAACTGCTATGGTATAAATAACGTTAATGCATACCCTCATACCGCTTCAAATATGACAGTCACAAACCTTTTGACAAGTTGCATGTAATTGAATACCTTTTTGCAACCCCTTTTGATTGTATTCGTTCTAATACCAATAATATCTATAATTTCTAAAATCGCGGCTCTTTATCAAATTTAATCCATTATGATTTTAAGCTTCTTTTCCTGTTGCTAAATTTTTAACTACGAATATTAACCATATTCTATCACTTTTTTATACTTTTTCATTATCACAATCTTTGAATCGTTTCATAAAATATATAATAAAAACAGACTAATAATCACCAAGTAGAAAATATATTTTATTATTACACTGATAAACATAATTATCGAATTATCGTTTCGTAACATGCGATACATAATGTTAATCTGTTTTTTGGTACTGAAAATGAATATGATCTCAGAATCTTTCTATCACCCACCATTTCTGAAAAAATGTTTTTAATTAAAGAATTTTTTTTTCATTTTTCAACTTATAGTTATCATTTTAAGCTTCTATATTAAATATTGTCAGCTCATTTTTTATTGTTTAACTTTGTTAACATTATTTGTAAGCTATAAATAATCAATATTAGACAAAGAATTAAATCATATCATAGTCACATATTATGACATCATATCTAATACTGAAAAGTGAGCTTTCATGGACAAGATTAATCATGTCTGTGCAGGTCAAAACATGTAGCTGAAAACACACCTGTATTGTTTGTATTAAGAACTTGATTTAGGAATGAATTAATTTTGTTCAGTATTATTAATGTCTTAAGTTTGTTAATTGTGCAGTGTCATAATATCTAAAAATTGGGTAAATGATGTGGATGCATTTTTTTGTCTATGTCGTGAGTTTACCGTAAAATCAAGTAGCAAAAACATTAAAACATTACACCTTTTATTAAAAAACCATATCATCTGTATTTTCAGTGAAAAACTGGTGATAGGATAACGTGGGCTCCTCATATAGTATGCATAGTTCTGTATATTTAAGAGGATGACTGAAAGGTACACAGAAGCCTTTGCCTTTGGTGTACCTATAGTTTGGCGTGAACCAAAAGATCATGTAACCGACTGTTACATTTGTTTAACAAGTGTGTCTGGAATTTCTAAAAAATCTAAATATGCTGTAAAATATCCTTCATTGCAATCTGCAATCAGGCCTGTACCATACAGTGAAATTATTCTAGTTTCTGAGCCACCAATGTATATTTCGAAAGCAGCGATGAAGACTCAGGCAACACTGAAGAAGGCAACAATGATTTTGATTTTGAATAGTCTTCCAATAAGCCACTTCTTCTATCATAAGGTGAATTATATGACTTTGTTAGGGATTTAAATTTATCAAAATATCAAGTTGAACCGTTAGGATCAAGACTGCAGTTTGGAGTTAACTTCAAAAAAATACAAAAATTTCGAATTTTCGAGGCCGACAAAAAGAAATTTCTCAGTACTTTATTGACAAAAATAATTTGGTTTATTGCATAAATATTGATGAGTATATGTTGGCTATTATATGTTGGCATATGAGGCTATTTAGAAAAGAAAAGAATCAGCAAAATCAATCTAACACAGGTATGGTCATGCAATGTTTTAAATTTTACAGATTTTCACTATATTTTCCTTTAATTTTTTTTTTTTTAAGCGCAATTTATTTAAAACTAAGCGTGATAGAAAAATTGTATTTACAGATCTGTAATTTATGCAAAAAAGCAATTGAAGAAATGGTATCAGTTTGAAAAACATTAAAAAACCTTTTTTGCCTATCAGTATTATTATTTTAATATAAATTCTTGTTTCAAAACTGGGATCAGTATAGATACAAAACATAATACTATTGCATGATAGGCATGATAAGTAAGTATTTTAATTATAATCAAACAAAAATTTCTTAAAAATGTTTTTGTCAATTGTACAATCTTAGCAAATATTGCTCGGAATTCTAGAAAATATGGGGATTTACTTCAAATTGGGCCATATTATTTATATTAAAATTGATTTCTTTAATCAGTTAACTTAAAAAAACACACTTTGAGATACTGATGTAAAATCTTCATTGAATACATAAAGGAAAATCTGTTCAAAGAGAAAGAGAAGAAAAAATATCCACATAAAGATTAAGAAAAACTATTTATTTTAAATTACATTTTTTGAAGAAATTTGAAGTATTTGTCTTTCTAGGAATATAATGAACTTCTTGAATAATAACTAAAATTTATTTTAATTATAATGCAGATTTTTGAACAGCAATTACACGAAGATCGAGTTCATGGAAAAAAACCTTGGTTTTTTTTTGTGTTTTTTTTTATAAAAGTTGATCAAGTTTATTAATGTTTTAGTTTCCATAATCCGTTAAATTACGAACCGTTATATTTGTCAGTTATAAGTAGTAATATATCATTTACATCACTTTAACAACAATACTGCTAAACTCTAATGTAAAATTGGAATAGAGATTTGTTAGTTAACAATAACCAATCGAATTTAATGAATAGTTAATATTGTTTTGTAAAATTAAGACAGTTTTATAATATGGCAAGATATGTGTACTAGTAATTCAGTACGATTAGGCAATTAAACAAGAGAAAAATTAAAATAACTAGAAAAGGAAATAAAAGAATGAATAGAACATGAAGAAAAAAGAAGAAAAGGAGGAGGACAAAAGTAAAAGTAAACATTTCTTATATTTTGCAACCTAATGAGAATCGAACTAAAGAAAAATATAATTGTTTTATCGTAATTCTTCCATTTTTTCTATTTTTTTCCTTTTTTTCCATTTTTTTTTTTTTTCATTTTTTTCCTTTTTGACGACAAATTGTTATGACTTCTTATGGTGGTTTTATATTTATATGAATTAGAAATTACAAAGTCGCTTCCACCACTGTAACTCATTATTTAACATTAAATTATTTAATTTGGAAATTATGAATGACAAGCGAATTTTTTTCTGAAAAAGTCATATTTTTATATACTTCATTCTCATATTTTTATGTACTTCATTCTATTTATAATCTTCTGACCGAATCTATTAAACATTATACGTCATTATGGTAATATATAAATTTTTTTTTTTGAAAACGCATGTAAAAATGATTTAAACGCAATTTCAACTTGTCAAGTAGAGTACCACAGATTTTAGTGTGACAGAAGAATGACAGATACAAGGGCACGTTTACTATACCTTTTTCTCACCTGTCACTCATTTGAATTGAATTAGAGCATGTTTTTTTTATTTTTAGCTATAAATTTCATTACAAAATAAAACTTTACTTAACATACAACTACTCATGCATTATTTATTATTATCCCACATCAATATTATATTTAAAATTAAAATTAGTTTTCGTTTTTAATATGTTAACAATTTTTAAATTATATTTATTTATGAAGATTTGCTGTAATAAGATAAACGATTATAAAAGATAATAAAAATATTATAATAATATATTTTAAAAATCACCGGTATATAAATAAGTAATATTTATTTAATAAGATATGTAATAAATGTATAACAACAAAAGAGATCTAAAATTCTAGTTCATTATAACTTTCTTGAATTTTTCCTTCTTTTTTGTATAAAAAGATAAGAATTATGATGAAGCTATCCTTACTTTGTACCCATTTCTAGTCTTTCAATTACGTCTACATTAAAATATTCTTCTGCATTCTTGTTAAAACTAAATGGATCTACATTCACCTTTCTTGTATATTACTATAGTACTTATTTTTCATTCATTATCAAAATAATTAACTGAAAGTGGTTAACTTAAGCTACTGGTATATCATGCAAAATCAATTTTTCATAAACCTATTTTCCATACGTATTTTTTTAAAAAGAGTTTAAAATCACTATTTACAAATGTTTTTCTTTCACCTTCTTAAAGGCCAGTTAAATTTATCTATTAGTTTATCATAAAACATAATCTAATTTTAAGGGAAGATTTATGTTTTTCTTAAGATTCGATACAATTTCAAGTACTGCTGTTATTGTACATTAAGTTTTTTCCATGAATTTCATTTGGGTGATCCTATAATGTTTATTTATTATATAATTTTATTGAAGAAATATTATAATCTACATTACTGAAAAATGTACAAAATTTTTTTAACATTCTTGAAATAAAATAAACTAATTCATTACGACTTTTGTGTATGGTGACAGAAACTAAAAACCCTGTAAAAATTCAAAGGACAAGATTGCAAGATTTCAGTGGAAAAAAAATAGTTGTAGATCAGGGCTTTTCTCTTGTTAATTTTGAACCAGTAAAAAAATTAAAGCTAATTAATGATAACCAGTTTTTAAAAAAAAAAAAAACACAGTTTTGGTAATAAACAAGATAACGTAATTGTGCAGTAGAGCGATATTAAAGTGAAATTAGATACAAAGAAAATATATAATGTAAAATAGATTAATAAATTAACACCATATAAAAATCTGATGTGGACACCACATGACTCCTTGTACATCTATTAAATTCCATATACACATTTTTTTTAAATGAATAGTACATAAAATTTTATTTCATTAATTATTTCTGATATTTTTTTAATTTTTTATTGTTATTATTGGATTATTATTTATTGTAAAATTTTGCAATTAGAGGTTAATAATTATTAATAAATCGATATATTTATGTGAAAAAAAAGATAAAAAAAAAAAGAGATGAAGTTGAATTCGAATCAATCTGCCTTCCCTTTGTAAGATCCAAACATTTTATTAATGAAAATTTTTGTTGGCTATAAATTTTGTTTGGCTTATATAAATCAATGAAAAAATACCACTTACAATACATCGTTGAAAAGCTCTCAACGAGGGCTTACTGCAGATAAGAAAAAGTTCAAAATAAATTTTTTTGGATTTTGGGGGTTTTTGGACACTTTTGGCCAGTCAATTGCAATCAAAAGTGGAGTGCACAACTGCATGTTACAACAGTCCTAAATTCAAAATTTCAACGTCCTACGACTGATCGTTTTTGAGTTATATGAAATACGTACGTACAGAAATCACGCAGAAACTAGTGAAAGCTGAAAACCAAAATTTTTCGCGATCACAATATTTCCTTTACTTCGTACAAGGAAGTAAAAAATGAATTTCGAAATATATGTCCTCAAGTACCTTTCCTGGCATCTACAATAATGTATTGTTTTTCAAATATTAATATTTCAAATATTATATATCAGATTTCAAATATAAATATTTGAAATCAGAAAATATGAATAATACTGAAAAGAATTAAATTAATAAATTAAATGAATGAATTGAAATTCGTTAAGTATAATTTATTAAGTAACGTATCGGGTAATATAATTTAACCAACTAAAGATTCATTCAGTTTCATTATACTACATTGTATAAAAATTAAATTGTATTAAATTTAATTTAGTACAATTGTAATATAAATGTAAATTTTACTTTATTAAAATTTTATTTACTCCAATAGTAATAAAAATTTAAAAAAAACTCATTCCGCTCAAACTATGAACGCTGTTAATACGAATAATTTCGGCCATTTTAAAACTACTTACTTGCACTTACTGTCCAATATTTTCCATCTGTATGAGCAGTTCTATTTAAAAAGAAAAAATCTTAAAAACTTGCAATATCTGAACATCACATGGTCTACTTTCTAGACACACTAATTAACAAATTACATTGTTAAAAAACAGTTTATTTATATACAAATTATTCAGGAAGAAAGGTTAATAAGTTGGGAAGTGATTATAGAGCTTGAAATAAGGAAAAATAATCGTATGTCCGAGAACGGTTTGTTATCTAGTTACGGCTACCGAAAAATTTCGCCCGGATTTCAGTTTCCCTAGTGGAATTTTTATGGCATTATTGCTTCATGGTTTCTTATACTTTTTTACTTGAAAAATTGAATAAAACAGGTCCCAGAACTGTATCTTCAGTAGCTTTTATGATATCCAACGTAAAACAGAAATATTTGGTGATGAAAAACATGTATTTTTTTTTTTTTTAGGTTTGAAGTACAATATCTTTGTTAACTGACTAATAAGTGAGGAAATTTTATAATCAAACCTAATAGATCATTTAATTTTAGAAAATTTATGTAATATAGCTAATGAAAAACAAAAAAATCAACTTTTATTATTAAAATGAAACAGAACAAAACTTAACAGAAAACTATTATGAATTTGTAAAATAAAAACAAAAAAAAACTTGTACAGTATTTCGTAGAATTTTTTATAATCTTTATGTGAATGATACAATTCCAGCGATTATGTTTCATGTGAACGCAACCGATACATGATGATGAAAGGGAAACACGCGAAGAATTTCTACACGATTCAACATTCCACAAAGTACAGTATCGAGGACATTACTCGCCCACTGGCTACGTCCTTAACATTTTCACAAAGTTAAACACTTCCAGCATGGCAACCATGCGTGAGATTGAAATTTTTTCAATGGGTTAATAATAATTAACACTTAATTCCGTTTGGACGAAGCTATTTTTTTCCGTAACAGCATAAACACACACGGAATTCACATCGAAAGTCTGAAGAAAACTCTGATACTGTAGTCGAATAAAATTTCCAACAACGATTTTCGGTGAACTGTTGGTGCAGCATCATTAAAAAACGAATTAATAGGTTTTTTCTTCCTAGAACAGTGTCTAGGGGAGAAATTATCTGGAATTTTGAAACAATGAATTTTTTACAGTGCTTGAAAATCTCTTACTGGTAAAACGAATTAGAGTGTACTATCAACTTGATGGAACATCAACACATTTCACGAATGAAGTAAGAAAATTTTTAAAAGAAAGATTTACTGGTAAATGGATTGTAGGTAGAGGGCAGTAAATTAGCCACTTATATCACTGGTCCTACTCCCTTAGATTACTATATACGGGAATAGATGAAATGCGAGGTATACAAGCAAAAAGTAAACACTTGTGAAAAACTTATAACTCGCATTCTCAATGCTGCTGCCCTCATCAAGCAACGCGAAAATATCTTGATTTGCTAGCTGTAATTCGACAAAAAAACGTTTTTTGACATATACCTTATGAACATTTATCTTATTTCAAGTTCTAGAATAAAATTGCCGGCCTCCGCGAGTGGTAGCGTCTCGGACTTTCATCCGGAGGTCCCGGGTTCGAATCCCGGACAGGCATGGCATTTTCACACACGCTAAAAATCATTTATCTCATCCTTTGAAGCAGTACCTAGCGGTAGACCCGAAGGTTAAACAAAAAACAAAAAAAAATGTCTAGAATCAGTTTCGATATTATTTCTCTTTCCTCCTGAATCACTCTGAGTTTTAGTTTTTAACAACTACAGGCTAATGTGAGTTACAACCGCTGAATATAGATATATTTTGTCGGTTAAGAAAAAGCCCAAGCCCGTTTAAAATTCAAACCCAGAACCTTCCGAATGAAAGCCTGAGACGCTATCGTTTCGCAGTGTAGATCAACTACTTTCATGTTAGATAGTTGGACTTCATTAATAATACGTTTAAATAAAATGAATATTATACAAATAAATTAAATCTAAAAATATATATATATATATATATATATACACATATAGAGTGTTTTCTATTTCATTTCAGAATAAATAATCATTTTATAATATTTTTATTATTACTACTATTTCTATTTTATACATTTGTTTAATAGAATTTTGTATTGTTTTTTAATTATTTATTTTATTAATACCTTTATATCTATTAATCATGATTGTTAAGCAATCAAAATACGCATTTAACTTCAGCATTTTACTTACTTTTGCTTTTTTATACAAATTCTTTACTTCTAAATTTATTTACAAGACCGTTTTGTACAGCTTTTTATAGAGAGATTTTTTTTGTAGAGTTTTTTATAAATTCTCATAAAGAATTTATTGTTTGCAAATAACGGAAATTCAAGCAATCGCGCATACGTACGAATTACTTCGACGCAGTACCAGTCAGCAGCGCTTTCTGCTACACAAGAAAATTAATTATCTATGCACGTAATGTGAAGATGGATTATACGTGGACAGTTGTCAGCTAGCGTCAGTGAATCAATGCTCTTAGGTTTACGTACAAATATATTTAAATCGGTTATTCATTTTGCTACATATTTCAAAAGAAATCCATCTACGATTGTATACAACTCTGTTGAGTTACGTAAACATTTATACAATATATTTAAAAGTAATAAATTAACACATTTCCCTGAGATTGTGTCCGAGAAGTTTCATAGTAATATACTGTGTCATTAGGTCAGTAGTTTTTTTAGTCTAATTGAGACTAAAAATTATTAAAATAAAAAATAAATAAATTTAAAAAAAGTTAATTCGCTTTATTTAATTTATGAAAAAATTACAAAAATACCTAGATTTCACTATTTGTAAATTATTAAATTAAGTATAAAATGTTTGTAAATTAAAATAATAATAATTATTATTATTATTATAATTATTGTAGTAGCAAATTATCTATAAAATATAATGCAAAACAATAAAGGAAGGGTGCTCCACGCTTTTATTATTCGTAATATAAAATGTAAAGGAATTTTGTTAATAAATTCATTTAATATGTATTATTATAATTAAATGTAGCTGAGAGATATAATAAATAAATGTACACATAAAAGTATATTCATTACTATGAATAGAAAACAGATTTATAGATCATTATCAATATAAAATGTTATTTGAATTTATTTAGAGTTTATTATAAATATTTATTCTTGACTTAATATGAAAGTGAAATTGTTTTTCTTTTTTAGTGTATCTTTAAACATATTTGCATTGGAAAATTTTTCTAAACAATTTATATTTTAATTCAATAATTTCCAAATAGTGAAATTTCGGTACTTTTTTTGTAAATTTTTCATTAGTTAATACAAACGTATTTAAATTATTTTGGTACTTGGTTTTTTTTTATCGTATCACCACTTTTTTCACCGTTTTTGATGCAACTTCCTCAGATTTCATGAGAAAATGAATAATAACGTTTATTTAAGGTGGAAAAAACATTTTTTAATGAAAAATAAAAATTACAACTCTAGATTATACCAAACATACCTACGCTAGCTTCGCAAGCTAACTTCATCTAATTAACGTTAAAAAGTGTAAAATTATGAGTTTTAACTTTAATTAGACGAGGTTAGTGAGCGAAGCGAGGTTTGACGAGGATTGGACGAGGTTTGGTTATGTTATGTTGATTACATGCGATTTGTCAGTACACGGAATCAACATAATCTAAACAAACAACATACACTCGCTTCGCTCGGTAACAGACATTGTATTTACTTAATCCATTGTAATAATACGTTTAATAGGTTGTTTTTTTGACAAAGAAGTGCATCAAAAAAGTGGCGGTGCGATAACACACAAGTACCTTTTTTGTTTTGTTCAGTTTTACTTTAATAATTAAAACAAAACACTAATGGTTTATACATAACGAAACTTTTGCTGAACCATTGATTAAAAGTGATTACGTTTTCAATAATTTATTTTTTTAAATAGTACATTGAAGTAAAAATAGTACATTTAAAATTAATTTATCATGTTTTTAATTTTTTCTTATTGTTAGAATTTCAATGATTAATAGTGAAAAACACGAGGAGAAACAATAAATATGAAAAATAATAATGTATTAATAGAAGTTTACCAGTAACAGATAAACCTCTTTGTACAGTAAATTTACTAACATGTTTGTAATTTAGATCCATACGTGAAAAAGAAATTTACTGATATAAATTTGTATATGTTTAAAAAATTGAAAATTTTTGTATTTTCAAATTAAACAACATAAGTGTCAAAGTTCACATAATAGTTTCAGTCCTTTTAAATCGATTTCATAAAAAGACAATTTAATTATTAGTTAACAGAAATTATAAAGAACATATTCCGTACATTTAAAAAACAATACACTTAATCTACTAATGGCTAACAACATTAAGTAAAGTAAACAAACAAAAAGCATTCAAGTACAAAAATGTAAACAGAAATGAATTTAAGATACAAAACCGAGATATTAACGAAAACTTAAACAATTCATTCTACTCGTAACGTATGTGTCAAACCGGAATTAAAAGTTTAAATAGTTATTTATTTCAACTTGAATACTTCAAACACATTATTGATCATATCAATTCTGATATGATCAGTAATTTATGTTACTTAATATGGAAAGATTAAGTAAAATAAAAAAAAAAAAACTAAAAACTTTGATTCTATGATCGATCATTTATGTGGTTTCAGATCTGACACAAACTGAGAAAAAGATTAATTGAAAAACCGTATAAAATGTTTGGATTTAAAATCTACACAGTCTTGAGAATTTATAATTTTCATCTGGTAGTATATTTGCACCATTGCGTGAACTGGTGGGTTAAGCTGATATTCTACATTTTCCTTATCTCAGAGAATATTTCACAAGTTATCACAACCCTCTAAATTTATTGATATTCATCTATATCATAATAATCCACTCTAAATACTCGAATAATATCAGATTTTTTTTCAAACCGATATACGTTTTATTATTTTTATCTTTACCGGTTCCTTTAAAAACTTTAATTTCATTTCAACATAACATGTTGGTTAGTTTTACTCTATTAAAGATAATTTGTATTTTGTAGTTTTTTTAATTTAATTCATTTTTTAGTATGAATTACTTATGTTGTTAATCGCTTAATTAAATATCATTAATGAATAAAGAATAAGTGTTACAATAATTAGTATTATAATAGAGATTAGTATTTATCAAATTAAGTTAATTTCATCCAGATATAATCGATGTTTCCTTTATTTCATAAAGAAAATTTGTAAAACTTTTTTTATCTGAAAAATTTAAAAAATATAAAAAAAAGTTATTTTATTACTTAAAATCATATAATCTTTATGCACTGGTGCAAAATATTACTTCTTAATGTTGCTTGAAGCCAATATCAGTTAATAGAAAATAAAAAATAATCTAAAAAATAAATAAACTTACAAAACTGAAGATGTCTTTATCAGACAATTTTTACGTATAATTGTTTAAAATAAGAATTTACTTATAGTTTATTTTAAACAATTATACGTAAAGTATAATTGAAGAGACTAAATTTTGATAACTTGTGTTTAATTGTTTAAAAATAAGGATCATATTTAAAAATAATAGATAGAGATCTAGAAATAAAAGACAACCTTTTTTAATTTAATATTTTCATCAGTTAATAGTTATTCTATTGATGATTGAAGAATATCTTTTTAAAATAAGTGTATTTCTATTAATTATTCTAGAAAAAAATTTGTATGACAGGAAAATGAATAAGAGGATAATATCATTGTATTTAATTATCTTTTTTAATCATTTTAGTTTAATACATTGCTAATGTGATATAACAAGAGTATTAGGTAGATAAAATATATAAATTCATCACCCTGATGGAGGTTAAAAAAAGAAGTATTACAATGTTTTAATTAAAGTTTAGTTTTAAAAATGAACCGTATTTATTTAAAACGTGTCACCTGTTTTGTTGGATTTTATTTATAATAATGAATTTTTAAACAAAGAATCTTTCTCAAGTCCATAGATATTTAATAAGTTTAAATGCATTATTTTTAACAGTAAAATTAAATCCACACCTATATTTAACTACTTTAAAGATAGAACCTTTAAATTAATAAATTATATATTGTTTTTTTTTATTTCTATTTATTTACGTATTATTTTTTCCAAAACAGTGTATTTTTGATGAAAATATAAAATAGAAATCATATTTTATACTTTCCGTTTTAACAAAGATTTTTTTGTTTATTTTCATTTGATGTGATATTACCAGAATCTATTTTACAATTATATTTTTTGAAGAAAAGAAATTAATATTGTTTTACGCGTAATTCTTTGATTAATTTTTCACTTAAAATTTTATTAAAAATTTAGAATATTATTACAGTTTTACAACGAGATAGAATGGTGGGTATTAAAAAGTTTGCTGGAAAAAAAGTTATAATGAAAAACACTTCAATTTCGTCTCCCTTTTTTTGCAATTGGATTCATCTGAACGATCGTGGGGAGATAAATGAATTTATAATGACATTGTGAGCGAGCAGTCAAGAGATTTGGTGAGGGTAGGTGCACTTTGTCAAGGGAGACGTTGCAGACATGGAAGAGTAATAATAAAGATAGTTTTTTACCTGTTATAATGGCGGGTACTTCATAACTTACGAAACCAATAAATAAGTGTCACATTTTGATGATTAGATATTGTAAAAATATAAAATTACAATAAATAATTTTTTATTTTCTCTCAATTCATCAAATATTTCATACGTTTTCCACAAACACCTTATTTTCCTTATTTTATAATTCAAAACCAAATCGCAATCACTATTGTTTAAAAAGAATGTATGTCAATCAGTTTTCTAGGTTTTCTTTGCGTCCTCAATCTCTTTTCACGTGGACTCGTATATTAAGGTTAATTTTATGACTTTAATTTGTTCGATTCTTTCTTTTTTTTTTTTTTTTTTTTTTTTTTACTTATCTATTGAGCTTCTAATTTTAATTAATGCTAAAATATCCAAGAGACGTCTATTTTCTCCAAGAGACGTCTAAAACGATAAGTAATCGCTTTAAAAAAGATGAAAACTTTGCTGATTCACTGAGTAGTAATGTAAGGAAGTCTTCATATTTAGAAAACTAAAAGTTAATTTGTTAAAATTTGTAAAGTAAGGCGAAATCAGTATATCATTTCAGAATGTAAATGTAATAAATTGCTATTCGAGTTATAAATCAATAAATTGTTATTTGTATATTTTAGTATAGTTTCATATTTTTTTCGTTACATTATAACGCAAATAATTGTATATAATAAACTTTTTGTGATATACCAATGCATCCTTACATCTGTCCTTAATTATGTTGTTAGGTAACGTTTTTGACGCTATTCTGGTAGTAAGGAAAGATTAGCCTATTCTTTTTTGTCTTACTTAACGTTATGAAATTGTCTTATATATCGGCCATCTTACTGGAAGTATTGATAATTTTCTGTTTTACAAAACAATCTAAAAATGTTATCAAAAGAAATTTGTATAAAATTTCAAATTTAATTCAAGTTTATGAATAAATTAAATTATTAATTTAGTTCAAAATTCAGTGCAATTTAGTTTTTTTTCTTTGATGAAATATTTTCGAGTAAGAGGTGATATCATGTCATTGCAACGTTCGGAAAGAGCCTTAATATCTAAGTATATGGGCACATAAGATTTTACCTACTATTCCAGTTGTGACTAAGGATTCCTTCACTAGCGGATCCAGCGTGTAACGGAAAAGAAATAACTGGAATTTAAACGACGACGCGATCAGCATTAAATTTTTTTTACAAAAACAAGTATCTTTCCACATACACCTGAAAACCCGATGGTTATTATTATTTCTTCTGAATTTATAATAATTTACGTTAATTACTGAAAATGTAGAAAGTATTTAAAACTAAATTTCTTCTCTTGTAATCTCTGAAGATCTACATAAAACTGAAGAAAAAAATTATGAAATTATATCATTACGTTAGCAGTTTGATATCTGAAAAATGTGTTTTTAAAATTATTCAATTTTGACTACTACAACTTCTTTATTCTTTGGTTAGAGGTGAATTTTCATAAATTTTCTTTCTTTTGTACGAAGTAAACGAAGTATTGTGATCACGTGAAATTTTGATTTTCAGATTTCAACGTAAATATCCATTTTGATTACCCATGAATCCATTTTGGTAGTTTCAGCATGACATACGTACGTATGTGTTTACGTATGTATGTCTCAAAACTCACTAACAATTAGCCGTAGGATGTTGAAATTTGGTATTTCAACATCACAGATGTATTTCACCAGATGTTACTTTAGTAATATTAGTTGTACACCTCTCCTTTTAATTGCAATCGGCTGAACCAAAAAAAGCCCATAATCAAAAAAAAAAATTGGATTTCGGGCTTTTCCTTAACTGCAGTAATAAGCCCTCATTGAGAGCTTTTCAACGATATCATAAGTGGTACTTATTTTCATTGAATCTTCCAGAATTATAGTCAAATAAAATTTTAATTAATGAAATATTTGGATATTACAGGGAAGGCACATCGGTTCGAATCAGACTTCATCTCGGGTTTTTAACTTTTTTTTGAAATTTAAATATATTGATTTATTAATAATTATTAACCTCTGATTATAAAAAAAAAAATTACTATAAATAATTCAATAATAACAATAAAAATATATGAAAAAATATCATAAGTTATTAATGAAATGAAATAAAAGTTTACGTACTTTTCAGTTTAAAAAAAAGTGTACATGTAATTTAATAGGCGTACATGGAAGTCATGTGGTTCCACATCAGATTTTTTATGTTTTCTTTCACTTACTCATTTCTGTATATATTAACACATTTATTTGTATTATGCATTTGTGAGTTGTGCTCGGGTATTTGAATTCGAAGAAAGTCTTAGAGAGAGTATCACGAGATACATATGTAAATAATATTTATTTAAAAGAGATGTCAATGAATAAAAACAAAAATTACACTCACATTATTTATATTATCATCGCGTATAGTAAAATAATATTAAATTGTACTGTTGGTTTTTCTTCGGTTTTTTTTAAGACAATACTATTCGACGATGAAAAATTTATTTTTACTGTAACTTGTATACAAAAATATAAATGAAAACAGAATGAAATAAAGTTCTAAAAATACACGCAAGTAATTTAATTTGTAAGATTAAAATTAAAGAAGAAAAAAGCATGAAATAGAACTAAGGTTCATAACTCTACCGAAAATGTAAGGGTTACGAGTATTAAAGAAGAAAATATAATTTTCGGAATGCGCAATTTTGTGCAAGTTTATTTTCTCTAAAACTCTCAATTTTCTACCTTTCCTCTCTAAAAAAAAAATAAATGGAATAAAATTTAATTTAAAAGAAACAAACGATTCTATACGTTCAAAATGAGTTGAAATTTATTTACTTTAGTGCGATAACAATGATCAATATATTACCCATTTCTGTATTATATTAAATAAAAACATATTCTTTCACAAAATGTTATTGTGCTTCTACTTTCAAATTTATTAATTATAAAATATAATTACAATTACGTAAATAAACATTCACAAAGAAATTAGAATAATGTTTGTATTATATTAAACAACCACATCTACGTTTTTTATTTTTATTTATTGTGTTAGGTTCATTAACTCGCCGACTCAGATCAGTTTTTTAACAGCTTATTTTCCAACTACAAGGTGGTGAGGTTTAAATTCCAGTAAAAGTTAGTTACTTTTATAGGGATCTGAATACTAAACAGTGAATACCGAGTGTATTTTGGTGGTTGGGGTTCAATTAACTACACGTCTCAGGAATGTACTTCCTGAGTGCATATCCTGAGTGTACAGAAAATTCGATTACAGATCTTTAGACTGAATGCACTGATGTCTATCAAAAGGCAAGTGGTTGACTATATCGAAAAATCTAGTATTTCTTCGGTTTTAGGAAAACCAGTGGATTATAAATGCAATTAAAATCTTCCCTTAATCAATTTAAAAACCATAAATTGCTAGTTACAATTTAATACATATTTGATATCCACCACCTGATAGTTTTTTTTTTCATTTTTCTTCTTCTCTCCCGGGCTGGTTCCTGTAGTTAAGTATTACACAGCCCAGGGGAGTGTCCTTTACTCTAACAGGCCTCCACGTCTCGGCCCGCCGGTCGGACCTCACTTTGCGCTCGCCTCACCCCCAGAGTAAGATCCAACAGGCCCAGCTATGTCGTCCCTAGGTCCCCACTCCCGGAGCCGGGACTCGGTCTTTATGCCAATGCCTCTAACGGGGACACCCCGCGTAGACCATACCCGCCGGTTCTCGGTCTTTTTCGCTCGGAGGTGCAAGAGTCCCCGTGCCTCATTGCAACCGCCCACTCGTGCAAGCAAGGGCGAACGGCAGCTCCGCAGAGGGCTGTCCCTCATCCCCAAGCCCATCGATCCTTCTCCTGAAGAACCCTCGCCACGAACCCTGCAATGGTATCAAAGTTCTTGGGGCTCCGCAACATGGTGGCGATGATGTTCTCCACGCTGAGCGGTCCGGTAATCGCCGAGCATGCTAAGCGGTAATCATCCCCCTGGACACCAGAACACCACGTGTTCTGGGGTGTCCGAGTCGCCTCAGTAAGGGCAGAAGGGTTCATCCGCTTTCCTCCTACTAAACAGGTAGGCGCAGAAGATCCCCATAGCCGGTCAGGAATTGCGTGAGCCAGTAGTTCATCTCACCAAACCTCCGACCGGCTCACGGCTTTATATCTGCGATAAGGCGGTGAGTCCACCCGCCCTTGGTGGACGCATCCAACCTAATTTGCCAATCTCGGAACAGGGCCGCATGTAAGTCCCGCTTGGGAACTCCCCGGTTCAAGACCGCTTGGTCCCCGGACCAAGAGCATCGAAAAGAAGACTGTATTCACCACCTTAAAGTTAGATGAAAGCAATATACCCACGGAAACCAGACTGATTGTCTTTCTCGCAGTCACTGAATTAATTACCATTCTCTATCCCGTTGAAAAAAGAGAATGGAAAACCCTTTCGTGAAATGAACATAAACTATTTGAAAACATAACTTATTCATAAAGATTTTCCTCAATCTTAATGTTTGAAAGAAATAAACGGTTAATGTAGCAATTTATCTTAATAAATTTGTACTATTAACAAAATGATTTATGTAAAGTCTATTTTGTATATTAATTAATTTAAAGATGCTGTACAGTAAAGTAACCAATTAAATTCGGTAGAAGAAATTTTAAGTATAATTTTTTCCTTTTCTTTTTAGAAGTTGAAAGAAAATTAGCTAACTAAAAAATTAACTAAAGTGGAAGTAAATTATACGCAATTAATATTGCATTATGAGTAACGAAATTCTAAAGAAATGAATTTTAAGTGAAAAAGAATAACGTTTTTCTATTCTGGGTAGTTTTTCTTTAACATTGTAAAGTTTACTAAAATTAAAAAGTGTTATGAAACATTTTGATGTGCCTATAAAGTTTTATACAACAAGCATATAATTATGGAAATCACAAAATTTGATTACATAGAAAAAGAAAATGCAGAATAAAGTTTTTTTATACTTCTAGCAAGTCCTACTTTTAAGTAAGTGTGAACAGGGATACGTATTAAAATTTTTACAATTTCAGATTAAATTTGTTAAAGTGTACATACAATTTTTTAAACTTTTCCAAAAAGAAAATAATCAAGCTGCAAAAATAAATAATTTCATTTTATAATCTCAAGTTGAAAGAATTGTTCAACTAAAATGTAAAAAAGAAAACAATAAAGTGTATTTCAATTTTAACAACTATATTCTGTAGCTAATTTAAACAATAAGTTACAAATATGTTTATTCAGCGACATAAACATTAAGTTCCTGTTTTTGTTAAATGTAGATTCCAATTACGTTATTTAAACAGAGAACCTTTTCTAGAATAAAAAGAAAAAAGAAAAATAAATCAGTGAAAAATATTTGAAAGTGAATTCTGAAAAAAATAACTCAACATTAGTTTTTTCACTTCATAAAACATACTTCTTCGAAAATATTAGAACATAAAAGAGATATTTAACATAAGAATATTTAACATAAAAGATGTGAACCGGAAAAAAAAGTAATTGTGTAAAATGTAAAAAATGTTTCTATATATGATTTTAAGAAATTACTATTGTAATTTTTGTGTTACTATTAATGATAAGCTCTACAATTTTTATTTTTTTTTAGATTTAATTGTATATAAATAAGAGAAAAAACGGTAAGGGAAATTACTTATTTTACGAATTTCTTGTTGTGGTTGTTAGAACATTAAAAATGTTATATTTTTTGGCGCTAAACTTTAATGTGCTCGCTATAAATTTTAAGTGAAAAATAATAAAGTCAAAAAGAATAATCTGACATCAAGCCCTACTTTAATTAACATCTGCACAAGATGCACACAAGTTTATAAATTTCTTAAATTTTAAAATTCATTAACTTTTATTCATAAATTTATTTCCTTTTATTTTGTAAAGTGAAGAACTAATTAACAAAGGTTTTCTTAGTCAATTCAGATGTCTGTGTTACAATGAGATATAAAAAAATCATATTAAACGTTAAATTAGGAAAACTTTATTTGGATAGTTTAATTGATAATAATTTTATCAATTTTATGGAAATTCAGAGACCGTAACCTAAGAAAATTCAAACCTCCATTTGAATGCTGATGGAGGTTTAGTTGGTAACGGCGCAGGTATACATACGAGCATTAACAAGATCTTGAGGAAACTGTTAGCGAGTCCAACACTCTGTCCGTAAATGGGATTCCTCCCCATGGAAAAAGAAACTTCCATTTGAAAAATAAAAAACTACCCACTACTAAACTATTAAGCATTAAATTATTATTTAATAAAAAATTTAAAACAATAACTATTGTGATAAGAGGAAAGTACGAGTAATAGTTTAAAATTAAATGCAATCATTTTAATCATGAAGAAAAAATACAATTTTCTTTCTGTCTGAATTAAAATTAAGTTCCTAAAACTATTTTCTGTTTTAAAATGAAGATTTTAAAAGAAGCTTGTGGCAGTTTTCTTGAAGGTAAGATTATTTAGCTTTATGGTTATTTAGCTTATAACCATAAAGAAATTCAAAATTTGCGATATTAATCATAAACCCACTGAAATTCACCTCGGTTCCTGTGCAGTTTAGCGAAAACTTTTTCAGAAACATACCCAAATCCTGTTTTATTTTATGTGTAACATAAACTATATTTTATACGTAATTCATTAAATTGGTCCTCATGAAGTGGGATTTCACTAGATTCCCATCGTGGTAGTACATCGTTACTGCTCATCATCTTTTCATCGCCAACGCTCATTGCCACAAAATGTCATCAAGTTAATATGAAATATAAAGTTGGCACCAAACAAAAAATGAAGTATGAAAAAAAATTAATAATCCTCACTCTGGCAACGACTTAAATTGTTTTGTTTTAATTTATAACATTTTTGGAGTCAGTTTTAATTTTTTTAAAGTTTATTTTAATTAAAATATGAATAGATTTAGAAAAACCATGTTTATATGAAAAATTCTTTCTGAAAAACATAAAGCCGAATAACAAACTGCTTCATAAAAATAAGAAAAGTAATGCAGACTTTAAATAACCTTAACCAAACGTGAGTTAAGGCAGCCTGGACTGTAGTATTTATTATTTCAGATTTTTCATATAATTTCTTTATAGATTTCATTCGAATATATTTAAATTATGTTATTATTGATTTACCTATTAACGTAACAAAGACTAAATAAATAGTGACAAATAGTAATAAAAAAGGAAACGTTTTTAAACTGGCTAGATAGACAATGTAATTTTTCTTTAAAAAATCATTCATTCAGTTATCTGAAAAACCAAGCAATCCACTTAAACATATTTGGATTTGAGGTATTGTGCAGTTATCTGGAGAAAATTTAGGACTTTGAAACACTAGAGGAACCTTTTTTTTTTGAAATCAATAAATGGGTTTTAAAACCATTTATATATGTAAATAACATTAATAAATTGTTTTTTTCAGTTTTAGTTACATTTAACAGCTTCAGAAATAAAAAGAAAAAAAATTGAGTCTTAAAGCTTTATTAGGAGTTGAGAACAAATCATTGAAATCTAAATTTTTTACGTGAAGTGATAAATAAAATTACATTTGTCAGCCAAAGATTTAAAAGTGAATTAAGGTGATTAAGTGATTTAAGGTGAAGGGATATCACGATTTTAAAACACAATAATATTCTGTCTAATATTTGTATAAATATAGGCGAACGATAAACACATTTCTACATGCGTGATCGCAGATGCAGCTTACTGAGAATAAAAATCATTTATCACTTCAATTTAAATTGACATAAATATAAAGAATAAATGCATCTTATTTTTCCACAATGTAAGTACATATCGAAGGAAAGCTCTCTTTTGGAATAACAAATAATAGAGATGAAATATCAGGAAAAACTTTTCCTTTGAAAGAAGTGAAATTGAGAAAATGTGGGCCTATGACTGTTGCTTATCCACAAAAAGCATTTATGATTTCGCTTTACTGTTACAAACTTTCATTCAAGTCGAGAGTTTACAAGGCAAAATTTTTACCTTTTCATACCGCTTCTATTTTTCTGCCTTACTACACCATTTGAATTCTTCAGAATATAAAAAGAATTTATGCATGGATATGAGTTATTTTTAATAATTTATTCATTTCCTTTCTCCTAAAAATCTAATATATATATATATATATATATATATATATATGCAAATATTTCATACCTATTCATAAAAAACGGTATGAATAGGAAAAATTAAATCAAATTTACTTTGAAATTAAAAGAAAATAAGATACACAAATATTTCACCCAGATACCTGAGGCTTTATGTATAGGTAAGGTACGGCAGACCATCTGTGAGCTTTTGCTGTTTGGCTGCAGATATGTTTTTTCTGCTGTCCGATGTATGGATTTTTAGTGTTGTGTTGTTGCACTGATCGCGTAATATTAATGAATGTCTTTTATCAGGCGTATTTTTATATTCTTGCTGTTTTTTTTTTATGATTTTTCTATGTTTATATTGTTGTGAAACTTGTTTTCTGAGTATTTCTTCTCCTACATTTGTATATATTTTGTGACTTTTTTCTTTGTATGTAGTTTCATAATCTGTTTTCTATATCTTGATGTATGGAGATGTATCTTGTTTGATGTATGTGTTTTTGTTGATATCCCTATTATGATGCAATTGCACTATGACGTATGAGTGTGTGAGTGGGCGTGTAACCCCCCTTTCAGAAGGAATGCTTCGTTAGCGGTTCCAGGAAGGGTGGTAGCCAGGGGTGGCGGTTTAGTCGGTAGTGCGCAGGTTTACATACTCATATTAATAACATCTTGCGGCACCTATTAGCGAGCCTGACACTGCTTAGACGTCCGTAAATGGGATTCCCCACCTCTTTAACAAAAAAAAAATTACGGAAGAACTAAATGAAGATTATTCTATAACGTCCTATTAAATATATAAAACATATACAACTGTAATATATTAAATTTTAATTAAAATATTAGAATAATATTTTAGTAATGTCATTCATATTTTTATAAGTGTTTGTAAAATTTTTTATTGTAATATATATGTATTTAAAATATTTCGTTCTGACTGGTTTCAGAAGGAAAAGGAACCAACGAGCTATACGATAAAATTAAAGTGGTTTAAATCTAGAAACCTGATTAAATTTAAAATTACATTTAATTAGCCATTCCTTTTATAACTTTTTTTAAGCATATAGAAATATAATTATCTAGTATTTTAAATCAATAAAATAGTTTAAAAAATTAATTAAATTTAAAAACAACAATGAGCAATTAGGAAATCACATTATAATATTTTGTAAAGTTAAATTAATCTAACATTTTCTGGATACTGCATAATAGTATTCAAATCAACAAAATTAGGTAATGCGAGCTAGCCAAACTATAACTAACGTATTACTGAACTAAACTAAAATATTTCTCTCGTATAATCTGTATAAATAAATGGAAAATTAAATGATAATCTTGCTCACGACAAATTTGAATTACTATTTTGATAAAAAATACGAAAAAAAATCATAACCAAAAAATGTGGAATAAGAGTAATCAGAATAACTGATATCAAGATTGTAATAAATAGAGTTAATTTAAAATAACAAGGAAACACAAAGTAAAAAGTTTATGATTAAAAAATTTCAATTGTAGGTGAAATATTTTTGGTAAGCAGTAAAAATAGGATCCAAATTTTACGGAATCTAATAATAGGTTGCAACAATACCACAGAAGTTATAAGTTTAAAATAATGTTAGCATTTGAGTCATAAAACGTTTATAGATATTTTAAGAGTAGAAAAGGAAAATAAAAGAAGTATGTGATCTATAAATTACTTTTAGTGATTATGGTAAATATTTATATGCTGAGCAAAATAAAGATAATATTACCTATAAATAACAATGGGTTTCAAAAATATTTCTGGGTATGGTCTACGATGCCGAAGCAAACCGGAGTGTAATACTCGTATAAATTTATTATGATTGAAATAATCAACTTCTCACTTGAAATGTGAATAGAAGTTGGATGGATAGAGTAAGGAATCAGTATATTCTTATATATAATATTTCAATCACTCAGATATTGATTCAAAAACGAATTCACAACTTTAAAAGCACATAAAATTTATTGAGATAACTTACAGATTCGGTTGACGTCTCATTTCATAGAAAAACACAACAAATTGTTACTCAACATTCACTCTGGTTCGATATGGCTTCCATTTGTAATGCGACATACATCCCTCCTAAAGTCGATTTCATATCAGACTGTAGCCAGCAATTCGCGCGTTACCTCTGCATCTGCTGCGTTATTTCAAATTCTTAGCTCAGTAAGATCAGCAGGCAAAGGTGGTATGTAAGCCCAATCATTAATGAAAAATCACAAAAAAAATCTACTAGGGTCAAATCTGGGGAGCGAGGTGGCCTTGCATTTGGATCTTCACGACCAATCCACCAATTTGGGAATGGAGTATCAAGAAAATCTCCCGTCTTGCGTTTCCCAGGAAATCTCCCGTCTTGCTGATAGTAACAGCGTCTAAAAATGTATCGTTGTCTGCGATTCTATCCATCATTTCCATACAGACTGCAGCCGAGCAACTTTGTCATCTTTAATGTGTTGAACCACGGTTAGTTTGTACGGCTTCAAGTGCAATCGTTGTTTATGTAATACGCGTCAAACGGTCGTTTATGAAATGCCAGCTCACGTGATACAAATCGAGTTGATTCCTTCGGTCTAAGTGGAAAGCTTTCCTGAGCAGTTCTACTGCAGCTTTAGGGACGCGTGGGTGTCCTGGTGATTTTGTATGTTTAACAGAACAACTTGTCTCAACGAAGGTTTGGTGCCAAGAGTAAACTGTATTTCTTCTAGGGCTATCCTTACTTAACTCTCTACGAAAATTATGTTGAATTGCATTTGCTGACTGCAAATCGTTAAACCGAAACACACAGCGACCACGTTCTGCATCAGTAAATGTACCCATTTTTAACAACACTGGTGACAGTGCTGATGGCCAAATTCAGTACTAATGAACTAAACGAGTCAAAATGTGATATGTTTGCTATGAAATGAGACTTCTACCGAATCTGTAAGTTATCTCAATAAATTTTTATATGTTATTAAATTGTGTAGTCCTTTTTGAATCACTCGGGGTATATTCTCTTAATTTTTGGCAGTGGAGACAAATGGAATGGTAATTAGTGTCTAATGACTTCAGTGGAGATGGTTCTTTCAATTCAAGTAAACCAGAATGATTAACGAAATAAAAACTTTTTAAAATTATGATGTCTGAGACAGCTGAATAGGTGAGACAGAATTGATCGAATTTTACAAGAATAAAGACTAGTTGTAAAGAAGCGTTAACAGGTTTAATGATTCGTGAAAATTAAAATAAATTTAATATAAATGGTGTTTAGATAATATGCTTTCTCACAATTAAACTACATGAAAAATTACAAGAGCAGCATTTTGTTTTAGTTACTGTAGTAGAATGTGTAGTTTTTAATGATCATACGAGTATGATCAGTTGCTAGCGTGTTGGTTACCGCAACTGATTTATTAAAGTTAGATATTAAAATTTCCTGGGTTTGAAACTGTGGCAAACTCATTGTTTTTTTAATGAAAAATATATGCTATAAGTACAATTTTTTTAAACTTTTTATTATTACATATTTTTTTTTATAATAATTTATTTCTGACCTAAAAAGTCCATATACCACTGTTCACTAAATATGGCAATATTATTAGCGAAAAAATATAATTTAATCTCTTAAACGGTACCTTTAGGAAAAAAATGTATAATGGTTTTCAATACTTCAATGTTCTTTATTTACTTTAAGTTTTATTTTGATAAACTATACCTCTGAGTAGGAAATCGGAAAAAAATATTTTTTAAACAACTGAAGGGATGAAATCCCAAGAATATTCACGTAAATTATGGGTATGCGAAATTAAGTGATTTTAAACGAGCAAAATTTTCATATCACCAAAATTTTATGTGAAAAATTATTAAATGTATTTTTGGGAAAATTAAATTTTTCCAAGTTTTAGGAATTTTTTAGGGAACAGTCTATAATAAATCTTTCAAAAAATAAATAAAAAAACTGCTAGAAATATAACTACACACTAGTTCCGTAAAAAAATATATAAATCCGTTCAGGCTGTAACCCTGTGTTGAGACTGCCAGACAAACCAACTGATATCATCGAGAAAACCACTTTTTGGATTCGGGATTCTAAAATGGATTTTGTAATTAAAATCACAAATCGAATTTTCTGTCGATAACATCATAACTTTCTCTCTTTCACTACATTTTTAAGTGAGAATGTAAAAAGTTATAAATAAAACTTTCCTTAACTTAAAAATTACAATTTAAATTTAAATCAGCTTGGTAGCTCTGTAAAAAAACATTTTTTTTTTATGTTTCGGCGTCAGTTTTCGGCGCCAGTGCTTCGATTCTTATACATAATTGTCTATAAATAGTGAAAATTTAGTAAAAGCCCGCTACTTGCTACACAGAATGTTTTAATAGTAAAAAAGAAAGAGGGAGAGTAGAATAAAGAAAAAGAAAAGCAAGTTAAAGGAAGAACGAAGTAGAGAAATATTAATTAATTGGAAAAGGGTAAAGAAACTAAAATAAAAAAAAAATTATTTTCTATTATAAAAAAAAAGAATGAAAATAGTAGCAGTACTGTAGTTATATTTAATAAGTGTTAAATAATTAATGTTACTGTGATTAAAATTTTTTATGAAAATAAAAAATTGCATTTTTAATAAGAAAAAACATGATTTCATTTAAACCTTCACAGTAAAAGGCTAAAAAGTAAGTTGGACTTATAAAGTGAAAAATATTTTCTCTAAATTATAGCACTTAAACTGTTTGACCGGAAAAAACAAATCCGTTTTATCTGCCACAGGTATGAAATATGTTCCCACAAAAGCCGTGAATCAAATATTAAGATCTTCCTGCTTCTAACATCAGGCTTTCCAAACTTAAATTTATTGCTGATTTAAATTTCTGTATATCTGTTCTCAAGATATTACAAATATAAAAGAATTTTTTTTTAATATATAAAATTAAAAACTCTCAATAAAATATAAAAAAAGAAATCATAATCGAAGAAATTATAGCAAAATATAATAAATATATTTTAAGAAATTTAAAGGATTGCTTTCATTTTAAATTTCAACTGCTTAATTAAACGTAATCATTCACAATCAAAAACCTTTTTTTATTATTATTACATAATTATATTAATAATAATTATAAAAATAGAGTATCATTCAAAAAAAAACTTATCATGTGGCAAGAAAAGAAAAACGCAATTTAGCTAGTATTACAGTTTGGTATACATTTAAGAATTTATAAATTTTTGTACAATAAAAATATCATAATAAATGATGACCCATTCTGCGACAAAGTGGTGACATTTTTATCATTTTTAAATAAAAAGTCCATTCTAAATTCTTTTGTTAAAGCAATCTATAAAATGTCATTACGATAGCAAATAACATAAGAAATTGATATAACCTCCATTGCTTAATAATTCTTGAATAATTTAAAAAAATAAAATGCAGCAAATTTTTTTCTTCGAAATAAAGGAGTTCTCCTAATTATCTCTGATGATAAGTTATGCAAACCGAAAATCTGCTTAAAACGAATTAACAAGGTTTAATTAATTAAATTATTTTGTTATTCCATATCGTACTCCACACTATGGAAAAATAAGTTTATGAACTTTATAAAAAATTATTATAAATAAAAAATTCATAGATAAACAAAAATTCATAACCACTAATTCAATCCGCTAAAGTCAATTTTTGTTAATGCTAACAGTAAGTGAAGTAAATTTTACCTATTTCAAATAGTATTTTTCTCCGTATTCATTAAAACAAATCAATATAACTCATATTTATCGGGCTATATTAGGTCTAAATATTTGAAAGTACATAATTCTCATTGCTCATTATTGAGGTTTATGAACTAATGAGGATTAGATAGCTCTGGACAGATAATGTTTTATTTTACACACTGTTCAAAGATGCAATCATATATTATTACTTCCGTGACCTCAACGATTCGGCGAGCTTTTGCCGGTCTGAAAAATTTGAATCTGTTTACCAGCAATGTCCTTAAATAACTTATGAGTCACCATCAATGTAATAGTCAATGATCTCAATAATTAATGTGTTAAAAAAAATTATTATATTATGAAGCTACATAGTGTTATTTATCGTGACCGAATGATTCTCTTCGGAAAATTTTTTATCACTCAAATGTGTTATTTTCAAAAAAAAATTAAATTCTTAGGAATATTTCATTAATATTTATTTTTACAAAAACACTATGTTCACGATCCGCATTCTCTTAATTTGTATACATCTAAAAAGAATTATGATATCAGTATCTAATATTCTCTTTCACGTTGAACAATCTTCTTTTTCCTGTTTAGCCTCCGATAATTACTGTTCAGATATTACTTCAGAGGATGAATGAGGATGATATGTATGAGTGTAAATGATGTATCATATTGTACAGTCTCAGTTCAATTATTCCTGAGATGTGTGGTTAATTGAAACCAACCACCAAAAAACACCGGTATCCGTGATCTAGTATTCAGATCCGTATAAAAATAACTGACTTTACTAGGACTTGAACGTTGGAACTCACGTCTTCCAAAATCAGCTCTCTCGACTTCCAAATCAGCTGATTTGGGAAGACGTGTTCACTAATAAACCAACCCGATGAGTTAAACGTTGAACAATCGGACAATCTGTCAAACTGTTAAAGAAAGGAAATTAAAAGGAAATCTATAAAATACCTAGCGTTTTTAATAAATATTTAAAACGTAAATAGTAACAAAAAATTAAAATGTCAATAAAAACTGACAGGAAAAGTCAACATAATGAAAAAAAAAAAAAAAACAGAACGAAATTGAAAATCTAGAGAATGTGAAACAGTTCAATTAAACGGTGAACTCACGTCAATTTGATTCACATGTAGGTCAGAGTAATGAAAAATCTGTACTGATATTCGTTATGAAGGTAACGTAATTGGTAACGCGTATCTACAGATACTAAAAAAGCGATCCATCCAGCTTCCACCTCATTAATCGCTATTTCAGTACGCTTGACACTTATTACATTATTTAATTTTTGGAACACCTTCTAAGAAGTCGCTTGAAAAAATCACACCGTAATAGGTTGAAATTTTTAATTTTTATCTAAATTAGCTCGTTCCCGCTAAAAAATTAAATATCACAGGTAAACCAGTGATATTTTTTACAAAGGATAAATCTGTAAAGAAGTAATAAAAAAGTTTTGCTTCTATTACAATTTTTTTGAAAATAGTTGTTGCTGATGTAGGTGAAAAATAATAATTCATTTTAAATCCAAACACGAATTATTTCTCTAAAAATAATTTCTACAATGCGTGATTAAAAAAAGAAAACATTTAGATATTTTATAAATAATAAAAAAGCACGAAAAAAAAATGAGAGCGTTGATAATTTAACTTTACCAAGTGGAGAAATGTATTTTTTATTTATTTATTTTTTAAAAAATATGCCTTGCATCAGTTTACACATTATTTTGTTTTGTGGACAGTAACCAGTTTAATTATTAGTTCATAATTACTTACCTTTTCGTAGATGAACATCTAACTAATAACGATAAATATTGATTTGAAAAAGTTAGTACAACGTTACGTAGTGAGTCTTACGTAAACTTATTTGTCAGTAAAAATGGAAATGCGACTTAAATTTTTAAGTTTTAAATACTTTTTATTCAGGAAGACTAAAAGTGTATAGGTATAATGATTTAAAAAATTACCTCGTTCTAATACGTTGAGATGAACGAGACTAAGTTTTTCTAAAAAAAAAATCAAACATAACTTTCAAAATTCGTTTATTCACACATAGATTAATTGCAAGGGGTGTTTAAAATAACAGTAATACTTTACAATAATACGTTACCTAGTATCATCAGACTATTTATAAGATATGTTATCCGTTTTTTGTTTGTTTTTATGTGATTACACCAACTTACAAATTATACTGTATTAAAATTTATGAAAACCATAGTTACAGGAATAGAAGATATCTATTAGATTCTTTTTACTGTTTAGCCTCCAGAATAACCGTAAGGTATTACTTCAGAGGATTAATTAAAATCTAGATCGTGGATACCGGCGGTGTTCTTTGGTTGTTGGATTCAATTAACCACACATCTCAGGTAGTTTGACTTTGTGCAAGACTACATTTCATTTACATTCATACATATCTTAACTACTAAAGTAGATTCATTAGTTCTATAAAATATAAACATTACAAAAATGTACAATCAAATTATTTAGTTTAACAACTAAAATTACCACTAATAATAAATCATTTAAAAAAATAACTACTTTTTTTAATAAAATCTTAAACAAAATAATTTTTAAGAAGAATTTTTTTAGCTTATTATATATATGTATTTTAGAATACATAATCAACATATTATCTTTTAATAACATGAAAGTTAATAACACAAAAGTTACATACCACTTAATTCAAAAGTAAATAAACAGAACATTTTTATATAGAAATATTAAAATAAAATTTTATTTTTATACTTTTATAAAAGTTTCATCATTTTTCGAATTATTCTGTAAAAATTGTATACAATAAAATAAGAGAATACAGCATAAAACCCAGAATCATTTTTCTTTTACTGGACCTTAATCTGTATCTCTTTCTTTTAAAGCAACCAAATCGGGTGAAAACGCATTGCTGTCCAATTTTCTACGGACCCTATTTCTCCCAGTTCTAATCAATCTCCATTACCTTCGCACACATGGCCTACAAAAACATTCACGCTTATACACATGCAAATGTGTGAGTAGTCATATACATGCCGCTTAAATTTTTATATGCTGTGATTTATAAATATATATATATATATGAAGCTTTTGTTTTACACCGATATTACTTAACCAACATTCTTTTTGTGCTGTAAAAAATAAATGAGGATCACAATGTAGATGGCCGACTCTTTATTGTTATTCTTATTACAATAATGAATTAAATGAGAATAAAGAAAGGGCACAGAAAAGGCAATTTGCATATAGACTAGAAGGGATAATTCCTGAGTTTTGCATGGGTGGATACGCGTTATTTGTTGCGCTCCAAGCTACGGTGGATACGGTCGCGTTATTATATTTTGTAGCATTCCTCTGTTCATTTATGCGTGTAATTTTCCATGGAACATCTGCTTCACAGATTAGATTGCGTAATTTTATGTCGTATCATCTTTAATTATCACTCATTATAAACTGAAATTAATTAGTGAATATTTGAAATGTTACTATATATCATCTCCCTGTATAAATTTTATTATTGTAAAATTCATGAATTTTAAATAAAATTTTGTCGTTTCATTTTAATTATTAAATTTATATATATATATATATATATATATATATATATATATATATATATATATATATATATATATATATATTTTCAATATTATTTTGTAAAATAACGAATCCTTACTGTAATATTTATAATATATTTTTGTAAAAAAATATTGTATTTTACGACTAATCTATTAATACTAGGCTAGTATGAAAAAAATGATCAATGTTAGATATTTATATACTTTACTAATAATAAGTGAAGTAGAATTTAATTTACAATTAGAACAGGAATTAATCGGGAAAAATTTAAGTTTCTTTATAAATTTATATAGAAATAAATGTAGCTCATCTTTGAACTTTTAAAAGAAAAAAATCTTTAAAGAGATTTAAAACTTTTATTTAAGAAAGCATATATAAAATTACCTTATTCGAATGTAATGTTATACACTTCCAAAGTTATAGAAAAGACAATGAGAATTTTTTTTTATCTGTACTTTCAATATTTATTCAATACTTGGGCTGATTGTACATTGTGAACACTATTACAAAAAAAAAAACAACTATGATAAATTAACGTTGTACTTTACACGCGGGTGCTTTACACGCGACATAGTAATTAGTAGTATAAAGGAGAATAATGAAAAGAAATTCGATGATTATTCCTGATAGTCGAGTAAAATTGACTTACATACATATCTTCATAATTTTGCTAGGATAATAATACTCATGCTGGACTATTAATAAAAGAGTACACAGATTTCACTGAACAGACACGTTGAAAATCTGTAAGCATATAAAGCAAAATATGATAAGATTTTAATGGATTGTGTTGTGCAAAGAGAAAAATATTTCTGTTCCATCAATGAAAACTTTGGTGTCTTATCCGTAACTCTACAGACCTAACGCAAATTGAAAGTACGTATATCAATGTTTAGGAGTATTTTCGTAATAGGCGTAGAATAAAAAAACAAAAATATACAAAAAATTCGGATATTAAGTATATGATAAGTCTTCATCTATAAACATAAAACGTAGGTAGAATTAAATATGTCTCCCTGGTGAAAAGTTAAAAGTTAAAACAGCCAGCCTATTAATTTCTTTGAAAAAATGTTAAAAATTGATGATTTTTTTTAGTACTCACAAAAAATATGTATTATTTACATATACTTACAAATAAAAATGTTCATTAGTAATTGAGTTGCTAAATAAGGCTAGAAAGTCAGAAGAAATTCAGTTATGTAGGTATGAACGTCACAACAATCAATGTATATTAAAAAAGACTAAATGATAACTAATTTGGTACTTCCAACTCTTAAATAAATACAAAAAATATTTTATGATGTTTACTCAATCAGCTCCATTATAGATTCAAATAAAACATTTATTAAATTATTCCTAGGTATAATAAAATTATAATGGCAATAAAAAAAAACGAATGAAAAGCAACATTACAGTAATATGCCTACTTTGCATTAATGATGTTATTAACAATATAGGAATTCACTTAAAAAATACATTAGTTACATTATAAAAAATTTAAACGACTTATAAATTGTTATCAGACACATCAAGTTTTGTTTAAATAATAGCTTTTAACAAACAAGTCAAATATCCTAATAAAATATTTATTGTTGAACTGAATTACCTTTATATTTATATAATACTGTCATACAAGTATATGGATTAACTTAATTTTTCTATTGCATATCATAAATTTTGTTATCACACAAATCATTTAGGAAGTAAGAAGTCATTTAACAGATGGTTAATAGTTTTATTACATTAAAACCTGATGATGACATTAGAAACATTAAAAACTCTTGCCCGATTATGTAAATAAAAATGTAAATATTCAGTTTCAAAATCTTAAATTTCCGAAAGTTCTCCACCAATTGCTTTAAAATGTTGACACAATGTTGCGTTCGAATATGCGTGTGTGTTTATAAACCTACTATTTATATACCTAAGATATCACACCTGTGACAGGTAAAAACATACTTTTTTTTTAAAAAAACAGTGCTATCTGTTGGACATAAAGGAACACACGCTATACTAAATATTTTACAACATCATTCCAATGTTTTCGATATGTGTATCTGCTATAGACTAAAAACTACTGGACATGCTTTTACGCGCGGGAAAAAGGGAGAAAGAGAAAAATTGAAAAAGGGAAAAATCGAAAAAGGTAAAAGATAAGAAAGGGAAAATGGAATAAGTGGAAAACGGGGAAAATGAAATGGAAAGAGGAAAGTAGAAAAAAAAAGAAAAAGGGGGAATTATGAAGGGGAGAGGGAAACAAGGAAAAGAGAGACACGGTGAATGAAAGGGAAAGGGAAAAGGGGAAAACGAAGGAAATGGAAAATGGAAACGGGAAAAGGGAATATGATAATGAAAATGGGAAAAGAAAAGGGGGAAAGGGAAAAGGGAGGGAGAGAGGGTAAAAAATAAAAAGGGAAAGGTTAAATTTTGCGAAGTACCGTGATGTTTATTTTGTTAATGTTTTATCAAACTTTCAATTGTGTTCATTTAATCTATATATATATATATATATATATATATATATATTCAATTCTAGCAATAACGAAGCATTGCCGGGTCTGCTAATATACTATAAAATAACCTGTAATGTGTTCATTAATTTGAATGAAAAAAAATTAATATGATTTTTATATAACATGTATGAATAAACATACCTGTTACATAAGCAATAGCCTCATACATAGTGATCATAAGTTGCAAACCGTTCGGTAGAAGTCTCTCTGATCAGCCTAGGTATCAAAATCGTTTGGATGGACACCCAAATTATTTGGCGGTCGATTTATAGGATAACTTGATCAGAGAGTGATTTTTCAAGATTGCTAAGGAACAACAATTTTGGTTTTGCCTTTCTTTTTTTTTAATTAGGTGACTTTATGGTCTGGCTGTACGGAGTGCTCTTCTATTTCATCTCGTTGTTATCGTTAAGTCACCAGGCGCTGGGTCTGTAACAACTTAATGTTAGTTCAAATATAGACCTTATATACTTATTGTTAAATTATCTTGCTAAACAGATTGTAAAGTTGCTGTGTCGTTATAATAAAAAAAAAAAAATTAGTTATTTAAATTAATCTGTTTAAAAAAAGATTAAGTATAATTAAAATTGTAAGTACAGCTTTTATCCTTAGTTGTAAATTTTTTCCATATATTTTTCTTCGAACGTATTTAAAAAAAATAATAATAATATTAAAATTTTCAAAAAGTTTTAAAGATATTTTTTATTTATTTAGGTTTAATATTGGGCTTAAATAATTTTGAATGTTGAAAAAGATAAATTTTAAAATAATCTTCTTAATTAGAATAATAAATCAAAGGAAAACCAATCAGATCAATGCAAGATGGCTGCTGTCAAGCACAATGACCAATCACAAAGAGCCCGTATGGCCGTTGCCAATGTAAACAAAATTACAACTCATTAAGTAACAAATTTCTTTGAATTATATTTAACAGCTAAAACATCTGTATTTTATTAAAAAAAACCAACACCAAAACAAAAAGAAAACCCACCAAGAAGGACAACCGCAGTTGGTGATGATATGAATGATTTATAGCGTATAAAAATGCCATGACTGACCGGGATTCCAACTCAGAACCACCGGATTAAAGTCCGAGACGTTACCACTCGGACACGTGTCATGACACGTGACATGTTTGCCGGCCACGGAGGCCGGCAAACAATTAGGAGGAGGAAAAATTATTCCTTTTGAACTAAGCCACATTTTGATATCATTGCTTTTCTATAACACGGCTGGAATTCTTTTCGTTTAATGATAAGAAGCATTGTCGAAGAAAATAACCGAATTCTCTTCCAAAGGACATAATACACCGCTAAACTATTTCCAAATAATTCAAATTCGTGTAATTTTTTTACGAATGGCGTTTTTATCAAAATCTCACCTTTTTCTCAATTGACCTGCGGGATTATGTTTTCTTTGGAGACCGTAATTCATTAGTCGACTCATACTCGAGAATCACGTTGTACACTGAAGCAGCACAACTTCTACTTACGTTAGCAGTTTATTAACATCTGAAATCAACGCCGTTTGATTATTCTGTAATTTGTAAGTATTACTCTGCTTTTGTAAGCATTTAAAATGATGTGTTTTTTCACACGATTTAAGGGCTTTTTTTCGCAGCCCACAAATCTTTATATATAAAAATTGTTAAGTTCGTTTGTGTACGCTTCAAAACTCAAATTGTTCTGCACCGATTGAGCTCAAATTTTAGCACGATATATAACCCGCATCAAAGATTGTTTTTATCTATTTTTCGCATCAGTCACATACCCGCGACCGCGAGAAAACAGTTTTTTTAACGGTCAGCTGTGTACCAGTGACCGCGCCATCTGCCGGAAGCGAGGGGAACACTGGTCATACTAGCTAACGACAACCGCAGTCACATGTGAAACAATACCTGTTCCCAATTACATTGTTTATTAACAAAAAAAAAAAACGTATCCACTTGCATCTGATTCGGATTATTATACAATCTGAATTAAATATTCACTTTAATCGAGGTACTTTTGTGTGATGTGTCGTGATTGAGCTGCGCCTTTCACCAAGCTCTGAATTTATTAGAAAACGATCAACAGTGGGATATATCTATTAATGACGCGTGCAACACTGCACATCCAAACTAAATTCGCGCATTATTCGCAATTATATTGACCGCTTGCTTTCCTTCATCTCCCACAGAGTTATGGGAAAGATCGATCGCATATTGCTGGGGATATTTTGCATAGAGTACGCTTAGAAAATACCAATATGACCATGGAATTTACAGAAGGCATTTACAACGAATCATTGATAAATATTGAAGACAAGTGCTTAGCTATTGCAAATAAAGTTCTTAGTCAATTGGGAATGCCAGCACCCACCCGAGCTGCGATTGCTTCATTTGATGTGGATTTACGCCGTGAACAGAGTTACAATATTGGTGATCTTCAGTCATATGTCCAATCAAACATTCCCAAATTAACGCGTGAACAGAAAGGCATTTATGATCGCATAATGCAAATGATAAATGACGGAGTTGGGGGACCTTCTTCTTGGATGCGCCAGGAGGAACTGGAAAAACATTCCTCATTAGATTGATTCTAGCAACGGTTCGATCAAAAAATGACAATTATCCTGTTGCGGAATATTAATCAGCCAAAACTCTGCAACGGCACGCGACTTGCAGTTAAGAAATTAATGAATAACGTAGTGGAAGCAACGATTTTAACGGGGCCTTTCATAGGTGAAGATGTCCTCATTCCTCGAATACCCATAATCCCGACCGATACACCATTTTAATTTAAAAGATTGCAATTCCCAATTCGATTGGCATTTGCAATCACAATCAATAAAGCTCAAGGTCAATCTTTAGAATTGTTTGGTTTAGATTTAGATGTGGATTGCTTCTCACATGGGCAACTGTATGTTGCGTGTTCCCGAGTCGGCAAACCAGATAGCCTTTATATCTACGCAGACAGTGGAAAAACAAAAAAAAATATTGTATATCCACAAGTATTGCAAAATTAAACTTGTATGAACTGTATGCTTTGTTTAGTTTCTCATTTCTCATCCATGCAACCACAATGTACCACAGCGAAGCGTGGCGGGTAGAGCTAGTATTATATATATATATATATATATATGCACACACACCAATAGTCCATTACCCCATTATTTACTTATATGAGTACATTTTTTATAATATTTTTTAACTAAAATACTTTTATGAATCCATTTTGGTTTGAATCTATTCTTCACTTGTTTCTACTAAACTTTACGGTAAACTTAGTAATCGTGTAATAAAACTTTGAAGGAATACAGTGAAACAGTTCGCACATTTAGATTAGGTTAAATTTGTAGAATTATAACTACTATAATTTTTCATACTTATTATAATTTCACTATAAAGAACAAAAGAAAATAATTATTTTCTGATGTAACGAAAATGGGAAACTAATTTAAAATAAAAGGTATATAACGTTACAGTGACAAAAAATGAATAAATCTATTTAAAATTCTTAAAAGGAAATAGCTTTTACTTGCTTAAACTTTACCAGCAAATCCTTGGAAATACCTACCGAGAAGAAAAGTAGCTTAATGTTTAAGACTGAACAAGACTGTTGGAGAGCGTCCTAATCTCAACAATAAAAATATATATTACTGTCGTATAACACCACTTAATTAATTTAATTGAGTTTTCGTGTATATTTTGTTTACAAAAATTTAGGCTCGATTAAAAATTAAATGACAGAATTTTGATTTATAATTTACAAAATTTAATTATAACAGATAAATTTTTAATTAATATGAGTGGAAGTGGTTGCAAGAGAGGATGTGTGTGTTTCTGTATTCTGTTAAAGTATAAATTAATAGTTCGTAAATTCTTCAGACTTAACAAGATATTCATTTTAACAATGTCTTTTAATAATAACTATTATCAAAAAGAATCAAATTAAAAAATGTTAAAAACGTTCTAGTATTTCAACTGATAAAATTCTGTTCACACTATAACATCATAAAAGTTTTTTTCTTTTTTTACATTAGCATAAGAGAAAAAAATCTCGTAAAAAGATCACATAAAAAAAAAGATTTTTTATTTTATTCTTGTACATATCACTTCACTTTTTTTTGTACTCGTGCACATGAACTCAATTTCGGGTATGTTAGTTACTATTCATTTTTAGACTGCATGTTAGAAATTTCCATATTTTTTCGTTGCTTATAAAATAAGAGTTAGATAAGTTAAAGGGAAAGAAAATAATAAATTCAGTTTTCTCTATAATATGATGTTATAGCCCATGGTGTAATATATATATATATATATATATATATATATATATATATATATATTGAATAATAAAATAAAATAAGAAGCAAAGAGAAATGGCATTTAGAAATGTTTCGCAGTTATAGACATCAAAATGTTTTTATAAAAGAAGAATCTTTAAAATCTGCTCTACTGAACACCAGAAATAGTCTAACATCTTTTATCAAAGATTTTAGTCTTTTAAATACACAGATTTTCCTTTTAAATGAATTTTCATAAAGATTTAAGAAATATTTCTGTAAAGAAATTCCAGAAAAAAATTACTTCAAAAGAAGGTAAAAGTCAATGGTCATAAATTTTTTAATTAACTTCTTGAGATAAATAAAATATAATTTTTGCGATAAGAAAGTTAATGAATAGATTTAAAAAATAAACAAATATGGAAAACGATTGAAATTAAATTATTCTTTGTTATGTAAGTAATACTGAATAAATCACACATGTAGTCTATTAAGTATTTTACTTATCTAAAATAAAAATACATTTTTTAAATAACAAAGCAATTAAAAAAAGATTTTACAGCAGGATTGAACTTATCCTTTATTTGAACTGAGCTTAAAATTTAACGCTTTCTCTAGTAGAACAAATTAAACATTTTAACAGTACTTCAGCTTTTATTTTCTTATTTATTTACACCTCAATCATTGTAAACCAATAAAATAATGCCCCGAGAGCTGATGAGGCCACCAAGAGAGCGATAACAAACGGTCTCCGAGTACAATTGACATGTGAGAGAGACTTTATGAGATCTGTCCGTGTAAAATTGCGAGCTCAGTGGAATACGTTCTGGCTGCTGAGTCCTCCCACATCATTACATAACATCCAGGAGAATGTGCTTAAGAAACCCCTTTTCCCGAGCAACAGAAGAGACCAAATCATCTTAACTCGCTAAGGATTGGACACACCAGGCTTACCCACGCTCATCACATCAGGCGTGCAAAGTCAACTGGTCCGTGCACCATCTGCTCTTTGATTGCTCAATCTTTTGAACCATCCGACAAAACTTAGATCTGGGTTCAGATATGAAATTTCTACTAAACCGGAAAGAAGGTATAAAACGTCTGTTGCGGATCCTCTCCTGCAGTGGAATGAAGAATAAAATTTAGTGGTTTCTGTCTGATTTATTTTTTTTTTTGGTTTGTGTCTATTGTTACTTGTCTTTGTTTATTCTTTATTGTTTTTGTTTCTTTATTTCTTATTATTATTATTATTTATGATGATGCATTGTTATTTTAGTCGCTAATGACTGTAATTGTTAATGCGACTGTAAATAAAAGCATTAAAAATATTAAAAACATAAAATAAATAAAAAGAATAATAAAATAATTTTACATTGATTTTTTTCTAGTCCTACCTATTCTGAGAAAGTTACAATGTGTGGACCCGCTGATGGCAATGATAATGGATATAAGAATGGGTTGAATGCTTCCGGTCCTACATACGTTGAACGAGTTAAAACGGGTGGTTCCTATTGTCAGCGAGCTACTTATAACCAGAATTTTCAAGGGCTCATGCATATCGTAGACCACATGTTTCACAATTTTGAGCGAATGATGGGGATTATGATAGACAGGATGTTCGGACTATTCCTGAGTAATCTTGAGGGAAAATGAATAACTTTCTAAGATTAGCAATTTGGAATGCTAACGGGTTTTCTGACAAATAAAACTGGATTTGGAAGCGTTTTTAAATATTAATAAGATTGACGTAATGCTTGCGTTTGAAACACGGTTCACTGATAGACATTTTGCCAAGTTTCATGGCTATACAATGAATTGCATCAACCACCCACACGGGAATGCGCACGGCGGTACCGCTGTTGTAAGAAGTACGTTTTCTCACTATGTATCTCTTGAACACAAAGAGGATATTTTGCAGGCCACCACCGTGGTTGTTCACGGTAGACAATCAGAGTTTTCTATCTCCTCCGTTTATTGCCAACCCCGGCATACTGTGCAGGCCGATCAGTTTACGGCATTCTTTAGATCTTTGGGTCCAAGATTCATCTGTGGCGGAGATTGTAATTCTAAGCACCTATCGCGACTATCACCAAAAGGCAGGCAACTTTTCTGGTCAATGACTGAAAATAATTTGGAGTGTTTTTCATCGGAGCGACCAACCTACTGGCCTACGGATCTAAATAAATTCCTGATCTCCTGGATTTTTTCGTTATTTCTAGGAACTATTTACATGTTGAACCACATTTTGACTTGTCATCGGACCATACACAGATTGTACTTACAATGTCTATTACCATTTCGCTAACTGCTAGGTCTCCCACTTTGTTTAATAAGTTTACCAAAAAAACGACGTTTTCAAGACTTTTGGAGGAAAATATATGATTGGACGTGCCTTTGAAGTCACCGGCCCATGTGAACAATGCAGTACACGGATTGACCAACCTGATTTAATCAGCGTCGTGGGCCTACACACCCAATTTGGATTTTGCTCCCCCCAGCTCAAAATCGTATCCGGTCTTCATCAGAGAGAAGATAGAAGAACGCCGTAGATTATGACGCGTAAAGCAGAGAACTCGTTACTCAACTGATAAGGAAAGATTTAACAGGGCTTCTCAAGAATTAAAAAGCTTTATTTGAGCATTTAAGAATACTTCGTTTCAATCCTACACCAAGAATATTTCTAATAGGCAGGCTGCTAAGTACACTTTATGGAAAGCTGCATAGTCGTTCAAGAGACGCTTGCAGTCTATTCCTCTTCTCCGTAACATTAACAGAACGTGGGCAAGAAGTTTTCAGGAGAAGGTGACCTTATTCGTTCAACACTTTTCCGACGTATTCCACCCAGTGATGTCGAGACAGATCCGGAGATGATCAGAGAAATCACTGATTATTTGGCTTCTCCTTTCCAAGTGTCCTTGCCAATTACATGATTTGTGTACACGAGGTCTCTTCAGTAATTAACGATAAAATACATCCAGCAAAGGCGCCGTAATATGATTTGCTCCCCGGTCGGGTTCTCCAGGCACTACCTTGGCATTCGATACGTTTGGTTAGTTTGAAATGCTATTATCCGAATTGGTTTTTTTCCTGGTCCGTGGAAAATTTCACAGTCAATTATTATAGCAAGATCGGGTAAAGACCCCACAAATGTAACATCTTATAGGTCTATCAGCCTGCTTCCTGTGTTTTCTAAGGTTTTTGAAAAGCTCTTCTTGAAAAGACTGAAGCAGTTCGTGGATGATCACATTCCGGCTCACCAGTTTGTGTTTCGGAAGCAACATGCTCCTGTGGAGCAGGAAAACAGGATTGTAAACGTTATAAATAATATTCTACACGAGAAATAGTACTGTTCAGCGGTTTTCCTCGATGTCAGTCAGGTTTTTGACAAGGTCTGGCATGGGGTTGCTCTATAAACTTAAAAAGGTTTTACCGCATAGTAGATGCGGTAAAACCTTTTCTATGTGGTACTAGAATCTTACCTAGAATACAGATACTTTCAAGTTAAACATGGAGAGGTTTTGACGGACTTGTTCCCTATACAATCAGGGATACATCAAGGAAACGTTCTCGGACCCATCTTGTATGTTCTGTTTATGGCTGACTTTCCAATTACGGCAGATACCACAGTTGTAACGTTTGGTGACGATATTGCAATTCTTGCTGTCCACGAAAATCCAACTACTGTGTCTCGTTTTATTCAAGATTATATCACTCTCCTCGAATCGTGGCTTACATGTTAGAAAATAAAAATAAACGAAATAAAATCAAAGGAGGTCACTTTCACCCTTCGTAAGGAACACCTTCCTGTTTCTATCTTCAACGTTCCGATTCCGAGATCTCAATGCAGTAAATATTTGGGTTTTAATTTTGATCGACGACTTACTTCGGCGAAAAAAATCATTTCTAAACGGAAACAGTTAGATCTCAAGTCTAAACACATGTACTGGCTGGTAGGACATAAATCTCGGCTTTCAGCAAAAAGTAAATTATTGATTTACAAATTCGTTTTGAAGCCCGTTTGGACTTACGGGCTTGAATTGTGGGGTACAGCGTACAACTCCAGTATTGACGTAGTTGAACGGTTCAAAACAAAAATTGCTCAACATACCCTGATACATAAGTAATAACCTTATATGACCTTAAGTTACGAACGGTTCGGCAGGAAATCTCCCTGGGCAGCTTACGGTATCAAAGTCGTTTAGATCGGTACCCGAATTATTTGGCGGTTAATTTATTAGATAATATGATCAGTGATTTTTCAAGATTGCTGAGGAACAATATTCTTGGTTGGCCTTATCGCTTCAATTAGGCGACTTTATGGTCTGGCCGTACGGAGTGCGCATCTATTTTATTATTAAGCCACAAGCCGCTGGGTCTGTGGCAACTCAGTACTAATTCAAATACAGCTTATTTACTTATTGTTCTATGAACAGATTTTAATGTCGCTGTGTGGTTATAATAAATAAAATTTTACGTATCAGGGTGCTAAATTTGACTTTTATTAAAATAATTATTAATATTATTTCTATTAGCATTTATGTAACTTTATTATTTTATAATCTTAAAAATAAGCACATGTAAATTATCGTAAACTCGCTTTTACTTTCAAACGATATTACCGCACACATCATTCACTTATCTTATCTGATTTTTCCTTCAGCAAGTTTTTTTTTTGATAAACTGCTTATCTAATTTTGTGATTAAAGGTTAAACAATTATCCAGAAATAAAATAAAATAGGTTGCTAACTCATATACATTTAAACTCAATTATTTTATTATTTTTGAGATTAGGGAACGTCAAAAGTCTGAAAATACTAAAATTCTAAAAATTAATTTTTTTCTTTAAAAACAACATAAATTTTACTATACATACTATAATCTAAAAAAATAAAACTATACTGAAAAAACGTTTGGATTAATTAAAGTAGGAATCAATTTTATTTTAAGCTAATACATAAGCAGGTAATGTCAGTAGTGATTAATTACCTAATTAGTCAAAATATAAAAATTACTATGTAGTTATTTAAATTGTTTGAAATTTAATTGTTTGTTTTAATTTTCAAAATTAAAAAAAAGAAGAAATTATGAAAAAAATTTGTGTAAAATGTGAAATAAGTTTCTAAAGTTTATAGTTCTAACAATAAATTCTAAGACATAGATCAATTTATATCCGATAAAATGTGTACAGAGCAGGTCTAAACTCTTAATGTTAGGAACTTAAGTGTTACGATAGAGTTTCCTTGGTAACAAAGTTATTTATGAATACAGAGCAAACATTTAAACCTGACGAATAATTGAGTTATTGTCGGTTTACTGCACTACAATACAGCCCTTTTACTAATGAAGCATGTAGCGGGCGTTGTAATTTGCACCATAATGGGAAAATAGTGTAATATTTAAAAAATTGAAGTATACCTTTTTAAATTTTAATGAGAAATTAAATTATATTATTTTAATATGTAATTTAATACAACTAAAAAATTAATATTACGTGAGATAAAATTTTAATTCTTAATTTTTCTTGTAGGCTGGATTGTGTTAACCAGAAATTGTTATTTACAACAATATCTGTTAAAGAGATTCTTATTATCACGTAAATCCAAATATTACCAAAAAAGTTTAAAATAACTCAAGCATCAATACAATAAAAATTTATCAAAATTGCAATAAATTAAAGGAAATAATTTTATATCTTAAATTATTATGAAGCGAATTTTTTTGTCTCACAAATCATGTATTTAAAATCAGTTCCCAGAAAGAAACCAAAAGTAAATCACATAAAAAAAGCCCTTGAAAAGGGGTTTCTAGCGAGCACGTTCAATAAAACACACATGTATAAATAAAGATGTATCTGAATAGACTACATATATACAATAAAGGCTGTATAAATAAACATATCGTATTTTTTGGGATCACAAAAATACAAGAGACCACAAAAATGTAATGAAATTACAGACAAAAAAATAATCCATAGCAACATAATAAGTTCGAGGAAGTAAATACAGAAGAAGACAGCTAGACTCTTCATTATCAAACAGTAAAAGATGTTCATTACATATATCTGATACCGAACCAGCACAAGTGTCACTCAGATAGCCCCAATTCAGCACGTGTAGGTGTTTCAGTCGCAGAACATCTTCACTGTTGTCTAGAAGATTAACTGCTAGAAAGTTCACATGATTGTCTAATTGTTGTTTGTAAGTTTAACCGAAAGGTTTTATCTCGTCGCAAACATAAGTTAATCCGAATTTCCTCGTTCCGAGTGAATCATGGTGCCTCTGCAATTGATCTCGTCAAATTATACTGAAAACGTTGTATAATCTCAACGTTAATTTTGCTTGTTATACCTCATATCTGTACGCAATACATCCAAACCGGTTTTAGAATCACTTTGTATATTAAAAGTTTGTTGCAAAACGGCAGGTGCGAGTTTCTACCTAACAACCAACAAAGCCTATTATAAAGTTGTAATCTTATCTCTTTCAGATGGTACTTTCACGTTAAACAACAATCAAAGTGGAGTCCAAGGTACTGAACCCGATGAACTCATACAAAGGAACCATATGAAACTACAAAACTTGTGTAGCATATAATTTAATATGAGAAACATTTGTGGAGAAAAAAGCGGAGGATGAAGACGCCATCCTGGTGAATTTGGGGGCACTCATCCCTCGTCAACTATCTATAACTCATCCAAATATCTATAACTTCAATTTTGCTAGCCACAAGCCGATCTGGTCTAACACCGATTGTAACTTCGTTCCGCAGAGGAGATTCAATTGTGGGTCTTCGTCAACGGCGAGGATCGCTGTAACCTCAATAAATGATGAGATAGTGACATATTCCGGAGCTGAAAAATTCGTTGTAAAAATTAAGTACAGGATTAGTCCTTAAACAGAGCGTAGTGGAACCCCTGATTTTACATCAAAGAATCCAGATAACTCACTGTTTCATCTTACCTGGGGAAAACGCTCATCAAGATAGTTCTGCAAAACTAGGTAGAGTAGTTAAGAAAGGCTGCGTTTCAACTTATGGAGCAGACCAAGCAACCAGATCTTGTTAAAGGCTGCACGTCTAAGAAGGCCACTGAATAGAATCTCTTTTCTTTCAGGCACATTAATAAATAATATTTGCTAACTCTTATGGATTTTTGGGTGTTGATTTGGAATAAGAAGTCAAAATTTTCCTATCAGCCTTAAATTATACACATATAATACTGTTATTTTTTTCCTAAATGTCATTATGTCACCCATTAGTCACATATATGAATTTTGTTTTGGTGACTGAGTGCTGGATGTAATACAGTAAACAATAAACAAAATATTATGCTGGTTAAGAAAAATCTCAAAGACATAAGTCAAATTCGAGCTCTCGTGTATGTAACATTTAGTGAGAAACTGCTATTCATACCATGTTATGATTTTATTTTTCACTATGAAATCACTATATATACTACACTCATGTATGTATAAAGTGCTTAAAGTTTTTTAATACTTATGTGAGCATATTGGAATGACGTTTTAACAATACCACGCAATTACATTAACCATCCAGATAGTTTCTGCTACTTTTATTGTGAGGTCACCAACTTTATTGTGAGGTCACATTATAGTCTCAGAGGAGTAATATGTATCCACGATAAAAAAAAAATCATGTGAACCATATTTTGGATGGTATTTTGGTAGATGGTACTTTGTACACCTACTTTGGTACTTTGGTAGATCTTAGCTCTCCGTATTTGCTACAATTCATGTGTAACTCTGTTGAATAGTTGGGTGAATAGTCACATGAAATTTGCAGTTCCAGTGATCTGAATAGAACCGAAAGTTCACTTCATAGATGACTTCGTCATTTTTGTATAATGAAAATAACAGCTCAGACTAGAAATACTACAAGATATCCTTATATTCCTTCTGCTATATAACCATGCCTCACAGCTCGCAACTTCCAGTTTCAAAAACATATGACTTAGACAAAGATGAAGCTGTTGATGTTGAAGGTTGTGCACATTTATTGTATGATGAATAAAGGAGAGACCCAGATTTTTTAGAAATACAAATAATGAACCATATTTAATTATTAATCTGTCAGAATTAAATGATCTCATTCGTGATCTAAATTTATCCCAGAATCAAGCAGAAATTCTTGCTTTACGACTGAAAGAATGGAATCTTTTACAACACCATGTGAAAAGAAATGCTTTCAGAGAGCAGCATGTGATTTTGAAAGTTTCTTCTTCCAATACGAAGACACAGTTTAATGTAATGAGGTGGAATTTTTACTGGAAGCTTTGGGAGATATGTACCATCCTGATGAATGGCGTCTTTTTACAGACTCCTCAAAGTGTAGTTTGAAAGCAGTCCATCTTCATGTTAGAAAAAATATCCCATCTATCCCTTTAACTCATTCAAAGGAACCATATGAAACTACAAAACTTGTGTAGTATATAATTTAATATGAGAAACATTTGTGGAGAACTGAAAGTGAGAGTACTGTTACTTGGTTTATAATTTGGGTTTATTAAATCTTGTGCGAGTGAGACATCCGATCGCACCCCCCCCCCCGGTCCTAGCCCTGAAGGGCTTTAACGGGATGTGTGCGTGGGACAGCAGAGATAGGAAAAATCGTTACGTCAAAAAAAAAGAAGAGTGTTCCGAAGAGAAACATTGACTGAAGAGAATAAAATTGTGACTCCAGCATTAGCAAAACCTGACAAATTTTACCTTCCGCAACTATACATTAAGTTATGTTAGAAAAATGGATCGTAATGGGACTGGATTTCACTTTCTAAAACATTATTCCTAACATATGTGGTGCTAAGATAAAGGAAGATATATTTATTGTACCAAAATAAGAAAATTATTGAATTATACTGCATTTGAGAGGACAGTGTGAATGACCTTGAGGTTGCTCCGTGGAAGAACTTATAACAGATTCTCATTTGGATTTTTTCCTTACCAATCTTGGAGCTGTAATTGATGAGTATGGAGAACCCTTTGACCAGAAAATATTGACTATGGAAACACGCTATCGGAGAAAATGGAACCCAAGAATGCCGACAGACTGCTGTTGGAATCTCAAGACTGATGTACCTACAGCAAAGTACACACTAGAATATCCAATAGAAGAATATTTAGGCATGTATATTATTGTTATATAAGCATCATGATGCTTATTTCTTAAAAAAGTAAAACCTTTTCTAATGGAAAGAAATCACTTACATATTTGTTATCTACGCTAAAAATGTTATAACATTCACCTTTTAAGATATTAAACGATAAAGGAAATTGGAAGATAAACAATAAACAAAATGTTTTTGTTCAGTGTAATTTGATTACAGGACATACAGAATCACTACATCCTTAGAAACTTACAACGTAGACAGATCCAGAGACTTGTTTCTAATCCAGCTCCAATAAAAACCTTGTACTGTGTAATATTAACGTGTACAGATATGCAGTGCAACTTATACAAATTTGCACTCATAGACAGCTTGTACTGTGTACTACGCTAAAAATGTTATAACATTCACCTTTTAAGATATTAAACGATAAAGGAAATTGGAAGATAAACAATAAACAAAATGTTTTTGTTCAGTGTAATTTGATTACAGGACATACAGAATCACTACATCCTTAGAAACTTACAACGTAGACAGATCCAGAGACTTGTTTCTAATCCAGCTCCAATAAAAACCTTGTACTGTGTAATATTAACGTGTACAGATATGCAGTGCAACTTATACAAATTTGCACTCATAGACAGCTTGTACTTTGTACGTATAGTGAGTATATTTGAAAATGGTTAAATCTTCAGATGAAACATTGATTTTTTATTAAGTAGAACTTAGCCCATAATGTTAGTCACAAGGAGTTATCTACAAAATATAACTGGTTCCGCAGATTCTGTTATTTGAAATGTATTTCCCAAATGAAACACAAGGTAGAGTACAGCCCTACTCCATACGTTCTATACGTTATGTTACCTTATATCATATTATCTAAACGTTGTAAGCATCGTAACTTCAAAGAATAAAAAATTCTAAAAAAATGCAACATTAAGTGTTAAAAAAATCCATTCAATCCTCATCACTCTTATAGGACTAAACTGAATACGTTAACATAATGAACAAGTATATATCGGCTTTATGTAAATTAAAAAGATGCATTCAGTTATAGATCTCCTAAACAACTTTTACATTCTATCGTAAAATGTAACTAAAATGTAAATTTATAAATCAGAAATATCCATCGTTAACGAAAAATATTCTAAATTTATAAAATGTCAAAAAAGAGACAGAAAGCGTTGATATGAACATTCATTACATTTTAACCACATAAACCCGTGATTTTGTTTGAGAATGCATATCTGGAAAAATATGCAGCAAATGAATAAATTTTCGGGATATGAAAGTGGAAATCTTTCTGATAAAAGGATGAGATACTTCATCCTATAGATTTTCATTAAATATAACGATTTAAAATGTTTTATTGTTATAAGTTTTTTACCTCGCAAATAATAAACTCTACAACAAATACGTGGAAAACTGAAAAATAGGTGATTAAAGAAACTTAGTCAGTCTTCTTTGAGAGATTTATTTCAACAACATTTATTTTTATTCATTTAAATAAAAAAAAGGAACTATAACAGTAAAAACGATCTTTGGATTCCCAAGTAATAAAAAATAAAAACAATGGTATAACGTACATTTTACTCTAACGATTTTAATGTATGAATACAAGATAAAATTGTAATTACAATATTTCAATTAATTATTTAAATAGGTCAGTTTTAAAAATACTGTCAGAACATTGTTATAATATTGAGATTTCTCGTATCTTTTAGACAGATTGTTTTAGATTAATTATTTTTATTTATTAATTATCTTTTTTTAACTATACCGTAACAGTGTAACTCATCTATCGTACTCTTTTTTTCAAATTTTTTTACGATAAATCAAATTAATTTGGTCTCACATTTATATGATACAAAACACGGTGATGTTAATGTTATCAATTAGGTGATAACATTTTTTTACAAATTATATTTTGAATTCGGAAAAAAAATATATATACTGGTCTATCATAACCATTAAAGGCTCGCAATTTCTGTAGTTGCTACCATAATCTAATTTACCTTCGTAGTTTAATTATGGCAAAATTTTATACTGATCATGTTTTTCGCTGATAAATATTATATTAGTGAAGCACCAGACGGTTACATCTTTATTTCTACTAAATAACCGCAAATGTAAAAAGGAACAGCTCTGCATTTACTATTCAGAATTTTATGATAAAAGTTTCTATAAGTACAGCTCACATCTTAGAAAGTATACGGCTGTTAGAAATATCTTTAAATTTAAACCCACAGTTAAGGAACTACTGAATCTCTTAATGTTTTTTTAGTTCGAACACAATAAATATCCAAGGAATATGTGATTAAAAAACTATGTAGCTCCCAGCTTCAAAAATGAGCTTTTAAAAAAATAAGTTTCAATTAGCAACTTTACGGTTTGATTTCATTGTAGTATCTCTGACATAACATGAAAATTATACTAAATATACCGATCAATTGAATCAGAAAAACTAGAGAATAAAAAAAATAAAATATAAGAAGCGACATTTTCTCTAATCATAGATAAAATAACTAGAATTCTATAAAGTTGAGAGTTCAAACAAACAGTGCAAAGACTGATATTTTTTCTTTACCCCTTCTCAGTATTACAGTGACTAAAAATTTTACATCTCACCAAACTCATTACTGAATGTGTAGTTTCGTGAATAAATCTACACTAAATAACCATAGTAATTTTATCCTGATAAGTAAGTCACGTTGTTCTTTTTTCCGTAGGAAGTGGGAAAATTTTCCTAAAACAATCGCCCAGCAGCCCGCACATACTCGGTGTGTGGGGTTCACCACCTATGCGGTGGGACCCACGAAAAACCCACTCCTTCACGCAGGGTGGTGCTGCAATGGAATGGTCACGTTGGGGTGAATGACTAATACCCATTATTTCAAATGTCTTTTAAGATGACGAAAATAATTACACAAATTAATATTTCCCGATAAATGTTCATCTTTCCCTAGTAAAATTATATACTGACATTTTTCTGTAATTCATAATTAATGGATTTTAGTAAAAGGCAAAAATAATCAGCAGCATAATTAAGGAAAAACTTTATTATACTGGTAACAAAAATTAGTAATTTGTGGTACCAAATATCACAATTAATAGGCAATGTAGAATTTAGTAATTAAACCTTATATTAACTAAAGCTTTTGTTTTTTTCTTTGTTCATAGTAAGGTAGTATTGTTTTAAGGTTTTATTTATGTTTTTTTTTTAATAGCCGCATCAACAATTAAAGTTATTAGCGACTCATCAATATCTGTGTATGTAAATGTACTGGTAAACGTGTAGTCTTGAAATTTTAGATTTATTTTTACACTTTTCTTTCTAAGTAGTTAATGATGACTTGTACTTAATGACCCTCAAAATCTGCATTAAGTTTTAGATGTATACTTTACTTGGGTGACGGTACTTGGGGAATCCTTAGTTATCTTATTATTACAATGATGAATTTCTTTAGTTTCTCATTCAATTTATCACTACTCGTAAGTGGAAAAAATATATTACAATTATTTATTACGTATAACTTTTCCCATTTCATCCAAAAATATAATTTTATAAGATATATCTTATAGATATATCTTATAGATATACATATATCTTTTATAGATATATCTTAAGTCTTATGCTTTATAGTTTTTATTTAAACGATAAAAAGGCTAAACGTAGATAATTATTTTAATTTATCACAGCAAAACTCTGACACATCAAAATGAAACCAACAGGTAAGGATTTATAAATAAGTCTGATAAGAAATCGAAATATGATGATCTGCATTGACAGTTTATATTTAAATGTATTTAGTTATTAAATAATCAATCTTAAAGTCTCAAAATTAAATATCTCAAAAATATTTTATTCTCCTTATTAAAAAATTCAATGAACATTTCAATTCTATTTTCTCTTTTTAAATAAACGTAACAGTATTTTAAAGTAGAATACTGAACGCAAATAAAGAAGAATGACTTAAGTGTTTTATATACGTGTGCTGAAAAATATAATCAGAGATGTTGCTAGAATTTCGTAGAATTTATAGAATAAGATCAAAAAATTGTTCAAAACATCTTGAAAAAACCAACGAGAAAACTGATTTTATCTTACTTATTTAATTAACTGAAATTTTAATGAAGATATTGAGATTAAACAATTATTACTTAACAAATAATTTTTTTTTATTGATTGGCCTCTCCATAAACCGTTCTGCCAGTTATTCCAGCGTTCAAGTCCTAGTAAAGCCAGTTATTTTTACACGGATTTGAATATCTAGATCGTGGATACCGGTGTTCTTTGGTGGTTGGGTTTCAATTAATCACACATCTCAGGAATGGTCGAACTGAGAATGTACAAGACTACATTTACACTCATACATATTTTCCTCATTCATCCTCTGAAGAATTATCTAAACGGTAGTTACCGGAGCCTAAACAGGAAAAGAAAGGATGTGAGGAACTTACCATATGATAAAACTTTTAATGTTTTTGATGTTAATATCGCAGTTTTCATTAATTTAACTACAACACTTTTACTGTCTTGATACTGTAGGCACTAAGGGATTGAATACTATTACAATAAACCCTAGATCTGATTCGTTATCTGATCTGATTGAAATTTTACAAAAATTCATTCTAAATAATTTTATAGGAAAAATTATTAGTAAATAAATTAGTAATTCAGTAAGTTTTTGAGACACTGTTACGTCCCTAATTCATCTATTTAAAAAACCACTCGAATGCCTTATCATAGAGTTAACTGTAGAGGTTTGATTACTCTATTCTCTTTATTAGCGAAGTATTACTTTTAATTAAAAATTAAATTAAAGGATTATCTTTAGCATACATCAAACGTATTTTATTCTTTTTTTTTGAAAAAAGTATAATTTATTTACTTTTTTTTTAATGGTTTAACATGAAGTTCAGCCATCATAGAGTTAACCTACTATATACAGTCTGATATAACATAACATTACCAACACCCCCGTACAATGCCACCAGCGCGTGACTTCAACAAACCACATTTACCCGCAATCGATAACGACGGTTACTCAGGCGATAGAGTTGAGTAATGACATAACACAGCTGAATGAAGTTGTATAATTTTAATTTTACCACCGAATTACACTCAAATTTATCTCTGTTGTTATTCATATGAGTAAACGTTTCATTTCTTTTTCCAAGAAATAAATATTTAATCCTTTACATTCAAAACAACATAAACAAACAAACGTTAAAATTAAATAATATTTAAAAGACCGTATTATCTACAAAAAAAAAATAACATGCACCTTAAATATTTAGTATGCTAAACAATATCGAAGTTTTAGCGAGGTTTTTATGTAGGCTATTTAGATAATAAATATAAACAAACTATAAAAGAAAAGAAAAACACCATAAAAATGTTATATTTGAATTGTAAAATCTAGCCAACCGGAAACAACTTTAATACGCAATTCTTTATTCATTTACTACTAAAAAATAAATTATGTCATGAATATTTTAAGTAAGACAAATAAAAACAATAAAAATGTAAAACATATATATATTAAAATAACGAATTAGTTTAACTTATTTCTTTTACACGAATTAGTGTCAGGTAGTAAGATTATAGTATTTTACATACGATGTAAAATTTTGAACACCTGGATTCTAAAACCAACATTGCATACAATAAATCACATTAAATCGGTCATTCCATTTCTTTCTATTACAGCCCTGCATTAAGACATGTTTCTGCGGCCCACGTTTAGAAAAGGGTTTAGTTCTTGGCTTGAGTGATCGAGGGAACGGTAAATCCCCGTTGGCTTTGAACGGTTTTAATGTTACTTTAAGTTATCGTTAATTTTTAATCCAGGGTTTTGTCGACTGGTGAGCCAAGCAGGAGGATCGGGTACTTTTCCAACGGCGTAGATGTTTAGTTGCTGATGGGATGTAAGTATGCGTATGATAAGTACGAGTGTTTGCAGAGTTGTTGGTGTGCGTGTGTCTATGCGCGAGTGGTGTATACGTATTGATATGTTTAGTTCAAGCGTGTTTGGTGTTGTTTTGTGCTGTTTTTTTAGTTATGTGTGGATCTGTTTTTGTGTGTGTATGTGCCTTGCTATTTGCTTTGTTGTCTTAATGTGTGTGTGGGCGCTTACCCCTTTACCCTCAGAAGTAATGCTTTAGCAGCTATTCCCACGAGGGGCGGGTCGCCAGGGGTGAAGGTTTAGTTGGTAGTGCGCAGGAATATATCCACCTTTATTACTATCTTGCGGTACCTGTTAGCGAGTTTGAATCTGCTTCGGCGCCCGATGGAGTTCCTCCACTTCTTAAAAAAAAAAAGAAAAAGAAAAAAATGCTTAGTTGCAGAGTACACTTTCGTCATAAACAGTAGTGTTATTGTCATGTCATTTGTCCATTGGTTTTTATACTTCAACTTTTCATTTGATAACTTTTAGTTAAATTCTTATTTAATTTTCAGATAAATATATATATATATATAGTTTTGATGCGGTACACATTCCATTTCTTCTTCGTCGCTACTCATTTAAACCACTCACCATTCGCTATCTGCCTTCTCATCCACGAAGTGATCCGGGGGTATAATAAAGGTACTCAGAACCGAAACACTGGCTTTTTTAATTTGAACAGCAAACAAGGTACTAGCGTTGGAGCACAACCTTTCCGTTTTGAAAACAGAAAAGACTCGCGTATCTACGAACGTTAGCCGCTCGCGACAAACGCTGTGAGAATATGACTTTACTTAATGCATACCTTAATTACACATACATCAGTCAGCAGCAGAAATTTTTCCATTATTTTATTATTATTAATGATACTGTCTCTGATCCATTAAGTACAGTAAAAAATATAAGTAGGCTATTCGTTTTTCTCAGTTATTTAAAATAGAAGCAAGTTTCCATTCAACACATTTATGTATCAACAATGTACAATCCCACAGAACGAATAGAAAGACAAATATGTTTTGTTGCACTTATTTATATACTATAGCATAATATATAGGGGATAATATTCAGCTTTATTATATTTAATAATTTACAATTTTGAACTAGGAAAATTGATTTTTAATGAATTGGACTGATTGAAAATGTGAACATGGATTGACACTATATTGGACCAGAGAATCTACCATTAACATTACTAACATTTGAATAATTTTACTTTAGGTTTTACATTAATTTTTAACTGATATGCAGTAATTTTTGTAATATTAATAAATAAAATATTTTATCAAGTAGCACTATTTTATACTTTATTGAATACACTATTTTTGTTCTGAAATTACTCTGCTTTACATTAGCGTATAAGTTCAACTGCCAGTAGTAATTACTGAATTTCAATTTCATTCCAAACATTCCCTAAATGGTTTTGTTAATTTATATTCACTAAACAAACTTCAACGTGACGGAGATACTGTTTTTCGGAAAATTTATAATTACTGTTCACCTTATTGAATCTAAGTTTAATTCTTTAAATAAAAAGATGATCGTAATTTAAATTTTACAAAAAAATATTGTAATGAAACCCTTTTTCAATAACTGCTTGTCAAGTCATTGTGTTATATTGTTATATTTATTGTGAAATAATTATATAATTTTTTTAAATAAAAATATTTATATTTAACAGATTTTACCCGTTTAATATGCAATTTTTGGAGTAACTTTAAGAGGATCATTTTGATTGCAGGGTCTGTACACCTATATTAGAATTGTCATATTTACAGATAAAATAATTTTTATGCAAATGATTATATAAACGGTTATAAATGAATATTATATTGTAAACAATGAAATATAGAAAATAATATACGTATTTAGTCAATAGAATTCTACCAGATAACTAGAAAAATTATAAGCACAGTTAAGGAATTTATATGATTTCAGTAAGATAGATCACCTCAGATTACTATATTCTACCGGTAAAAATATATTTCAAAAGATACATTTTCATATAGCTTGAAAAAACGCAGATACGCAGTAAAGTGAGCTTATTTTGATTCTAGTTCCATTTGAAATGAATTATTTCCATTAAAGTTGTTAAAATGATAATATTATCAAAGGAAAAATAGAGAAATTAATACGGATTCGTATAATTGATGAAGCTATACCACCCGACACGATATAGTAAAATGTAAGTAGGTATCACTTCAAGTTAATGCTCTGCAAAGTTACAAATCAAATAACACGTTCAGTATTTATAGTGGAAAGTTAAATTTTTAAAATTTATGTAATAAATATAATTTAAAAATGCAAAAAATTACATATATATATATATTTTTTATCATGAAATTATTTAAATAAATTTAATTTAATTAATCAATTTTAATTAAATAATTTTCAATGTTAATTTTATCGAACTGCTTCGTCATTTATTTATTTATAAGTACTTTATTTATTAATTAATATATTTTATATTAATTAATTTTATTTAACTCCTTTAAATAAATAACACATTCTGATTAACAACAATATATCATTTCATTTTGTAAAAATGTTTCACTATAAAATTGTGTTACTAATCCTAAATTACTGATTAAATGTGAATTGTTTATTAATAATTGAATTATTTGTAACAGTTACTCTAACAATTACGTTATTGAATGCAAACTAAAATAGAAAAGGTAATAAAATAAAAGAAAACATTTTTCTAATAAGGTAAAGAAACACAGAATGAAAAATTTATGTAGAAACATACAAAAAAAATACAGTATGAGAATTAACATTACGTATTTTTTAATATTTTATATTTCTGGTGTATCATAAACATAAATAGTTATCGAAAAACGGTTTATAAAATATTTTTCTTGTCTAATTTTGCATGAATCTCCTTGCTATTTAAATTAATAAAATTCAATTCAAGATGGTATCCCAAATGTCAGCCGTTCTGTAAAACATTTTTTTTACAATTGTAAATATGAGAATTTATTTTTATCACCTGTTTACTCCTAGATTTGTAATATTAACTTTAATTTAAGTCCAGCACTTTCTAACAACCTGAACATTATTGTTACAATAATATTAAAGAGTATTTATTCTTTATCTTTCTAGGGATGAAGATATGAAGCAATTGTAAATTAATTATTAAACAGAAGTACACTTATTAGTTACTTGAAATATAATCAAGAATTATTACTTTTTATTTTTTTGCTCTAAAGAATTTAATTACTTAACTTTTTTCTTTTTTCTTTATTTTTGATGATATCGCCACATAAGCTTGAAGCTAGTGCGTGGGATATGGAAATGCAGCGAATAAAAATGCGTGTAAAAAAAAAACGTGAAAATTGTTGAGTAATATATGTTTTTATTTTTTATAAAAATTTCCTAATGTAAAACAATTTTACTACGTTTTAATACATATTATACTATTAAAGTTGAAATTAATTATTTATTTAAGTGGATTCTTTTACTTTTTTAAATTTTGAATAATATATAGTATTATGAATAATTAAGCATTTTAATAAAATAGTGAAATATTATTACCATTAGACTTTTGTAAATTTGTTTAAAAGAAAATTTTTATTTACTTAACTTCACAGATATTACTAAAAAATGAAATTATTAAGGATGTTGTTTAAAATTGAGTTTATTTATTAATTATCTAATTACAAATTGTTAATTATGTAATTATGTTTGTTAGGTTATTAATATTTAAATGAAGGATACGAATGCATTTAATTATTAAATACATAAAAGCTTTTACATAATATTTTTTCAGGAAAGTTAATTCCTAATTTTTAATTACTGCAGATGTTATAAAAAACAAATTATTTTAATAATAAACAATTTAATAAAAAACAATTTTTTTTTGGCTATATTGAACTTAAAAAAATATAATAATCTCTATTTTGAGCTATTTTCATTCTATCATACACAAAAATAATCAACTTCAGTTGTTATAGCCTTCTCACAGTTAAAAGAAATTCTGATCGTCATGAATATATTTTAGGAGAAAATTACTAGTAGACAATTAATAAGAGTAAAACAACCGTAATTAGTTTAATGGGTAACAAGAAATTAATTAAGGACTATAAAATTAGAGGAACGTAATGCAATAGAATTAAAAAATTCTGTTATTAGGAATGCAAAATTTCAAAGGATGGATGAAGTAATGTAGAATTCGAAAGCAGACTGCTAAAAGTAAACAGAACTTAATGCAAAAAAAGTCTGAAAATACCTAATATAAATGTAGTAGATAAAAGAGTTTTCTTAAAGAAATTTTTTTTTTCAGAGTATAACATTGATGGTAACACTTTACAGACATTAGGAAAATCAGGGAGAAAAGAATAAAGACCTGTGAAATGCGATATGGTAGAGAGTGTCAAAAATTAGGTTGACTGATAAAACACGAAATGCACAGGTTGTAAGATCGGATATTTAGAAGGAAAGTCGAAGTAGAATCTTTTAATGAAACGAACTTGGTTAATGGATCGGTATTGATATCAAAATGATATGATTAATTAGGTGACTGATAGATGTTAGTAGGTAAAAATTTCAGAGAAAGACAAAGATTGAAATCTATGAAACAGACTGATGAGAATGTAGTAATTATGTTTAGCTTAAAGGTTTATAAAAATATTATTATATCAACAAAAGGAAAAAAAAACACGCAACACCCTGATTCATGTGTAAATGCGTTTATTTTTAATGTTAATATCAAACCGTTTATGAAAACTAAGATCGATTGATATAAAATATTTTAACTTAAAATTTGGAAAACATGTCGTCCTAAATTAATTATATTCATTATTTCAATGTTTTTATTAAATTGTTTAATTTGCTTATTCTATGTGTTAAAGAATTTGAAACTTTATTCTTGAAAATCATTGAAGCAGAAATCAAATCTTTTTCTTATTTACTGTGCAATAAAACACACACTATAAAAAAGTGGTTGTCAAATTGCCTTCCTTCAGTAGGGTTACATTTATATAATGAATTGTACATTATTGTAATTATATTTAAATAATAAATGATATTTTATAAATAGAACATCCTAAAAGCATAATTATTTACGTGGAAAAATTCCTGTACTAAATTATTCAGTGAAATAAAATTAAGTAATTGCGTTTTTTTTTAATTTGATGACAGATATATAAGTTACTTATTAATTAAATCATTTAATTGGATTAAAGCGGATGTTTTACGTTAAACGAAACGTACTGTCATAAAAAGAAGAAAAAATAAGGAACAAAATAAACACTGGGAATTTTTGGACTTTTTCATTTCATCCATGCATAACACCGAATAACGAACGGCAGTTTGCATATGGAACTCACCCGGTCCGCTTTTGTGTAGATAACGAATTGTATTGATTTATTTGCTTTTCCCATTTAACAAACGTTTTTAGTGTGTGTGGTTTTACAATGAAAACACATGCATCTGAGTGATAGAAGATCTGTCAAATAACGGTGAATAAGTGACATAACGATTTGTAAAATGAATTATAGTTGACAGTTCATCATAAATCAAAAGGACTCTGAATGGTCTTAAAGCTTGCGTATACAACACATATGATCAAATGTTTATATCGTGCTTCCACTTATAATTAGAACGTTACTGAATAATAATTATTGTAATAGCTATAATACAAGGTATTAGTATCCGATGAAATACGATGTAACCTAACATCAGAGTAATAATTCTACACTCACTGAAGGATTAAATTAATATACTAAAACTTTGCTAATATTAAGAAATTAAATACACATTTACTATCTACTAACATAAAATTTCTTTGTCAAAAATTTTTTTCCATTATTTATCACAAAAAATTTAGCTAAATGCAAAAGAAACAAGATTTTAAACATGAATCTGAATAACCAGTAGTAACGTTTGTAATGACAATCAAACTTTTTCAGCAAATTTTCGTATTATTTTTCACGTAAATACAAATATAAATGACATGGAATGTACTCGTATATAATAAATAACATATAATGTTTGATGTGGTAATTATGAGGAGATTATACAATTAGCGAGGAATGTAAAGTAATGGAGAACAGCATCCTATCAGTCAAATGACTAGACACATAAAAAATGAAAAAAAATAAAATAAAATTTGTATACGCGCGCGAGCGTATTCAAAATTGAACTTTCACGCGCGCACGCGCTCGCGAAAGATCAAAATTTCTTTTTTTATTTTATGATTTTATTTTTTTAAACTAAGGTACGTAACTAATTACTCCTACTGCCTTCAACAAATAGCAAAAATTATAAAAGGGTAATAAGCTTTAATTAAATTAAATTAAAGATAAATTGTGTTCAGAAATCCTGGAAGGATTATGATATCGTGGCTGTAATGTGTAATATGTTTTACGTAAAATAACCAGACTTCTGTAAATAATATAAAATTGGCACCTATTTCACCAATGTTTATAATTTATTAACCACCAATAATCACTCCAGGAAATTGGCATTGTAACTGTCAAGAGAAACCAACATAATTTTATCAACTATGGTAGAGTGTTAACAAATCATAACCAAATTCTTCTAGCACGAGGAAGGACTGAAGAGAATTTTTGGTAAGTTTTTTATTGAAGTGAGTACGCAGCTGTAGGTTCTATTGGTTGCGTACCAACATTCTCAAATCCACGGAAATTCAGGTGATATTCACCCGTTCAATTGACCCTCTTCACTCTATTAATTGTATATTCTGGTTGTATAATAAGAGAAACTTTGATTGGTGTCTTTTGAATCGCAGTTGTGACGTTTACACTAAGAAAAATTGGAAAATATAATTTGCTAAAGAAATGAGATTTTCTAACGTGAAACCGAATAAATGTACAAGGTAATCCCATTCTTACTGTATTTCTTTCGTAACTACAAGAAATATTACAACTCACAGAATAATAAGGTTTCTAATCATCAATTTCGTAACTTGTTTAATTATCTTTTTGATTTTTCTAAAGTCACTAGATTGAATCATTTTAGCGTTTAAACACTCGCATTCATACAAAAAAATGATATACACATATTAAATTACACCTTGATTTCCTTGCACACCTATTAAATTATATATATTTTTTATTACATATTTTTTTACTTTTTCTTTTCATATATTTTTTTTCTTATTGAATTATTATTTATTGTAATTTTTTTTTTAAATCACAGGTTAATAATAATAAATCAATATTTTTAATTAAAAAAAAAGTTAAAAAAAAAGGAAATGAAGTCGGATTCTCGCCGATGTGCCTTTCCCTTACAAAATCCAAATATTTCATTAATTAAAATTTTATTCGCTATAACTCTGGAACCAATGAACTTACCAAGTACTACTTCTCACATATAGTTGAAAAGCTCTCAATGAGAGCTTATTACTACAGTTAAGAAAAAGTCCCAAATCCAAATGTTTTGGATTTTGGGCTTTTTGGGATACTTCTAGTCCAGTCGATTGCAATCAAAGGGGGAGGTTCACAACTAGATGTTACAACAGTTCTAAATCCAAAATTTCAACATTCTACGGCTAATTGTTTTTGAGTTGTGCAAGATACGTACGTACAGCCATCACGCCGAAACTAGTCAAAATGGATTCATGGATGGTAAAAATGGATATTTCCATTGAAATCTGGGAACCGAAATTTTTCGCGATCACAATACTTCCTTTACTTCGCAGAAGGAAGTAAAAAAAAAAATTACGAAAATTCACCTCTGACAAAGGAATAAAATAGTTGTAGTAGTCTCAATTAAATAATTTTATAAACATATACTTCAGGCATCAAATAGCCAACGTATAATATAATTTCATAAAATGTTTTTCTTTAGTTGTAGATGTACAGAGATTACAATTGAAGAAATTTAGTTTTAAATACTTTCTCTGCTATGCTGTTGGCCTCAACCAAGCGGGAAGCAGCATGGCACTCAACGCCTGCAGAGATATATAAGGGGAGAGAGGCAGTGATTACCCGTGGGATGTGATGGAACTTACTGTGACTAAAAGGAAAATTCGGAGGAGGTGGCAATACTACAGGAGTCCCTACGTCAGAACAACTCTTAATGTAGAGGGCTACCCGCCGACTAAATAGGCCATTGGTATCAATAAAAAATGAAACGATTAGAAGCTATGTTGAAATTCTCTCATTCTTTTATGAGAAATAATCATCTCTGCTGAGATAATTATTTCTTGTTTAAAACCACGAGGAGATACAAGAGACCTACTCTTTCATCTTCGTCCGGATAGGCTATTAGCGACACTGAAAGGGCTAGGTTAGGGTAGCGATACCATAGGCTTGAAGCGACATCAGGTAAGCCCGTACACGACGTGTGTTCATGCAGGCCTACAAGTTTACTTCCTGCTCTTTCTAAAGTCTTTGAGCAGCTCTTCCTTCGGAGTCTATGGCCAATTTTAATAAATAATAACATTATTTCAACTCATCAGTTCGGCTTTCGAATCGGCCATTCATCCATTGAGCAAACGCACAGAATTGTAGGTTTTTATATGTAGGTGGAAAGAAAGTAATATTGTTCGGCGTCTTTCTTAGATAAGCAGCAAGCCTTTGATAATTCAAATCTAAGCCTACCACAACCATTTTATTTAGTGCTGCATAGATGACATTTTTCACAAGTTAGGAATAAGCAGGAATTGTCTAAGCATAACAATACCCAGTAAGGGGTTCTACAAGGTTAAGTTTGGGTCCGTTTTTGTATTTTATCTACACTGCAGATCTTCCCAGTCCAGACTATGTTATAGTCCTTTGCGGATGATACAATAATCTTAGCGGTTGATGACATCAGGCTGTAGCCTCGGGCAAACATCAATCTACATTGGATCTTATTAACGTCTGACTGTGTAGATGGAAGATAAATGTCTATCTGCTAAGTCAAATCTGGTGACGTTTACGATGAGGAGAGGTGATTGTCCTCGAGTGCACCAGAATAATACTTATATTCTTGATACAAAAATTGTATGGTACCTGGAGTTGCACCTAGATAGACATATGACCTGGAAAAATCATATAAAAGAAAAGAGGAAACAATTAAACGCAGGTATATGCGGATGTACTGGTTGGATAGGAAATCTCATTTATCTCTGCCAAATAAAGTATTGCTGTATTTTTTGAAACTGATATAGAACTGCGGTAAATAAAAAATATGCAGAAATATGCGGTGTTACAAATATGCAGAACAACTTGTAACAGTAACATTGACGTCATCCAGCATTTCGGAAAAATGTACTAAGGATACTATCGGAGGTGCCGTAGTTCGGAAGGAACAATGAGGTTCACGACTATCTAAGGATTTCGTATATTCATGAGGAAATCCAGAGGATAATCACTGACTACATACCTGGACAAATACTCATGTAGTATTACTTGTGTTGTGGTCAGTCGTACTATCTATTTACATTGTTTAACTGCTGATCATTTTCATGTCAGTTGTTAAGTTAAGTATACAAAAGAAAAAGTTAAACCGTTTTTAAAAATGTGTAATACACTTAAATAAGTTAATTCAGTATTTCGTAAGAATTACTAAATTAACTTCCTGAGAAACACTGCGTCTTAGTCTTTCGTAAAGAGGTCCCAGGTTCGAATCCTGGCCAGGCATATGGCATCTTATCACACGTTACCAAATATATATGATGCTTCCTTTATATAAAGTTTCATTTTTGATTAAAACATTCTGCCTATTATTATATTATAATATGGGTTAAACACAATTGCTTGTGTATACTACTAACATAAACATTTAATTAATTTTAAAATCAAATAAAAACTAGTTCTGAATTCAAATTTACAATTCCTTCTATATTTTTAACACATTCCTGAAGATGAAGTAATTTGTTTTTTTCAGATTTATCTTAATAATTAAATACGTAATAAAAACAAATAAAATAATTAATGGTAAATTTAAAATAATAATTAAATGTATTAATAAAAAAAAATTAACAACAGACTAAATGAAGAAATAACGTACCAGAAGATAAAATCAGAACATAAATTTCTACACTGTAAAACAATCGACTAATATGTCAATCATAATTTCACATCAATTCAATATCAGAACAATTCCACAGAGAATAAAATCAGGGATGTCAAAATTTGTTATAGTTAAGTAATATCAAAAGCAACAGAATTACAAAAATCAAAACAAGATAAAAGTTTTCTTTTTAAATACATATCAGAAAAATAAATTTTAGATTTTTCATAATAGTTGATAAAATTATTATACCACAACGATTAAATTTATTAAAATTAAAATTTTTAATTAAATTAATCACTGATTTCCAAAATTTAAATAATATGGTTTACTTATTAAAACAGTGATTGCATTTGTTCAGTAAAACATTTTTAGGAGTTTTAAATTTGCTTATAAATGAGTAAAATAAATATTACATATATATTTTAATTATCTTTTCTTTTACTTTTCATTCTATTGTTTTTTTTTTGTTTTTTTTTAAGTATGGTTCATTCTATAATCATATTAATTTTAAGTTTATGGTATCACCGCATCAAAAAAAATTCCATTACAAAATGTTTGTAACAGCTTCTTCAATCATATATTTTTAACTAATCTTCTTTTTCTACTTTTACAATATTTATAACATTTATTTCAAAAGTAAATTATACAATTTTTTGATAGTTTATTTTTTTCTAAACGTTACAAAACAAGAAAAAAAATATCTGCATGTGATAAATGAAAGTCGTTTTACATATACAAAAATAAAGAAACATATTCCCATTATTTTTATTTGAGTTAATAAAGATTGTTAAACAGGTACAGTTACGTTAAGGGTTGCTTAAGCTATAACAAGTTTGAAAAGTGAATGTTAAGGTCTAAATTCTTAAAAACTATAACAGTCAACACACATAGTCTTAAAAAAAACTTTCAGACTGTCACAAATTCTACCTCTACGAGGAGGAGGTAGAGTTGGAGGCATTTGGAAGAAGTTGGAAAATTTGTACTTTATAATTACTTTAGGTAAATGACTGTAGGAAAAGTGCTTTTTAAAAAAAGAGAGATTTATTCAATGGAAAAAAAGATAAATGATGCAGTGAATGGTAAAAACTGTTCTGTCAGAGAATACTTTGTTCTGGGCTGATATCTCACGATGACTGAATTTGAAAACATTTTATTTCATTCAATAATATTACCCTAAAAAAATTTGATACTATTATAACTAACATCTGATCTACTTTTCATTCAATACTGTAAACTGAGAACAAGATAGTACAAAGCGAATCTACGCACGCTAAAAGTGTTTTTTGATAAATAACATAAAGCAAAACATAATATTTTGATCTTAGATTATTAAAATATACACTAATATGTGCAATCACACATATACTCGTATTTATGTTCGAGTATATTAAAGCATTAAACTGCAAATATTCTTACGACTAAGGAAATTCAACACAACCGAAGGCTAGATAAATATAATACACGTTATATTAATTTATGCTAGCAACTACTGTATTATAATAGACAAGTATCCAAATTTGAGAGTTAAGCCTGCATATATATATATATATATATATATATATATATATATATATATATGAGTGTCTGTCTGTATGTGTTTGTTTTTTTGTGTGTTATGGACTAACAAACACAAACAGAATTATTTATGGCATTGAATACCAAATAATTGTATGCTCAAAGCAATACTGGTACAAAATTTTAATAATTATATCGTATTAGAAATAATGATTATTTTAATGCATTGAAAAAAATCTGACAACACAGTTGTAGGACTTTCCTGTCATGCGGCTTTTTCTGATGCACGGCTTGCACACACATAGATACACAACTTAATTTAAAATATTTATCATTTTATTTAAATATAATATTTTTTTATTATACGGGAAAGTAAAATCATAATTAAGATTAGTGATTTGTTGCAATATCTGTTATTATGGACAAATTACAAGTGTAATATTTTTTCCAACTGGTAAGAAAAGAAAAGCATAAATCTGTAGCATAAAAATCTTTAATGTTATAATAATCTCTTAAATAAGCAATCCAAAAAAAAATTACTATATATTTATTAACATAATTAATATTTTTAAAAGGACAAGAATTTTACAAAATAAAATCTGTATAAAAACAATGAGTCATACTTTTATTTCTACAATTTCATTAGGATAAATTTTGTACAGTTTTAACTGTAATTTTTTTAAAAATATTTTTCCTCGAAAATAACAGTTAAGGTTAATAATTTAATTGAAATAAATATATCTATGTATAATACAAACATATTATACATTTGTTTTTGGATTTTTTTTTTTTTTTTTTTGAGAAGGTATTCTACGATTCTTTTAGTTTCATTTTAATTTATATTTAGATAAACCTACAAAAGGCTATCCGTATGAAATAAAAGCTGTTGTTAAGTAGACGAGAAACTTACACCTTGATTTAGTTTCCACCAAGTGTGAATTAAAACTCCATGGAATGCAGGAATACGAATTATATTAACTTAGTCAAAATTTTCTGGAAGTTTTGCTTGAAAATTCTTTAAATATTAGAATGGTTTTAGGCCTCAAATATTTTTTTTCCATTAATGACTGACAAAAAAGAAAAAAAAACTGACAATGATATGACAAAAGACTGCTGATTTGAGAATTTAGAAATTTCCGCTCTCAAAAAACTAAGAGACCTACTCACTTGAACATAAATAACAGAAGAACTTCTCTTCAAGAAAACAGAGATTTCGGATAAAAATATAATGGATATTTAAAGATGTAATCATCAAAAATTAACAAGCGTAACGCGAATAATAAGAGACTGAAAGTAACACTTTCCATAAAAAAAAATAAATCATCTTTTCCAGGCTCACTATGATCCCGTAAAACAAGCTCTTCTGTTTATTAATGGTGCTAACACAATTTCTTTTTTAACGTTTTCTTCCTCCACATCTTTTCTTACCTAACAGTCTGAAACAATGATAATTAATAAAAAATTAAATAATAATTTAAAAAAAAAGCAATAGCATATTTCCGTCGAAGAACACCTGCTGCAACCTTCCAAGAATGTTTTCCACTTTTATCCACAAAACATAAAAGTAAGAATGGCTGTAATTTTTTTTTTTTAAAGGACATTCTTAAGGAGATAAGTAAAAAGAGAACAAACCAAGAATTGAACTCTCAGGTACTTCAACTATTTGAAAAGAAATGCTGACGTGAAAGCTCTCCTCACACAACCACATACACACAGCCAATTTTTCACGTATCTCTCAAATAAAGGCATTGAGATAAAGAAAAATAATAATTGTAACACCGTTAATAATAAACAAATGGTATTTTCTTTTCAATTTGTTTCTTAATTTGATTTGGAGTATATGTTTAGATTTTATCTAAACAAAAAAAATAATAAATTTCCCTTCATCTTTTCCAGGCCCAGTATGATCCGGTAAAACAAGCTCTTCCGTTTATTAATGGTACTAACACAATTTCTTTTTTAACATTTTCTTCTTCCACATCTTTCCTATAATTATATTATATATCGTATAATTACTGTTGAAGAACAGTACATTTTATAAATATATATATATATATATATATATATATATATATATATATATATATATATATGATATATATTAATTTATCCATTTTATTTCATTCATTTCAATTATTTTAATGGCTTACACATTTAGGGTAAAGCGACATTACTGAGATTTATTTTCTTTAAAAGTAATGATTTTAATTATAGTCATTCCTGTGGTTAACAGAAAGTAGGTATAATTTGTAGAGAACAATTTTACTGAAATCTTTTACTGGAATTACCTTACTGATCTGTACATTATATTTGATTTAACAGAGAAAGCAGTAGGAAAACACGTCAATGTTTACTTTCTTTAATAAGTCTGGCATGAGATGACTAGCATTTTTTAAACTGTCAATGCATTTTTGGGAGTGAATAGCTTCTCGAATCATGTCGTACACAGCCGTATTGTACGCAATAGTTATATTCTTTAAGTAACCGTATCTAATAAACCAATACCCATCTCAGTAGTATCTATTAACAAATTTTACATGTTCAAAATTGTTAAAAATATTCAAAATTGCAGAGCTAACTTTTTCAGTAACGGTTTGTACAATTTTGAAACGTTTATTCTTTAAACATTATTTATCTAGTTCAATCAGGATTTTTCCCTGATTTCAAGTACTTTTATTACATTCTCACAAACTGATTTTTAAGCATGATAATCCTCAAATAATGAGGAATCTGAAACCATTAAAAAATTAGTTATAAAAATGATTTTGATATATTTAAAAAAAATTTTTTTATTGTATTTAGATGAATATTAGATATGATTAATTTAATATTTATGTTTGTTTATAGACTTTCAGATATTGTTATTCTCAGCAATACATGTAATTATGCTAATCATTTATGGCCATGCCAAATTTTGTGTTAAATTCTATTTTATTATATTTTGTTGAGAAAAAACTGCATAAAACAGAATTGGAGAAAACAAGAATGTTGCAAAGCTGTTGATTTTTCAACGAATAATATGCTATAAAAATATGTTACGTTTAGCCACATAATACAGAGGTAGCTTGTATATTTTGTGTATCTACTCCTACCTATATTACGATATGATCCGTAAATATTTGCTTGTTTTACATTGCTGGTGCACAGAAAAGTGCATAAATAACAACATTTTTATTGATTTCCAGTAACCTATATTAACCACAAAGAACTGCATAAGAAAAGTCAACATAATAAAAAATATAAAGAAAGAAAAACATGAATTTTGCCAACAGGAAACTAAAATTATTAAAACTTTATTTCTCACTACTTAATTATGTACATTTATTAGTACGTTGATTATACAGAGTGTATAGAAGGGATGCGATTAAAGCTATTTAATATCATTTAACTTTGACTTACAGTAATGAATTACAACTAAAAAGAAAGTGTAACTATTACAGTTTTTATAGAAATGTTCAATGTGAGCACCTTTTGTTACGCGGAACGGATCCAACAGGAAGACTTCGAATCATACTTTTACAAGCACGTCTGCAGTAATTGGAGCAACTGCTTCAATCCTGTGCCTAAAATCGGGTAGATCAGTAGGTAGTGCCGGCATATACACAAGATTCTTTATCAAACATAAAGGAAAACAACAAATTAGGTCGAATCTTCATGACCTTGGAGGCCACCGCAATCAAACTCGGTCATCGACCGAGTTTGCGATCGATGCCGAACGATCCAGCGGTTGGGAAAAATGTCATTCAACCGATCCAGCACAGTTTTTCCAGTGAGAATAAGCATTTATTTTTGTTAACAAATAAAGTTCTGTAGTCCAACTACAGTTGAGGAAGTACTCGTGTACTCACTGTATCCAAATAAAAACTCCTATTAACCTTGCATTAACAAACAAAAACGGTCCATGAATTTTCATTCAGTATATTGCATAGAAAACATTTAATTTTGGGGATTCAATTTTGCATTGTAAGAGCTTCATGGAAATTTTCGGAGCCCCAGATACGGTCATTAGGTATGTAATATTTTCCACTAAGATGAAATTATGGCTTATCAATAAACACAATAATGCAATCAACAAAGTCGTTATTTTCATACTGCAACAATTCGATAGCGAAGTTAGCAATATCCAATACGCACAGCGTATTATGTAGGATTTTAAAGTCTGTTACAACTGTAAACAGTACGGATGGATATGTAAGCTTTCCTTAAAACTTCTATACTGTCCTTACCGTAATCGTTAGTTCGCGGCTAGCCTTCCTAACGGGTTTTTTTAAGACTACAAGAAAGACTCCCTGACACATTCAATAATTTCCTCAGACATCCTTGGCCGTCCTTTACTTTTTACACGGATATCCGATCGTTTCAAATTGACTGTATAATCCATGAGTGTTTTTTTTCATTTGGAGGAACACAATTACAACTTCCTACGGAACGTACATTGAACTGTAACAATAGATTTGTGTTTAGCAAACTGTAAACACAGAAGGCTATCACCTCAGGAGTCGCCATCCTTGCTAATGGAGTTGTCTAACGGAAAGACAGGGAATCGATCTAACGCCGTTATATCAAATGAAACTGATTATTTTGGTGTTTTATTCTAGCATTAAATCAACTCACCTCATTCAAGAGATATTACAACAAATTAAAAGTCCGATCTTTTTTCGTAAACCCAGTATAATGGCATTAAAAATCTGTTTTTCGTAAATTTGGGCCATTTCCGTTCACTAACGAAAAACTTAATACTTTAAGGACCTGCAATTTTATTCAAAAGAACGCTTTAATTTAACTATTATTTTTTTAATTATTCTTTATTTGTTTTGTCATTTCATATTTTTCTATGAATACATTTGTTATTAGTTTTTGTATCTTTTATTCTGTATAAATCAATGATAAACTGTATGATTTGTTATGATAAACTATATTAATAACGAATTAAAAAACCCCATTTTATTATAAGTTACAAAATGTATTGCAAATATCACACTGTTAACTCACAAGCAGATTTTATGTCCGTGTACCTCGTTATTTCCGATTTCCATCATGCAAATGATTGTGTGTTTCCTCAGCTATGAATATAAGCGTTATGCAAACTGTAAACTACGACCTTAAGGTGTTAATAGAATATTAAGAGCAAGAACATTTCAGTTATTAATTTCCAAGCTATCATGAAGATGTTATGTTAAGCAGAATGCAAATATAAGAGTATGTTAGCAAAGATTTAATAAATTTTTAATTCTTAATCAGCACAGTGAGCGGGTGTTGTTACAAATAGTATCATACAAAAAATAAACTTACCGGTTTCAAATGAAACTCGTTAATCCATTTGTTCTATTTCTTAAATATTATAAAATAATTATTGTTCTAGATAAAGCGAAATTCGCGTATAACGAGCTCGTTTGTAACGATAACGTGGTGGTAACAAGCAAAATCCCAGGATTTGTTTGGTTTAAATCTCATTAATGATAAATTAACTTGTTTTTAGCGAGGTATCGACGGATCATAAATTTGGTTATTACGAGCATTTTCATTTTTTATAAATACTATAATACAAAAAAAGTTAAATAACACCTAAATAATCTCAACGCAATGGAAATTCCATTTCTTCATTTATGAAATATACATTTAAGATTTATACATTAAAGATTGTGACATTTTATCTTAGGCTTGGTCAGGTCACGTCTGAAGGATGAACGAAAGGTTTGTAACAGGACCTTGTACAGTAAATACAGTACAAGCTCCATTGCGGTATTATAAAGGCTGGTAGTTATTTCAATTACTCAAGTTTTTCTGTTTTCAAGATTCCAGGAAAGACTGGGGCCAAACAATGATCCGTCAAAACCGCTCGAACATGTTCATCGAACTCTATAGCACATTTTAAACGATTTAAGTAAAATTTTGAAGAGGAGCATGGTTAAAGATAAATTTTACCTGTCCTACCTCATTTGGTAAATTCATTAGTCATAATTTTCAGTTTAAAAATAAAGTACTGTCAAATACAGTACAGTAATATTGTAGTCGCGTCAGTGAATGCGTTTTAATTTTAGTGTTTCTTGCTAAAAAAAGTGATTTTTTTTGTATTTTTAAAAATGTGTACTCTATTAACTCCGATTCATTTGTAATGGACGATGTCGGGCGTCAAAAGGAAACAACTGTCCGCGAATGATAAAATCCAAATTATCCAAGAACTGCAGTCCGGTCTCATTTCACGCCGTAGTTTGGACGGATGATTACCATGATGAAGATGATATACCACTCTCAGAATGGATTCAAACTCTTAAATCGACAAAAACTCAGCCTTTCAAGAATACTCAGCAGATGACTACGTAACAGCCGATGACAACATACGTACTACAGAAATTGCGACTGATGAAGACATTGTTACTGGGGTAACTCATAGTCGTGCAGGTGATAGCGAAGTTAAAACTAAAAACTAATATGAATCTATTACTCTCCCAGTCGATTGACGCCAAAGAATTTTTTTTTTAAATTAATGTACTTTAGGGAGACTAATAATGTAAATGATGAATTTGTGGAGTACTTGAATAAATTACAAAACTGTTTTGATGATTACACGTGTAAGATTATCAAACAAAGAAAAACAAAGATTATTTTTAAGGCAAAATAGTTTGTAAGCGCAATTAAGTTTTGACGTATTCTGTTTGAAGAAAAAATAAATAGAATGATTTTTTAGATTAATAAATACAGTCTATACGTAAAAACGTGAGACATAGAAATTGTTGGTGTGGTATTCATTTGTTACTTTCCTGTATGATTTTGGTAATTTGTGCTGCACACTTATTTTTTTTTTTTTTTGCTAATTCATAGAACACTCAGTTTTGGTTAAAAGCAAAACGTATTAGCGTCTAAAAATTGTATTAAATCTTATTTGTTAATCTATAATACAAAATACATCGATATTCTATTATAAAACAGCTTCTTCTTAAGTACACAGTATACGTTTTGTATTATAGCAGATAATGACGGCGTAAAAATTTTCGAGATGGCAACTCGGAAGTACCGAGCACACTTGAACGGCCCATTGAATCTCGTTATAACCAAGTTTTACTATAGATTATTCATAGTTTAATAAATTTACATTAATACAATGTTGCAAAAATTTTTTATTATGTAATTATTGTAAAATTTAAACGTTAGCAAGAAAAACATTAGAATGGATTTGTTGAATGCTATCAGCAACACGCAACTTGTGAGTCTATAGCCTACTGGCTGTTTTGTATTGATGAAGTTTTCTAGGCCTACTGCATTACACAAAAAATCATTAAAATCTAATTCTATAGTTATTTTATTTTGTTTTAGAGACTAAAAGTGTTAAAACTCAGTTAATATGAAATTAAATATTCATTTAAATTAAAATCAATAATAAAAACACATTATCTTTGTAATAAATAAATATAGGTTCCACATACATATATTATTTTTATCTGTCAAACTTTATTTATCTATAAAATATACGAGGTCTGTTAATAAAGTAATGAGACTGGTTCAGAAAAACGTTTTATTTACAATCCAATTACACATGGACTCTTATAACCTACGAAATAGTTCCCTTGGGAAGCCACGCAACGCTTCAAGCGGTTTTCCCACTCTTCATAGCAGTGTTGGAACTCAGAAACCGGAATATCCTTCAAATGGTCAGTTACATTTTTTTTTTTTATCTTTTCTACTCTTTCAAAATTGTGTCCTTTGAGGTGTTTTTTAAAGTACGGAATAGAAAAAAGTCCAGAGACACAACTCAGGTGAGTAAGGTGGTTGAGGAACTACAGGAAGGTCTTCCTTTGCCAAAAACTCATTAATTGAGAGTGCAGTATGACAAGGTGCATTGTCACAATACAGCATTCATTTGTCTTTGATGGCTGGTCTCACGCGGGCAACTCTTTTCCACAGTCTTTCAGGAATGTCTCAGTAAACTTATTGATTTACATTCTGTCCTGTAGGCAAAAACTCCTTATAATAATGCCATTAATATCGAAGAAACAAATTAGCATGGTTTTGATTTGCTCATTTTTGCTTTTTTTAGACGTGGTGAGTTTAAAGTGTGCCAATCCTTGCTCTGGTAATTTTTTTTTCTCGGTCGTACTCAAATATCTAAGATTCATCAGCAGTAATAACATTTTTTTAGAAAATCAGGATCAGTTTCAATTCGCCCTAGAAGATTGCGGCACACTTCCATCCTGTTGTTTTTCTGTACAACAGTAAGGTTTTTTGGGACCAATTTTGCATGTCCATCTCGTTTGTCAAAATTTGATGGACTGTAATTTGGTTCAAATTCAATTGTTCTGCAATCATTGTGACAGTTAATCGCTGGTCGTACCGTTTCAAGTCTCTTGATTCGCTCAACATTGTCGTCATTTTTTGACGTTTACGGTCTTCCAGAGCGTGGATCGTCTGTAACGGATTCCCGGCCATCTGAAAATGCTTTAAAACACTTGAAAACTTGGGATCATGATAGAACGTCATCTCCATACGTTCTTTTCAATTTTGAAAAGTATGAGTAGCACTCTCACCGAGTTTAACACAAATCTTGATTGCACAACGTTGCTCATAATTGTATCACTCGTTTTTGTAACGCGCAACAAAAACTAGTTTCACTAAAAGTTTGGTTACGTCTCACGTGGCAACAATAGACTAAAAATATTAATACCTAACATAAATCACCTGTTCATATTTTTACTAGTAATTGTACAGTGTTGCCACTTTGACTGCCAAAAATATAAACTAGTTTCATTACTTTATTTACAGACCTCATATTTAAAATAATAACAGATCAGAATAATTAAATAATAAGGAAGTTTTCCTTCTTTTGAGAAAAACATGTATAGTCTAAGAATTAACAGGAAAGTATTTTTACAGAAAATTGTAATTATTTACAGTTTGTTTTAATAACGTATGTTTTTACGTAAATTTTGCTTTACTGTTTTTTACAAATCACACTAATTAAATCTTCATTTCAATTTAACCAGCTATTAACACTCTTAAGTTTATAACTACAGTCATTTTTTTTTCAACAGCTGTAATTTCACCGTTTTCGTTATTCCTACAGGAACTGATAAACGAAGTCTGAAATACTAAATGAGAGATCAATTACCCTTATCTACTGGGGAAACCGGTAAATGAAAAGTAAAGTAAGGTACATATAATCATTTCAATAAGAAATTTTTCATCTGTATATTTTTTTTATTAAGCTGAAAACTTTAATAACCTAAAAATATCATTACGTTTATATCATTTTAATAACTTGAAAATATAATCGTGCTAATATCTAATGATTTCATAGAAATCAATTAAAAAATCTTTGAAAACGACACACATTAATATTGTTTTATTTTTCCCTCCATCGTTTAAACTCGAAAGCAGTCAAATTATTTCATTGTTATTTACGGTTATAAAATATTTATACATAATTTTAATTTTCTTCGACTTTTACTAATGTATATGACCAAATTTACTGCACTTTTTTTTAAATATTGGTTAATAGTATTCTCTTATCCTTATTTAAAATAATTCTCAGGAAAATCAAACCGGCAAAAACATTTAAATTTTCTTTCAAAATATTTTAAAATACTTTTAAATATTATTTTTACAAACGATTTTAGTTTTTTTTTAACAACCTACCCTCCGGGCCGGATCCACAACAAAGCAAAGCACAGCCCAGGTTACTTGTTTCAAGTTATAATAACGTATTAAAATACAAGTAGAACAATACTACTACTAAAATTAGCAAAATAAAATTAATTATTTCGGAAAATCGCTTTTTCTGTTAGAAATAAGATTTTAATTTTAATGTCAGCTTTTACAACCTAAGATTAGATAAGTTATTGTTTTAAATGAAATGGCTGATGCTTATTAGTAAATTATCAAGCTTGTGTTGTTTATTCGAGTTATACAACGAATGTCACATCAGAGCTTTTTCAAAGATTGTGGACTTTACTTTAAAAAATATTAAAAAAGCAATGTAATTAATATATGCTAGTACAATATTAAACTACATCCATTAATAGAAAATAAACTTTTTATTAGAATATTATGTTGAAATGGTAATAAATTTCATTATAAGAAAAAATAAAATGAAAATAAATTTTCAACACTTACATACAGAGAATCGTCATTTTACTTCAAATATGTAACAATCAAAATGGATTACCTGAAAATCAAAAGAGAGAGTTATACTTATTATTTATAAGTTACTTATTTATCAAACAAGTAAGAAAATTTCACAAAATCTTGGAAATGGATGGACAAAATGATTAATTTACATATATGTATTCTCTTCTAATTTTTGTAGTAACATTTAAAAAATATATAATCTGTGTAAATAATTTTTTATTTTGAAATCTTTAATTAATCTAATAAAAGATTAATAGAATGCGATTGGTTTTTAAGAGTTATGACGGTTCTTAATCATTTTCCTAGGCAGCGCAAAACTTATATTTGTCTCGTCTAATGGCTGGATCTCTTTACTGAACTAATTAGTATTCATAAATAAATTAATAGACTGAAGGGGGAATTACAACCTGATTTTAAAAATCATATAGTATATTAAATTTTTACGAAAGCCGCTTCGTATTTTTGCATATTCTCCTGGTTGCAGTTATATTTTAGTACTTTCCCCAAATTTTATACAGATGCTCATAGCTGTTACACAAAAACATATTTAGGGATTGATACCATTCAGGATCAATTGTGAATAAAGTAAAGAGGGAAATACCATCACATTAACAACATATATTTCACGAACACACCATTCCTTCCAGTTATTTACCTTCCTGTACCTTAAAAATTAAATTTAACTGGATGAAAATGGAGTATATAGGTTATTTTTTTCTATGTAAACGAATTCTATGGTTATTATTTTCGTGGGAAGAGTCTTTGTAACGATTAATCTCAATAATAAGTAAACGAACGGAGGGAAATCTCACAGTGTGTTTCTATTTGCATTTAAAAATTTGAGTAATTTCAGAAAAAGTTAAAAAAAAAAAGTGAGAGCAGTTAAAAAAGTAATGTGTCTAAAAAATTCTAAAGTGTTTCAAACATTTTCTTTTTAGAATAAATAGTAAATGAGTGACAGTTGACACTCGGCCAAGTGAAAATTGTATCACAACCATATTGAATTAGATGTCACAATCAGCTAGCTTGAACAATCAATCAATAAGTGCAGTCTTTATGAATGAATTTTCAATGTGTGGCACAATGCCAAACCATTTTAGCTCTTGTATTTCTATATTTTAGCTTCTATAATTTAAAACTGACGTTAATCGGATTCTTCACAGTATATTTATCGCTCTAGCTGGCATTTTGTCAGTATTATATCACCGGTAAAAATAGAATCTAACGTAATGATATATGAAAATAGTTTACTATATATTTTTTTGTCTTTATACAGAGGTTAATTATTCCTTTTATCACATCTTTATTGTCTTTTTTATATAAAGAGTGTCGTACTTTGAGTTCTATTTCAACTACACAGCGAGAGGTACTACGTGAAAGTTAAGATCATTAGCCAACTTTTATTTTCGTCGAAGGAGGAAAACCTTGTATAGACACCATGTGGTTTTGAACCCTGTGGTAGTTTAGAGCTATCCTTGCCGGCCTACCCACTAAAACCATTCCCCCTCTATAACACGGATGGTATGACCAAACTTACGGTATTATCACAGCACCCCATGTGTCTTTTGTCCTTCACACCACCATTGCTGGCCACACACCTAAAACCCATTACGGTTCTGCCGTTTTTTAAACTTTTATTTGAATAACTTAATCTAATTATTATTTTTTTTTTTTAGCTCGACATTGGGGCAGAACTGCTTATTATAAATATAGTCCCAAGGGAGACTAAACAGGAGTCCTGGATTTACCCCTGGATTTTTTTCGCCATCTTTGTTCGAATAATCTTAACCTTCATTGTGGACATCGCGTACCAGGATCGTTCGGCTCCAACATAATCATAATTATGTAGGAGCTATCTGAGGTAAGCACCCGAATTCTCTCCGGCATATTTCCCTATGTTGAAGGAACCGATCCCGCATGAACACCGTCTGTTCTCCTCCTCGCAATAATCACATTCCGTGAAAAATTTCAAAATTAGCGAGATAAAGGTATCCGATGAAATACCTGTGACCGGTAAGGAACTGGGACAATTTTGACTCCAGTCTCCGTATTTTCGGTACAGCAAGCTCTGAAGATCAGGGGTCAGCCTCTAATTCCATCTTCTTTTGGACGACTGATCCCATCAACAACCTATCTAGTGTGTTTCATTAGAAAGTTATTTATTAGGAAGCCAACAAGTAAAGGGAAAACCTTATTCATTAAACAGGCATTGATCTGCAGAATAAAATGCAGCTAACAAAATAAAAATATTAATAAACAAATTTTGGGGAACAGAATGATGAAGGTCTAAAACTTGATAATGAAAATCTGTACAAAAAATTATAAAAGGAAAACATAATTTAAAACAATTCAACAATAAAGAATAAAAAAAATAACGATAAAAAATGATATGATGAAAAAGAAATGTTTAAAAACATAATGTTTCTAACAAGTAAGACCAATGAAATTTTAATATAAAGACTTAACAGTTCATACAGAAAGACCCACCGGGTTGGTGTTGTGGTTGAACTCGTCATGACAAATCAGTTGACTCAAAGACGAGAGTTCTAAGGTTCAAATCCTAGTAACAGTAGTTACTTTTATACGGATTTGAATACGAGATCGTGGATATCAGTGTTCTTTGGTGGTTGGGTTAAAATTAACCACATACCTCAGGAATGGTCGACCTGAGACTACACAAGACATTCACCTATATCATCCTCACTCATCCACTGAAGAAATACCTTACGGTGGTTCCGGAGGCTAACAGAAAAAAAGAGAGAGAGGTCATACAGGAAAGCTTCATACTGTATGTAAATTATCAGTAGACAAAAAAGAGATGTAAACAAAGCCTTATATATTTACAATTTGTATCAAAATAAATAATTTTAAATATATTTTTAAAAATATGTTGTATCTGGAATATACTTTAAAAAAATCCAGCTGATTGAGAAAATATCATATGGTGTCCAAGAGCTTGTAAAAAACCCCATCTAATATTTTTAATTAATGCCAAATGGTAAAAGACATTTTAAATTTTTATTAGTTACGGGAACCCGATTAACTTAAACTGACAAGTACTCTGGTTTATCACAAATGTAAACGATATAGACTGTACTACACTGACAAAAGATAAATCCTATTATTTAATAATATATCTTTAAATGCACGGAAAATCGTTTGTCGCGAGAGTTACGTAGGAATTCAAAGCATGCATGTTAAAAAATACTAAAATACAGATGAATACACTTACAAGGATTTTACATTGGATTTGAGTAAAGTTTAGAAACTGTATTTTTTCTTTTTGGTTTTACAAACATTTTATAATAGCATAAAATAATTATTCAGCACATAGTTATTCATATTACACCAATACTTGTGTGCTGTATCTGATTGATAGCCCTCAAAATAGTAAGCCTATAAAATCGGGTTTCTCTAATTTAAAAAAATATTTTGTTATAAGTAAAAATGTGCATAGGATAGAAAATAAAGCAAACACTACAGTAAACTATCTGCTTATTATGCATCTTTTAACCAAGATACCCTGCTTAACGAAAAGTGTGTGGCTTTATTTTGATATTAGTGCTTTTTTTAATTTCCTTTCGTAAACTGTGTCATTTTTATTCAGATAGAACCTACTTCACGAAAAACGAGCCCTGGAAAAACCCGATGACTCAGTCTAGATCTGAGTCATCATATAAGCTAAAGTTCACATTACAGGAGGTAAGAGTATTTGGCATAGTGCGAGGACTTAAAGAAAATATTGTAACTATAAGATGTTTACCATGTGACTGGAAGAGGTCATTTACGACCTCATTAAATACTCAATGACGCAGTTGGTCGAAATAATTTCAAAGCAGCTGGTTTGAAAGGTCATTACCATACACTAAAATTCTTACTGCTCTTCTTTTTTCCTGTTTAGCATCCGGAAATTACCGTTCAGGTATTACTTCAGAGGATGAATGAGGATAATATGTATGATTGTAAATGAAGTGTAGTCTTTTCCAGTCTCAGTTCGACCATTCCTGAGATGTGTGGTTAATTGAAACCCAACCACCAAAGAACGCCGGTATCCACGATCTAGTATTCAAATACGTATAAAATTAACTGCCTTTACTAGGACTTAAACGCTGGAACTCTCGATTTCCAAATTAGCTCATTTGGGAAGACGCGTTCACCACTAGACCAACCCGGTAGGTTTAAAATTCTTACTGTTATTACTGAAATTCGTCACATTCATAAACAGATAAAGCTCTTCTTCAAAGAATTTTCGGTTCAAGTGTTGAAGGAAAATTACCATTTGTTTAAGTATGTTGCGTCAATAGTGCATATCTCTTTAAAGAAGTTTCTCCTGTAACTAGATTTACGAGATTAACAGCGTACGCAACTTTATTGGTGCTGACCACGATATTACTACAAACAATATTGTTTTATAACTCATAGAAGACTTTTTCACAATGATTCTCTGTAAACTTTAAACCTACAAAAGTTACAATCCTGAGTAATACAGCTTTCATACAATTATTTTAATGAACTTAAAATTTATATTTCCAACAAAAATAAAACAGCTTTTCTTTACATTTAACATAAGGGTTCATTCAGGAGGAAACAGGAAATCTCAAAAAACAGAAAATTAACGCCGTAGCATAAGCATAAACTAATAAAATAAATTAAAAATTTAATTTATGTAACTTTTTCTTTTAAAAGTAGAATGAGGAATAAAAGTTGACACATATCCATAAGAGAAAATATATTTACTAATTTCAAATAAGTCTAAGAGCCGGAAATAAGCTATGATATTTTCTTATTAGAAGATATAAATAATACTCAGAATGAATAAGCTGATTTGTTGAAAATATAAGTTGTCAACCTTAAAAAAAAAATCTTAAAGCTTTACTACGGTTAGAAAAACGTATTCTTACTTACGGTTTTCTAAATAATTGAATAAATTTACCATTACAGAAAAAAAGCCGCATTAAGTTACTTTTTGTACTAAAACATAAAATATTTCCTTTCCAACTACATTCTACTTAACCTAGGAATTACAATTTTCTCATTTTATTTAAAAATAATGATATGAGAAAAAATTATATTTCATTTTAGTTTAAACTAATATTTGTAATATTAGTTTATAATTGTCATAAAATAAGTTTTTTATAATTTTAAATTTTCAATTTAATTTATAATTTTTAATTTTTATAATTTCATTGTTTATAAGTTAATATTAGTTTATATATATATATATATATATATATATATATATATATATATATATATATATATATATATATATAAACTAATTTACAACAAATTCTTTCATCGAAAATGAAAAAACAATTTATGAAAAGTTTTTGAAGGAAGCCCATAATTAACATTCTTATCTAAAGCCGCTTAGAATATTATCATTAACACATTCCCTATGTTCAAATATTTTTTTTTTTTAGTTTGAGGCATAACTTTTACTAAATCAACACTTTAGTAACAATGTTACTTTTTAACCAATTTATGAAAATTTCAGTAAAACATTTACTTAACTTGATAAATATTTTGATAGAATACAAAATTAGCAATAAAATTGTTAAAATTATGATAATAATAGAAATTAGTAGGAGCGAACACCTGTTCAATATTTCTATTATTAAGATAATGGTGAGTTTTAATTGTACGTTTGCTTAAAGTCATACTAAGCAAACACATTCTAAATAATTTTAAAAAAATCACAAAAATTGTTTTCATATCATTTTAAAAATCGAATTCACCATTTTTTATTCACCATTTTAAATTATTGGTAAATAACATACATAATATTTGAAAATATCTTCCTGAAAATTAAAAAAGAAATCATTAAAATATTTTTGTGGTTTTATTTATTAGGTATTTACTTTCTGTAACATATCAAATGTTTTCATAAATTAATGTAGTTCTACCAAGAGTTCATTTCTGAATATTGATCAAAATCAAGTACATTTTTAATTGACTTCACCACCAAACAAACTTTTCAATTAATTTTTTAGATTTTTGCAATTTTATATAATATTTAAAATTAATATTTTATTGTTGAATTTTACAATAATAAAGCATGAGGAATCGCCTATATGGGAAACAATTTAGAAATTCGAACCAAATAAAAAATCTAAAAAAATAATTGAAACGTTTGTTTGGTGGTGAAGATCTTCACTGCCAAAATATTCTGTATAAGGTGAATTCAAAGGATACAATTCCATTTCTGATACTTATTTTGTAATAAAGAATCTAAAAAATTAATAGAGTATTTTGGCCCCTCATATTCGAGTGACCAAAATAATTTATATAAAGTTGTTACAAAGGTTACAATTCAATTAGATTTAGTAATTTCTGGTTTGTAGATGAATAATTTAAACTTTTCAAATATTAATCATTTTTGCAATTTTATAATATATTTTAAATTAATTTATTTATTTTTAATTAATTAAAAAATTAATTGAAGCCGCCCCTCAGATAGGATGATCGGCTTTTTATGGTTAAAGGTGATGATAAAGCTGAAATAACTAAAATTATTACCAATACAAGAATTAATTGAAAAATTAGTCGGCTGGCCAGCCATCAAAATATCCTATATAAAGTGAATTCAAAGGGTACAAATTAATTATATTTAATAATTTCTGGTTAAATTTAAACTTTTCAATTTATTGAAAATATTAGACATTTTTGCAATTTATTGAATTAACTAATTATTATTCACAAAAATTAGTCTCCTCGAATTCAAGGTGACAAAATATCCTAATCCAAAGGCGTACAAATCCATTAGATTTAGTAATTTCTGCTTTGAAGATGAAAATAATAGAATATTATTATAACGATGTAGTTTTTTAATGTTTTGTTCAATTTATTTTTGGTGTACTTAGATTTAAAATAATTGGACTTATTGTACTTTTTATTGACATTATTACTCAATTACAGAGGTTGTGAATAGAAACGAGGTCTTTCATTCGAAGTGGCTAATTACCCTATATAAAGTGAATCCAAAGGCTACAAATCCATTAGATTTAGTAATTTCTGGTTTGTAAATGAATAATTTAAACTTTTCAATTTGACATTTTTAAAGACTTGAAGACGGTCCAAGACATGGCGGTAGTCTCTAATTTTAATGACTGTTTGCTCAAGTCTCTATGATGAAATAAAATGAAAATGTGTTTTTACTAATTCGGTTAACAGTTTTGATTACTTTTAAATTTATTTTATGTTTTAAAAAATCGGGCATCATTACTTTCAGCGAAAGATATGATGGGTGATGGAGGTTGTAGATTGTTTATTTTGTTTATTGATGAGATGGCTAATGACACCATGATTGTGTAAATTTTATTATGATGTTTGTTCATCACTACTTTCAGCAAAAGTAAAATATACCATTGATTATTTTGTAATGTAAGCAATAATCATTATTTAATGTCTATAATGTCAGTTTAAACTTCAAAATTATTGTTTTGAAAAAAAATCAGACATCATTACTTTCAGCTAAAGCGGGATGATGAGTGATGGAGGTTGTAGATTTATTGATGAGATGGTTAATGACACTATAATTAAGTGTAAATTTTATTATGATGTTTGCTCATCACTACTTTCAACGAAATAGTCTTATTATAAATTGACCGATTCGCCATATACGTTTTCAGATTATAAAAATAAATATCCCTTGTACGTGATTGATTATTTACGACAGGATGAATCGATAAAAATGGGCGTTATTAATTTGAAAATTAATATTGAAGTTGAAGAGAAATTTAAACCAAATACAATCGCGAATTGTTTATTAATATATGAAAATGTAGTGGCTTACTCACCGTTAACCGGCAAAGTAATTATACAGCCTTCATAAGTAGAAATTTTCATTATTTTTTATTTGCTTTCCCTGAAAGTAATGATGTCCAATTTTAAAATTAATTTAAAAGTGATTAAAACTGTTAACCGAGCACATTTTCATTTTATTTCATCATCAATTTCAAAATATGTTGAGAAAAGGGCGTATCTCGAGAACGGCTGGACTTGGACGAATGAAACTAGTGGCTATTGATTCAAAAAGTTGGAAAGTTCTCTCTCGGTTGAGGCTTTTAAAAATCGCGTTAAAAATCGTCTAGGACGCCCCGTTTTCGAGTTACGCCCTATTTTTAAAGCCATAAAGTGGTGAGGGGAGAATCGACCAATCAGCGCTCGTGAAATAATTGTGAGGTTCTGCTTAAAAGTGGTGGTGTGGAAATTCTTTAATGTATTGTAGTTTCTGCTTAAATGGACAGGGGGGCGATTCAAGCAGAATGTAAACAAAATGTACTACTCTTGGGAACATCTTTTTTTCATGAAATATTGTAATAAGCGTATCCTCTTTTTAAAATATACCTGAATCATCCAAAAAATAATATTTTTCGGCTCGTATCAATCTAGTAGAATATTTTAAATCTGTATCAAATTATAGATGAAAAGTTAACGGTAGTTTAATTTGATTTTGCACTGACTTCCAAAATGCTATTTTCTGTCAAGTAAATTTAATAGAGAATTATTCTTTAACTTTTTAACATCACATTATTATTACTTACTTTTATTTGCAGTTAATACCATCCAAGGTTATAACTGCAGTGATTCAAATTAAAATTATCTTTGTAAAAATTTTTTATAAACTTCACCAGTTGGATGATCATATTTCCAAGAATATCACTGACATTATATGTAATAGTTTTTCAATAAATGCAAGTACGAATACTCACAAATAAAAAAAAAGAAGTTATTAAGGTACTCTATTAATTTATAAAATACAATAACTCAGGCATAAAACAAAATGAAATTCTCGTTTCTAAATTGGCATCCATTTACAATCAATTCCAATCGAATGAGTCAAAAACATACATTTGTTTTACATAGACTACATTCAGAGTTCAATAAAGGTTTTTAGTCTTGAGTGGTACAGTGGTATACAATTTTTCCTGTTTGCAGATTTCTATTTAGTACATTTCAAAAACACAAAAGGCTTATTTGTCTGTAAATTTCAAACAACAAAAAATAAATTGTACGTAAAGAGAAATTATTTACGGTGGTAGCAAATGAAACTGTCTGATAGCGTTCTTCACTATTCCGTCAGAAAAATCTCATTAGAGAATTTGTAAATCTTTATTTTTTATGCAGTTAAATTTTTTAATTACACTTTTCTAACTAAAGTTTTTCATTTTATTTTATTACATAAAATTCCTCAGAGAGAATATTAAACGAATATATTTTTAAACTAAGGTAACATTGTTTATAAAAACAGAACGAGATTTAAAATTAATAACAATTAAACTTATCATTATAATCTCATTCATTATGCAAATTATCTGTGTTTCTATGTACCAGTTTTGGTAAATACGCCATTCCAAAAAACAGAATATTTCTTGTAAGTAGTTTTGCAAATACAAAATTCCCTTTTATTATTACTGTAATAGAAAAATTTCCTCTATTATTACTGTTAAAATAGATATGCTATTTTTCTTAATATGATGGTTTGGTAAGTCAGAAACTTTAAAATAAACATTTTTTTTTACAAAAGTTCAATTTATTTTTTAATACAGCCCCCTTTTAGTTCACTACACTTATTGTAGCTAGTTTATAACTTTTTATGCCTTCTAAAAAATATGATTTGGTCTAACTCTCCAACATACTCTCGTTTCAGCAATATAGGTCATTCGATGAAAATTTCTTTCCACGAAGTCACTTCTTTAGGTTTGGAAACAAAACCGTCAGAATGGAATAAATCTAGAGAATAGGGAGAATGAAAAAGTAATTCGTAAAGTAATTTAGCTATTGTAGCAAGTGAATTCGCAGAAGTGTAAATTGCCGTATGTCGTGGTGAAAGAGCAACTTTTTCTTTCTAAATTAGGCCACTTTTTCTTCAATGCCAAATCGAATCTCTATAACAATGAGTTATAATATTCCTTCGCGATCGTTTTTTCCCTTCTTTAGGTAATCGATCAATATTACACCATGTGCGACTCAGAAAACCGTGGCCGTGACCTTATTAGCTGATGGAGCCAGGTTTGCTTTTTCGTAGCGGGTTCGTTTCGCCCAGTCCAAATTTTTGACTGCTGTTTTTTTAGTTTTCGGCATATAATCATGAATCCATGTTTTTTTTACCGTAATATAACCGCAAAAACTCATTTGGATTACGCTGGTAAACGGTCAAACATTGATTTGAAGCCGTCACACGGCACCGCTTGTGATCAGATGTCAGCAATCTTGGCACCCACCTTGCCGAGAACTTCCCCAGACTCAACCACTCATATATGAAGGAGCAGACTCTCCGTAATACTTTTGAAGCTTTTGTTCTGTTTCCTTTATTTTTTCCTCGCAAATAGTAGTGCTTTATGAGTAAGCGGAATTCGTTTTTATTCATATTTTCTTGATACATCAACTCAAGAGGTGTCAAATATCTAATAATTATCAGAATGACTTGAAATTTGTAGTCAAGCCTGGATAAGACAAGCCTTATAAATGATGGAGAGAAAGTAGCGATTGGAACACCACCTTTGAGAAGTAACTGACTTATCAAATCGCCCTTACAAATGAATATAACTTACCCAACTGAACGAAATGATTATTGTATATTCTTCGTGGACGAATAAAAGATTAAATTAGCTAACAAGGTTCTATTTCCTCTTTACCTGTTGTAAAAATATATTTATAAGTTATGGAATTTATTTAATAAAACTCAGCAAATAAAAATCTATGTAAATGAACAAAACAAGTTCATAAGTTAATGTATTAATATCCACAAAAATAATTACTTACGGTAATTAAAACACTTCAAATAAAATTTATTTCAAGATAAGAAAAAACATGTTTTTTCTTAAATTACTGAGTCTAACAAAATTTTATTTAAAAAAATAAATATTTTCTTAGCAGATTGTTATAAAACTTTCTGACACAACTTATATAATAATTTATTCTTGTTACATTAACCTAATAAAATTTGCGGTAAACTACATTAATTCAACAATTAATCATTTTCCGTTAGAAAATAGAAATAAAATAAGATGATGAAACAAATACTGAAGGGGTATAAAGATGGGGATATCAAAAATGTTAGAAAATAAAATATGAAAATTTCCAAGAGCTATATTTTTTATAGTATTCTCAAATTGACGGCACCGATCGATCATTACATTACAAGTTTTATCCAGTCAATTTCTCTCAATATAAATGTGGTTTCGTGCGGGGAAGAAAGTAATTATCCGGATTGCTCTCTGCTGCTTATGTTTTTCAAACTTGAGGTAAACATTAATTAATAAAATAAGTTACATATAGAAAAAACAAGCAAATAAATAACACTTCTGTAATGACAATGAAGGACTCTTTTGATCAATATATCCCCTGTAATAACTATACCGTAATTAAACTTTCCACAGAATAGAGAAAATAAGCTCAGCTTCCTAAGAAATAAAAACAGCACAATTCAACGAACACAGCAAAAACAACAATATTAATTTGATAGTTTTTCCAATTCAACATATAAAGGAAATATTAATTAAACGAGAATTTTTATTTAATATAACTGTCATTTTTTTTCTTAACCTCGGGGACCATTGTTAGGTATTGCTTCAGAGGATGAGACGAATGACAAGTAGCGTATGAAAATTCCATGCCTGACTGGAATTCAAACCCGGGACCTCCGGATGAAAGACCGAGACGCTATCACTCGCGCCACGGAGGCCGGCCTGTCTACATAACTGTCTAATACAATTCAAGTCTTCTTCTTTAGATATTAAAATTCATAATTTTTTCACACAAATCATTTAAAATTTGCAGAAATATTTTTAATTTTCTATTCAATAATAGTCTTATTCTTAAGTATTTTAATTCCACAAATTCAAATTATATAACTCAAAATTCGGAAAACAATATTTAAATTTTAATCATTTATATTTTTAACCAAAATAAGACTTCATTGTATAAATATGACAATGTGGTTTAAATGTCATAAAATAATACTTTTGTCATTAATGTGACTACGATAAAAAAAATTATTATTTTTTTTTTTTTAATTTAATATATATACATAATAAAAGGTTTATTTTTAAACTTATTAACCAGAGTTCTTAAAGTGTAAATACAGTATGCATTTTTATTTGCTTGTATGAAGTAAAGGAAGAATTGTGATCGCGAAAAATTTCGGTTTCCAATTTTAACGGAACTATCCATTTTGACCATCCCTGAATCCATTTCGACTGGTTTCGGCGTGATATCTGTACATACGTATGTATCTCGCATAACTCAAAATCAATTAGCCGTAGGATGTTGAAATTTTGGATTTAGGACTGTTAAAACATCTAGTTGTGCACCTCCCAGTTGAATGCAATTGACTGAACCAAAAGTGTCCAAAAATGATGTATCACAAGTGGTACTTATTTTCACTGGTTCCAGAGTTATAGCCAAATAATACTTTAATTAATGAAATATTTGGATCTTAGGAGAAGGCACATCGGTTCGAATCAGACTTTATCTCCTCTTTTTTTTTTTAATTTAAATGTATTGATTTATTAATTATTAACCTCTCATTGTAAAAAAAATTACAATGAATAATAATTCAATGATAAAAAAACAATGAAAAAAATATCAGAAGTTTTAAATGAAATAAAATTTTATGTACTTTTCATTCAAAAAAAAAAATATGAAAATGTAATTTAATAGGCGTACAAGAAAGCTAGGTGTTGTCCACATCAGATATTTTATTACATTTTACAGAAATAAATATTTTAAATTAATACACACACACATTTAAATATAGTTCTATTACGACTATTTAATAAAAATATTCATTAGCTACGACAACAAATATTGTGACACACGCCTCCGTTGCTCGGTCTCTCATCCGGAGGTCCCGGATTTGAGAATTCCGGTCAGGTATGACATTTTCACACGCTACAAAAATTTTCATTCGTTTTATCCTCTCAAGCAATACCCACAGAGGTTAAAAAAACTGAGTACTTGAGTAAAAGATCAAATAGTGAAATGTAAGGGCAGAAAAGTTAGGTTTGTTTTTAATTTAGAATAGAAAAAAATATGTATATATTCCAGTATTTCGGATGTTTCATAAAACTTGTGTTAAATTTAGTTTTTAGTTATAAATTAAATTTATCATGATTTACGTAGTATTTTTATATTTTAAGATTTTTCAATAAAGAACAGTTAGAAATATTCTTTAAATATATAAACTGAATTTAACAAAATTTTTAAAATTTATTTATATAAATGAATTATACTATAAACAAATTTGGGGGATATTTGAATGTACTGTTTAAGGAAGTACGGTATATTTTGTTTTTATAAATAATTCAAAATTACAATAAAAATACATCCACAATTTTTTAGAAAAAATCGATCGCAATAAAATCATATGTGTAAGAAGTATGTGTGAATGTAACAGTATAATGTACAGTAGAAAAGTTAAATTTCTGTTGAGAATGGTAAAAGTAGCTGAAAGAGAGAAAGGGTGAGTAAAGGCACAATACGAGTAAACCGGCCAAATAACAGTCGTGAAATCGGAAACCCATCCAGGAGTTTTCCATCCAATTAAACTTCTAACATTCTATATCCCGGCCTGGTTGATCCTTGCCAGCCTCTAATCCTATACGTAAGAGCTGCACGGAATCAAACACCTTTAAAAGTACAGAAAGAAAATAAAGAAAAAACAAAACTAAAATACAAAATTGGCTTTAGATTATTTTAAATAACGGTAATAAAAACTGATGATACTTTAATCGAGTTATCATTATCAATTTCTTTTAAAAATTATAAATTCAACTGAAACTGATCATTTATCTAATAACACATTTTCTTACGTAAATATTTTAGTGCTGTTTTCCAGCAATACTTATAAGCTATTTGTTTTTTTATTGTTCTCTGTTGTTGAACAGTAAATATTTTAAATAAGTTACATGGACCATTTACTTAAAAAATTGCCATGTAGGGTTTATTCCCGCACGTGTAATTTATGATTGCTTGTTATCCTAATTGTTATTCAGGTAATAATAAATCCAATATTATAAAACCAGAAAAAAGTTGATTTTTGTATGAGTTTTTGGAAAAAAATTAAGTGCCATAAACTCAACAGTTGCACGCGACTTGATATGAAATACAAATTACTTTGATTAAGTATAAGAAGATATATAAAAATAGAAAGTATTCCATCCAGGCTTATTAACCAAAACAAGGAATGAAATGGTTTCCCTTTGCCTTCTTTACTGAGCCAAATACTCTAAGGTACATCAAACATGCCAACCCTTTCAAATTGTAGGTAATATTCAGTCGTAAAAATTACACGTTCATTCGGTCCAACAGAGACCGGCTGCGTAATGAACATTATAACTCTGAGAGAAAGCAACTCCAACAGCAGATGCCTGTTATACCTCATATGCTTTACATGCATCACGGACCTTAGGATAAATAGTGTGAAGCCATGGATTTATGTACCTTAATGTTATGAAATGTTGATTTATATACTTGGCTTCAATCTATTAGGGAGAAATTGAGTTTCTATCAAAGCATATTAAAGTGTAGAAGAACTAAACGGAGTTAATCAATATTTTGTTATTATTTCACGTTAAGTATTTTAATAACATTCTGACAAACCCTGTAGTTACATTTTTTAATGTAATTAAAATCCGAAGTCGGATTTTTGTAAAATGTTAAAATGTTTTAAGATTTACGGTATAGTATAACCTTTATCGTAATGTAAAGGTATTACTCGAGTCCTTTAATATTTAATCCATACATATTATTGTTTTAAATAACATTTTAACATGGAGTACGTACATCACTCATTTAATAATCTCAGATCAACAGTTCAAATTACTTTCAACTGATTATTTTATGCCTCAACCGTGGGTAACGTACATAGTTTTAATAAGCTACTTTGTAAATTTCTCTGTAAGATATACATCCGAAAGCAAAGAAGTATTTTAATGGTTGATTTTTATTTTCTTTGGCTTGTAAATAAAAAGATTCATCATTTTCACCATTCGTGAATTCTTTAAAACAATCCTTTATATATATTTAATTTGGATAACAATATACTGCTTAAGTTGTGTTCACTATTATTTAACATCTAAAAAACCAAGTTCGTGGATTTTCACATCGTAAGTTACTATTATTTTATCTTATATTTCTTTCCTCACAATTTTTTAACCTGCAATTTTAAGATAAATATTACTTGTGCAAACATAAGAAAGTAGAAATTTAACTTACAATAAAATAACTAGAATTAATTTTCCAACAAATTACCAGTTTCAAAATTTTATTACCGTGTATGTTATTTTTGTTACCGTGTATGTTATTTAGTATGATCGTTTTTATCAGAATAGTTTCATTAAGAAATATACAATCCCATTCTTAATCATTTCATGCATAAATAATTTTATTTATATTTGTGTTAGATCGTTCAAATACCATCTATTGTTGCAGAAAGAATATTGAAAAAGATGGATATAAATAATCTACGTATATTTAATAAAAGCTTTCATATCGCTTAGAAACGCAAAATATTCGTTAGAATTTATTTAAAATATACGAGTAACAAAGATTTTTTTTTAAGTTTGGTAGGAAAGTTACACGTTGAGAAAAATCTACGAACTGGGAATAATTTGTACAAAATGAGTATTCTCAGTTGGTACATTTTTACGTACTTCAGGGCGAAACGTTTACGTAGAGTAATTCTTTCTTTCCAGATGAAAGCCGGTTGCTTATAAAATTAAAATATTAATTAGCGTGTATATATGTAAACATATTTTTTCTAATTATTTATCTTTGACTATATAATATTTTACCAATTTGTTAAAATGTGTTTTTTCATGTATGATTTCAGTACATAAAAATAGCTATTATGAATGGCTGTTCAAATAAATTAGTAAATAGAAAACGTTCAAAAGCTGTTTACAAATAAAAATCTGAAACTACTTTTATTCGATAAAAGTTTTTACGATATTATTATTAATTATAACATTTATCAATTGAGAGATAATATGAAACCTAACTTGATGTTTCCATAACGTTTTGAAGGGCTTACATCTCTCTCATAAACGTTTCAAATTTAATTCAAACAGGGACGTTAAAATCTATTCACTCACTGTTGGTATATTGGTGACAGTGAAATATTATGGATGATAAAAACACTTTCAACCATTTTTTATGATTATTTTTTTACAATCAAAAGTTATAAAAATATTAAATATGATTATCAACCCAATGACAATTTTTATTTTTTTTATCCATATTTCTTACATAACAGGTAAATAATTGAAGACCTGACTTGGTAGCGACACATTCACTCCAAAGTTACATTTATAATTTTTTAATTTAATTTTTTTTAAATATTTCTATATTTTATGATAAATTTATTTTTAAATTGTTTTATTTAAGAAAAAACCTGTGATACATATGCTAGTAATAATATTATTTGATATACTTATTAATTTTTATAAAATAGATTTATCTTTTGTATTTTTAAGGACTGATAATTTTTCTGTTTTAACCGAGTTTGTAATATATTTTATCTTTCTTTATTTTTTCTGTTTTCAAACGACTTTATTTTATTAAATCATTGACGTAACATCAAAAAAATGTAGAAAAAATGAAAGGTTGTATTTATTTTTGAGTTAACCTATCTGATACTTTTTTTTACCTTATGAAATAGATTAATTTTACTCGTTGTGAGACAAGTATTGTAAAAAAAGAAAAAATACAACTACATAAGAGCGTTTTAATGGATCAGCACAAATAAAAAAAATAATTTTACAAATTTTAATTAATAGAAACTTTAATTAAGAAATTGCGGCTAGGATTTTCTATGCTGAAATATAAATATAAAGTTTTTTTGTTTGTGAACCAAGGAATGAAAATGATGATGCTTAAATTCTTTCGTATTTTAAACACATTTTTGAAAGTAAGAATTTAAAGTAAATTAACCTTTATCCTAAATTAATAAAATACCGACCTCTGTTACATAAATCACATTTTCTTATAGACATATTAATGTGAAATTCATGTTTAACAAATTTGCGATACTATTTTTTTCATAATTTTTTCAATATTAAATTTATAAAAACAGATTTATGCAGTTTTTTTAATGGGAAAATAAGAAATCGTAATCTTTCCCATACCATCAAGAGAAACGTAATCCCACCCAACGTGTAAAATATTAGAATTTCAATGCAGGTATTATATATTAAATTGATGACAATATTGGATCAAAATATATACTATGTTCTCTAAGTTAAAACATAAATATTGAATGAATACAAATATAATTCAAATTGTCTTTTTCTAATTCTATAAGAAATATTAATAATATAAGAATTATAATATTTCATACGAAAACATAAAGTATATAATATACGTTGATTTTAATTTAGATTCCGTAAATTTCAGTGAATAGTGTTACTCATTGTTAAGAGGTTACTAACAGTCATATTATACATTGCCGTTAAGCAATCTTCCTTACAAATTTTGTGTTACAAGAAAAAACTATGAATAGGAAGAAAATGGTGTCTGGTTATTTATCAAGAAATCACAAATTTTAAGAAAGTCATGTACTAGTTACATCAAAACTTTTTATTAAATATACGTAACAAAAAAGATAATGAATGAGGTAACAGTTTACTTTTCACATGAGATACGTTGAAATCGTGATCGTGATAACAAGACATGAAATACAGTTTGATTGTTGTAATTTATTGTAACTAATCAATTCTGTTGTATAACAGTCATAGTTTACTTCACAAAATCAGATTTCATTTCGCACGCGAATTCTTTAAATTTAGAATAAATTTACTGATTTTTTTTTTCAACGAAAGTAACCTAAATAAATAAATGGATAAATTCAATAAAATAAATAAAATTATTTGAATAATAAAACAATCAGTGGTTTATTTTATTTAGAAATAATAGAAGAAATGCTTATTTAAATATTACATCAATTAAATATGTAATACGTTTATAAGAACTAAATTCATAAAAATAAATATTACAAATTACTAATATAAATACGTCAAATTTTGCATAAATTAACTTATGAAAACGACCTTTTCAAGCTTCAATCTTCTCAGCAATAAATTTATTTTAACAAATGCCATAATAGAGGCTCCCAAGGAACTAGAATTTTAATTAGCAAACGAATTTCCTTACCTTCCGATTGATTTGTTATTACAAGTTATATTCTGGAAAATACGGAAGTTGTATTAATTTAATTGGCATTTAAGTTTCTGAAAGCATGTAAAGGAGAACCAGATAATTCATAATTTAAACAAAAATTCTTTTATGTTAAAATCAAAACAATACTACATATTTTAGTATCATTGTCAATTGTAAACTTGTGTAGACTTGTAAGACAGATTGTAAATATTTAATGTATTTTAATACACCACATTTTAGAATAACCTTTTCAAGTCATTTTTTCTGTTTATATATTCAAGTCGTAGCAGAAATTATATAGCATAAAAATATAGATTATAAATTTAAATAAACAAAAGTGTGATGTGATATAACAATTGCTTTTAAGATCAATTTATTTTAAAAAGATGTGATTATAAGATTGCAAAATATTAACGATGTTTTGTCTGTTTATAATTAATTCAAATTTGGATTCTACAAAGAAATTCAAAAAAAGAAGTAACGATAATTTAAACTGAAAATAAAAAATTAAAGAAAACTAAACTAATTTAAAAAATAAATGTTCCAAAATGTCAAATTATAACTCAGATTACAGCTTTAATCCAAACAAATTTCGAGGTTTGAATACAAATTGGTAAAGAGAAGATAAAAGCAAAGTCTAAAAAAATATAATCCTTAAAGTAAGAGAGAGAGTAGGAAAACGAAAAGAGCAATATCAAAAGAAGGGTAAATTTTAACAAAAATATGTAAAGAAATTAAATTAATTTGGGTACAACCGAAAAACCCAATTCAATAACAAATAATAAAATTAGTAAAATTATATTTACTCTCCCAGCATACGAAAAATCAAATTACAAAACATAACATGTAGCCTCTACCCTAACATAATTACCTAAATAATACAATTTTTTCTCTCATTTCTCAATTCCCTCATTTTAAGCACTGTAACATAATAAAATTTTCCTTGGCTAAACAAAGATAAATACAATTTAAAGATATACAATTAAATGTTTTATTCCAATAATAATTAAACGAAAATAAACAAACGCATACCCTAGGCTGTGCTCATTTTAGACTACAAGAGTAATAATTTCCAACAAAATCATTTGTTAATTTAACTTGTATTTTACAAAACATTACCAGAATAACAGATGTAGCCTATATACTGAAATCGCGATGTTATTAAGTTATACATTTAACTTGATTTTTAATAGGAAAGTGTGTAAGAATATTTATTCGTTTTATCTAACTTAATATTTTACAGGTTGAATTCAATAAACCTAATCCTACGGTACTGTTTAATAAAAATATATTCATTTTCTATAATTCTTCTGTTATAAATATACCATTTCTTTTTTTTTTATAAAATAAATTTTGATTAAAAGAAAATTAGAAAAATTTATTTAACTTACGTACTTTGAACTATACATTTAAAATAACTTAAAAGGAAAAATAATCGACAGTGCAATTATTATATCTTAAAAAAAAAATTGATATTAAATGGTGATAAATCTTATTTTATAAAACTAGTTAAATAAGCTGCTAAGAAATATTGATAAAATTCAATAATTTGCTGCTAAATGAACTGTTAGATTCCTTTCGGATTAAAAAAGATGTATTTATTAAAATAATAAAGTAATTTTAAACGAAAACTAAGATACCTTCATAATCATCTAGGAATTCCAAACCTAGAATAATATCATTATTACATAAGTATTCAAATGGAATTCAACTGTCAATATAACTGAAAGTACAAGAAAAATTATATTAACAAGGATTAAAAAAAACTATGTAATCCGATATACTGTAGTTAACTAGTTGCATAAAAGGATGAGATATTATTAACTACCAATCTTCATTAATTAATGGAATAAACAAATAAATTTAAAAAATATGTATGTAAAAACAAATAGATTATCTTGTGTGGGGGGAAGCCAGACTGTCAGTAACGTAAAGGAAAATATTGTATTTCTGCTGTTGATATTTTTCTAATTTTTAAAACGACCTCGGTAATATTGGATAAATAAGAACAACAAACAAATGTTCAAAATGGGCATATCGTCAACTAAATTTTATGAATACTGTTCAGTATAAAGCATATTACAAAAGGAAGGTAACACAATTTTTTTTCATCATTCTTGAAAGCGTTTTGTTATTGCTTTAGGGGTGTAACATGACGTGATATTATGGATCCTGAAAGAGTGCTATTTTTATTGTCGACAAAAAAGTGTAATGAAAAACCTGTCATCCATCTAGAGCGGACATAGCTGAACAGGAGTGACTCTGCATAAGAGAAGTTTCAGTGTGGTTCAAAAATAATAATCATAAAAAAATTTACACAAAATAATATTTTTATTATGATTTTTTTTTTTACAACTATCACTTTTTATTAATAAAAATACATCGACCGTTTTGCTCTTGATACTACACTATTTTCCAGATAAGGTTTTCATCATTAAAAAAAAAGGAAAAAGTAATAATAGAGTATAAATCCAACATTATTGAAGATTGTAATAAACCAGCTAAAAGATAAAAATTACTGCCAATCAAAAGAAATGAAAATAGTAGAAATTTTATGAAAACTACTCAATCAAAAGTAATACTTTTAACTTTTACTGTAAAACATTGTCTAGAATAATCCTGAAAATAAAATAGCAGTAAAAATACTCTTGGCATGGTTACATTAAGATATTGATCTTCTAATTTTATGTAGTAAAAAGAAGCTTAACAATCGCTTGCCTTAGTTATGATACACTCTTTTGTGCTGTGAGAAATATTTAGTGTCAACATATTTCTACCATCATGACTCTCCATTTTACTTCTTTTTTATTTATTTACACTAAAATCTACAGACTAAAGTCTCAATTAGATTTACACAAGTTTTTTAATGGGAAATGGTTTTTTTTTCAGCTATGAGAAATATCAAACGAAACCTGAATTCAAACCCAGATCATTTCAAATGAAACGTTATCACTATCACAGATATCGGTTAATGCAGGTGAACGTTATTATTCTATTCTTATGATAAGGATTTTGAACTTTTCGAATCAAGTTAACTAACTCAGAAGAACGATTTACAATATAATCCATCCAGTTAATTCCTTTTTATTGCATTATTAATATTAAATAATCTTTTTTCACATTTAATCTTCTTAAACTTATTTTAATTTAGAACTTTAACAACTTTTAGTGTTCTTACAAGCTTTTATCTTTATATGTTATTAAAATTTGATGTTAAAAAGTATTAATATTGAAACGATTATTGTTAACAACTTATTGATTAATTAATTCCTAAATCTGCATTTCAAAGAAGTGCGTTACAAAATGTAAAAGAGGTAATGTAGTAATTGCTCATCTTGTTTGCGTAACTCTTCTTTTGATGTATTCTCTGTTATATCCAGCCTTTTGTTATTCAATTGTTTCAGAAACAGAATTCTTCAATTATAATGCAGCTTCTAATATATTTAGTACACCTTAATTATGTTTTCTGTAAAGGTTTATTTCGTTATCTTGCTACTATTGTTTTAAAATTGCAACTGTGCTACTTATAGTTGTAATTAAGTTCGGCAAGAAACCTTTTGGCAAGGAGCTGAGTTACAAACTGATGCTAATTTATGAAATGATAGAAAAAGACAATGAAAAAGAGAGGAGTTAAAAATTGGAATCCGATTGTCAAGCGTAAAAAACTCGTTGAAGATTTTACTAAAAAATATGTCCGACTAATGTTAAGGTTAGGGTTTGTTAATGTGTGTGAGTACTAGTTCAAGACCGAACCAGATCAGTGTATTGCTCCTTGATATATCTCACAACCCCCATTCTTTTGTAGGTTCTAATTAACAAAACGAAAAAATAAACTATTTTAAATATCTGGAGACTAAGAATGTCATTGAAATCAATGAATTTTTTATAACATCAAGCAGGTTTGAGGGCAGTTATCTAGGTGAAATACATTATTTAAGTTATAAATTACTAAAAAAAATCATAAATCAAGAACTGTACCTAGTAACATAATGTAAAACAACTTCTTTTAAATTGTTTAACATATAAAAGATTTAAACCTAATTTCAAAATAAAACATAATTATTAGAGATCTTATTAAAATGAATTAAGTATTGAGCCCACGATTATGGATAGTTTCATTTTACAGATAATTTCAACTTTTGAGGTAAATTTTGAATATTACATTTTTTTCATTTCTATTTAACTAAATTTTCCTTTTCATGTACGAGTAAGTAAGATGAAATAACTGCGAATTTTAAACAAAGTGTGCAGCAATACACACAGAGGCACACACACACACACACACACACACACACACACACACACACACACACGCACAAGAGCCAGAGGATAACCTCAATTCCACTAATGGAAGGGCAAATGCTCCTTTGTGGCAGTTTTAAATTGGGAAGTGGTAGCCGCCGGACTAACTGGAAACTAGCAAGCAGAGGATGAGCCGTTTTTCATTCCGCCAGCCGCGTACACATCTGCCGTTTGCCGCATCGAACAAACCTTCCTTCACGCTCTTCTCTCATCACTCACCACCCCTAAAGAGGCACCCTGACCGTTATTCTAGTAGACCGTTAGTCGGCAAACCTTTCTTGCTCTCTCAACATCTTGTAAACTTAAATTTTGGTAAAGCTTAACTACTTAGGCCTAATTCAGATACAAGCTCATAGTTTATACAAATAGTTCAAAGCACCAACACGTGATCATGTAAGATTATAAGTAACCCAAAGAGTGGTACAGTGCGTGCATGTACTTCCTTTTTCATCTGAAAGCAACAGGGTACAAAATAATTTTTTGAATCTAAATAATTTACATATACATCATAGTTTACTCTCGTACAATTGTTATATGTAATGGGAAATGTACAATATAAGTTTTTTATAATACAAAATTTTATTAGTCAGCAAATTTTTATGAAACTAGTTATTTTATAATATAGAAAAAATAATTTCATATAATTTTTTTCCTTTACTGAAATCGTTTTACTTCTAACTGACACACTCATGTATCTAACATTGAAACATTTTACAAGTTTTTTTTAAGATTCATGATAATTTTTCACGAAACTGGATGTAAAATTAACAAATTTTCTCTAATTTGTGGTTATTATTTGCATAAAAAACGGACTGCCAGGGAAAATATAATCTTAGACAATTTTACTAGTACGAATCAATAATTCCAATAATTACTGAGATAAAACTATTAATTGAAAAATAACACCCAAGATATTCCAATAATAAAAGCGTTATAATATAATTAAAATTTCTAGAATGTTGTATGTAATCTTACTACCCATATCTTATTACGGTGGGTTGAGAAATATCACTTTCAAGTAACAAGATTATTATTCAATCTCCCATAAATTTGGGAAAAACATTCTCTAATACAGGGAACAGAAGAGATAGGTAAAATAATTTGTATAAGTTCATCTATAATCAATAATCAGAGGAAATTTGCAGTTAAAGATAAATATTAAGATTCCTACTTAGCGAGAAAATTCTCTAAAATAAATTACAGTAGTATTGGTTAAATAACGATACAAACACCACAGATAAAAGAAATGATGATGTAAACGTCTCTCTGATGTGATGATTTAGATCTTAAATTATAATCATTTGCGGCCATCCCGTCCTCATATTTTCGCACAATTTGTCACAAAAGGAATATTCTGTTAAAATAGAGTTCAAAGTTATTAAAATAATTATAAAAAAATTTATGAAATCAATTCTTTTATTCTCAAAATTCATTATTCGAGATTTATCTTGAAATGAATACTATCCGCAATAGCCTTTTTTTATATTTATATTTCACAATAACATTTTTTGTTATAATATAATAAACCTCATAAAGAGTTAAATCCAGAATCTGAAAATGTTTCATCAATATTTTTTTAACCGCACATTTTCATTTGTATATATCATTTCACGGGTGAGTGGATATATGTAACTGGGTGAGTGTATATATCATTTCACTATTTTTTTAATGTTATCTATATTGAGATGGATAAAATTTATATTAATGGAGAAGAGGAAGAGAAACAACAGATTTTCAATTCATATAATAATTATTATTATTGCAAAGCATCCTAACAAACAATACAATCAATCTTATTCTTGAATCAAAGACTAAATGCATGTTTTTTTTATTATAAATATTTCAGGAACCTGTCTAACAAAATTGATCATATTTTACGGATTGTCACTATAATTTTATTATAATCAATTCTGAGGGAGATCATAACAAAAATGTTTAAAATTAGAAAATTCATACAAAAATGATACGATAGTAATTTAAAAAAACAATTCCCTTTCGGCACGCCGGAAGGCGGAGGTAGATTTCACCGGTGCTAAGTAGGAGATAAAAATGACTTCCGCCTTAAATTTTAATAAAAACTTCAAATTTTCTCAATACAATGGTTTCATGTGAAAAACGTTTCAAATGTTTAGCATACGACAAGCTTCATCTTCTTATAATTCCAGCAAAGTTTGGTCATCCCTTGTCGTAAAGGGTTGGTCATATCAAAAATTGTTTCAGACAAAAGTTTTAGGTAATGTTTAGATGACTAACGACCACTTTAAACCGATTCGATACTGTGCTTATTAAGGGTGGTATGGTTTTTTTTTGTCTTCGAAACCCAATTTTTCCACTCCCTGTGCCAATGGTTGGTAATATCAAAAATCTTTACATAGATACGTTTCAGGCCCTTATTCGAAGAATAGTAGGAATTTTTAACGAATACTATATTTTACTTAATAAGAAAGTTATAGCGATATTTTATTTTTTTTTAAAATCCCCCCCCCCCACCATTTTCACCACCATAGTCCGATTTTTCCCATTAACGAACTCGAACGAGATTTTAGGTCGCTATATTTTATGTATCAATTTGTAAGTGATTGGCGCAAAATTACGGTAGTTATCGTGTCCACAAGAAAGTGAAATATATATATATATATATATATTAACTTTTGAACTAACCGTAGTTTTGGGGTCTGGGTATGTAAAACGCGAAGTTATATATATATAATATTCTAGTTAAAAGATTTGTATTATTTTTTTAAATATTTGAAATGAAGCTATAACAAAATAAAAACGGAAATTTGAATACAGCAAATAGAAAATCAAATGTACATATGCATAATTGCTATTAAGATGCTGGTGAAATCCCGAACACGATACCCTTCGATATTTGATATTTTTTTTTTTTTTTTTAATGAGTAATGAACTTTAAAGATGATAATTAAATCTGTTGATAAAAAATCACTGTAATTGGTATCAAATGTAAAATTTCTGTTTTTGCCAATTCATTTTTTGTCGAATACAGAGTTACAGTCACAAGTGTACACAAAAAGGTTTCAACAAAACCCTACAACCATCATTGCTAAACAAAAGATCTAAACTTTTTTTGCTACAACCCTATTGTAGTACACAAAACAGAACTCACTTTTAAAAAGTTTGTTACATATTCTTTAAATCTCAATTTTTCATCTATAAAATCTTTCGATGAAATTAATATTGAACATATAAATTTCCAAAAGGAACGTTTTCCAAATGGGTAATCCAAAAGTAGAGTATGCAAATCAAAAATTAAAAAGTTAGCCTTTCTCAAACGTTAATCCAGCAAATTCGTCCAGCTATTCTTCTGTAATGTCTTAGGAAATAAGAAAAATAAAACTGTCTCACTCGCTTTAAATAAATCATATATGTTTAAAAAAATCCGATTTTTGAGTTAATATCAAAGAAACCTACAATTATATCACATTATTTTAATACAGACAATATATTTAGATTTAAACAAAAGCTTTGTTTAAAAAGTAACCAATTTATCAGTTTTTTTTTAAAATGTCTCATTTTGAGAATGATATAGAAAAATATAATTGTAACTTAAATGTAGAATAGCAGCGTAATAGTATAATTATTTAAAAAAGTAAATATACAGATTAAGTACTAAATGAATATTTAGTTGATATAATAGAGGAAATGCAGTATGAATAAAAGGATATATATTATAATCTAATTTTCTGTTATAAAATTATTTTACAACGTAAAAAATGCGTATATAACTAAATAAAAATTTTTTTAAATTAAAGTAAAAATATATGATGGAAATAAATGTCGCGGGCAAATAGGATTCCTTCTGGTAATGCAAATAAGTCTCTTCTAAAAAAAAAATATGCGAGGTAAAAGTGGTAAAAATACATTCGGTATAAAATTCAACCGTAAGGTGTATAATTTGCAGGTATCCTTAAATAAAATAAAAATAATATTAACAATAAACTAGAATTAAGTTTTTAAAAGGAACGCGTTTGCTTTTGAAGTATCTGGGAACATTATTTCGGATACATTAAGCCAGTAGTAATAATAACAAAGAATGCAAATCAACGTAATAACTGACTCAAACTTATGAATAAATATTGTAGCACGCTATTAAAATACGACAAATTACTTATGAATAAAAATTACTTTCTTAATCATGTCTAACCTATAGCCTTATTGAAAAATAGCCATTTAGTATATATTTTTATTTAAACTACGATAATATTTCAAAAATAAATTTATTAATACAAAAAAAAAACTTAAAAACAGTGAAGATTTAACATACAAAAAAATTAAGTTTAACTAAATTTTACTAAAATTCTAAAAATAAGAATTTTTTGAATTTGCCAAATTGGACGCCCTTTCACAATCTTATTTATATTAAAAAATAATCTTACGATTTAATTTTATAAGACTACTATTATTTCAGTCAAGCATGTAAAATTTTAGATGTACAAATATTTTTAACAATTATTTCAATTTTTGTATTTAGGAAATTGTCAATTAAACAATATAAATGGGTTTTTATTCTCTTTATTAATGAAATATTTTTTTTTGATTTAAATGAATAAGGATTAATTCTTTTTGAAAGCATAAATAATTAAATCATTTAATATTATTGAAATTCTTTTTTGAAAATATTTGAAAAAATAAACATTTTTGAGTGATACGTAAAAAAATTTAAGAAGTAACCTAAGTAATAAAATTTCTAGTATTGCGATTTTTTAGTGATTAATCCCGTTTACACTCCTAAATCTGTTTAGCGAATTTTAAAAAACTTTAAATAAACAAAAAAAAAGATTTGAAAGACATTTCCAAATTTAATTTGTTTGATTGAGGTAGGTAGGAGAGATGAAATTATATATATTAAACAAGGAATCCTTAAAACTCTCAAATGAAATTCTAAACTACAGGATTCCGTATGAAGATTTTGACAAATCTATAAAAAAAAATTTTTTTTAACAGAACTATTTATTAATTGTAGGGATACTCATCAAATGCACGATTACCATTTTCAGATGTAATATTGATAGCAAACTGGAGTAAAAGTTGATTTTTAACAAGGCATTGTTATATTTCGTAACTTTCAGCATCTTTTCCCGATATTTACGTAAGATTTGTAGGGAATAACGCGGTTTTACCTTATTTTTATGAGAAAAAAGTTTAAAGATTGTCATAGTATTGAAAATCAATATATTCTACAAACTTTATGTTAGGAAAAGTTTAGAGCCAGAAGTGTTTTCAAAGAATTCAATTCCACTTTGGCAAAGCTGCTGTTTACTGGGACTAGTCTTCAAATAACGGACTGCTGATGCAGTAAGCACTTTTGTCTGGTTCTAGTGAGTCTTTCACGAACAAACAAACAATACCTTGTAAGAATGTTTTACTGAATGAATTATTCTTGTTCTTATCTGTTTTCTCTGCACCATTATGTATCTGTATTACATCTCTCTCTCTCTCTCTCTCTCTCTATCTGTCTGTGTGTGTGTTGGCAGGCGCGGATATATTTATAATGTACACTTTTTATTTTTAAAAATACACAAACACATTCATGGAAAACACGTTATTCGAGGAAAATGGAAATAGAAATATTTGTGATAAAAGCTGAAGAAATACTTAATAGGAAGAAAAAGGCAAAAAAAAAACAGTAAAATAATTTATTGGTTAATAGGTTGTAATAATAAAACGGTTCCGAGTATGATAGCTGTATGAAATGGATGTATTCTGATACTTTGTCTGATATCGGGTTTACACATTTACTTTACGTGTATGGACATAAGGTCAAATGAATGTTCAGATCAAGTGTAACGTACATTTTACCCTACAAAAATACAGATATAAATCTTCTGAAATCCTTCCAGTTCTTTATAACTGATGATATTCGGGCATTTGACTGTAGAATGAGCAAAACAACTGAAATACAATGAAGAATTTCTCAAAAATTTATTATGAATTTATCTGATGTCTTCTACAATGAGACTGCTAGGATCAAGATATTTTTTATAGCGGATAAAGTTAAGTACGTTCCTACTCAAATGTACTATGATTACAACAACCGGTGTTTCCAGTATAGGAAGTCCTAAGAAATTACATAAATTTATCTACTTAATTATTTGAGATATAATAATCGGAAAACTAAGAAGAAAAAAGAGGCAGAAAGCAATTTGAAAGCAGTTCGGGAATAGTATGTTCAAAACGAAGGGAAAAGTACATATCTTGATGTTCTTGTACAACTCCTTGTGGTATAAATGAGCATCAAGCTGAATGTCGTAGTTATTGAGTCCGGATTATTGCTGATCCGGAGTAACAGTACAAGGTGAAAAGATGAAGATGCTACAATTTGCTGATGATATAGTAATTCTAGCCGAAAGTAAAACGGATTTAGAAGAAACAATGAACGGCATGGATGAAATCCTTCACAAGAACTACCGCATGAAAATAAACAAGAACCAAACGAAAGTAATGAAATGTAGTAGAAATAACGAAGATGGACAACTGAATGCGATAATAGGAAGAGAAAAGAATATGGAGGTAGGAGAATTTTGTTATTTGGAAGTAGAATTACTAAAAATGGACGAAGCAGGAGTTATATAAAATGCCGAATAGCACAGGCGAAACGAGCCTTCAGTCAGAAATATAATTTGTTTACATCAAAAATTAATTTAAATGTCAGAGAAAGAATTTTGAAAGTATACGTTCGGAGTGTCACTTTATATGGAAGTGAAACTTGGACGATCGGAGTACCTGAGAAGAAAAAAATAGAAGCTATTGAAATGTAGTGCTATAGGAGAATGTTAAAAATCAGATGGGTGGATTAATGGGTGGACAAATGAAGAGGTGTTGCTGAAAATCGATGAAGAAAGAAGCATTTGGAAAAATATAGTTAAAAAAAGAGACAGACTTATAAGCCACATATTAAGACATTCTGGAATAGTCGCTTTAATATTAGAGGGACAGGTGAAGGGAAAAATTGTGCAGGCAGGCAACGTTTGGAATATGTAAAACAAATTGTTAGGGATGTATGATGTAGGGGGTATACCGAAATGAAACGACTAGCACTAGATAGGGAATCTTGGAGAATTGCATTAAACCAGTCAAATGACTGAAGAGAAAAGAAAATTGAGTCCGGCATTAAAATAAATATCCATTCCGTCAGTAGGATCATAATACAATTTATATCACTGATCATCTTCGAAATGGGTCTGTACGTAATGGACATCCAGCCATCCAGTATTATGACAGCTAATTGGAAGATTAAAGAAAACTGAAACCAAATTGTAAGGTTACAGATGACAATTGGTTTACCGGTTTTCTACATGATGAAAAATTGTTTATGAATTAAAAATATTATATATGATTTAAAATTGAAAGGCAGATACTATATTGTTTATCCATTTGTAGAATTCAGATGTGATGATGTCTTTTATAAGAGAAGCAAAAAAAATGTAATTGCTAATCACATTTATAGTATATGACGATACAGTGCTTAAAAGTTCTCAACAGAACCTTATGTTGTGTTCATTTTGTTCCTTTTGTTTACAGACGCAAGTTTTCATGCAAAAGCAATCAACTAATGTATATCCAAAGACATAGATTGGAATGTATGATAGATTTTAACAAGTTAGGTGGGTCCTTGACAGGAACGAAAAAATGGTTTTAGAATTGGCATGTCTATCTTAGAAATATTACCAACTATACTCTAGGGAAAGTCGTGTATGAGGAACATGAGCTACTGGAAAGGTATCTCAGCAGGAGCGTACAATTACGATTTTAGCGTAAGACTTGTCCGTCACTATCAATCACTCTGTAATGAGCATAAAGTAAAATTTATTCGAAGTTGCAAGGATAGTATTTTCAGAAATACCACAAAACCTTTAATTCGGTATTATTAAAATAATTATAATTGCATGATTTTCTTTATTCTTACGTTATAATGTATATTATCATTTTTTGCATTATTTCAAAGCATAATTTTTAACAGTATTATAATTTTTAATTATAATACTGTGAACATCACAGTTAGCTTTTACTAGTAATTAAAATGTTTATAAAATAAACAAAATTAATAAATATATTTTATTAAATTTTCGTTTTTACTTTGACTTAATTTTTTTTATGTAGCCAATTTGAAAACGTAGTAGTAACGTTAGTTGTAAATGAGAGTTTACATAATATTACGAATAAATTTCATTACTAAACAGTGTATGGTTGTTTAAATTGTCCTATAAATTACCACTTTCAATTGGATCAGTTTTAATTTATAAAAATCTCGTTATTTTTTAATTTTGCGCGGAATACTAATAAGAAGTTTCTAAATAATTTTAGTATTCACAGTTAAGAATTACCAAAGGTATTAACTCTTAATTTAGCGCCAACTTTAAAATGTCAAAATATAACTAACATTTACTATATGTGTTGCATTTAAATTTAAAATACGGATAGACTGAAATAAAATGCCTAACAATAAGACTAAACATCCGTTCTTAAGAAAACCTGAAAACCTGCTTCTTGAAAAAATGGGATGCAGCCTAAAAGTAAACAAAAGAGAACGATATAAAGGTACCGACCCTGAGCGTTAACTAAGTATCCCTCCGAAATATGCGGTATAGTTTAATATCAACAGTTTTTAAACTAATCTATTTATTTTACCGCCAAACAGTATTTTGAATATCGGATATCAAAAATCGATAACAATCGAATACTAAGCAATTATAATGACAAGCAAAAAAAAAGCTTCAAGTAGATTTTATAACTTTTCCTTAAAGAAAAGACCTTCAATTTAAACGTGTGAAAAGAAATTACTAAACGACCATTAAAGAAGATTCTATAAATTAAAATAAAAACCATCGAAATCGGTTCATTTGGTACAAATTAATGTTTGAACATACGATTAAACAGAAATTCCATATTCTTTAATTAGACTTAGTATAATTAAATTTTTTTTCGGAACGAGAAATTAAAAATATTATTCTGATCCACTGTAATCCGTTTTAACATAGGTCATTTAATAAATATGGGAGCAGTCATTCATTCATTTATAAATGAGCTGATGGATTGAAACGTGAGAATTATTCACATGCCAATTAGACGTTTGAAAATCAAGTTGTAATCCTGACTAACTACTTAGATTTTGTTTACAAAACATACTAATTAGTAGTTATTAATGCTTCAGCTGCCAAACGCGTGCACCTTACTTTCTGTAATAATTCTCTTCCTCCTAGTAGCTAAAATCTATTTCATAATATCACGGTGATAAATCCCTCCGTGGCTTAGAATTTATCCTTAAGGATATGTAACAGTATAATACTTCAGTAACTGCACTCAGTAATTAATTATAATTTTGTTACTTTATTAATTCAATTCGTAGTAAGCTAAATTATTACATATAAACTTTTTGATACACGTTATTAAAGTATACAATTTTATCAATGTAATAATATCTAACATAAACGTAATAAAAAATTAAAATTTTTAAATTAACTTGTTATTTTTTTCTAAGAGCAGGTTGAAATAAATGCTGAAATATAGCTGAAATAAATGCTAAATGGAATATTTGCCTGTATTATAATGTAAGCAAAGAAATTTTTTTTTAAATCTATTAAACAATGTTGATTTTTGAAAAATAAATGATAATAAAAACCATACAAAAGCCATAGGCAACCGTATAACATTTCTAGTATTAAAATTTCAGTTAAAAATCTTGTACGTTAACAATATAATGTACGTTTAAATCAGATTTAACAAGCATGTTAGTTTATTAGCTTATTTTATATTTATCTATAGAAATACGGATTTATAAAAACTTTTTATTTTTTCTGACAATAAATTTTCAAGTAAGATTAATTTTCAAATAAACAAAGATGGAATACAAAAAGGAGGTGGGGTGGGATGTGTAAGGAAATAATTTTGCCAAAGAAAGCTTGAAACAATTAATATTATATACTGCAAATGTACTCGGGAACTTGAATTTGCCAAAAAAGGGGAAGTATTTTTATTTATTAAAAACTTTTAAATTGTTAGTCTATGAAAATCTAACGTCGCACATGAAAAAACTACGAGCTTATTAAAACATCATTACTACTCATCTACAAGAAAAACTAACACTTTGTTAAATAAAATAGCTATTATGATTGAGCGTTATGCATAACTAATTTAGTAAATATTTCTTTTCCCACCGGGTTGGTCTAGTGGTGAACGCGTCTTCCAGTCGAGAGTTCCAGCGTTCAAGTCCTAGTAAAGCCAGTTATTTTTACACGGATTTGAATACAAGATCGTGGATACCGGTGTTCTTTGGTGGTTGGGTTTCAATAAACCACACATCTCAGGAATGGTCGAACTGAGAATGTTCAAGACTACACTTCATTTACACTCATACATATCATCCTCATTCATCCTCTGAAGAATTATCTAAACGGTAGTTACCGGAGGCTAAACAGGAAAAAGAAAGAAAGTAAATATTTCTTTAGAAATTTATTTTAATAAATTTAATGTTTATTGATCTGTAAAAAAATATTTTTGGTATATTTTTAACGTATCCAACATTAAATTATATAAAAATAATTGAGTTAATCAACGAATATACATCAACTTACTGGAATATATCTTGAATTCTTCCAATTGACAAGCTTCCTGTATTATTTACAATTTTATATTATATTGACTACAATTTTGTTTTTTTAAAGAGATTAGAATAACGAAGTACACAAAAATCTGACAAAAAGGTAGTAAATAGAAGAAAGAAACGATGAAAAAGGTGATTGAGGTAAATATTGAAAATTTCATAATTAATAAATTATAATAGTAATAAATAAGGTACTAATAATATTTATAATAATAATAATTAATAATAAATGAAGTACTACAGAAATAACGATTCACTGCATTCAAAAAGAAGATAACAGTTCAAGTATTTTGTTGCAGTAGAAACACAAGTTAACTGATATCAAAGGAAGTGAAATTTAAAAAAGATTTAAGAGACTTTTCATTATATAATCTTTTTTAAGTTGAGAATAGAATCTTCTGGTGGTAATTTTAGTTCTATGTAATTTATCATTACACAGAACTAAAATAAACTTAATTCACGCTAAATATGACGAAATTATTTTGCAAGTTCGTAATTTAAAATCACTGAAACTGTGAAATTATTAACTATGAATTTCCTAATTTAAATATAAAATATTTTTAATATTAGCAGAACTGTAATATTACATTAACAAAGTTCACTTTTATGTTTGTTTACGACCTCATATGTGAAGCTGTATAATTTCTTAAAATATATTATTATCGGAATAACAGTTTAACTAATCTTCTTCCGGCTCACTCCTTAAGACCGTGACAGTAATGGAACCTCAAGTGCAATTGTTTGTAGGTTGTCTGCATAGCAGCTCTGTTATTATAAGTTATATTTGGGTATTTTTCGTTGTTACTTATGGTTTTTGATTCCTTGAGACGGCTGCGTGGCTTCCTGCCTACTGGTGAAGAGATGAAAAAAAGGGTGGTATGTCCTTCACGGATGTTTACCATATGAAGGAAGGATGTACCAGAAGTGGAAATTGGTGCTGTAGGACCCGCAGGAACGCTTTCGTCACGGAAGAGATGCTTTCAACATAATCTGATGCTTCTCTTGCGTGACTTTAAGGAGTTGAGAACTTTCGTTAAGCAAATCACGACTTGAACTTATTTCAGGGTGTTTTGGATGCGGTAACTCGGGAATCATAGACGGGACTTTCTACCCGTCTGACGATGACGGAGAAGACTACTCAAGCATACCATATAATCAGCGATGTGGCGTCACAGACCCCAGATGGAGGCTTGGAGCGTTCCGTGTCCTGGACACTTGATGAACTTCACCGGGCGCTTGACAGTGGGGTGATGGACGCGGATATTGATCGGCTGGTCCTGAGAGGCTGGCCGGAAGACGTTTTCCAATCCTCTACACTAGTACAGAACATTATTGATGTGGCGGAAGGAGTAGGGTCCGAGTGGATTTTGAATGTGGCTACTGACATGTGCCGATTTATCCGAAGACCCAGTAGATCCGGGACTGGCTCGCGCGGGAAGGCTGAAGGCGGGTTAGGTCCTAGCTGTGCAGTCTTCTTCCCGCGATTTATCTGGAGAAGACTGCGGCGGGCACAATTGATCGTTACCAGACGGACTACACTATTAGTGATGATGATACGGTGCTCGGTGACTGTGGTGTGGCTACAGTCTTCTGCAGATCAGTTCCACGTGTGTTGCACAGGAGGTACGAGATCACCCGGTCTGGTTTTCTGGATCTTCAGTGCGTTCCGGTCAGATTTTACGGCGCTCTGTAGAGTACGTATCCAGGCGGATGGAGACGAAGCACTTTGTTCATCTCTTCAGTTTGATATCAGCTCAGGCATCTAAAGGCAAGAAGATATCGCAGGGTCCACCGACTACCACGGTTGTAATTAAGGCAGAGGGGAAGACCTATACGAACCTCCTCCACTCCGTAAAGGGTGCGGTGTCGCCAGGAAAGACGGGAGTTCTATCCGCAAGGCAGGGTCAAGAAAAAGGCTTGCGTATCTTGATACGTGCTGACGCTGGTGTTGCAGAACAATTCACCAGAGACATGTGGAGAAGGTTGAGGACACCACTGCGGCTTTAATTGGGAAGGACTCATGTCGTCAAGTACTTAGACGTATTTACAACGTGGGATGAGTTTATGTAGGAACTTCATAAAGTCATTGGGGAGTCAATATCTGGAAATTCTGTCTATGCGACCGGCCTACGGGTTAACACAGATGGTCATTTTGGCCGTTCCACCTCTTCTTGCGGGAAAACTACTATCCGACGGGCGCATCCACATTGGCTGGGTGGCTGCCAGGTGACTCGATCTGCCTCAGATGATCTTTGCTTTCGATGTTGAGGTGCAGGGCATGGGGCCAAGTTTTGTCTTGGTCCAGACCAAGTGGTCATTGTTTTGGCTGTGGTATAGTCGGCCACGTGAGAAGGGACTGCACACAGGAACCTCGCTATCTGTCATATAGATCGTACGGACATGCACCCGGAGGCCGAGGATGAATGGTGGTCCCATCTGCGCCAGCGCCATGAACATGAACACAGCTGTGCTGTGGTATCTGCAAGGGGTAGCCTCATTCGGGTAGGCTCCGGCGTCTCATCTTCGATGATCGGGTGGGGAGTCTCTTACAGTGCTGTTGGGAGGAAAGTAAGGCCGTAGTCCCGGCGGGTATCCCTTTACGGTTCCCCGTTAGAGGCGATGCGTTAAAACCGGAGTCCTGGCTAAGGGAACCCTTTGGGATCTCCTCATTTGAGGCATGGCAAGCAAGGAAGACCGAGCCTTGTGCCCTCCGAGGTAGTTTGAGGAAATGGTACCCCTTGGAGCTGAACTTATGCTTAGTCGTGAATCCGGCTCCATGGGGCGAGGAAATCGGCGGAGAAAAAAAGTACAGTTTTTGATATAAAATTCTAATCGAGATAAAAATTTGAAATTTCCATAAGAACTGTGAACATTTCATTAATATTTGTTTTAATACCCATTTATGAGATATATTTTATCTTGATGGGAGTTTAATAAGGAAATGTAAGAATTGTATCAAAAGAATTCTAATAAGAGGCCTATTATCAACTAGCGCCTTGCACCGTATTTCTTCTTTAAAACGGAATAAAATTTTAACACTGCAGTTAAATGAATATTTTATACAGAAATTTCTAAGAAAAATTCTCGAGAAAATTTAATCAAATAAATAATTTAAATTTGTTTTCTCCATTAAAATTAATTAGTTATTTAAAAATTTGTTACAAAACATATAATGTTAAAATAATTCAAAAAAAAAAGTTAGTATTTATTATGAAAAAAATTACTAATCGGCGTGTTAGGTTTTTTTTTGACTAATGAATTAATTCTCCACAGAAGTTTACAAAGGGATTTGTACGTGGAAACATGAATATGAAAATTTATAGCGTGTGAAAAATGCCATGCTTAACCGAAATTCGAACCCGGGACCTCCGGATAAAAGACTGAGATGCTACCATTCCACCACGAAGATCAGCAAAGTTTAGCATAATTCACTTATTTATTCTTAAAAGCACAAAAAGTGCTTTTAAGAATAAATAAGTGAACACACACACACACACACACACACACAGAGAGAGAGAGAGAGAGAGAGAGAGAGAGAGAGAGAGAGAGAGAGAGAGAGAGAAAGTTAAAATATTAAATGAACCTTAATGGTTTAATAACACAAATTTATAGTCCCTTAATTTAAAAATAATTGCAACAATTCAAAAAATAAAAATGTAAAACGAAATACCAGTGTATTTATAATATAAAGACTAAATTGTGAGTGTATTCGCCCTTGGACTCATAATACTTCCTTCATTTCAGAAAGGAATCTAGTTTAGCGGTGAAAACAGAGTAAATGGAGGGTAAATTGAAAATGATCTTTATATTTCAAACTAAAGTCACGTCGCAAAAATTTGTAACAATATATTTCAGAAAATCTATTTAAGCTCCCTCAAAAAAAGTAGCACACCGAAATGATTTCTATTAAAACGAAAGAGAATGTTAACAAAAGCAAAATCTCATCATAAAAGTATTTTTTATATTACCTAATGATACAAACCTGTTTCATTTACAAGTTTTTATTACTATTATTAAATATGTGATGTATATGTGATACATATGAATATATATATATATATATGTGTGTGTGATATTTTTTTTTCTTGCTGCTGTAGAACAAGAATTTACAATCGGTTTCTCCCGGCGAAACCAGAAGTAAATAATACGTTAAAATATCACATGATAAAGGCCTTCCAATGATGACCCCCCACGAAAACAAACAGTAAAAAACTATAAAATTATAATTCTAAAATTAATTAGAGACGTCCATGTTACCTACCATATTTAAATATATACTTTATACAAACTAAGATCCAAAAAATACTCATTATGTTAAAAGCACTATCATCGCTGGGTTCTGTAACTTGTCCAACATATGGACCACAGTAACCTACATATTCAGTTAGCACGATGTTTATTATCAGGTAAAAGATAAACACAGATAGCTGTAAGAACGAATGAAAACAGCGTTAAAGAATTATAAACAAACATTAATAGCTTTATAACAACAAAAATAAGCGTTAAACAATAGTAAGCAAAAATATAACAAGTAGTAGTACCGGAAAAAGAACATACAAGAAAATAGAATATCTTCAACGACCATCACTAAGGTCAAGTGCATGAACCCTTTTCACGTCTAATGTAATCAACGCTATCTAGCAAGTTCAGTACAAGGGGATTTACATGTTTATTTAGCCTAATCATGTATTGAGAACTGAAACGGTCAAGCTCATCCAAAACGTATGGGATCTTCAGGTATTGAAATATATCAGAATTCCGACGAACCAAGGCAGTTGGGTCATCTTTCTCAATATCTTGTTTTGTAATTTTTGGATCACTTTAATTTTTTTGTCACTAGTCGTCTCTCAGAGCTGAATTTCATATGTCCATATCGATTTCAAGAAGGTCTTGTGTAAAAAGGCCTTGTTAGAGAGAGATAACTAGAATCCCAAATATATACGCTTGAATTTCTGGTCAATATGTTTCTCCTTCTCCAACACATGCTTTCTCCACATCACACGTCAATCTAAGCGTTAACTCATAAAACACTAGTTTTATGAGGTATTTCGACGCACTGGAGCACCATCATCTTCCTAAAATCTAATGATGTTAGCGACTTCTTTTTTCCTTAATTATGGAAGCAACTACTCGTCGATCAGTCTCAGATAAGTTCTGATTAACTGGAACATCGAAAAAAATAAGAACCTAGTAGATGTTCAGCTGTTATTCCGCCCCGAATCACAACATGAGACGAATTAATAGGATTGAATTATATTTTAGTGTTTTTTTTTCTGACTGCTACGCGCAGAAATATATATTCATCTTTCCCAAAATTCCTCCAAGGATCATCGGACTTAGGTCAATCCTTTACGACTTGATCGTTTGCCTATATGTACTTATTTTCTTTTAAAATAACAGCATGCATTTCAAAATAATCAACAATAGTAGTAGATCAATAATCTGCGGCTCCACACTTTTAAAGTATCGCATTCTCTTAAATAATTAGAGCAGAATAAGTTCCTATTAAAAGAGCACCTGAATTTATCATTTAAATGCGATTTTTTTCTCATTTTCCCATTTCTAAACCTTTTCTTCCTTCATTTATCCTTTTTTTCTTTTCATTGATCCCGATCATGCGACGTTTGTATAGGTTTATGGCCAACTTCAATTAATTTCATACGAAACTTGTGGAGGTGTAAGCTCGCAATAAATCCCCGATGTTGTCTAGTGGGACTTGACATTTGTTTTGTTGTCAACGACAACACAATAAACTAAGCGTAAAAATTTTATCGGATGAAACATCCTATCATTCCGAAAATGTATATATGTTTTTGCTTTTTTTCACTGGAGTTTTAATTAACGATACATTTCATGAGTAGCCCGAAATTAGAAAAAAACCTAACTTAAAAACGTATATGAGCAAAGCAGCTTTTGTTTGGAAATAAGATAACTTACATATTATCTATTGTGCTATTAGTAAAATTTACTCAGTTACATATTTACAGAAATTGTTATTATTTGGTAACAACCGATTGGGGGAAAAATGAAATTAAAATATTAATTATCTACTGAACACGTTAAGTAAAAAAATTTCAATCGTAAAGTGCCATACAACTAAAATAGTAAATTTACTCGCCTAAAAATATTTTTATTGCCGGTCTCCGTGGCGCGAGTGGTAGCATCTCGGCCTTTCATCCGGAGGTCCCGGGTTCGAATCCCTGTAAGGCATGGCATTTTCACACGCTATAAGAATTGTCATTCATCTCTCATCCTCTGAAGCAATACCTAACAATTGTCCCTGAGGTTAAAAAAAGATAATTTAAAATTCTCATTAAAGTCTAGTTTAATTGATTTTTTTGCTTATCTTTAAGCACACAAACTCTACTTTGTGCACGTAATTTTAATCAAATACTTTACTTTTGATGCTGGATCGTTTAAAGGTTCAAAGCTATCTTTATAAAAATAAGATAACAACATTGTATTATGTTATGTTCTTTTGTAAAACAGTGTTTTGATTTTAATTACAAACTTCAACAAAAGACTTTACAATTAATTTATACAAAATATTAGTTAACACTTATAATTAATGTTCATCAAAATAATGTATTGCATATGCGTTACACACATCGATGTTGTATAACAACGATGAACAACGACCATTTCCAAAGAGAAAACATAAAAATATAGTTACTATTAGTTATGTTTAACAAATATATCTGGACGAAACAAGTAAACGTCTTTCACAAATAAAAAATGACCTTTTTTGTTTATTTACTTATATTTATTAAAGGAAAAAATGTGATTTGTAGAAAATTGGTGATGTATAAAAAATACTGTTAGGTTTTTGAATGATTTTTTTTATAAATAGCAAAAGGGAATCAAATTATGCTTAGTTAATTATCGGGTATGATAACCGATTAAGTAGAGGCTACGACTTTGTATTGATCACCCAAAACAGAAAATCATACTCAAAATATAATAAGCCATGTAAGTGAATTTTTTTTTGTTAGTTCGTACAAGAAACATAATAATATTTATAGAATATCTAGAATTTACATTCGTAAAAAAATAATAATTTAATATAACGGAAAACTATATTAACATTTTGCTATAATATATGTTACTGCTATAACTGAATATTTGCAATATTCACATTTATGTAAAGCTCTAATTGAGACATCAGTAATGTATCATACAGACTATTATCAGTAATATATAATCATGTTATGTTTCATTATTATTGAGCGTGCAAAGCATGCAAATGTGATTTTTTTATATCATAAATTACATAGGAATAATTTTACTAAACTTTCAAACGAAGATAGATCGGTATTATTAATCAAGGTTTTACTATTCATCGTAATGGAAATCGCTCTTGTTCACAGTTTTCCGACCAATCGTAAAACAGCGACACGCACGTATAAAAATCTAGTTATATGTTAAGTGAATTGGAACAATAGATTTGAAATAATTATTATATAGCTCCAGTATTACACTGTTACAGTGTTTGACAAACCATGAAGTTATCAAATCCTAAAGTTTGACAAAATTTGGTAAAAATTGGTCAGAAGATAAATGACAACTGAATATTCTTAATCAAGTTTGGCATCCACAAATTTGACATACAAATAAAATTTTCAAGTGGGGTGTTTTTTAGGAAGAACAAATTGAATTAATAATAATTTTATTTTTTTTAAAAAGAAATAAAGGATTTGCAAAAACATAACACCTTACCTTGATGCAGAGCTTGAGAGGGTTTGTCAACTCAAAGAATTGCCGTGCTCCAAGGTAAACTAATCAACGGTAATATGCAGTTTATTGCTATTATTAGGTCCGCTGCATTATCTGAACGTTATATAAGACACGACAAACAGTAACTAAGATGTTCACCCAAAAACTAGTTCCAATAAATCTTTTCATTGGAACTAGTTCCAATAAATCTACAAATTTTCAACTAAACTTCTAATAATGTCGGTGAAGTAAGTGTATCAATTGTCAAGATTAGTTTTTATGAATTAGATGTAAGTTTAAAACCAACCACACCATGTTTTCATCGAATAAATTTAGCCCATAAAAAAAGAAAAAAGTAGAATTTGTGACAGTTATCACATAAATTATTACGTATTTTTGCATGATGCAATAAACGTTAACAATAGATTGAAAGTGATAATTAAAAACGGAATTAAACTTCTAGTTCGTTAAGTTTAAGAAAAACGAACCCTTAGAGCTATTTTCCCTTGCACAACTAATGATAGATAGTTGCATACTTAAGTGAAGGTTTCATCGATCGTAATGTCAGCTACGATTTTATTAAGAAAGTAACGTGATACGCAAAGAATATAATTTTGTAGAATATCAATAAGTAAACAAATTTAAAATAAATGAACATAAGAGTACAGTAAGCTATTGAATAATGTTTTTTTTCAATAAAAAAATAAATCAAAGTAACAGAGATAAAAGAGATAAGAAGGTAAATACAGTTACCTAAAAGAAAAATCAAGGTAAAACACAGAATGAGAGAGTAATGTATTTTTGTAAGGCGGATAACGCAACAAATAGGATATTTAAAGTAAACAATAATCCTACATTACGGTAAAGCTTTTATAAATTTTTTAAACACAAATTTCTTCGTTAAAAAAGATAAAAAACAAAAGCATTTCAATTATTTCAAGCACTATACCTTGAAAAGGACTAAAGCAATTTAAAAAATCCTATTAAAATTTATTAAAAAAGTATTTTATAAGTTTGTTTCTTTTTAACTGGTATTCAATACATTGTAATACGATAAAAGATAAAATAAGTTACTCAGCAAAATTCAAATGTTATAAAAATAAATTTTAAAATTTATTCTATGATTTATATTGCTTTAAGTTCAAGCTAAATCTGTTAATTAATTTTTCAATCTACTTTCTTTTTTTTTAATTTCTAAGAATCAATATCCAAGTATTTCTTCAATGAATATCTAGTTTTTCAATTTGAATTCATTTAAAATTACCTATTCATGGTTCTTTAATTATGAAATTACTTTCAAATTATTTGATTTGATCTCTCATAAGTTGTAAATAATAGACCACAATGGGATTTTCCGAACAACGTGTTTCCTATCTACGTGGAAGGTGTATCCCGTATAGTAATGGTCCTTAAACCAGGTAAAATTCCTCATGAAGTTACTTCCTACAAATCTTTTACCGATACTATCCAGATTGTTTGGAAAACTGTTTCTGCAAAGGCTGTGAACTATTTTCGAGCGAGAGGAGATTATATAAGATCATCAATTTTGCTTTAGGAGTGGGCATTCCACCACAGAACAGACCCGTAGAACTGTTACCATCATAAGCAGATGTTTGGAGGAGAAGAGGTACTGCTCAGAAACGTTTTTGGATATTCAGCAGGCCTTTTATAAGGTCTGCTGTGCAAGCTAAAACAGAGCCTCCCTCAACCAATTTATTTAGTTCTACGGAGTTATCTTCATGAGCGAATTTCCCAGGTTAAGATCAATCAGGATTTATCTGGGTTTTTGGTATGAAGTCGGTAGTTCCTCAGGGTTCTGATCTGGAGCCTGTTCTGTATTCGATTTTCACATCAGACCTTCCTGTTCCGGAATACATCATTGTCCCATCGTTTGCAAACGACACGGCAATCATAGTTAATGATGAAGATCCGAATCAAGTCTCTGTTAAGAACTAGATCGGCGTGTGACTGACGAAAGAGAAAATACAGGTGAATCAGAACAAATCGAACTATATGCCATTTACAATGAGAAAAGGTGATTGTACACGTTTCTACCTCAATGACGTCTACCTACACGGATCGAGTACGGTACGTTAGTTTAAACTTGGATCGCTATCAAGTAGCGGCGATCCAAGGACAGTGGTAGGTCAACGTGGTAAAAAAGAGGAAACTTAACATCAAGTATACCGAACTAAACCGGTTGTTGTGCAGAAACTCACAGTTATCGTTATCTATTTAAATGTTGTACGGCGTTATCCTTAAACCTATCTGGACGTAACGAATCTAACTATGGAGTACGACGAGTAACAGAAATACGAAATAATTCAAAGATTCCAAAATAGATTGGTGAGGGCTATAGCAGAAGCGCCGTGGTTTGGTAGTGAAATTCATAACTAGCTAAGATTACCTTCTGTTTACGAAGAGATCGAAAAATTTAGCTGGCGGTACAAAAGAGATTAGACAAACATGTAAATTATTTGGCAGTAAATCTATTGAACAACAGCGATGACATCAAGTGGCTAAAATGTTTCCATGTGCTGGACCTGGGAGATTTAATCGGACCTGGGAGAAAAGTGACCGGTAGGAGAAACCTAAGAGTGGGAACACAGGATAATTCTGTCACTGTAAAGTGAACATCACTTTGATAGTCTACAAATTACAGCTATTTCTATTTACAACAAATATTTGTTTTATTTATTGTGTTTTTTTCATATGTTGGTATTAATGGCATTATTTTTATTTTTATTATTTTCTACCTGTGCAATGTTAAGTATTGAACTTTACTTGTACCACTTATACAAGTGCTATTTCTGTACATGAGGTGTTGAACTGATTTACTCTGTTTAAGAAAAAAACATTATTATTATTATAATTCCTAACAAATAATACATTTAAAAATCTTTTTCAAGCATTTTTCTTGCATACTGAGTATCCACTTGAGTTCGAAATGATTTCTTTGTTTTCGCTGATTGCATAAGAATTTAAGTCTGCTGTTCATCACTTTGTATTTGTCAGATCTTCATATTTCAAAGTAACTCACTCGATTTAGACTTATCGTTTTTTTTTTACATTTCATGAAACATTTTTTGAACCGTTCTGGAGTTGCAGGGTAAATAAAATAACATAGACCCTAATCTAATCAAAGATACTCTTCATACACGTAAACAGAAAATTTCTTCTTACAATTGTAGTAAAGGAAAAATGCAAATTAATTCTTTTTTATTGAATGGATTCAACATTTTTAAACAGATGGCGATAAACATTTGAGTTTAGGTAAATGCTCACGTTTGATGATTTTATTTATTCTGATATAAATGTTTAAATAGATTATATATTTATATCTACAACATCGTTTTAAATAATATATGACCTCATTTGATGATAGCGATCTATAACATTTACAAGCAATACTAATATTCATGACAATTATTTGTAACAGTGGTTTCATTTTAGAATACGTAAAGCTCAACCAATTTTCAACAGTAATAGTCGCAAACGTCCTGTAACATAGTGCATTACGTCTGAATGTTCTACAACAGTGACAGTTGTAAACCAGTGAAATAGCAGAATATATTTTTGCTGCAACTGTCAGCTATTCGTTGGTTTTAAAACCACTGATTTAGGATGCAGTTTTAGAAAACCACGGATAAAATATGCAGTAAATTTAGTTAAAATAAGAATAAATTATTATGTCATTTTTTAAACTTACGGGAAAACTATTTTTAACAACCGTTAATAAATGAGCTGGTTTAATTATATTTCAACTTTCTATAATTATTAAATGGAAATAATATAATGGAGAAAAATTTTTTAAAAAATTATTTTGTTTGATTATATAAGGAAAAAATAATACTGCTTATTACATTAGTAGTACATAAAGATGCACTCATATCAAGAAAATCAAAATTAAAGAATTCCATTCACTTCATACTTCACGGCTAAAAAAAAGCCGTTCAAGTTTATAATGAGACAATAATTATTGAATAAAAGAAAGAAAACCAATAAAAAAATCAAAGTTTTTCATATACTCAGTTAAAATAAGGAAAATTATCATACCTTATTTTTAATCTATATTGGGAAATTTACAACGTAGAATCTGTTGTGAATAAATTTTTCTTGTTAAGTGGAAACTTTAATTATTTTAATGCAAAAAAATAAATTTTTTCAGTTATAATGTAATGAAATTGCTTATAAATATTCCGGTTTTGTAAGAATTAAAACAGATACGTATGCTTATTACTGCAAGCTATCGATAAAACTGCACCGATGCAGAACAAATCACTGCATACTGTATGAATTTATACGATAAATTCTAAAATATGATTTAATTTTTTTGTTTAAATTAAAACTGATTGTTGGAAAACTTAATTATCTTTTAACGAAATGATGTTTCATTAAATCTATATTATATATAAAAATTAGAAGATTTAATTAGTTTATTTTATGTTTTATAATGTTTATTTCTAAAGAAATTTTGTTTATCTATGATTCAGTATTATTAAGTAGTAGACTAATAGATTTTTACGTTAAATCGAAAATAAATTAATTCTATTTACAATACACAAAAATTAATTAAAGTATAAATAAAAAAAAAAAAAATAGATTTATAAATAATAATAACTACAGCATATTTAATTTAAATAATATTATTTATTTTCTTCTTCTTTTTCCTATTTAGCCTCCGGTAATTACCGTTCAGATAATACTTCAGAGGATGATATGTAGTATGAGTGTAGTCTTGTACAGTCTCAGTTCGAGCATTCCTGAAATGTGTGGTTAATTGAAACCGAACCACAACACACCGGTACCCACGATCTAGTATTCAAATCCGTGTAAAAATAACTGTCTTATTAACTGCCTTTACTAAGACTTGAACGCTGGAACTCTCGACTTCCAAACAGCTGATTTGGGACGACGCGTTCCCCACTAGACCAACCTGGTGGGTTGAAATAATATTATTGAAAAACAGAATGTACACAAACGAGACGGGCGGGAATTTGTAATAGATGCTATATAGTCTACATATAATTTATTACTGGCTCGTACAATGTTATAATAATCAAATGACAACATGTAAATGCTATTAATAAAAACAATAATATTAATTGTAATTTGCTAAACATATTTGGAAATAATGGACAAACTAAACCGGATGAGTTTTTAAATACATTCTATTTTTCAAATAGTATGACAAAAATTTACAAAATGTCGTATATATCATAATCATAATAAATTGATTAACGAGTAACATAATTTAAAATAATATGTAATGTAAAGAAGGATTAATAAAAATGAACATTAGACAATAAAAAAGTACCTCGTTTTAAATATATTTTGGTTTAATTCATTTATTTTTATATTTGTTACAGATATATTTACTTGGTTTAGGTTTGAAATATTTATTTTGTTGGTAATTTATTTCATCACTGGTTTAAAGTACTCTGTCAAAACTGACACAAAAATTTACTAACTTTCTATTTTACTTTTTTCTTTTTTTTCCTATTTAGCCTTGAGGAATCACATCAGTTATTACTTCAGGGGATGATATGAGTGTAAGTGAAGTATAGTCTAGTATAGTCTCAGGTCGACCATTTCTGAGATGTGTGGTTAATTGAAACCCGATCACCAAAGAACACCGGTATTCACGATCTAGTATTCATATCTAGTATTAAAATCTATTTTACTTATTTTGAAATATCTTTACTCCTGAGAATGTCGTAAGTAGATGAAAACACTCGAGTTTTTTTTTCTTTTTGTAATACAATGTTAATAAAATGTTAAAATGTTATATTTATTTTACTAGCAATTACAACTATTTTTTTTTTTATTCCTTCTAAAATAAATTTCATGTACTTATCACTTTTTAGTGATAAGACATATAGTCTTATAGTTTTTACTTTTTTTAGTGTGATCACAGTTATCTGGAAATTAAGTTTATTCTCTATATAGGAGAAATTTTGAAAAGGCATGTAAAAATTCACTAACTTGGGGAAAAAATCACAATTTATTGTGTTTCTAATTCAACATATTTTAAGTAATTAAAAAATGTATTTATTTTTAAATTTTATTATACTTTATTAACGAATCTTTCTTTTTCTTTTAAATCTTACACTTTCTTTAATTTCCGGTTACTGAAGTTAGTGAGAAGATAATAGCTCAGATGTTAAATTAATAATCTTATAAAAATAATAAAATCTTAATAAAAATATTAAGTTTTCAAATTTCAGGTAAGAAGATATATGTGTGCAGTATGTATAATTCTTTTAGTAATGAACTTGAATAAAAATCTGGTTATTTTATTCATTTTTTTTAAACACTCTTAAGGAAGTAATTAAATAAACTTTTACCATTTAAAGTATATTTACGTAAATAAGTAATTGTTCACAAGCAATAATTTTTTTTTTTGTAGATTGAACTAGTGAATTTACGATGATGGTTAGTAATGCTCAGCAATTTTTTCGCGGCATTAATTCAGCACGGACGATACGGTGATCCTAGCTGTGAATTTTGATCCTATCGTAGCTTCTGTTAAACTATATGTATTGAATCTAATTAACGAAAGGCTAGCTAAGTAGAAGACGGCTAATTCTACACGTTACGTTTGCAATAAGAAGGGGTGACTGCCAGCGAGTTCAATTTAATGGTATTTTCATCGTCATGCTAACCGCATGCGATACATACGACTGCAACTGTATCACCGTCTGATGTGGAGGATTCATATCAGGTAGAAAAGGACGCAGCTTAATGTTAATTTCAGGGAGATGTGCTGGTTGCTAGGCAGGGACGACTAACATTACCTAACAAGCAATTGATGTACTCAGTGGTCCTGAAACCAATTTGGATCTATAGAATCCAACTATGGGGTACGAAAAATGAGAGTTACTTCGAAGTCGTACACAGATTCCAGAACAAACTATTGATAAATATAACAAGAGAGTTGTGTTTTGCGAAAAATACTGAAATACACAACTATCTGTGATAGCCAACCGTTCGAGAGGAAATATGGCGATTCGGTACAAGATAAAAAACCAGAATGAACAGACATTTGAACTAGCTCGTGGTTAACCTCAAAGGACGTAAGGCGCCTAAAGTTATTGCATTTATTAGATCTGTAAGTTCTCCGAAATTTGAGCTGAATCAGCTACACTCGGGTTTGGGCACTGTCAAAAATGTTCATTACGTTTCGCCACTTACGGTTGTTGGTTCTTATATCTGTTTCAACATTTCACTGTTTCAATGTTTGATTACTTATTCTTTGTGTGATTAAGAAGATTATTTTTGTATTTTTAGTTTTTTGTTTGCTTTTTATGTTTTGAACTTTATCAGTGTTTCTAGGACTCATGTTTTTATATTTATTAATATTTATTATGTATTTATGTATACTGTGTAAGATATGTATACGTATGCATACATATTATAAATAAAAATTGCTTGGAAGGATATCAATGAAACCCCTCTCGCTACGTCATTCATTGTACTCAAATTTACATCATTCCGGTAAAATGGAACCCATTGTAAATTAAATATTATGGTCAAAAAAAAAAAATATAGATGTGTAGAAATATATATGTGAAAATATTTGTTGTAACAACTACATTGAATTAATATTAATTATAAGTTAATAAATGAATAATGAATCACGTTATTTTAACTGCTTTATAGTAAACAAGAACAAACAGTTATTACGTGCGTTACACCTACAGCCTATCGATTTAACAATGTGTCACGCTCCTGAATGTGCTAATTAGACTATACAAACTACAATTTCAAAACAATGGGTCGTAAGTACAAATTTTAAACATTACCATGAAATTCACAAAGTTAGTTTTTTTATTTACAACATTTTTTTCAGAATACATTAAAATTGATAAAAAATATTTTAATATAAACCCTAAACCCTAATTTAGAACTATCATAAATTTCATATTTTTTTTATATTTTACTTAATTTTAACTTATTACTTAATTATCTCTCTGATCGTATCACACTCCATTTTACAATATGGTATCACATTGTATCCCACATAATGTGATGGTATTACATAGTATTTTATTCTTAAAATAAAACAAAAGACTGATTATATATTTTTATAAATAGAATTCTGAGATATAATACTCACATAAATTTTGAAATTTGGTTATCACAAAAGACATTAAACAACAAACTGTATAATAAATAACATACAGAGGAAGCGATTTTCTAGTTTAAGATATCCCAAGACAATTGGTGAATAGACAACCTGACAGAAAATTTCTGGATCGATTCCAACTCGTGATGTTGCTGAGAACAACGCCTGCAACACAGCTGTGATGACGAGATATAGGTAGACAGTGGTAGGAAAAAACTTACCGCTGTAACACTATCTGGGAGAAAGAAATTGTAAAATTGATGACGGGGTAACAGTTCTAGAAATAAAAGTTTCATGGGAGGAAATAAAGGAACTAAGAATCAAAATTATTTCAGGTAAAAATTTAACTTACGATTTTAGAATACCTAAATAAATGCATAAAAATGTAATATTCAAGGAAATTAAAGTTAGCAATACTATTTATTTTATTATAAAGGAAAATTTCTATGAAATCTGAACATTTTCAGAATATTTTTTACTGTTCTAACACTAAGTATGAAAATTTAAGTGTTTTATGTAGCTGCAGTAATAAAGAAAATTGCTGAATAGAGTTTGTTTTTCATAATTAAACTTAAATAATTTGTTATCTGCTTATTTAAAACTAAATGTAACACACTTTTTCAAATTTTTTAGTTTCCCGTTTGGATAATTTTTACTGATTCCATATTAATTAAATGGTTTCATATTGGTATTTTTAACAGAGTAAATTTACAAAAATATAATTTTTATATGATACACATCTTGTTTTTTTTTTTATACCACTGGTCACATTAAATAAAATTTGTTCAGAGAAATACAACTTAGAAAAAACAACAGATTTGATACTATGATTGTTGTTATAAACATACTTTTCTGTTACGGTTATGTTATGGAAATAATATAGCTGAAGAAAATTTGTGTATTGTGAAATATTCAGAAAGACGTCTTTACCATTTAATCATTTTTATATAAGGATTCATACACGAAAAAAAATAATTGATAAAAATCGATAATTTATATTGGTTCAGGAAGTGTAAACCTTCCATTAATAAAGTATATGAATTATATCGCAAATTTAACCTCTCTTCTAGACTAATTTTCCGAGTAACCGAGAAACAAAATACTTTTGTCACTTCGAACCAGCTACAGATACATTTTGAAATGCTCATGTACAATTGCAGATATAAGTAGATCGTATTTGAACAAGTAACTTAATGATAAAAAAAACTATTTGAAGACTTTAATGGCTTTAAAAATATAGTCATATATATATAGATATAAATTATCATATATATATATAAATGCGGTATCGGAATGATACCGCATTTAAAATAATTCCATTTTTACGGAATAAGACTTAAACATATCAAACCAAATAACGTTATTCTAGCGTTCTTAATAGGTTACTAATCTGAAGTAATTTCATCTTCGTTTTGAAGTTTTAATTGTATAATGAAAAATACATCATTTTGAGTTAAGAGAAATTTAACAGGTAATGTAGGACACTTTTAAAACCAACTGTAAACTACCACAAATATATTAAACTGTTTTGTCATTAATTAAGTTCAATTTTTGTCGTATTAAGTTTATAAACAATTAATGAATGTAAATAATTCTCTCTTACAGATGATATGAATAAATGGAAAAACTAAGACACTATTCTCAATTTAAACTGAAATTTATTTTAAATACATAGATTTTTCCTAATAAATTCGTAAAATATATAATTTTTTATTGAATCATAATTTTAATTGTTATTAAAATTAATAAAACGCAATGCCAAATCGTTTCTAATGATCCACTAAACTAAGCAATAAAAACATTAAACAAATTACAATTTTAAAATAATTTAATTTAAAAAAAGAGACTGATTGAATTGCTCAGATTAAGTACGATAAGAAGAGACCAGCTGATATCCGTCATAAAATTTGCCTTGCGGTTCTAAACTTAAATATTTGAAGACAGCTTAAGTCCAGCTGAGACCCGCCTACACTGCCAACTTGGCTAAATTCCATATCGGAATACAACGTAGGGTATGTAACTACAGATCACAATCATGATTATTATTCATATAAAAAATTGTTTAAATAATCAAATCAACATGATTTTCAACCCGATGATTAAATATAATATCTTTAATATTTAAATGGGAAAATAAATTAATACAGAATCATTAAAATTTTAAAGTCGAATTAAAATTTATCCTTCAAATATAATATAAAATTACAAAAATTCAATGGATAAGTACAATTAACCAAATATTTCTTGTTAAATTATAAGAGTTTATTAACGTCTTTAATTAAATTGATTATCTATTCTTGAATATGAAGAACATGATGATTGTACAGAATGTACAATACGTATATATTTTTATCACACGCTTCCTGTTATTAATTTATCATACCTTGCAATAGAGTGTGTAAATTTTCAAAAGTCCAACTGATTGAGATTAAAAAGCTGTTATAACAAAGTAGATTCTAAAAGTTTTCAAAAATATTCTTTATAAAAGACTGTCATGATAACAATTTTCAAACAAATTTCATTTAAACAAATTTTTGTTCCTGAACTTCTTTATTTAGAATCAGTTTCTATATTGAAGCTATAAGTAAGTCGTATGACGGACTATAACATGCAAGAGGATCATCCAATAATAATCCTCAACGAGTACAAAAACAATTAATATGATAAATACAAGATAAATTCTATTAAAAAATACTAGTAACTATGAAAAAACATAATATTTGATAGTGTCTATGAATATAGTTAATGTCTTCACACAGTTAATAAAGTCAGGTACGTAAATAGAACAAAATAAATAAAACATTAACTTTAAATAGATCAATAAATGAAATATTAACTTTAAAACAACCATAAATAAATAAACGTGAACATCTATAAATTTGAATAATCCAAAATAAAAAAAAAATATTTATAAGAAGTGTAATCTCCAACTAACCGGATCATCATAACGGTCCATCAACCAGATCAAGCACTTTGAGCCTTTTCGGCCTCCTAACGTCCTCATTGTTGTCTAGTAAATTCAGAGGTACTTGATTAACATGCATACTTCTCCAACCTGGATATACATCTTGAAACTAGGCGTTCAACATCTTCTCGAAAGTATGGAATGCCCATATATTCGTAGATCACTATTTCTCCCGAACCACGACGCTTGGGTTATGTTCCGTAGTATTTTATTATGGAACTGCTGAATGATCTCAACATATCAGAAATTCATTTTATTAACAGAAACTATTTGAGCATTAGAGGCTGTTCAGTATACACAACCAACCAACCTGATGAAAGGACACATAGGGGTACAGCGATTCTGGAAAGAAATTAACTACGATACAATCAGCTCCCTCCTTTCAGCACCGCCCGCATTTAGGCAACCTCGATTGAAATCTTGGACTGGTTAGGGCCTCTTAAACTATCAGAAATTTACTGTCCTCCTCGCCACGCTGTAACAAATGACATGCTTTGTGAATATTTTAGCTCACTTGGGTGCCGATTCGTAGCAGAAGGTGATAGGAACGCGAAGAATGTATTCTGGGGATCAAGACTTACAACTACACGTGGAAGGGCCCTAAAGGTGCCTATCAAAAGGATGCGACTACAACTAATCTCTGGACTTCTACTGACATATTAGCTTTCAGATCCAACAAAGATACCAAACACTTGCTAGATTTTTATGTCAGTTCGGGAGTATCGCCGTTTTATACTGATGTGAAAAATAACTACGACTCCATTTGGGATCACTCGCCTGTACTTCTGACAATTAGTACAATGATTGCGAGAAAGTAGGGATCACTATTCCTTTACAACAATAGAATGGACTGGGAGTCATACCGTAGATGTATTGAGAAGTTACCTCTCGATGTAGCGCTGAAGTGCGCCGATGCTGTTGATATAGCTACAAGGTGCTTAACCGGTCTATGCAGGAGGCGGCATAGCGCTCTACTCCGTTGAAGGTAAACGGAATACAATAAGGTCCTGACTATCCCAGAGAGATTATAGACTTAGTTAGAACAAAGAGAAAGTTTAGGAGATGGCAACGGTTCGGGAAGCCTGAGAACAGGGCGGCAATGAACAGGACGGCCTGCAGATTGAAAGTACTAAAATATAAATTAAATTAAAAAATCTTTATTACGAATTTGAAAAAAGAATACGTAAAAAGAAGTAAAATTCATTTGCAAGTGAATTATAATTAGATAATATTAAAACAGAGTTTCGTAAACACTTATTGTATTACGTTCTGTATTGTATTATGTTCTGTAATATATTAATTTTTATGTTATATTAATAAATACAACTTTCATATTTCTTTCTTACTTTTTGAATGAAAAATAGATTTCGTATTTTTTTTTTTATACCTTGATTACAATTTTAGATATTATTTTTATTATCAACGCATCAAATTTAACTCAGATTCACACAAAGGTAATTGCGTACATCACAAAAGGCATTAAAGCTAATATAACTTATGTTTGTCTAGCTTATCAGTCTACCTGCCATTAAAAATGAAATATTTATCTCTTTTTTTAAAAATGAAGGTGTAAGAGACTATTTTTAAAAGGATGTTATTAATTTCTGTTCATTAAATAATGGTTCGTTTCACTGCTTTAATTTTTTTTTAAGTATCCAAACATTTCCCATTGTAGTGACATATATATATATAAAACGCATACGTATGCGCGCGTTCGCACGCATGTGTGTGTGTGAATACGTATGTATATATTAGTTATTATTATTACTTAAAATTTTTAATTTTTTTTCCAAAGTACCGAATTTATTCTAGCAAAATGGAAAGTTACTGTAACCAGTCTATGACATTATTTCAACGTAAAGTTTCCAATTGTAATACAAATAAAGAGTTATTAGTAAAATAGTAATTTTTTCAAACGTTTTTTGCTTATTTATTCTTAGAAATTCCTTTCCTTCTGCAATAGATTTTATGACTATAAATACTGCTTAATAGGTTATTATTAGTTTTAAATGCAAATTTAAAATGATTATTACGATTTTTACTTGTTTTTCTATAATCACTATTGGTTTATCTGTTAACAGGCAATAAACTTTTGCTGTCATTCCTTTTATTGGTGTTATTTGATGTATATTTACTTAATTAAAAGTTTCCCTTTTATTAACCTAAAATATTGTATTTTATTAATAGGCTAATTTTTATAGCCTTATGTATTACATTTCGCTTGTTGTTTTTTTTTACAATAATGAATCTTCAATGCAGATAATTTCTTGAGAATACATTTTATTTTTAATTATATGGATGATGTAATTATTTAATTTTGGGTAGGATTCAATAAATTAAAAAAAATAAAAAATCAACTATTAATTTATTTCCAATATTTTAAGTTTAACATCTAATAGTTGTGAAATTTATGTAAATATTGATTTGATTTCTTTACTTTACAAAGGCATAATTATAAACAGATCGATGCAAGCATATCAGATGATCGTATTTTTAACAGTTTAAAGTCTGAAATTACAAACTTTTATTTATGAATTTTAGGTGGTTTTGTATCAAAGAAATATAAAACATTTTCTGTGCCTGCGTTTGGAATAAAGAATTTAAAACAACTCTACCGAACTAAATTTAATATATAAAAAATATAATAAATAAATAAATATAACATGCTGTAGAAATACACACATGGATAGCCAATTAAATGTATTACTTAAAACTCAAAATAAATATCCTTAGAGAAGACACCATTTGGGGTCTAATTATTAAAGGGACTTAGCTATTTTGTTGTAAATTTAAATTGTGAGAGAAGAATCCAAATCATATTTCAGCTTAAATTTAAATTGTGAAAGAAGAATCCAAACCGTTTTTAAACTTAGATTTTTAGTTAGGTATTCTCTTAATTAGTAAGTAATGAGAATCATAATTTTTCAGAGGTTAATAATTTTGAATCCTAATTGTAGCTAAAACGTTCCAAAAAACCTTCCAAATGTTAACATTACATCGTAAAAACATAGTGCAGCATATAGTAAGAATTGATTAAGATCGGTAATCGTAAGTGGAATTCATCCATTAAAACTCGCCCTTTTCTGAACGTCAGTGTTAAATGTTACGGTAGGAATTAAAGGGCAAATTGTGTAAGTAACAGTAAATATTTATAGATTTCGCCACTGACAGACTAAATGAACTATCTATATATTTGATACGAACGGACGATATTATTAGAAATGAACAAAAGCAGCTGATTAAAGTGACTAAGTTGTCCTTGGATTCGCAGAAAAATCAATTATATTCACTTAATAACCAATATTCGTGTATCTAGGAGCTACACAACAATGGGCTGACTTCTGCTGAATAGAAGAGTAAAATTATATATATATATATATATATATATATATATATATATATATGGAGAAAAAATATATATATTTATTTGTATTTCTCCAACCAGTTTTCCAGCAACTGTCGGGTCTGGGTGTTCGTATGTGTATAGGCAAAATCCAATTAATGCTACCGGCTTGGCAGGCCAGACGTTGCTGCAGATATAGGACAGTATAACAGTAAATGTACTGGTAAACATGTATTCTGGAACAGACTCAGGTAGACCACTCCTGAGACGTGTAGTTAATTGGAATCCAACTAATAAAGAACACTGAGATCCACAGTCTAGCATTCAAATCCGTATAAAAGCAACTGCCTTTACAAGAGCTCGAACTTTCGACTTGATTTTGCGATGACGAGTTTAACCACTAGACTAGCCCGGCGGGTAAGAAGAGCAAAATTATTAGACGTTAATGTGAGTGAGGAACAAAAATCTGTAGCATAATCTTAAAAATTACTAATAGTATTTGATTAATACATTCGTATTTCTTAAGTACAGAGAATGTGTATGCATTATTTGTGGAATAAAAAGGTAAGTTAATAATTTCTTCTACGACAAAACTTCTACGTTCATAGATGGAGTATTTGAATTTTGCAATACAAATGTAACTTTAACATACATAAACCAGAAATAAGTTTGACGTTACACACACACACACACACACACACACACACACACACACACACACACACACATATATATATATATATATATATATATATATATATGTACTTTATTCATTCATAGAATTTATTTAATTATTAACCGTAAAAAGATTAAAATATCCCTTTGAAAGAAAGGTGAGCGATGAAAACTGCTATATAATTTAATTAGATAATTAACTTGTATTGAACATGTTTAGTAGTAAAAAAAGTAAATACCTCGCTTGTAACGCTAATATCAATTGTGTGTTGAGATTCTACTTCATAATTGACCAACAGCAAGCTGTCCAAGCATAAACTACATGTTGAAGGCAGCAGAGTTCTTCATTCTTTACTTTTCTTAGTAAATATGTTATCCTTTTTATTATTTTTGAGAATAGGTATATAATCTTGAACGTTTAGTATATTACGTTTATCTATTATCATAAGGTTAAAAAAACAATCTTCAGTATATATACACAAATATTAAAGAAATAGAATATTATTCCTAATGCAGTATGAAAAGACATAGGTGGTGTACGGAAGTTCCTTACAGAGACATGATTTACTGTAATTACATGAATAGTCATGTAATTTAAGTGTAGAGCTGTTAGACCAGTTATGAATAATACATTAAATTTATTGGTAGAATAAATGCTTTAACTTTATATTAATCGCAAAGAATTATTTTAATAAAGACAGGAAATTTATTACTAAAGATCATGGTACTTGTGACCTAGTATAAAAGGATAATGAATCGCCACAAATATATTATTTATAAACATTTATTACATCAAATATTTGCATGTAATCGTTTCTAAAGGAAGAATTATAGTTCTGAATTGAAAAAAGTTTTTAACATCTAACTTAAAAATATAAAATCATAGTTTCTAGCATTAAGAATTAAATTAAACAAAACAAAATTAGAAATACTGAATTTTAATTATAATAATTGTATTGTTATAAGCGACAAGTATTATTCTAAAGTCAAGAAAGAGAAAAATAAACAGTTTTTGTTGCAATCCAATTAGGATATGACTGAAAGCAAAACACTTTTCAAGTGTAAAGTAAACGAGACGCGCTTAAATATTCAACGAACGAAATAAGGACCTATTTACTGAAGAACTTCTACGTTCATTTTCGAACATTCATAGATGGAATATTAGAATTTTGCCATACAAATGTAGTTTAAACATGCATCAACCAGAAATAAGTTTAAAGTTACATACATGTGCCTTCTACATTCATTTAATTAATTAATAGCCGTAAAAAAATAAAAATATCTCTTTGAAAGAAAATAGAGCTGATGAAAACTGACATATAACTTAAATAATCTAATCAAATTAAAGAAAAGATATCATGCATTTATCTCACAAAATGTGTAAATATGTATACAAATTTATTTTAACATGTTGTTTCGTAATATTTGCACGTGGGTAAAGAACAATAGTAAAAAATAGGATATATATATATGTGTGTGTGTGTGTGTGTGTGTGTGTGTGTGTGTGTGGGTGGGTGGGTGAGAGATCTTATTTATAATTAAAAAAGAATATTAATTCTAAAAGAATATTAGTTCAATTGACCTCTTTGGTTTTGTTTTCAGAGACAAATATTTTCTAACTGGTCTTCATTGCTCGCTGGCTTGACTAAAGGCTTCTCCCTACTCACCGAAATACTTGATTAAAAATACTTTAACAGAAATAATGTTTATATGATACCATTATGCAATGGACAGTAGTTTATAATGGAAGAAGCCCTACGAGGAAAAAATATCAACGGATAAAAAAAATCTGATAAGTGTAGCACACTAAAACTCGACATCATAATTAGTTTTCTTTTCTCATAACAGCTTGAAGTTCATACTAACCTTAAAGTTCATTTAGCTTTCCCTTGTCACTTTTTCCTTGCTTTTCGCAATCCAATCTCTTTACAACTGTGTAAATTTGGATTATTCTGATTTCTTAAGTGGATGGATTTTCTATTTCTTAGCCCAAATTTTGTTTACATCTTTTTACAATCTAACCGAATATTTCCTCTTTCTAGACAATATAATTATCTAATTGTATATTATTTATTAATTTACAGTGGATTCTGGATAATCTGACCACTTCAGGACCGTGATCATATGCCCCTATTAAAGCGTTATTAACGAAAAACGAGTACATGATTAAATATACACAAATTCAGTACAGTAAATACTAATTGTTAAACACGTTTTAACGTTCTATTACTCGAAATTTTATTTATAATACAGTATTAAAGTTACATTAACACCATTATTATGTTACAAAATTATTAAATTCTTAGCGTAGTCTTACTCATTAATAAAAAAAATAAAAACTAGTGCGTCCGTGCATGAACACACGATGGAAACGAAGCTTCTTATGCAATATTACATGAATTATTATTGGTGCAAAATAATTTATACGCCAATATACACAAATCATAATTTTTTTTATTAATAAAAAATATGAACTAACAATGAAATACCTGTATTAAAAATATTTATTTTACGCGTACAGCCTAGGCCGTGTATAAAAGTGAGAGAGTGAGAGAGAGAAGGAGAGAGAGAGAGTGAGAGAGAGAGAGAGTGAGTTTGAGAGTGCTTACCGAACACGCGTGTTAAGTATAAATATATAGCACGCGGTAGGCATAGTGGGGGTCTCAGGACATGACGCTTTTTCGTGACGCTCGTTTCTTCTCAGTTGACTCCCCCATCCCGAAGCCTGCGTTAAGAAGCTTCGTTTCTACAAAGCTTGATAAAAAAAAAAACAAGGTACAAATCAAAATACTGACTGCCTTTTATGGCCGTAAATACAAAAATATGTACTTTAATATCTATTACTTGGTTAAATTCTTGAAAAATTCTTGTTTTGCTCTGTTGTCTCCCTTTTATTACCTGGCTTTCTACAAATTTTTCACTGTTCTTCTACCCGGTCTTCTTTCACTACCTTCATACATAAGATACTGCTGAAATCTGTCAATTAAATTTTTTGCATCTTTTGTATATACGCGATTAACTTTGGGTTCGAGTTCATCACCATCGAGTTCGTTGAGTTTTTGAGTACTCTTTTAGATTATTTCGTCACCACACCTAAATAACATTGAATTAATTACTTACAGTGCAGACCAGTACGTACAAAATCTTTCTCCTAATGGTTAAGGAGAAGTTACCTCCTTCCCTATAGCGTTTAAACGATTAAATGACTTACACCTCTAATAAGATTATGTTATTTTACGAGCAAAGTAAAGAAACATACGAACTAGTGGGTCTTATAAACGTCATTTTGGGCCGTTAAACCGGCGTAATTTTTCATGAATTATACCAGTGTTGCCTGTTTTTACAAAACTAATTAAACGGTTGCCTCTAATAACCGGTGGTTCTATAACTGGAATTCACTGTATTTCAATATTTTATTTTTTTTTACTTCGTCTAGCATTATTAATTCTTCATTCTAAAGAATATATACAGTATATGTAATGCATATTTTTACAAAATAAATTCATTCCCAATCTTTTTATGGCCGCAATAGGTTTAGTTTACAACAGTATTATTCAGTTTCTTTCTCTGAGATAATTCTATAATCAGTTCTCTTAGTAAACAAAGTGAGTATCGTTTACAAAGGGCTGAATATCAACTGTTATATATCAGCATTCCAAGCCAAATGGACATGGCATGCTAATATACAAGAGTACATTCAGTCCAGTGAAGTAGATAATCTTGTATATTACAATCCTTTTATTCTTGCGAGCAGCTGTACTACCTACATCAATTTCAAAAATAATACTTTCACTTGTCAGTTCATTTACAAATTTGAAAACTATGTAAAAGTTTGAATATGGCATTTTATTTATCTGATTATTTCATCCGTTTCATTTCTATCCGAATTTAATTCCATAGTGTATGTTTTCAGTCTTTTTTAATACTTTTTCTAGTTAAATCAGTTTTTCCTTAAAGTTATTCTCTAAACAGAAGACTTAAGAATTTTTTGTATGAAACCCGTTACGAAATTTCTTGCTGAAATTATTGCTTTTCTTATTTTTATTTCGTTATCGAGACACAATTCGTTTAATTCGAGTATCATACGACTAAATTTCACTCGTTTATTACTTTTTATTACAAGACTTATTGTGTTTGATTATCTCATTTTCAGGTAAAGGAGTATAATTTAAAATTTATTAAACAAATTGAGGTTAAAAAACCAGTTTAATGTAGAAACATAGATCTATAATAAATTAGCCCTACGCCAAATATTAAAAAAGTAAATTCTCATTCTGAATATTTTACATATTACTTAAATTTATATGTACTATCATAAACGATAGTTCACGAATTTTATACGACGATATTATATATTATCCAAATATTGTAACATTATAAATCAATTAACAAGTATGCTATTTATAAAAAAATATATTTTTTGATAACCCTCGTAAAAATGTATTTAACAATGTTTAATATATGAAATGTATTAAAAGATAGGTTTGAAGGGTGGCGCCAGTTCTGGGAATGAATTGACACATACCATACTGAGTACTATGATAATACAGTACGGTTGCCTCAGCATCTCATGTTGTAAAGGGAGAGGGATTTAGAGGTTAGGAGAAAGAGTCCCAAATTATCATGGGGTTCGTGACTATATGGTGCCTGTAAAAGGATTCCCCTACTCCAGGAAAAATAAAATATATGAAATAATAAGCAGAAAAAAATTCACATTAAACATCTCAAACATTTTCGAAGAAGCTTAAAAAACTGAGAAAGGGTACGATTTCTTGGAGGAAAATATCACTCATAAGATACCTCCAGAAGTATCATGAATACCACTAATCGTAGTATAAATACAAGAAGTTGTACTAAGTAGAGCATGAACACAAAGTAAAGATACGTATACATGATTTAATAATACGTAGGATTAAGAAAAGAAAAATAACAGGAACTCTGATAACTTTTTTGGCAGAGTAAAATGTTCTGTTTCTATTAATAAAATGAAATAGTTAAGCACAAACACTGAAACTGGAGCCAAAATCCTGCGATATAATTTAGTATAAATATTATCTAATTCAAATATATTGCCTCACTTGTTTACAACATTCTATCCTATACCATTAAAGAATACTTAGAAAATTTAAGAAGTCTCATGACTTAGAAAAAAAGAGAAGTTTATTAATATAAAATATACATACAGTAATGAAAAATTGTTTAGTAAAAATTATTCTGAGCTATACCCACTCTTAATCTCTAATCACATGAGTATTAACATATGTTTAGCGATCTGAGATTTATATTTTGATTATAATCTCAATACAATAGAGAAAATCTCAGCAGAACAAACTGCTACTCGGGATAATAATTAGTTTTTTAAAGAATTTTGTTTGAATCTATAAATTTTTATTAATTTAAGAAATATTTTCAAAATTAATTATAAATTTTACCTAAGTAAATCTATTCTTTAAATTCTATCAAAAAAAAGTGTATTATATATTCCTCTTTTCAATAAACAACTTAGCGAATATTAGTTCTAGAAAAATTGAAAACTCATTAATGATTAATTTAATAAATAATTTTCGGACTAAGAGAATTTATAAACTATTAAAATAATAATTTTTTTTTGTAATTCACAACTTGTTACTCACAGTGATTAGCCTCTCAGTATGTTAACAGAATTCATCTGATAACAACAAAGGATTTATCTGAACTAATAGTAACAGTAACTAATTAAAAATTATATAACCAATTATGATTATAATAAACTGTTAGGAAGAACCCTAATTTATGAATGAAATAATGTTCAGAAGTTTTATAAAAAATTTTCTGTTATAATCAAAATTAAAGAAATGTATTAATTATATTTCTATTCTATAACTCAAAAATAGTATAAAATTTTCAGATCATCAGATACGATAGCATCTCATTTTTTGCTGGTAAATCGAGTGATTACCTTTTGCTTGCATTTACCATCACTTGAGTAAAGAAAAACTAACTTTCATTTATTCTTTAATAATTAAATTTTAAATAAATATCACTTTTATCACTTTCGATAAAACGAAACAGAAAAAAATGGTTTCGAAAAGAATCATAAATATTAAAGCAAAAATGTGTTTTAAAATAAATGCAGGCAATTTAAACGTTCCAACAGTGTTGCCAATTTTGGTGAGGACGCAGCTCACGTCTAATGGAAAATTAATGACATTCCAGTGCAGCCAACCAGAGAAAGGCTTTAAATCAATCTGACACAGTGTGAGTGAAGAAATACCTGCCGCAAGCCTCTTGGGGACTTTTAATTTGAAAAGTTGGAGGTTCTAGAACAGTATTATTGTTATTATTCAAATGAGGATTACCTTTCAGATATTTTCAAATGTATTCTCTGTTCTTCCTGAAAGATACGTATTAGGTTACGTATAACTTTAAAACGTGACAACTTTCGACTCTATATAATTTTTAAGCAAAACAAACATCATTTGAATATTTATGAGGTCAGGTTAGTTAATAATAGTGGAATGTCAAGCGGCTGATTCACAAATTAAAAGAATTTCAACCGACAACGTTGGCGATGATTATGATCGAGTAAAAAGGGTTCACTGATTTTCAGCAACGGTATAAAATACCTTCGTGCGCACTCGTTGAATCTGATTTGAGAAAACTTCTACAAGCATTCTAGGACTTATTTAAAATATTCTCATGAATATTTATACTTTTATATCACGCTCTAATTCAACAATTTTTATTGCTAAAAGTATTGTATAAGATGCAAATACTTGCAAACTTTATTCTATCTTAAAACCTAATCTAATTTGATGATTTGATTACATTTAAGAAAGAACACCAATAATTAGAAATTACAAAAAAAAATAATAATTTCAATACTCTGTTTACATAATAATACATTTAAAATATCTTGTATCAAAATAACATTTATTTTTTTTGTAAATGATCCTGCCATCAATAAAATTAAAACAAGTAATTATAGCTGCTATTAACTGCACATGGCAACTTAAAAGTATCTGAAACACAGTAAAAATGTAATACACATATAGGAACATTTTGAATACATATAAATTTTGGAATTAATTGTATTTTTTCAATTAATTTCACAAAAATTATGTATCTCAATTCCTTAAGTACACAAACAATCACCATGACATTATCCACCCAATCACCAGCTACGCTTCATACTATTCCTTTAGTTTGTTTTAATCCTCTTCATAATAAAATTATATTTCCCTGCTACACATAAAATTACACTATTGAGTATTTCTTCTAACCTATTTTTAGTTGCAGCCAACTGAACAATACCATCAGCAAATGACAACCTATTTTTTTTCTCATTTGATCCCCACACTTTTTAAAATGTTCTTTTAAACCATTACTGACTCTTCTTCATATGTGCTTCTTGTGAAATATGACTATTAGAGACTTCTAATTCTCTATTAAAACTTTTCATAAAAAGTTTCTTATCTGCTTCTGACATTTTCCTTATATGTCATCTTCATGATTTGATTTTTTAAACTTTCTATATTTAAATATAAATTAGTTTTGCCTCTTTTTCAATATCATTTCACAAATCTTTTAATTAACTTGTAATTTAATTTGTTTAAATAATGCACAGATTTATAAAATAATGTACTTTCTTTTAAGAATTATATATTACAAGAAAACAAATATACTTCTCATAAAGATAACTTGTATTAATACTATATATATTCTTACCCTCATATATTCTTATATATATAAAAGTATATTTATATGTTCCTGTATACAGGGCAGGTGAGAATAATGTGGAGAGCATTAAATATCTCTTCCAAATAACACCCATGGATCAACTGTGGCAAACAGGAAGTGGTCAACGATCTTGATGAAAAGAAAGAAATCCCCAACAGCAGAGAGGATGGAAGAGCCTAGAGTGGCATTTTAAATTAAAATGCCCTGTCTGCTCAGAGACAGTGAGATGGCAGCTCCACCACTGAGCTTAATCTCCCCAGCGCACATAATGCAGCAAGAGGATTTTATATATTACTGGCAGAAACCAAGATAGCCTCAGAATTAGAACTGAATTTATTGGGAAACATTTGAACTGTAAAGTAAGAAAAAAGAGATGGTTGGCGGAACATGGAATGTTAGGGCAATAGCAAAAATAGAAAACGAAATAGCCTTTATGCTGAAGAAGAATAATATAAATGTAGCCTTCATTTCAGAAACAAAGAAAAAGACACAGGATAAGAAGGATGTTGATGACTACATAATGTTCTATAGTGGTGTCAGACAAACCAACAGGTAAGTAAGAAAGTAGCAATTTACAAGGATAAAAGAGAGTGCTCAAACTAATCAAACCGTGTTGTCTGGAGGCTTGAATGCAAGAGTTTGTAATATACCTCTCTCTAACTGTCTGGGCTCATTTGGTGAGAGAACAATAAACAATAGCTAGTTGTTGAGAGAGTTTGACAGTTTCAATAGTTTGAAAGTACAAAATAGTTTTTTCAAGAAAAAAGATTCATAAATATACATGAGCATGTTATATATATATATATATATATATATATGTTACATGTATATTTATGTTCATAAATATACATGGGCAGCAAGAGGCTTTAAGTTGATAATAGATTGTTGTATCATGAACATCATACTTGCTGGAAAGTTTGTGGATATGAGGGTGGATTGGGCATTGGATGTTGGATCATTATCTTCCTATAACTAAGATTGTTATGTGTAGCAGATGGAGATTCCCCATAACAAGAAGAAGGACCAGAAAGAAGAGGTGTGCAAGGTATTTCTATTACAGAAAAAGAGAGTTAGACACCTATTCCAGCAGAGGATGATGGAGAAACTAGAGCATAGGGAGACAAGGCTGAACAAAGAAGATGAACAGTGAGGCTTGAAGGAGACAGTACACAGAGTTTCGTCAGAAGTTCTTGAAAAGAAGAAAAAATATAGCTGTGAAAAAACAAATGGGGCATATAGAAAATACATCAACAATCCCACAGATGAAACAGGGAAAGATATTGAGTGAAAAGAAATTTTGCAAAGGGCTTAGTAAAGAAAAGTCATGAAGACTCCTGGGAAAGGTTAATTGCTGACATTGAGGATGATATTCATGGCCAACTAACTTTTTCATGCAAAGCTCTGAAAACTTTGTGCAATGAGCAGCAGGATTTTGTTAGGTTGAACATCACCAACGATGAAGTTTGGAGAGAATACTGTAAGAAACTGTAGTGTGATGAAGAGATTCCAGATAGAGATTGGTCTGATGTGGACACTCTGAGTTTGGACGACATCACAATTGAGGAAGTGACTGAAGCATTAAATGCATTAAAGAACAGGAAAGCTACAGGCATGGATGAGGTAAATGTGAATGCTGGAAGTACGGAGGTACTCTGCTACATCTGTGATTGATGCATCTGTTTAACATGTATTGGAAGCAAGGGAAGATGCCATCAGGCTGGTTGAAAGCAAAGATGATACTAATATTTAAAAAAATCCCTTTCCGCATGCCAGAAGGCAGAGGTAGATTTCACTGGTGTTAAGTAGGGGATAAAAAAGATTTTCACCTTAAAGTTAAGAAAAACTTACTCAATACGACAATGGTTGCAAGTGAAAAAAGTTTCACATGTTTAACATACGACAAGCCCATCTTCAGGTAATTCCAGTAATATTTTTGTCATCCCTTGCCGTAAGGGTTGGTCATATCAAAGTTTTTTAGACAAACGGTTTAGGTAATGTTTAGAGGACTAAATAACACTTTAAACGGATCCGATGTGCCTATTAATGGAGGTATGATTTTTTCTCTCTTCAACACCCCATTTTTTCCACTCCTAGGCCAATGGTTGGTGATATTAAAAAAAAAAAAAACCTTTACTTAAATAAGTTTTAGGCCCTTATCTAAAAACTAATTCGATATTTTACTTATTAAGAAAGTTTTTTTTTCGTAAAAGCCTGCATTTTTCACCCCCCTGGTCCGATTTTGCACATTAGCAAACTCGACCTTTCGATTTTGGGTTGTTATATTTTATGTACCAATCTGAAAGTGATTGAGACAAAATTACGGCAGTTATCGTGTCATAAGAAAGTGAAGTATGTAAATGTATATATAAACCTTTGAACTGACAGTGGTTTTGGGGTCTGGGGATGTGAAAAGCGAAGATATGTCGAAATAATTTGGAAGTCGAATCATAGTACCCATTACAACAGGTAGCTTTCTTATGACTTTTACGTAAAAGGTGACTCAGAGAAATGTGAAAATTATAGAAGCATAAGTTTACTGGACACTCCATATAAGATATACATCAGGATTCTCAGTAGTAGGCAGAAAATCATAGCTGAACATGTAATAGAAGAAGAACAAATGGGAATCAGAAAAGGCAGTTCAACAATGAAAGAAATCTTCACATTAGAACAGTTCATTGAGAAAAGAAGGGATTTAACCTGGAAATACATATAGCTTTTGTTGATTTGCAAACACATTCAACACCCTGGATAGACAGAAATTACGGAGTATGTTGATTGAAAGGGGTTCTTCACATCTTGTTTGAGCCATCAAGAGTCTGTACAGAGGAACCACTCTGGTTATCAGCAAAGGCAGACAAAAATCGGAATATGTCAAAACAATTAAGACTGTGAGACAGGGTTTTGTATCTCTATGACACTTTTCAACATTTATGTGGACAATGTCATTTGCAGATGATGACAAGGTAAAAACTCAAGGGATAAAACTCAAGGGATACAATTCAGTCCTTATATAAGACTTAATATCATAGATTATGCAGATAATGCCGCCATAATTGAAGATCTGAGGACGTGCTGCAGAGAGGAATGTTCAGACTGCAAAACATCTGCAATGAATACAACTTTAAGGTTTCTGCTGGGAAGACAAATATATTCTGCTTCTTATAGCAAATATCCAGAAAGGTCGACAAACTGAAGTGAATGAACGAAAAGTGTGATACGTGTTCAATTCTGAAACAAGTGTTGAAACATGAGAGTGTTGAAACATAGGACAAGGAGAGACAGTAGGTTAAAGTTGTCAAAAACGATGACGATACTGTGATGCTGTACGGGAGTGATACATGGACGAGTTCCAAGAGACAAAGACAACAAAAACAGCTACTGAAATAAGGTTTCTAAGCGCAGCCAAGGGATGCACATTGAAAGACAGAATAAGAAGTGAAGATGCAAGAAACGAGCTTCGTTTATTTAATCTGAAAAATAAAATGAAGGCAAACAAAAGGAACAGTGGAGTCATCTAGAATGGATGGAAGATGAACGTTTGCGCCGCTTATCCCGAAATTACAAATTCAGAGGCTGCAGGTGGGTAGGTCGCCTGAGGAGAAGATAGTTTCCGCAACAGGCAGATCTACCTAACTCATGAAGCGAAGAAGAAGAAGACGAATGTACTTTTATATTTTTCTTTTTAACATTGTCATAAGTGATTAAGTCGAATACAGACAATGTAATAATTTCATGGGAACAAACCTAATCTTAGTAAATAACATTTGCTATAACCGAAAAACTTACATTAGTTAACATTTCTGTATAGGGGTTATAATATGACTTATAATATTATAAGTAATAATAATAATAAAATTTCAGTAAAACACAACCTGGATACAACAAAAAAGATTTCAGTAATATTAAGTAAATAAAAATTATGTAATTAATTTTTATGCTTTAAATAAAACAAATACATAACATTTTGTAATGATAAAATTAAAAAATCAAATAACTGGATTATTATAAAAGCTGGAAATTAAAATTTAAAATAATATCGTGGAATATGCATTGAAAGAGGTATCGTTACATAAAATTAGTTATTTTTTCTTTTTATCTTTCTCATTATAACGATTCAATTAGTGGACCATGTTGCTGGCACGTTTTCAACATGCTGTTATCTGGTCATTATAACAGCAATGGGGAGGAAAAAAAACGAAAAAATATAGAAAAAGTAATTTCCCTCATTATTAAATAAAATCAATATACATGAGCTGAATATTATTTAAAAAAAGGAATGTTATCCTGTGATTCACGGTATATACCTGTAAATTTCTTTTTTCTTTTATATTAATTTTTATTTTTAGATTTTGTACTCTTATTTGTATTAACGTAGCATGTATTACTACAAAACTTATGCTTCTGATTTTAAATTATTTTCATTAATATTTTAAACTTACAAAGCATTTTATTTACTAGAATCAGAATTTAAAATGATTCACCTACACAATATTATCGGAGTACTTCAAAATTACTCAAATACTACACTTAACAAATCACTGCATTACAGCCATCTAGTATTTTAAATTTGTCTTAGATAAAATCAGAGAAAATAGATTTTGGTTTGTAATTTTAAAAACTTTTTAGCTGAATTTTCAATTTTTATAAAAATAAATTAACATAACGTTGATTGATATAATACTGCTTAAAAAAGGAATTTAAAAAAAATAATGTAAAACTGTTATTTTTAATATATATATATATATATATATATATATATATATATATTAATATTAATATATATAATATATTAATATTTTATATATATTTAGTCTACAAAAATAAATACCATCAAGAATATCAGTCAAAATTTAACAAAAAGAAGAAACCTGATAGGGACACTGCATAACTTCCTTGTACGCCAATTAAATTACAAATACACTATTTTTTTTTAAATAAAAAGATAAATTTTATTTCATTAATAACTTGTGATATTTTTTCATATATATATATTATTGTAATTATTGAATATTATTATTACTTTATTTTCAATCACTTTTTTATTAAATAAAAAAAAGGAATGAAGTCGGATTCGAACTGATGTGCCTTCCCCTTGTAAGACCAAATATTTCATAAATAAAAATTTTATTTGGCTATAACGATGGAACTAAAGAAAAAAGTACCACTTATGACATATCGTTGAAAAGCTCTCAATGAGGGATTATTACTGATGTGAAGAAAAAGTCCAAAATATTTTTTTTTGGATTTTGGGCTTTTATTGGACACATTTGTTCCAATCGATTGCGATCAAACGAGGAGGTGCACAACTAAATGTTACTAAATCCGAATTTAAATATCCTACGGGTAATCATTTTTGAGTTATGCAAGATACATACGTGCGTGTACGTACAGACTTCACGCCGAAACTAGTCAAAATGAATTCAGAGATGGTCAAAATGGATATTTCCGTTGAAATCTGAAAACCAAAATTTTTCTCGATCACAGTACTTCCTTGTACGAAGTAAAGGAAGTAAAAGGAAGTATTTAATGATAAAATTAAAAAAAAAATTAAATCTAATAACTTGTAGCAGAACAACGAAATACAGTTAAAATTGATTATAACATTAGTTCCAAAGACGTTCTGGATATTATTGTGTATGTAATCTATAGTCCCATATGTGTAATGTTAAAATTATTGCTTGCATTGAAAAAAATAAAATTCTTGCACAGTTCTGCGCAAGACGACCGACTTTTCGTTATTTTATTCTGTTTTTCCGTCTGAAAAAGTGCCAACTCTCTATAATCTAAAAAAAAGTATTTGATTTATAAAAAATAATTATACGTCAATAAAGCATCACAATAAAAGATGAACAAAAATTAAAAAAAAAAAAATTTAGTACACTCACCACTGTGAGTATATAACCGCGTATTAAAAATATACCATTACAGTCAACAAAACCTTTTTCGACCTTAAATTGAGCGTAACTCAAAAACGATTTAACTAATCTTCATAAAATTTTCATAGGCACAACTTTGGATACAGTACTACGTATACCTAAATTTCAATGAGATCGATCAAGTAATTTTGGAAATTTTTGAGACACAATATTTTATACACATAAGCCTATATATATATATTAGAAAACCCGATTTTGATTAAATGGGATTTTCTTATTCCTCATACCTTATACCAAACGTAAAAAAAATTCATTTTCATCCCCCACTCCCACCATTTTGTGATCGAAAGTAATACTGTACTTTCTTCGAAAAGTTGGTAAAAGCCACGTAATTTATTACCATATGTCACTATAACCAACTATTATAACAATTCTATTAAGGACAAATAAAAAAACATATCTTATTTTGTCGATTATTATTTTGCTCATACATTATCATAAAAAAATAAATCCATCAAACAATTAAGTTAAAAAGATTGCATTTCCAATACATTCTCTCTTAGATGCAACCGCAAAGTTGCAAGTGATTTATGTCAGACAATTCACTATTTACAACGGCAAAAGAACCAAAAGTAACTTCCTACACTTTTCTTATATTTATATAAATTTTTTAATAAAAATATTTACAAGAATTCTAAAAGTATAAAACAAAAATTGTAGCTTTAAACATGCACGTTTAAAACAAGGAAAAACTATTGAAGAATAGTTTTTCTAAAAGGCAAAAACTGGTAGTGATTGGCAAAATAATTCATAATTTAAGAAAAGTATGATATCGTCATCCACATCCAAAGTAGTGTTGAAATTAGATACTCATGTCTTGAAACGTGTCTATATATAAAAAAATCTTTAATTTGAATCTCTTGTGACACTTCGAAAATCTCTGAAGCCGATTAACCTAAGTTTATACAAAATTTAATGCAAGGAAGTTGGGAAATTTTATTAGTCTTCGTAAGTAAACACTAAAAAAACGTTATATAAATAGTATGCACCAAATACATAGATTCAATACATCGACATTTTTCAGATTTACTGAGAAAATTTGGGTATAGAAAACACGCCTTGTTTTATAGTAAATTTCAGTAGCTGAATGAAAAGTGCAGAAAATTTCTTATATTATCTCGCGTACTTAATTATAACGAGAAATCACGCTTGAAAAAAAAATCCCGTCCTTAAACTAGATCCTACGCAGATAAAATACCTCACTTGTGTTAGTGTGCCGATTCGAGGAGAAAAAATTACACTCTGATTTATTGAAGAAACCATAGTGATTTATACCAATTATTGATGAATTAATTAATCAATAAAAGTTGATTAATGATTTATATTGTCTCTTTCGAAAAAGAAATTTGTTTTACTAAAAATACTATGTGTAACAGTTAAAACTTCAAATATTTCTAGATGAGCTCAGTTGAAGATATATTTTTCAGTCAAGCAGTTCTAGAGATTTAGAAATTATAATATTAAAAAAGTATCAATATAAGTACTTTTTTGATTACGAAGTACTTTGATTACGTTTTACTTTATGCAACCGAAATTTTTCAAAATAAAATTTCAAAAAAGACATTAAGTAGCATCTCTAACGCAAAAATAGTATAAGATTATATGGAAATTCAAATAAATAAAAGTTATACTGAGAATTTCACCCGGCTTAAAGTAAAATAATCTTAAATTAATTAACAATTAATAAAATCCACCTTACTAGCACGTTGATACGTTTTCTGGATCTTTCGGCTTACTTGAAAGCCATCATCAGGAGTTGAAATTAATGCATTAAATTCAAAGTTTAAAAATCATAGTCAAAAGTAAAAAAAGTCAAAGTTTAAAGAGTATAAAATGTATACCAGTAGTTTGAGTATACTAGTAGGACAGGGATAGTCATGACTATTTTTAAATTTTAACTATGATTTTTAAACTTTGACTTTAATGCATTAATTTCAACTCCTCATGAAAATTTATTTAACATGTCAGCGGTAGCATGATTGAGAAATTAAAATAATCTTATAGAGGAATGCGTTCGATGAATCAAATATATTTGATTATTTAAAAAAAAAATTTAATTCGTTTTATTCTGTGTTTTAATATAAATGTTATGAATTTAATTTGAATCTGAATTCTATCCTGTTAAATTTAATATTATCTTACTATTTTATGTAACGTCTTACGAATTTAGCGAATTTAGTATATGACAGATATTGCTAAAAGTTGATTGGGAAATATTTTTAAAAATTCTGTCGTAGTGAATAACTAGTGTACTGCGTTTTGTTTTGTTATGTACCTGTTCCCAGGATAAATATACGTCTACTTTGTTAAAATACATATTGCGTTGGTGTCAATAGCAACTCTCTTTACCTAGAAGAGGTACTTTGCTAGTACGGAGCCATGTTTTCCCCGTTTTTCACATGATATTTTCAACGATCCTTTTAGCAGCTTTTTCTGTCTCTAGTATCTTTTTTTGACTGTAGTATGACTACTGCAAAAGCTGTAGTTGTTTAAATCAAGAGATTATATTTAATCAGGAATATTACCGAATTATATAAAGAAAAAAAATTTCTTATAATCTTATTACTGATAACATGCCAATTTTATAGTCCTTTTATCTTCATTGTAAAATATGATTTCTTTGTACCTAGAGACTTTTTTACTTTTCTTTTTTTTTCCCCCTCTAATCTCCTGGGCCGGACCGACTTGATGGTATTACGCCACCCAGGGGAGTGTCCGTTACTCTAATTAGCCCTCCCCACCTACCGGCAATATACCGGCATGGCAGGTCAGGCTAACCGGTGGCTCTTTTGTGGTTTCTTTCATTTTTGTCCTTTATGGCACCACACCATACCTCAATGCCGTGGTGTGGCCCATGGATCTTTTGTTATGTTTTATTCCTACCAAACACACCCAAGGAGTCCTCAGCAGATCATTGAAACCAGCACACCTCAGCATGCTGGCTCTCACTGCTGAGGCTGTCCACCCCACCTAACAAACTAGTACCCTATATTTCTTTTATCTATGCTCTTTTGCTTTAAAACTGTTCTTATGTAATCAGCAACCTTTTTCCATTTTACCTCACTGTCAAGCATATAATCAACTGTTCTTTCGGCGTTTTCCCTCTAATACCTGCATACTGCCTTAACTCCTGCCATTTGTGGCACCTGAAAATGGTATCCTCAACATCATCTTGTTCTACACAGTACATACACATAGGCTGATCTCTTTTGGCAATTTTATGAAGATATGCATTGAAACAATTATGCCCTGTTAAAAATTGTGTAACATAATAATCCATTTCACCGTGACGCCTACTTGTCCATATTAATATGTCAGGTATTAATAATCTAGTCCAATTAGCTACCCCTGCCTCCAGCCATCTTTGCTGCCATAAGTTATATATCTCTTCTTTTACTTCATTATCTGTTCTGCCTAAGTATTTCTCAACTCTGTATTTAGCGATAATATCTATAGGGAAAACTTCAGAAAGGACACAGAGGGCCTCATAAGAGACCGTTCTGTAGGCCGATACAACTCCTAAGAGTACCCCTCTGTGTACCCTTAGACTGGCGCCAGAAAAGATAACCTGTCTTTTTCGCAGATGCCACACATCTGCGTGTGGCATTGAAATATAGGAGTATTTGGAATGCAAAGCTGTTTTATTATATTTATATATCAGCAGCCTACTTTCACTGTTTTGCATTTTGATTTAAGTGAATGTACTAATAAAAATATTAAATAAAATTATTTTACATTATATTTATGCTTTGCAACGAACCAGGGATAGTTAATAGGCAACAATGAATTTTTAAAGTAAAACCTACAACGTATCGTTTACTGCACTTAATTCACATCTACCGCCAGCCTCCGTGGAACCAGTGGAAGCGTCTCAGCATTTTATCCGGAGATCTCGGGTTCGAATCCCGGTCAGGCATGGAATTTTCACACGCTACAAAAATTGTCATTCATCTCATCCTCTAAAGTAATAACTACGGCGGTCCCGGAGGTAAAAAAAAAGATCATATCTACCATAAATGTCAGTTTTAACTTCAGCTAGTTAGTTTACAATTTTAAATTAAAAGTTAAATTAGTAATCGAAAGTAACTAAACGTCAATATACTTGGTTGATAACCACATACATTATATCTGTTTTTATAGTGTTTCGATGAATTTTGAAATTTATTCTTTAATATGAATAATATAGAATATGGACAACAGGCGAAAAATATAGAAAAACAGATGTTATTTGATTTGACACATTATAAACAGAAAATAACATAGGAAAATGAGAGTGATGGAAATTTTGTATTAAAATGAAATATTAAAATTGATCAAGAAAGATGAAAGAAATAAATACATGAAGATTTTATATCAAAAAAATGCAGATGTTACATTGGCATTTTTATATATATATAAATTGTCTTTAAACGAGCATACATACATACATATATAATGTATACTTAAATAATGATAAAAATATTTTATAATTTTCCGTAATAATCTTCTTCATTCTGCCAGAAGTAAAGCGCTTACGATCCGTTCTAATTTCAATATCTCATTCAATAAATGAGGGTAGAATTATAATATTCTGGTATTTTGGTAAATTAAACAGTCATCCCAAATTACTTATTCACAATCTCTTGCCACCATTTCCGCTGTGTAATTTATTCCACTAAGTTATTTGCCTTCGTTCCAACAGGAAATGGAAAAATGGAATTGAGAGTTGAGATCTGAGGTTTGCAAAATTAAAATACTTACAATATTTTATCCTCATATCTTACGTTTTCTAGTTAAGCCGAGAAAGCAAGCGTTAGCTAAATATCATCGTAAGATGATACATAACAAAAAATTTTATCCTTTTAATAAGATTAAAATATATTTTTCTTTTAATATCCTTCTTATTTAAATCAAATACTTAAAGATATTGATAACTATTAAAAATTATTAATAAAAATACTGCTTATATAAAAAAATAAAATAATATTAAAATTTATCGGATATTACTGTACGTATATAAATCCAACTTTAAGTTTGATTTACATATGCACTATTTGATATCATCAATGATCCAGTCGCCTCTTCAATTTGGTCCAGTAATCTTTTCGGCAGTCTTTCTCGTGACCTGCTACCCTCAATATTTTTCTCTATGCCTAACTTTTTTAAGATTTTCGCCGGGCCTACGGATATATAGACCAAAAAGCGGAGGATGTGCCGGAAGCATATTGCAGACAGCCTCCACCGAATACTAGCTTGTTTATAATCGAGTTATTCATTTCCTTTATCGTCCATGCAATGCGGAGCATTGTTTTGTAGGCCCACATTTCGTGTACATCAAATCTTCACCGGTCTTCTCAACCGGTTCTCAACGTTGAACATAACTACTAGGAAAAACATACGTAAAGGAGTTTCAGCTTTGTATTCTTCGTGATTGTCCTATCCTTCTAAACAGCTGTCAACTTCGTAAGCGCCTCCTTTGCCAAGATAATTTTTATTCGTATTTGAGCCGACGAGCCCCCAATCTTTATCTATTGTGGATCCTACCAAATATATGAATCGCTCCACCTTTCCGAAATCACACAGCGCATCACCGACTAAAAGATTGGCTCTATATACGATTATAACCTTTGTTTTTCGATGTTCAATTTCATCTATAGTACCTCATTTTCTTGCTGAACTCGGTTGAGGATGTCCTCTATTTCAACTTCAGAGCCTGAGGACAGAGTCATATAGACAGTAAACCTGAAGTTGGTTATACGCCGGCCTACTGTTTGTAAACTGCCATGCCAGTTTTTCAGGCTCTTTCACATGATATATTCGCCGTAAATATTGAATAAGATCGGAGACAGCACACATCGTTGACGTACTCCTCTCGACGGGTGAAAGGGCGCCTTGTGTCATTTTTTAGTCTAACTACCGCGCTCTTCTTAAGACACAGGTTCCGAATGAGGGTAAAAAGATGGTCAGGAACGCTCATCTTCTTCAATACTCTCAGCAGATCTTTCCATCTGACAGAATCAAAGGTCTTGGCTTAATCTAGGAAGCATATTACAAAAAGAGTGGTAAACTTTCTGGCTTTCTTTATCAGCTGCCTAATATTTAGAATTCGCTCGTACATACTCTATTCTCTGACAAATCCGGCTTGCACTATTTGATAAACAAAATAAAACGTTCAGCAACCTACTATTCAAATAGTATTATTAGAATTTCACATTATTAGCTGTTGATTCCTGACTTTTTATGTCCGAGTTCGAATCCCGGTCAGGCATAGAATTTTTACACGCTTCTTGTCATTCAGCTCATCCTCTGTAGCAATACATAACGGTAATCCCGTTAGGGATTAAAAGAAAAAAAGAAAAAATGTTTAAGATAACGTTTATAAAATTGATTACGTGAATGGAAAAGTACAGCATGTTGTCTAATTATTGTTATAACGTGATATGTAATTAAGAGTTGTTAACAGCAAACGTTTCGATAGACCACAACAGATAAAGGCTGAAATGGAGGTCGAGATCTAAGCGAGTGTAGACGTGTTGATAGCGCTCTCCGTTTTCACATTTTCATTGAGTCCATACTTTATGTTTTATTGTTTATTTTTAATGAAACATCATTTATTGCTCTGAGTTGTTTAGTTAGAGTTTTGTTTAGTTTTCTTGCGGTTTTTGTTGTTTTCGTTCAAGTTTGTTTGTTTAAGTTAGTTCCGTTTAGGTTAGTCTGCCTTGCGACTACTTTTGTTACCCGTGATTTTATATACTGTTAGTTTTTTGTTTTATTTCATTTAATTTAAGGTTCCGTTTGCGTTTATTAACCTTTTCTTGTTGTTTAAGCTAATTACGGTGTTCATTTTTGATTTTTTTTTTTTTTTATAAATTATCCTACGGTTGTTAAGGGCGATTTATCATGCAACACAACTCGTATACTGTTAATTTTGTTATTTACATTCGTGACATAGAAGTTCTAAAGTCGAATTCTCTTGATTAGTTTGAGGTTAAATTATTTTATATAGTTATTTTTATTTTGTTGTTTTGAACAATGAACGATCCCTATCGGTTTGATGTTATGCTTCCGCACGTCGGGGAAAGTGATACTAACAGTGCGGCTAGTACGACCGTGAAGTTCATCGGCGGTCGGTTGCTAGGCAACTAGAGCCTGCAGAAGAAAAACAGTGCAGATGGATGTGTCTGGGCGTCGCCAGCAACAACCTACGGCCAATACATGGAACTTAGTGATGCCCTGAATGAGTGTGAGATTGACTTTCCTTCTCCCCCGCTGTTTCTGCTGTCGAGAAGATAGAGGGTCTACCTGTGTGAAGGCGGCTGCAACTCTTGCCCCCGAGTGCAGAGAAGCAAAAGAAGCCTAGGGAGAGGCAACTGTGGGCTCTTCCGTGGTTTTGGAAGGCTTGGCCGGGATTCTAGTAGATCGGTTCCGATGGAGAAGGCATCAAAGACGGTCTCCAATGCAAAAGTGGATCCACTGGCCAGGAAGGCGGAAATGCCTTGCTTCAATGTGTCCTGTCTCCAAAAACGACGGATTGTTCACGCATTATGGATGGATTAGCTGGTGTGTTTGAAATATTCCGGGATGTCTTAACATGTTGTAACTAAGCGAGTACTCGTTATGGCTGTGAACGTGGTGGAAGAGGAGACCAACCAGACCAATTTTATTGTTTCTAATATGGCCTCTCAGACGGAGGGGACTGGTGTCACCTCGACGCCTAGACCTTGTACGGATGTGCGGCAAGCACTTGATAACGGTGCGGATGATGGTGATCTGTCCGTCTGGTCATCCAACGGTGCCCTAAGAAGGTGTTTACCTCCACTGAGGTCCTTGAGGGCGTCAGCGGAATAGACGGATTGGCATAGGTGGTCGATCTTGCACGGGGTGCAGATTGCTGGACCAATTCGAGGTTACTGAAGGAGATGTCCTGAGCGGGGCCTATGCTTCGGTCGGGTTCACTGCGGGTGGACTAAGTGGTGGTCGGCGGCACCCGTGCCCTGGACCTAGCCGGCGGGGCGGTGGAATAAACTTTGTGGTGACAGTGTACTCCGCTGAGGGCGAGGAATGGTTAGTTACCCGTATGGTGGATTCAGCTCGGCTGGTTTTGACGGAGAACCGCAACGTTTGTTTTTGTGGATCTTAACGGAGGGTGAGACTCCACCTTCATAAAGTAGCTGAGTATATGGCTTGGAGGAATTGTACTACGCTCCAGGAATATGCAGACGTGACTTCGTTGGCTGTTACATGGAGTTGGGTCCCGGTGGGACACCAACCGCGACAGTCGTAGCGAGGGCAGCGAAACGGTCGTACGTGGATCTTCTCCGGATTGTGAGGGATACCGTGTCACCGGGAGAGTCCAACATTCTGTCGGCACGTAGGGGTCAGGGAGAGGACCTCTACATAAGAGTTAAGGATACTGGTGATGTAGCTATCAAGTGGAGACAACAAATACTGGACAAGGTAGAAGGTACCATTATCAGAGTGGGTAGGAGAGTTTCAGCGGGTCATTTGCTGATAAAGAACATCGACGCTGTTATCACGGAGGAGGAATTGTTACGTGACAAGAGGAAGACTGCTGGAGATTTGGACACTACTGATATCCTCTTTCTGAGGCCGTCGTATGAGGAAATTAAGGTGGAGACGGTGGCGGTTCCTATACTGCTGGCTGAGCAACTGCTAAAGGTTGCCGACTTCGTGTAGGATGGGTGTCTTGTCGGGTTTTGAGGAAGTCCACCGAGGACTGATGCTATTGGTGCTGACGCATAGGACACCGGGCAGAGTCCTGCAGCGGCCTAACAAAAGAGGGCGTTGTTTTATTTGTAGAGTTGAGGGGCACTTTCGGAAAGACTGCCAAACGAAGGCTAAATGTTCGCTATGCAATACTTACGTGCATTCGTTTAGGGGTCGGGACTACAGGCCGGCAGCAAAATATGAGTCCTCTCGCCTTTGCTTGTGGTGGTTGGGACAGTCCCGTCCGGGATGGGTGAGCCGTTGAGGTGTTCCACTCTCGTTGATTGGACGGGGACTTGTGTCTTCAACATGGAGGAAAGCGAGACCGTAGTCTCGGTGGGGGTTCCCCATTTTAGGTGGGCGTCAAAATCGGAGTTCCGTTGGGGGAATTTCTCCGGTGAGGGGTCCCTCATTATAGAGGCATGGCGTATAATTAAAAGAACGGGTTCCGGCTACCTGGAAGGAACTTTGGTTCCAGAAGAGGTAGTTTGAGGCAATGGCACCCCTTGGAGCTGGCTGAGTAAATGCTTAATTGCGAATCCTGCTCCGTGGGGGGGGGGGGCGTATAAAACAATGATGTAATCAAAAAAAAAATATATATATATATATATATATATATATATATATAGTTAAAGGCTACAGCCAATTAAATTTTATCATTAGTATTTTTTTTTTTTTTTTTTTTTTTTTTTTTTTTTTTTTTTAATAGTATTAAACAAAACAAACTGACATTAATCATATTTTTTATTTGTTCATTTGTTATTTAAAATTATATAATGAAACAAAAATTAAGTTACAGATTATTTTGGATTATTTTCATATGAAATACCAAACGTTTTGTAAATATCCATTTGATAAAATTTTGAGGAAAAAATAAAATATATTATGTCTCAACATTTTTTTAAGTTTTAGGAAAAAATATTTAACTAATTTTCATTGAAAAATTAAAAAATTATCCATCATATTTTAGCCACTTTTAAACACGGTATGAAGTAATATTTTCATATACTATGATGAGGATTTATTTATTAAAATTGATGGTAATTTATTTCATGTATAATTATGGTAAAAGTTTTGCAAACAACCTTTTGTTATAACATAACTGCCAAACTATTTTATTTTTCTATTTAATTAGCATTGTTTTAACCCAAGCCTACTCAAAAATAATTATTGTAACAGGTCTCTTTTACTGTTTACTAATGACGAAAATAATTTTCATTCGATATAATATTACTTACACTTTATGCAAGTATAATGACGTTACACAGAAGGGACAGTCTTCACAATATAAAAGAAAATGTTAATTTTGACTGTCATTGTAGTAGAAAAATAACAGACTATTGTGCAAGTGGTGATAAAAATGTTAGTGTAGGAATGTCACACAATAACAAGAAAACACTGATAACAAATATTTATTTATAAAAAAGAAGATGTTAACGTGATGATTAGGGAGGAAGGAAGATCTAATGAATGGGTAAAAATAAAACTAGAACGTATCTTATTCTAACTTAAGGAATAGTATAATTACCAAGAAACGAAAAATATTATTTTAAAACGAATAGAGAATATTATTACCTATGGTTCAAACGTTTGATAAAAGGCGGTTTTATAAAAAATAATCTACTTGTGAATTTGGATTTCTGGAAGAGAAAGTATGAACGGCATTTCTAAGTAGGACAGGTTAAAAAAATAAGTTATTAAAAGAAAATGTAGAATTACAAAATAATTTATGGAACCTGCTTTGAAATGTATCTTTTTTGTTTTGAAAGAAGCGGGTTACAACAGCTATCGTCATTAGCCCAATGGAAATTGGTAGCTTATGAAATGATGCCATGCCTGACCGGGGTTCGAACCCGGGACATCCACACTAAATGTAAAGACGCTACCTGCTCAGCCACGAAGGTCGGCAAAAATATCTTTTAATTTACAAAATTTCTACCATTTCTTAATTAGATATGGTTTTTGGCGATAGCTTTGTTCAATGATTCTTGACCATATTTTGGTTAGAAAAATATTTTCCAAGTCTTAATTAACATTGTTTATAAATAATGTCTGATTGGACTCCATCAACACAAATATCAATCACTAGTATAGAAATCCCAAAATGTTATTAAAATAAGCTAATAATTTAAAAATAAAAATATACAGACCACGTAAATATTACATAATGTATTAATTATCACTATTAATATGTTGTTTCAAGCAAAATACAAATAAATACATAAAAATAAAACAGGATTAAAGTATATAAATATACATTAACTCATAACCACTTGATGGTACAGCGTACTACGTCTATTTTGTAAACTTTACGCGACATAATCAAAAGAACAATCACTCATAATAATAATTATATATATATATATATATATATATATATATATATATATATATAAAATAATAATAATAAAAAAGAACCCCAATCTAAATCATCTGGTCAAATTAAATCACACATATTTTTATATAAATGGAAACCTCATTTCGTTATTAAGCAACGAGAAAATAAATCCATAAGAGAAAGATTTTTTTATATTTTCATTTAATAGAACAATAAAATAAAATCATAAAACAGAACCGATTGTTGAATTGAAGGAGAAAAATTAAAATGAAGGAAAAAATAAAAGGATTGACTTAAAATTCTTTTTAAGGAAGCCAAAGGTTGATTAGTCACGTTCCAAAAAGATTATCAGGTTGAAGCTCATCAGATTTCCTATCTAAAGAAATCTTCTTTAATTTACACACCAATCTACTACGAAAATGATAAAATTTGGGAATACGAGTACAATAGACTCGCTCCTAATTTTCAGAAATAAGAGTAAGAATTTAAATATTACAAATAATAATAATAAAAATTAAAAAAATTGTCAATAACTCTATCTTAATTAATTTACCTAATAACTCATGACGGCAGTAATAAAGATAAAGAAAAACGTAAATAAAAGCAAAATATTAACAGACATGGAGTTAAATAATTTATGACTGAAGTTTATTACACCGGTTATTACGTGTAACTTAAGCAAATCATAATGTTATACAGTATGTACCTATCTACCGCCATTCATATTTTATCAGGTAAAATGAGAAAGTTTTCCCTTCCATCTGGTAACTATGTTGTTATCTTGTCCTTTGTCCGATGCTCTAATACTACTGACAGAACAAGCAACAAACGTTAAACATGATAGCTACAACTATAATACGGTTTATACAAGTAATAATAAATAGTGATAAGATGCAATAAAAGTGTTATAATATTCCACATCTAAGTTGTTAATTAGGTTAGACATTAATGTTGAACTTTTTATCAGTTTTAATATTCCTATTAGAAATCTACAATAAATTTAAATTACAAATCTACACTAGGAATATATTATCAATGTGGTTAAATTTTTAATAGACAGAACTTATAATTATTTTTTAAATTTAAAATTAAAAAAAAGGAGTAAATTTCGTACATTTCCGTCTAGAGTATAATGTTATCTCTTGAAGTTCCCTCAAAAAATCACAACGATTTTTTAAAATACAAAACGGTTTGTCAGATCATTAACTTATATCCTTAAGATGATTCCTGTAGATTGATAGTTAAGAAATTAAATATATTACTTTTCCCTTCATATTTAGGAAAGTGCAAACTAAACTAAAAAAAAAGAATCAGTTATTCTTGAAGCATACTACGTTTCATACTACTGTTTACAACATTATTAACAAAAACAGTGGATATTCAAAGGTAATATCAGATAAAATCAAGGACTTATTTTATAACAACTGGGAATGTTTGGTGGTAGTGGTGAGGAAGAATATCTAATCATTGGCATTAAATATAATTTAGTGCCAGTAATGTAAATATAATTACGAAATAATTTTCATGATGTAATTTTTCATTTTCAGTTAGTTAGATATTGAACATAACTAATTTGAAACTATCTGTTAAACAACATTTGTTACTTTACAGGAAAATTTGATAAAGTTAGCCTTGTAGATAAACATAATAATATCTGTTCTTGCGACTGAAAGTTTTAAATAACTATCGTATATAATATTTCATAACAAAAATAGGTAAAACCAGTTAAAGAACTGCAAAACTTACCTTGAAGGCTAAATACTGTTAAAATTAACTGCTTTTATGATATGTCAATGTAAAAACTTTTAAAAAATATTATTTTATTAAAAAATATTATCAAATTAAACTTTTTCGTTCTATAATTTTAAACCGATAAGAGAAAAAAAGTTGATTAGGTAAACAAGCTCAACGCACTGATTCGTGCTAAGCGAGTTGGCCGTCTCGGTGTACCGCTATAATACCATCAGTACTGAATATAACTTATACGTTCGCAGGCAATGATCATAAAACACTACTCGGAAAGCTGCGTGTCCACCCTCCAAAACTTTGTTTATATTAATCAACTGCCTCGTTCTCTGCAGGCGGTTCCGGCCAAACGTCACTTCTTGGCAAGTATACTACTTGTTTCCTTTCCTTGGTTTTCCTATTTTCAACCTTCGTAATACACGTACACTCTTACCTTGTTCAATCTAATGCTAATATCTATTTCATACAAGAGGGTAATATCATACAAGATCTATTTTTTAAATGTGTTTTTATAAGTTTCTCAGGAATTTTATCTTGAATTTTCATGCTGCACAGTATAATTTACAGTAACATGTAAGATAATTTTTCTATAAACATTATAATTAGAGATGTCTGTAGTGTTAATATGAATATGTGTGGTTGCGTGCGTCCGCGCGCGCGCGCGTGTGTGCATACGTGCATGTTACTTTTGGCCTTCAAATATATTTAATATTTTGAATTGCCTATGAGGAAAAGCGGTGTTAAATATGAAAATATAAATTTAGGCTTACACATATTAATCATGATTTATAGATTCTTATGGAAAGGCGACCTGTATTCTAGATCATTTGGCAATTTTTACCTTGGTTATGAAATAAGCCGATAATTATTTCTGAGAAAGTCTTGTGAGAAGGTGCCATATTTGGAAACATCATTCATATAAAAATTCTCTATTATTTCGAGGTTTATATATTTATTTGCCTTTTAATTATTTCGATTATTCAGGCAAATAATAGCAGTCACAGAAATAACCATAATTAAAATCAACTAGATTTGTTGCCATAAAAATACTGATGCATCATCATTAATTCTAAACAGGAAGTGGGATTTAATATTACCCAACATGATTTTTAATTATTTATCTTTTTTTTCCTAAAGGAATTTAATTTGTTTGCCGAACTCTGAGTTTGGTAACCGATCTCTGGGAGGATTAAATAAAAGAAAATATCGTTGGCAGGAGTTACAATCAGTTTCTGGGTCCCGCTAAAATTATATTTTCAAATTAAACTATGTACGAAAAATTTTGTACATACAGATGTATGAATTACTAAAATGACTAAGAACTACTGATCTCCAATTTTATAAAACCCAGTAAAGCAAAATTCCTTCGGTTTGTCGAAGCTAACCTATTCTGCTAGCAAAATTTCTATGCTAAATTATTTTTATAAAGTGTTCCATCTCTTAATAAAAGCTCCTTTAGTCAAACCAGAATTTTACTATGAAGCATATAGTACAAGAAGGAATACGGACCGCTAACAGCCAATACGTTGGCAATTGTACTTTATTACATTATATGTACGTCAAAAAAGTAGACAAGGAAGATTATTCAAGAAATAAATAAAATAATTCATTGATAATAAACTTAAAACAATAATTTCTCTTACAAACTAGTACTATGCGAAAAATAATTCATACCTAATGTGTACAGACTTCCGAATGTGAGATTTATGCAGTTGTATGTATCATCTGTCCACCGAACGTCAATAAATAATAAAATGATTTTTAAAAATGGCTGAGAAAAAAAATGTTGTGTACCCACACGTATTTTAAAATCACTCAGCAAATAATCAAAACAACACGAGGGGCAATAGTAATCTCACCTCGTAGACTGTTGGTCTTACGGGTTGGGGACTGTCAGTCAATTCCTGCTTAAATATTGATTACCCGTGCCGAAGAGATCAAAGCTTTACTTACGTCAACTCACATCCAATAAAAATTATATTTTTACCTTTTAAATTAAGAACACATCCGAAAATTTTCTTTTTACTACGTCTCAAAAAGTATATGGTAAGCTTTAGAGAATAGAAAGGAAAATAAAAATTCCGAACAGCCTCTAGTGGCGGTGGTTAGAATTAAAAACTATTTTGGCTGGAATTGGAAAAGCTGAAAACAAAGGATTCCGTAGCTGGGGAGGAGACATATTTTATCCCCAAAAATTAGATAACAGACGTATAAGTTGAAGTAAAGTGAAGTCACCAGCTTGCGTTATGATATACGACTGTCTCACCATTATTACAGAAGTAACGTAAATTTTTCTGTAGAATTTCTGTCCTAATTCTATCACAAATCAAGCTCTTCCAAAAATCAAAGTGAAATAATTCGTTGCCTTGTGGTGATTGGAGGAACAAAAAAAGACTCGAGTGACAACTGTGAGCTCTTCCGTAGTTGGGAAGTCTGGCCGAGATTCCAATGGATCGGCCCCGATGGAGCTGGCAACAAAGGTGGTCTCCAGTGCAAAAGAGAAGGAACTGACGAGAAAGGTGAAGAGAAGGTATACCAACACGAAAACGAAAACTGAGTTTAAAGATTGCTCTCGGAAAATAGACGGGCTAGCTGGAATGGTAGAGATATTCCGTGATGTTTTGGAGGAACAGCCTGTTGAGACTTAGTGGGCTGGAAAGCTCGTTAGAGTTAAAGGACACTCCCCTGGGCTGAGTTATACTTAGCTGTGGGTTCGTATCAGTTCGTATCAGGGGAGGGAAAAATGGAAGCCTGTTGAGACTTAGCAAGCGCTCGTGGACTAGGTGGAGGAGGCCACCCAGACATTATTATTGTTTCTGATGTGGCCTTACAGACGGTGAAAAGTGTTATCAACTTGGGGCCTACGCCTCGCATGGAAGTGTGGCAGGTACTTGATAGTGAGGGAGATGATGAATCTCCACCTGCCCCGAATGGTCAATCAACGGTGGCCTAAGGAGGTATTTAGCTCCACTGAAGTGCTTGAGAACGTCAGCGGTTCTGACAGATTGGCATGGTTGGTTGATCTAGCACGGGGTGCGGACTGTTGGACCACCCCGAGGTTATTGGAGGAGATGCCGCGGGCGAGGTCGATACTTTGGTCGGGCTCACTGCGGGTGGACCAAGTGGTGGTCGACAGTATCCGTGCTGTGGACCTGACTGGTGGGGCGGTGATTGTAGGTGGGATGAATTTTGTGGTGGCAGTGGACTCTTCTGAAGACGTGGAGCGGTCAGTTGCCTAAATAGCGGAGTCACCCCGATTGGTTCCGGCCGAGAATTTTAATGTTTTTTTTTTTTGTAGGCCTCAAATGAGGGTGGATCTCCACCTTCAAAAGGTGGCTGAGTACATGGCTCGGATAAATTCTACTAAGTTTCGAAGAAGTGACTTCGTTGGGAGCCATCGGGAGTCGGGTCCCGGTGGAGATACTGGTAGAGCCCCCAACTGCGACTATGGTGGTGAAGGCGGCGTGTCTGACATATACGGACCTCCTCCGCACAGTGAAGGTCACCGTGTTGCCGGGTAAAGCAACTATTCTTTTGGTGTAGGGGTCAGGAAGAGAATCTCCACATAAGAATTCAGGAAGCATCTAAGAACTTAGGCCAACAAATTATGGATAAAGTGGAGGGTACAACTATTACGGCTGGTAGGGGCCGTCGCCTATGTTTTGGAGAAAGCCTGGGTTGGGACAGCCCCGTTCAGCCCCGTAAGTAAGACCGTAGTCCGGGTGGGCGATCCCTTTGCGGTTCCTCATTAGAGGCAAGGCGTATAATTGAAAGACCTGGTCCCGGCTACCTTAGGGAACATTAGTTCTCAGCGAGGTAGTTTGAAGCGACGGCAACCCCTGGAGCTGTGTATATGCTTATTTTCGAGTCCGGCTCCAGGTGGTGGGGATAAAAAGTGATGACTCAATAAAAAAATAAGAAATAATAAATATAATAATATAACAATAATAAATAAATAAAATACGTTACGGGTGCTTTCCGTAATATTGGTTAATAAAAGTTTTCAATGTTTTTTTTTTTTAAATTAATCTTTGTTAAGAACAATTTTTTAATAATACTTACAATATTAGAACAAATGATACCAATTTTATTGAAATTATAATTTACTTTTTCTATAAATAATCATTATGTATCTATTCCAAACATTTAGATGGATCAAAGCTAATGAGTATAACATTTTAAATATTCACTTAAAATGTTTCTACTAATACGTTGGTTTTATTTTTGTTTTAAAAAATATTGTTAAGCAATAAAGAAGCAAAACAAGACTAGTGTCATGCAACGGTTGATATGTCTGAAAATAGTATGTTGGCGGTAAAGAAAACCAAGAGATTTTTATGAAATAGTAGACATAAAAATAGTAGTCTAAAAAAAAAATTAAATTCAAAAGAAATAATTTTTAAGCATGGATTTATTTAGTACAAGAGAATTATTGTTAGATTAAAAGATGAAGACGTTACATTGAAAAAATGGGTTTGTTGAGTTAAAAGATTGTTATTAGAAACTGGTAGGAAAGATATTGCGGTATTGTCAGTAAGTGTTGTTGACGACTGAACGCAAGTTATTATCGAGCAATACAATTCTCCAAAATAATTTTCTTCTCTTTTCGCTTAGTAGCATACTTGTAAAACGGTAATGGCACGACAGCCATTAAGGAAACTCTATAGTATCTGTCGATACCCTTGCGTACGTATAAACCCCAGCTTGCAATGTCACTACTACTTTAGATGGCTGCTCCTTTTATCTTTTCTAAATTATTCTCATTGCTCTTGTTCTATTCTACGGTCGGTGTAGGTACGTTTGCTCTCGTACTTGGCTCTACTTCATAACTTTCCTTTATGGCCCTTTTCTCTATCTCATTTAACAGTGAAAAGGGCAGCTATAGTGCGGTTTATGCCGAGTTTTTATTTCTATTGCTATACCATCTCTTGTCACTATAAGTCATTCTTCGTGAACTCACGTGACCAAAATTACATTTTAATAGCATACGCTTTCTATCTCACTCTTCCTTTTTCTTTCCACTTATATGTACGATGTTTTTATATGTACATGAGCCATATGAATCCCTAAGAGCACATATATGTAAAAGTTCTCGTTTCGTGATATCAAATGAAAGTCTCCATTTAAAACGTTTATTCGTATTCATGCTTACGTGTAGCCTATTTTAGGTGCGCCATATTTCTTACATTCTTACTTTCCACAAAAAAATACTTTAATCCGCTCATACCAGTATGTTTTTAAAATTTTTAATATAAAAAGAAATGACATCATACTTATATTGTAGAGAAATAATAAATAAACGTATTCCAAATGTGTGAAATATTTAATCATTTCAAAAACTACTATTTAATTACGAAATATATTTTATTGATCTAGTTAAAAACATCTACTATTTATTGAGTACCAAAAATATTTATTGAGTTACTCCTGTAGGGAAAGAGAAGGAAACACGTTAACGTAAACCTATTAAAAAAAATCGAACGTGCACTTTATTCAATATACATTTTTATATTTCAGTAGGTAAAATAACTTTTTTACACAAGCTTTATAATTTCTCATGTTTGAATGAACACACAATAATGAAAATAAAGGCAAACTTTTCAATGTTTTATTTAATTAAATTTTTTTATGATATAAATAAAAAATTATAAAAAATACATTATGACGTCAACAGTTAGCAAACCCATGAAATTTTCGTGCAATTCCTACTAACCTTTTTCAAGTTTAAACACATATTTTGAAAACCGGACTGGGCTACCTGTCTAAGAACACATACTAGGTATACCCCACTAAATCAAACTAGTATGTCGTAGAACAACAATCTATCCACTTTCTTTCCCCACCATTCAAGTTTATTTATACTTGTATTATTGGTTGCCTCCACCAAGTCTATTCCTACATATTTCCAGTTACATAATACTTTTCAAAGGACATAAATCGTAATGATAGGGCTAAAATATTTGTTAACAAAAGTGCATGGGTAGAAATTATAATAGTTATACATCAATACATTTTATATAAATTCTAACTTATGAAAAACAACGTATACAAATACTGTAATTATAAAAACCATATACAGACAATAATCAGATACATGATGTCTGCCCGATTATTTAACTTATCCTTACTGTTTAAGATAAGTATTATTTCAAAACGTTCTTATTTCAACATTATTTTCCCTTTTCAGAATTATTATTTAATAGCATTTGAAGTGAAATTTCTCTCTCTTCCCTCTTATGTTTTGATAAAATTTACTACCTCTAATTACAGGTATCAATCTTTTTTTTAACATTTCACGGATTCTCTTTTTTCCCATTGCAATCTTTACATGGTGTCTAGCGTTTTGTATGTGATAAGCTGAATTTTTCAACCGGAAAAATTTCAGTTTACAGTTTATCATAATTAACATTTACGAATTAGACGTTAAGCCTGTTCAACTTCACATCATATCTTCGTTGGTCTTCTGAAGTCTCTTCTCCCTTCTGGTAAATAAGCCATCGATCTCAAGGCTATCCTATACGCATTCATTCTCTCTACATGTTCTTTCCAACGAGCTCTACGAGAATAAATTCTCTCAAGAATATTTTTTCTCTCTTTAACTCTCTTATAATGTCGTCACTTCGGATCCTATTCCTTCTGGTGCAACCATTAATGCTTCTCATGAAACTCATCTCAGCAGCTTCTAATTTACTAATTGGAAATTAGACTAATGTTTCTGCTGTAGATTAATGTTAAAAGATTAATTTTTCTTCCCCAGTTCTATAATATCTTGCTCATATACTAAATTTTATACCAGATAATCAAAGTGTGAAACTTGTTTCAATGTTTTATTTTCTAGAGCAATTTTTGTCCATTCTGGGTATTTCCCCCCAAAAACTATTATCATTGTTTTCTGCAACGAGATGTTTAGTCCATATTCATTAAATAACTTATGTAGTTCAAAAGCCGAATTCCTTAAACTATTTGCTCTGATAAATGGAACTAATTTTTTCAATATATGTGCTGATGACATCGTTACAGAATGGAAAAACGGAAAACTTTCAGTTTATTAATGGAAATTAGTAAACAAATATGCTAAGCTAGTGTAGTTCCAGCATTAAACAATAAAATTATTTCTGAAGGTTGTAGAAATATTTTCCGATAAATCCTTATAATGAAAAGGCAAATTAAGTTTTGTTTTCCTTGTTTTATTTATCGTTATGTTTAAATCAATATAACCCAAATAATAAAAATTTGTTGTTCCAACTCTTGTATAAATATGCTACCATTTATGTAAATAGTATATTTTATATTTCTTTATCTTTTTTATCCGATTGTATCTGACTGAAATTTTTAATCTTAGGCCTAGCTTTTACAATTGCCGAAATGACAGCTAGATTCGATACTCTAGCGACTGACAACCACATTTTTGCGAGACAGAATGAAATTCGGAAATTAAAACTAACAAATAAATATTTTGTAGATACCAATATTTTTTTCAATTTCAATACAGCTCATTTAAGGTTTTTACTTTTGGTACGTTAAAAATACAACGTTAAAAAAAAAAAAAAAAAAAAAAAAAAAAAAAAAAAAAAAATGGTATCCAAGAGTCTATACTAGTTTTACTTTATATTTCTTTAGTAAATTTAATGTAAATGTGAAAAAACTAATAATAATTTTTTTTCTACAGAAAATATTTGATTAAAAAAATAAATCTCAAAATATTTACAATTTTTTGTTTATAATAAGCTATTTTTTTCCGTAGGGGAGGGAAAAGCTCTCTCGCTCCGACGGCAGTTCAGGCTCTCACCTACTAAAAAACCTCCACCTCTAGTCATTACTCTACTTATATTACATTAACTATTAATATGATATTTTCATTATAATAAAACTATTAATAACTAAAGCAATAGTATTTTAGTGTGACATTTTAGGTAGAGTTCGTAAGAAAACTACCTATTGTAATGGGTATCGTTATTCGACTTCCGGAAAATTTCGACATCTCTTCACAATTCACAGCTGCCAGACCCCAAACCACCGTCAGTTCAAAAGTTTATGTATATATATATATATTTCATTTTCTTGTGGACACGATAACTGCCGGAATTTTGCGCTAATGACTTTCAAATTGATATATAAAATATAACGACCCAAAATCTCGGACGAATTTGTTAATGGGAAAACTCGAACAATGGGGTTTGTAATGGGAGAGGGCTTTTTCAAAAATACAAAATATTGCTATAACTTTTTTATTAAGTAAAATATCGAATTCGTTAAAAATTCCTATGATTCTTTAGATAAGGGCCTGAAACGTATAAAGTTTTTTTATCACACCAACCATTGGCTCAGGGTGTGGAAAAAATGGGGTTTTGAAGACAAAAAAATCATACCTCCCTTAATAGGCACAGTATCACATCGGTATAAAGTGTTTGTTAGTCCTCTAAACATTACCTTAAACTTTTATCTGTAGAAAGTTTTGATATGACCAAACCTTTCGTTAAGGGATGACCAAAACCAAAAAACAAAAAACAGGAAAAAAAATATCGCTATAACTTTCTTATTTACTAAAATATCGAATTCAATTACAGTTCTTACTATTCTTTTGATAAGGGTTTAAAACATATTTCAGTAAAATTAATTGATATCACCAATCATTGGCCCACGGGTGGAGGGGGGAGGAATGAGGTTTCGAAGACAAAAAAATTCATACCTCCCTTAAAACGCGCAGTATCGAATCGCTTTAAAGTGGTCGTTAGTCCTCTAAACACCCAAAAGCTTTGTCTGAAACAATTTTTGTTATAACCAACCCTTACGGCTAGGGATGACCAAAATGATGCTGAAATTGTAATATGGGCTTTTTTCACATGCAACCATTGTCGTACTGAGTAAATTTGAAGTTTTTCTTAATATTAAGGTGGAAATATTTTTTATCCCCTTCTTAGCAATGGTGAAATCTTTTTTTTTCAACTTTTTTTAAATTTAATTATATTGATTTATTAATAATAATTATTAATCTTGGTTGCAAAAACTTTTTTACAATAAATAATAATTCAATACCAATAATAACAATAAACAAAATGAAGTTAGTGAAATAAAATTTTATTTACTTTTCATTTTTTTTTTTAAGGAAATGAAGTCGGATTCGAATAGATATACCTTCCCCTTGTAAGAATTGTAAGAACCAAATATTTTATTAATTAAAATTTTATTTGGCTATATCACCAACTGGATATCACCCCAACCACTGGTCCAAGGGGGGTGAAAAAAATGGGGGTTTGAAGATAAAAACCATGATACCTTCTTTAATAAGCACAGTATTGAATCGGTTTAAAGTGGTCGTTAGTCCTATAAAAACATTATCTAAAACATTTGTCTGAAACAATTTTTGATATGACCAACCCTTACGACAAGGGATGACCAAACGTTTGCTGGAATTATAAGAAGATGATGCATGCCGTATGCTAAACATGTGAAACTTTTTTCACACGCAACCATTGTCGTATTGAGTAAATTAGACGTTTTTCTTCATTTTAAGGTAGAAATAGTTTTTATCCTCTACTTAGCACCGGTAAAATCTACCTCCGCCTTCCGAAAAAGGGATTTTTAATTTAAGATTAAGATTTGTAAATATTTTAATCAAAAAGGTACATTTCAAGCAGTTTTTGCTGGGTAGTAAGTTGTGATATATTTAAATTGCAACAGAATAGAAAGGTCAGAGAGATTATAAGTGTATAAATACAAACTTTTATTAATAAAACAGCAGGAAACCAACATTAGTTACACGCTACATATCCTAACAAAAATCAACATTATTTAATGACATTAAAATTTCAAAAAAGAAATAAATATGGTGGAGAGGAAATAATTTAACATGAATAAACTATTTTTATCAACATAATTTATATAACTCCAGCTTTTGAAACATCTGGAAACCAAGAATAATTAACAATTTTTGGATTCTTTCCAGGGTAAAAATATAAACATTTTGTAAAGCGTAACGAAAAATAAATGACAAATAATATAAGTGTGTATTAGTGAGCAAAAGAGTGACAGAGAGAAAGAGATTGATAGAATAAGAAAGAAAAAAGAGTTAAAAAAGAAATTAGAGTAGAATAGCTGTCATTATCTTAGACAGGAGATGTTAGGACAAGACTGTTTTCTCTTGTAATTTCTCTTCACTTCTACAGAAAGATTAATTAAAAATAAAAATAATTTTACATTAAACAAAAATAAAAAATTAAGTACTTGCAACTTGTATTTGTAACAGTTTTCTTGTTATTTTATTATAAAAATTTTTAATTAAAATATACAACAAGAAAAAAGTCGAAAAGTTAAATTACTGAAAATAAAAACCAAACTAATTTCTAACTAAAAACAAAATTAAAACGTAAAAATCAAGTCTTATAATATTAATTATAAAGAAATAAGCTTATCTAGAAAATTTATTAATGTTGCAAAATAATCTGTTATAGGTAAATAAAAAGTCATTTATAATAAACTTAACAAATAAAACCGATTATAAGAATGCAGTTTAGTCACATATCTAATATTTGTGACTAAATATTAGAAGAGAAGAAAATGATACGTAATTTAAAAGAAATATATTCATAACATTAAAATATTTCAGTAAAATAACCAGATATAATTCTTAAAAAAAGATTGCACATTAGGCAAGAATGTATTTAAGTATATTTCTTTCGATAGGCTTATTTTAAAATTCCAGAACAAGAAACAGAATGATAGATAAGCCAAATAGCTAAAATGTTTAATAAATTATTAACTTCCTACAGTTAATTGATCTGGATATAAGTGATATCTCGTCGATCAACAAAATTATTTTTTTTAAGATACAGTTTCCTGACATCGATTATTCACAAAATTATTGAAGAAAAATTTAAAAATATACGGAAATAATTGTGCGGTTATATATCTCCAAGAAAACTTTACGAATAAAATTATAAAAATAGTATTTAATTTAACAAAACAATTACCTTCATATTTATCAAGGGAGTAAAATAAGAAAACGAATCTGAGGGTGAATATTTATAGTCTTTTACTAACAATTTTATTAAACATGGCCCGTTGGTACGATTATACAATAAATAATTAAAATATAAAACCCACTTACCAACAATCGTTTAATGCGACCTAGCGCTTTCGGAAACGAATTCTATCTTCAGGAACTTAATTTTTTTTTATTAACTAAAACTTTGTCGTCATGAGTAAAATTGTTATGTTAAATGTGTAAAATATATAAATGTGGTTGTCATATATTAAATTTGCTTCTACTTAACGTCCTGTCATCACCGTTATAATATATGATAGACAGTTATATAATATATACAGATAACAGTGGAGACACTCATTATTACAGGACCATAGGTCGACGCAATTTTAACACATGACGACCACCTTTATATATTTTACACATTTTACGTAACAATTCTACTCATGACAAAGTTTTAGTTAATAAAAAAATGTTAAGTTCCTGAAGATCGAATTCGTTTCCGAAAGTGCTAGGACGCATTAAAAGATTGTTGGTAAGTCGGTTTTATATTTTAATTATTTATTTTACTCTTATTAACAGTTACAACATATAACATCTAACAAAAAAAAATTGAATCGTGTGACATTATTCATATTGGTACCAGAACCAGATATTTTATCTATGATTTTTAGTATGAAAAGTAGCTATAGATTATTCGGGTCAAATTTAAATAAAACTTCAGAAATTCGTTGAATACAAAAATAAAGCTGAGGAACTAAGAAGATCGCAGTACGAAAGCAAATTTATATAAATATTTTTATTGCTTTAAAAAATATAAAATTAAATGAATAACAATAACTTTTTACTTTATTTTTTAAGCTTTTATTCTATATAGTTCGTAAATCGTCCATCAATATTTATAACCACCTCATTTTCTTGACTACTTAATTTTTTTCATTTATCGTTCATAATTTTATTTCAGAAAGTATACTTTGGAGAATTATTTACATTTTAAATTACGACTTCAAATCATATTTTGGTGCGTTATTAGAAAAACCTTAAAAATTTTTCAAAAATATTATGCTTAATTAAAGGGCAATATTATGTAAAATGTCAATTGATTACATAACAAAGAATTTCCATTCTTATGTGGACAGTAGACCAATATCAGAGATCTCAAGGTAGAGAGAGAGAGAATGGTCAAGAGAAAGAGAAATGAACAACAAAAACATCAATTAACTTGCAAGATTACACTAGATGCAATTATTACATATCAAACTTAGTTATTTACTGTCGGTTTATAAAAATATCTAAATTGCTGAGATAAATTACTAAGAGAGTTACTAAAGTAATCTTCACTTAATTTCCATTGTGGATTTATGTGAACAAAAATAAAATGAATAAAAAGAACAACGATATCTTAAAAGTATGCAGGCTAATACTCAAAGAAAGGAGTTAGAGACTGATATATCATTCATCAATAGGAAATAAGGAAAAGATTACAAAAAATATGAGGGGTTAGGTAACACTGATCAATATAATTTTTGTCTCACGAGTACCAATAGGTGTACTTAATGTATTTTTTTTTTTTTTTGCAATTTTATTAAAATATATATTCAGAATTTTTCCATCATTCACAGTTTTCTTATTTTTATTTTTAAAAATATTTTAAGACTTTTTTTTGTCCATTTGTTTATTGTCAAGTATAAGCTCCTAGAACATTGTAAATATGATGAAACCAAATGAACTAACTCAAAGGGTAGCGTTGTTACTGTTGTACTCGTTCAGACGTGTACATATACAAACGTGATCTGGGGTAGCACACATTCATCAGAACGATGCCAGTTGTGAGTTACTAGTGAACACAGTGAACTAGTGAACTAGTGAACACACAGTAAACACATCATTGTGAGTGATTTGTGTGTCTGAATTATTGTATATTGCATATTTACAACTTTATTTCTTTTAATTAGTCGTTAGTTACAAAATGCCTAGAGTTTGTTTAAATCATCCTAACCATTTTTTTTATGTTTGTGATGAAGTGACGCTCAAGTCCCAAAGGCAAAACCTAACTCCATTAGTAAAAAAATGTTATAAACTTTATTTTGGGTGTAAGGTCGGGAACCAAACAAGGTCCTGGGTCCCATATATCTGTTGTTTATCGTGTTCTAGGCTTCTCACAGCATGGAAAAATGGCACCCGCCATTTGCTATCCCTATGATTTAGAGGAAACCCAAACAGCAATCTTTTCACTGTTATTTCTGCTTAATAAGCATTAAAGGGATTACGTCAAAATCAGAACATACAGTGGTGTATCCTAACTTGCAATCAGCAATGGGACCAGTTCCACACTGCGAAGAATTGCCCATACCAATGCCTCCAGAACATGTGACATTAGATGTAGAGAGCTCAGAGTCTGATGAAAGTAAGGAAGAAAAAGAAACAGATCTGGTGGTACGACTTTTGAACAAAGCAGTTCATCTGAGCCTCATTTACTGACTCAAGATAATCTTAACGCTCTAATACGAGATTTAAAGTTATCCAAAACACCACTCTGAAATGCTTGCTTCCCGGCTTAAAGGAAAGAATCTTCTTCAAAAGAATACAAAGATATGTACTTATCGTAATCGTTCGGAATTTAAACATTAATTTTCTAAAGAAAATGGCTTAGTGTTTTGTAATGATATTTCTTCTCTTACGGAGACACTTCGTGAACATAACCCAATGGCGCTTGTTTGCTTATTCCTATAAAGTTAGTTTAAAAGTTGTGCTTCTGCATAATGGCAATAAATTCCCATCACTACCTGTGGCTCACTCTTCTAGTATGAAAGAAACATATGAAAACTTTAAATTTATATTGGAAAAGCTTCAATATGTAGTGTATGAATGGAATATTTGTGGTGATTTGAAGGTAGGTAATTGCATGTATTCTTGGTCTGCAGCTCGGTTATACAAAGTACTGTTGTTTTATGTGTGAATGGGATAGTAGGGACAGAAAAAATTATTTCATTAGAAAAGAATGGCCTAAATGCGCATCACTCATTCCTGAACAGAAAATGTGAAAAATTACCCACTGTGTAATCCTAAAATCTACCTCCGTTACATATCAAACTAGGATTACTGAAGAATTTCGTTAAGGCCATGGGCAATACTTCTAGTTTTATGTACTTAAAACAGAAGTTTCCTAAAATTAGTAATGGAAAGATTAAAGAAGGAAAAGTTGTGGATCCACAAATACGATCACTGATGCATGATAAAAAGTTTGAGGACCTATTGAATCCACTGGAGAAAGCAGCTTGGCAAGCATTCAAATATGTTACTCAGAGTGTTTTGGGAAATTGAAAGGCGGCAAATTAATGTGAGATTGTCAACGACCTTATAACATCTTATAAAAATTTGGGTTGTAATATGTCCTTAAAAGTACACTAGATTCTTCCTGGAAAATCTTGGCAGTGAGCGATGAGCATGGGAAACACGTTTATTTGGAGATTGCAGCTATGGAAAAGAGCTATCAAGGCAAATGGAATCCTAATATGCTGGCCGATTATTGTTGAACCATCAAGAGGGATGCTCCACAGGCGAAATATAACAGAAAATTGTCATTTCTTATTTTCTAGGTGAGTCAAATGTTTGAATATTGTGTAGTTAAGAATGCAGAAAGTATTAAAATGTTTGAAATTATAAATGCTTGTCCCTCATAAACCTTGCGTGATAGAGAAAAACCGGTATCATATTTGAATTGAGAAGAAAACATACTATCAGAATCACATATTTTTCTTCCTGAGACAAAAACAAAATTGTTTTTGTTCCCCAATGTAATTAATAATTGGAAATAAATATTATGAGAACGTTAATATGAAGTTTAGAGAAGGTCAGAAAAATAAATTTTCTCAAGATAATAAATCTTGAGATAATCAAATTCTGTTGCGTAAGAGAAGACTTGATTTTTTCGGAATAAAAGTGCCTCAAAAACTTTTGGATAATTTCTGAAGAGTGCAGTGAAACTGCAATTACATTGAAAACCCTATTTTTGTTTCTTAACATATGACACATGAAATCAATTTGTTTTTTAATGCTAAATATAAATCTCAAGTCTGAATACGTTCATCACCCTACGTTTTAAGAAAATTAGTACTATCCTAATGTACCTGATGTATCCTAACGTACTATTAGCGATTTTATAAATCGCTAATAGTACGTTATATACATAATATTTTTACACGTACTATTAGCGATTTTATAAATCGCTAATAGTACGTGTAAAAATATTTCTTATTGTGATTCATGAATATCCAAAGTATGAGGAAATAGATTCATCATTCATGTGTCCCCGATTAGTAAAAATCAATATTTAGTAATTTTTAGATATTTATAAACGTGCAGTATTAATATAATTAGAGAGATAGATGAAATCTTTATTTCAGTAGAATAACACAAATCTGTGAATAATAATGCAAATACACATTTTTACCAGCGCCTCCTCATAAACTACATTTTTGGTTCTTCCGTTATCACAGCAAATAAAGAGCTCACTGCTCCTGCTTAGTCGAAAACATGCCACATACAACAGCACATGATAAAAGCAAGCAGCTCGTAAATTTACGTAAGTTGTACGTTATTTGAACTTGTAACTTAATGATCGTCTTTGCAAACATATATTAACTGGAAACTGTTTTTTTTTTTTTAATTGAAACGTAAAGTTATTAAGTACGATTTGAATTCTAGGGATAAATACAGTTTGTCCTTTGTCGCAGCCTGTTAAAATAGTCGCTTCGATGGTATGTTTTTTTAGAGTTTTAACTTTTAATTGATTTTGCATTACATAATTGTGGTGGCTTCAGATTTCTCATGAGTATAATTGGAACACCTATTTTTAATATTAATGTGTGAGCTGGTAATCTTGATATTGATAAGGAATTTAAAACCTCAGTATGTTTTTCCTCTCCTGGAACAGTATGCAGCTATTTGTGGCAATAACTCGTTAATTTCTTGGTGCTAGTATCACACACTCACATAAGCACTTATCATCGTGCAAATTTATAAATTCAACGAGTCCATAAACCTTTTCGACCAACTCCGCTACTGAAGAAACTGTACGACATAATGATGGCGACAGAGGGAGAGCGAGTAATACTGCACACTGTAGGACTAACTTGTGAGCTTGTCAAGAAGGTAAGTGAAAAGTGAATAAAATTTATAATAACTCCAATTCTTTTTAGCTTATCGATATCAAACAAAGTGGAAAACCTTTTGCTCAGTGCCTGATATTAGCGTATTCTAGAAAGAATAGTATATTAATATAAATGGTAATGATGATCAAGCATACAATTTAATTAAGCTGTTGATAAATTCTTGGGTTTACTTTTCTACAGGCCCGTAAAAAATATTTAGTTTAGAAAGAAAATAAATAGTTATGATCCATTTTAATAATAACAAGGTATTATAAAAGCGGTATTTTTCAGTAAAATTACAAAAATACCTAAAGGAGAATTATAATAATATTTTTATGTAAGGTTTTGTCTTCCTAATAATCTAGAACATCAAGATAAAAAAATAGACGAAAAATACAAAACGGTCGTAACAGCGTACATAAAAGAAAAACTGAATAAATTATAATATTTTCTCAATTCTTTCTAAAATTAAATACATTAGCTAAACTCAGCAACAAACTCAACAATAGGATAATGTTTTCAAAGAAACTATTTAACATTTATAACGAAGGAACACTCCATTTAAGAAAATTGCCACCATGCTAATTCCCTTTTGTAATACAGTGAAAAACAACTTAACTTCTTTTCCAGCACATAAAGTTTTACTAAATATTCAATAAGCGTGTTTGTAGGGATTATCTTTAAAGATATGTGAATGAATTAATCCTACTTTTCATGAAATAAATATACTATTATAATTATACGTATAAAATAAAATTACTTCTCAGACAACGGTTTATTGACATTTTAGTATTTATATATTTCTTTTTATATTTTTTATGGTATTTATATTACTTTTTATTTATTATAAACGTATAAATATTACATAATACTTATTATATTTTTGTAAAGCAAATTTATGTTAATTAAAATTATACAGTAAAACGTAAAGAATATTGTTGATTTTTCCTTTGCTCTGTATTAAACGTAATTCCATATTCAGTATTTCAACGAATCTGATAGGTCAAATTGGCCTTTACTTCGTACAAGATAGGAACTTTTAATTTCTAGGCTTCGGGATTGTTAGCGTTCATCTTCAAAATTATGAATTATTTATCTAGGCGTAGTCAACGTTGAAGTACTAAAAAAACCAATAAAAATTTCACCCATTAACAAAGTTATTTCAGCCAGTCATAAATTAGTGTGTGTTTTTCGACCCCAATCTTTTATCTTTTATCCTAGTTTTCAAAACTACTAAAAATACATTTCTGGGATTTATTTTTTACAATATTTCAGGCTATATTTCGTATAAAACTACTAAATTTACCTCATCAGTTGGGTCATAGGACTTACACGCTGGCTTAGTTTTATCAAAGGAGCAAAAATCAGGGATAAATCTTTCGCTAGCTGACACTCGCTGATGAAGCGTTTCCAAACCTATTTTTGCATTACATATAAACAATAAAGTTAATAATATAAAATGTAATGTGAAGTATGTTAAGAGGTTATTTGCACGATACTTATTTGGGAAAATAAAATAAAGTTTAATTAATGGCAATGCACACATTTTTTAAATACAGAAGCAGGATACTACTTAATGAACTTAACTAAACAACTACTATGTTTGTCTTCGTTAAATTAATCTACCCTGGTCGATGGTTTACATAATGAAACTTACCCGAACAAGGTTACATCATTTTGGTATTATGTTATAAATACAATATCCAAATAGTTAATATTTAAATTATACATACATTTAAATTTATTTCACGCGTTATTAAACCCAAAGTACCCTTTTTACCACAATCTTTTCATTTTGATCATTTCAAATCTATTTAGAAAAATCATACCGTAATATGTCGTCGATTTGAATAGTTAACCTTCAATGAAATGACACGAGTTTAAGTGTGGTTGTTGACCACATCAGTCACCTTTTGTACTAGAAACGAAATAGCTCCACTTTCATCTTTGTATCCCACCATTAGACTACGCTTAACTTTAAATTTATCTAAATTAAAAATACCAAAAACACTGTGTTCCCAAAACATTTATAAATTCATAAATTGAATAACAAATCCTCAGTTATATCCATAAAAAATTAACTAATTGAAATCATAATTAATTAATTTTTATCGAATTCATTTGAAAGTATACTTTTACGGATGAATGACTAAGTGAACATAATTGAATAAGTTATCAACGAAACTATGGGGTTTTATATGTTTTTACGGACGAATGACCAAGCGAACTTAATTGGATAAGTTATCAACAAAACAATCGGGTTTTATGGAAGTATTAGTCTATTGAACCATTATTTATTTGTTTTAAATTTACTTAAAAGTTTTGAACGAACATCTCTGATTAAACATGGGAAAGAGCAAGCCAGCGTAACATCATAAATAGAATAGGTATGACATTAAGCATTGTGGAAAACATGACATTATAAGTCCGCTGATGGGAATAGAGGGTGGAGAAAGAATGACGAACAGCAAGGTAAATGCATGAGAGGATGCGGAAATAATGCCTTGTATGGAGAACAGCTTCTACGCTACCTGCCATCCCATACGTACATGAAGAATCTACTCTCACACTTAACTCACCGCCTGCCAACCGTCTGCCACCGCTGTTCACTCTCTACCCAACGATTTAAAACGAGCAGCTCTTAATATAGTTGCACGGCCCACTGGACAAAAAGAGCCTTATCTGTTGGCTGAGTTGAATATACGAACGTACGAGTACATATTATCTGCACACGTGCAACCATATGTTCCTGATGGATGCATAACCATATTTCTGCGTCAAAAAATAGTTTAATTTTAAATTGTATTTTTTTTTAAGTTTAAAAACATACTGTTGTAAAACAGTAGGTTAATATAAATATATAACCGAAATTAACATTCTGTTCTATTACTTAATAGAAATCATCGATAAATGATAACCCTTATCAAACACAATTAAATTCTTGTCTAAATCAATAATACAAAGAATGGAATTTTTCCCCAGTGTTTTCTATTTTCTTACTTCCGCGCATGAATCATATTTAATCATTTTTTAATCTTTAATATATTCTGGAGAGTATGCAAAACGAAATACTGTCTCCAACATGGAAGAAAACTTGTCCGACATGAAACAATAATTGATAAAATGCAGGCAAACTTTACCTGCATTTTATCAAAAACTATTTCCTACAAAAATTTGCTTACTAAAGAAAGGAGCTAATTTTTTTTTGTTTTTTGTACTCTAGGGTGATAAAAGAAAATTAAAAAAACTGGCAAGATCCTAAAGAGGTCTGTTGTAATAAATAGTTAAGGTGACAGGAGATTAGTTGTTTTTTTTTTTGTTTTTTTTTAGGTTATTTTAATAAAATTTCTTATTTCCAGAAAATTGATAAAATAGCTTACTAAATAAAACTAACAGTATTAGTTTTATAAACCGCATGAGTTTAATTTACTCAAAATATATTTTATTTTGATTAGATTAAAAATATATTTTATTAACTAATTAGGTTTAACATAACTTCACTTTATATTAACCTCAGTAGGTGCTTTCATGCTTATTTTACCATTTAAAAAAAAACTTCCCAAATTCCCTCTTTCTCAAAAATTGATAAACGCTATCCATTTTTTATTACATCTCTTTTAACCGATTTTTTTATGCGTTCCAAAGGATAGTAGTAATGCAAATGACCAAAACAGTTTGGGACAATATTTTGGTTGGGGGAGCCAATCACAGTTTAAAATTTTAAAATAAAGATTTTTTTGAATTTAAGGAAAGTTTTTTCGGTTTATTTTCAAGCAAAGTTACTTTTCCACTATGTACTCGTATAATCTTCCAAGACTTATTGCTTATTCCCATGTTTAATCACATCAAATGACACTTTTAATATTTCTATAACAATTTTTGATTTCATAATCTTTTATTTTTTGTTTAAGCCGTGTAGAGTACACTGCGGTACTTATTTATATAATGAATAAAGGACAATTTTTATAATCTAGAACACATAACTATGTTTATTATTATTATTTTTGTACAACATCTTTAATGTGTACGATAAAGACCTTATGAAAGTTATCTACCTACGTAAGTTATATATCTACTAAAACTTTACACGTTACTGAATGTGGATTGTTCTAAAAAGAAAATTTTAAATAAACATCAATGGTTTTCTTATAGCTGTCCAGACTAAGCTGTTACTTAAATTGAATTATTGGTAAATAATAATAAATTGAATACATATAGATATTTATTAACAATCTATATTTTTTAAATTCATATTTTAAGAGGTATTTACTAAATCAATATAAAATATATGTATTTATTATATTTTAGTAAATTTATACAAATAGAAACAACTGGAACAGAAAATTTAGTAACAGTTATTCATTCAACTGTATAATAGTCATTACAATAAAACCTCAACTATGATTATAAAAAATTGATTGTGAAATGATGTAATACAATTCATAATTAAAATATACAATTTGGGAGATTAATTGTTAAAGATAGTAGAAACAAATAGATTAAAATTATAATTTCGATTTAATTTATATTCCGTGTAATACCAAAAAATAATAAGAAGAAAATTAATATTGATGATTATACAATTTCAAAGCAATTCCATCGGTGTGCAGATTAAATTTATTACCTAGTTGTCATATTGATTTGTTAAAAACTAAAACCTTTCGTTTAGGTAAGCGGCTAATTTTATCGACAAGTTATTATAACAATTCTCTGGTGATATAGAATTCTCGTTCAAATCTAGTTAAGGATTAATTGTTCTTAGTTATAATGCGACAAAGCTAACCGTTTATCTCGACCAGGCAGCAACATCAATTCTGTTAATTTTTGTATGATTTAATAAAAAAAAAATTTTTTTAAATCTATTATCATCCCAAAATTTACAATAAATTTGTTCAATCTTCTTTAAAAATACATATAAAATCGGCTGGTTAGAATATATCACAGAGAGAAATTTGGAGAAATATATACCCTCGTGAATTACAAATGTATACGTATGCATATTTTTTAACTTACAGGAAAAAATTAAATTCCGTGGATTTATTGTAATTTTTGTTATTTGATTTAGTTCTTGTATTATTCTGAAATACAATCAGTTAAAAACCCAAACCGTATTCAACTTGATGTAATCACATTTTCTGACCTGGAAAGCTCTATAATCAAATTTAATATTAATGAAATGAATGACGAAAATAGTTGTAAATAATCATTATATATCGTCTATAGAAGTTGTGTGTAAGTAGCTCTAGTATACATTTTGTTTATCCCTTTTATTTAACCTTTGTCTGTTTTTTTGTTTTCTTTTTCATTTTGTTTATCTATTTTCGTTTAATTCTTTAAAAGTGCATTAAAAAAGAAATATTATTATTATTTAAAAAAAAAAAAACATAAATAAAATTGTATATTTTATTTACTAAGCATTTGGCACCGTTGGTATTAATACAAATTGTGTAAATTGAAGTATCCACTTACCAAAAACTTTCAATATATATGTCCTAGTACTTTCGGAGTCACTACTCCTTCAGGGATTCCATAGAAGATGTTAATTAAAAATTCATATGCGTAATTACTCTTATGTATAATAATATTTTAAATTAAAATTGCTATGATCATAATAAACAATCGTGAAAAGAATAATTTATGTCAATAAGAATGTAACGTCATTTCCGTAAGATGTTTACAACTATTATAATAAGTATTATTATAGATAATAGTCGTAAATATCTTACGGAAATGACATTGCATTCTTATTGACGTATAAATTATTTTTTTCACGATCGACTATTATGAAAATAACAATTTTAATTTAAAATATAATTATACCTAAGAGTAATTACACATATGAATTTTGAATTAACATCTTCTGTGGAATCCCTGAAGATGGAGTAGTGACTCCAAAGTACTAAGACATATATATTGAAAATTGTTGGTAGGTAGAAACTTGAATTTATAAAAATCGTATATATTTAACAGAATGATTGTTTTATACGTGAAACATAGATTTTTTTTTAATCAATAATAAATACAGAAAACAAATGAATTAATTTATCCTCAACATATCACAGTTATCATGGAGGTAACATATAAAGAATTCTTCAATTTAATAATATGAAACCAGACATTTCAAAAGTATAATATTATTAACAGACTCAGCTTTTCATCTAGGAAGCTAGAAATGTACAATTTACTTTCTTAAACGACAAGAAGGAAGTTAATTTTGCAAGAATGTTAAAAGTACTTAATAAAATAGAGTTAAATGTATTAAAACTTAAATTTTTAATGTATTTTAACAGAATTAAATGTATTTTAAATTTCTTTTGAGGTCTAATTACTTTTCCTACAAAAAGACTGAAACAACATATAATTAAATACGATTCTATCAATATATTTTTTTTAATTATTAGATCTTTATTTATGTAAGTGTTTCTAAAATGGTGTGATGGCTATACTTTTCAGATTCTTTATTTGTAAAGCTAAACAAAAAATAACCTTAGGAAAAATAGCAATTTCTCCTTCGTTCTTCCCCTGTCCGCCAGTTTGTTACTTTTATATAAAAATGTATATCCCAAGTTGGTAGATGAATCACATTAATATTTTATTTTCAACAAAACGACACTACTTTTTAAAATCGGTTAACAAATAGTCAATTATGGGAGAAAACTGATGTAATTTTGTGTCATAATTACTAGGTCTATTATTGTGAGAAAATTATTACTTAATCTGATACTAATTTACAATACTAGAATTAACATAAATAAATACGATTAATATTTAATCGAATTGAACGGAGAGTGGAGGACATGAAAACAGACACAAAATTGCAACATCAATCTTCTACCATAAATCGACTATTTGTGAACCGATTTAAAAAAATAAAATGCCCTTTTGTTCAAAATAAAAGGCTTAATACTTTAGCAAGTAACATTAATTTTGATAAAACTAATATTTATGGAGGTATAACGGATTACAAAATAAACATGGCTGCCATTTTGAAATTTTCGAAGGTATTTAGTCCTGATTTTTTTGCTAATTTTAAAATTTATTACCAAGACGCTTACCAAATATTAATTTGATTCATCTATCCGAACTTGAGATAAAAATTTTTATATAAAAGTAATAAAGTGGCGAACAGGAGGAGAACGAAGGAGAAATTGCTATTTTTCCTAAGAATATTTTTTGTTTAGTTTTACAAGTAGAATCCGAAAAAGTATAGTCGATCCACCACTTCAGAAATATTCTGTATATTTTACAGTTTTCATAAACACCTATTTATTTTTTTTATTTTTTACTAATCAATTAATTAACCCCAGAAGCTTGTATATGTGAATATGGTATGAAAAAATATGAATAGTGTATAAAAAGTGTTATGCCTGACCGGAATTCAAAGCCGGCAACCCCAGACGAAAGGCCAAGACGCCTCCACTTTATTTATTTTTATCTATTTAGATTTATTTTAAGAAAATGCAATGCAGCGTAATATAATTTATGAATAAATTATAAACTATTTTCTGATTCACGATAACATTACATTTCAAATAATTATATCCTTGCAGAACTAGAACCAAATTTTTTTTTTTGTAAAAGGATTGTAATCAATTTCTAAATTTATTTCAATAACAGATTTGCTATCTAATTTTATGCATTTATAATTCTTTCAGAAGGCCGTTATAATTTACATATTTTAACATTGATTAATCCACAAAATTACACAAAAGTATAGAAGAATTTTTTATATATAATTAAAAGAAAATTATAAAAAATAATTTATAAAAAAAAATTGAATTATCCTTCTAAGTCTAGTTTGTGCTATTGATTACACTGTTTAGGTTAGGACACACCTACTCTCCGGATATTATATAGAGATTATGCTTTAGTCGAGTACGGATGTGTTCTCTCTCGCTTTGTGTTTCACATCCGTATTTGTGTTTTTCTTTTGGTTTATGTTTTCAGTTCGTTGGGTTAGTTATTGTTCTTTTAGTTGTTTATGTTATTTTTGTTAGTTTAGTAAAATTATTTATTAGTGGCCTCTGGGTTTGACCAAGCTGGTGGGGCCAGGCTGCTGCCACGGGAACCTGAGGCCACCGACTGGGGACCGGTTGGTTGCCTTGGGAAGGTTTGGTGATAAAAAAAAAAAATCTCCGGATATTGCAATATTCATATCCTGCATTGTATGCTTGTGATGAGGTGACGACATAATTCATTCTTCCTAATCTCTTTAATAATAAAACCTCGTAAAAACTAATTAAATTTTCAATAACAGCAAATGGTAGGCATTTGGTGTATAAAACAATCTTCGGACATAATATGTATACCTTGTAAAAAGACTGATTAAAAGTAAGTAACACTTATCGATAATGAATTAAAATCTTATAATTTTGTACGTACATTTCAAACTTAAACATAACTGCAAGATAGTTAAGTGAACCAAAAAAATTACAAAATAAATAGATATAATTACAAACAAAAATTGCTTGCTATAAGTCAAAAATAAAGCCTAAGGGAATATTTTATTTTTTCTTATTATTACATTATATAGTAATTTTATTATTACAAATTTACATTATATACAACAAAAATGACATAGAAAGCATTTAATAATTGAATAATTATCAATTTATCTTTTATGAAAATATTCAGCGGAGGAGTGAAAAGTAATATATTAGAGAAATGAAATCTACGAATTAAATTATATGTAATGCGAAATCAAAATTCCTATTTTATAGTGTATAAATTTTACACTATACGTAGTAACTGAAGAACGGTATTCTGATAATTATCCTACCAGATTTTCTGCTACTTTTAGGTTTGTGTGTTTGTGCGCGTATACGCAAATTCACTTGTTGCTACCGGCTTGCCAGGTCTGACATAGCTGAAGATGTAGTGCAATGTAAGTGAATTACTGGTAAACATGTAGTCTGGAAAAAAATTAGATTGACCACTCCTGAGACGTGTGATTAATTAAAGCCAACCACCAAAGAACAACGGTATCCACAGTCTAGCATTAAAATTTATATAAAAGCGGTTGTCTTTACAAGGACTCGAACCTAGAACTCTCGATTTCGAAAATCAGCTGATTTATCGATGACGAGTTTAAACACTATACTAACCGTTGGGTTATATGCAATCAATTCTAGGGTAACATTTAAAATGTACGTAGAGTAATACACTATTAGTTTGAAAAATAAATCGATCCACAATGTTTTGATAACAATAAATTAAGGTTTAGTAGATTGTGAATAAAACGCTGTGAATCGTGCTAATTGTCAATCATATTACGATAAATTCCTGTTTACTGGTGAATAAATCAGCTGTAAGAAATTCTATACGTTACGACAATGCGTAATAGAAAAAGCTTCTTTGTTACCAATAGGAGGGAAAAGAATGTTCAAAACAAATTCGTGTCGTTGATCCGGAATAAATTTCAACTACCACTGCTTGATAATAGGATTTAAGGAAATCCTTGCAGGACTTTTTTTATCAGCACGGTAGAACTGATTACATTTCACTCCTCACTAAACATTATAAATAAGTTTTAGTGTTTTCATAACTTATTACAGCCTGCGGCTATTTTTACGGTAATAAAAATAAATAATCATCAAAAAATAATAACAAAGTTATTCAAACACAGTAAATAGTTATTAAAATTTCTATTTATTATTATCTCTGGAAAGTCCTTATATTTATTAAACAAAGGGAAGTATTTTTTCCTTTTTTTTTTTTTTTTTTTTTTTAATTTTCACCGTCCCTATTCACAATAATTATATGAGGTGTTTGAAAGAATATTTGAAACAAATGTTTGAAATATCAATCATTACTCTTACACTCAACAGACACCTACACTATACGTTCAGAACTCAGTTAAAATAACAATGAATTCTTTTTACAAAAACAGATATTTAAATGTTCACACTATACATAAAGAGAAATTTATTAATACGCTATTTTTAACATGATCCACATAATTATTTAAATGAAATTTTATAATTATAATAAGAAGGGTGAATTAATTAAAAAAATATTTAAGAAGTTAGAAAAATGTAAAATAAATTAATTCATTAAAATATAATTAATTAACGACATGCACGTAGCTGAAATAATATATTTTGATCGGTCATGACCGTTACAAAACTTTCCACTAGTGTACATTACTTACAAATTAAAAATATTTATAATGTAATTGCTCTTAAAAATATCCATGCCATTTCAAAAAAAAAAAGATTTAAAACCATTAATAAACCAAATTTATGATTTTTCTAACCGCACAAGATTCTATAACAAGGATCATAAAGGTATTTTTAATTAAACAGAAATCATATTTAAATTAAAATAAAATCAGTTTATTCAATAAAACAATAAAGAATCATCAGCAAAATGGGAGGTCTTGCAAAGTGACAGGAACATTTTCAATAAATATATTACATTGCGTGCTGGTAGAATCTGAGTAAATCGAGTGATTACATATTTATGAAACCACCATTCACATACTGTATCGGCATTGTTAAAGGAATATTTTCAGTTTACAAATTTAATATAAGTTAATAGATTGAAAAAAGCTAGATGTTACATTGAAAAACGCTTACATTAAAATAGAACATATATTTTTATTTTATGAGAAAAATTTCTTTTTCCGCTTTATTCGGACTTGAAATAACTTACTTTTTTATATTTCTTCTAGGCACGACACGAAATCCTAATGCGAATAAAAACGAAACCTCAGGATACTTTTTCTTTTATTCCGTATGAACACAATACTAACCTATAAGGTAAGTTTTAAATTAACCATCTTTTCATTCAGAAGATCCGTATTCGAATCCCATTCTGACGGCACGTTGATTTATACTATAAGATTTTTCCATAATATTAATTAATTACTAATTATAAAGTAAAAAAAAAAAAAAAAATACTATTAATGCAGTAAGTTGAACTTTTATCTAAACAGTATTTTTTAACTGCTTTTTGGAGTCAGATTTGATCCGAAATTCTTCTCAATTAATTTTGTAAAAAATTCATTTCTCCTTGAGAAATCACTTCATCAATTCCTAGTTAATTGGAAGAATCATTATTTGTATAATAATTACCAATTATTTAATTAGAGATATTTCTAATACTCGTATTTACATTTTGACCCGGTGATGCAAATTTTGTAATTGTAAAATACTTAATTTTCTTTTCATTTGTTTTTCTTCCCTTGCTTACAAAACCAGAGGCAAGTACATCTTATTTAACTCAATCAGTTAAAAATATATAAAATAATAACAAATTAAATTTAAATATTTATTTTCTTTAAGTTTCAGACACTTTATTCAAAAAGAGAAGTAAACCTATTTATCTTCTTTCTTCTTGTTTAACGTAATATCCATAATAAACACATAAAAACCTAAAATTAAACTGTATTGAATTAAACTACGTAAAACAAGAGTAAAATCAAAAGCCCAACTCGTACTAAGAACATTGCTCATAAAAAATCACGTCGTTGCCACTGATAAAATTTTTTCATTCGTTTTTTTTTTTTTATTTAAAGGTATACATACAAATATATCAAATAAGAAAGTATCGACATCAATTTCAACAGAATGAGTTAAAAATATATTTCATGATCTTGTTAATATTGCCAAAGAGTATTAAATCTGTAAGTATCAAGTATTAAAATTCTATATGCTATTTAGCTGGGTAGATTGTAGATAAAATTTGTCAGGTAAAAAAAGAAACGTTGAATGTGAACTAGAGAATACGAAAATAAGATAGAGTCATATCGGTGAGAGAAAAATGGAAAAAACTGGTTTGATAGTTTTACATGTGCAAGAAATGAATAACCATTGATAGTATGAAAACTGTTTGTGAAAAACTAAATATTAAAGAAGTAATTAAATGTTTCTGTAAGCTTTCAAACTCGTATTCAAAACTACATTTGTATTGCATAGTGCATTTTATGACAGTTTTGAAAAAAAACTGTACATTTTTTAATGTACTCAGAAAAATTATACTTTTCCTTTTTGAATTTTATTTTATTGTTTGAAAATAATTAGCTAATAAACGGAGCAAATAGGATTTTTTTTTAATTTCGCAAAATTTCTCAGAGAAATCCAATTTTTTTCTAGGATTACGTAAAAGCCACGGTATAATTGAATGTCAAAACTAAAATTGCACATAGAATCTCATAATTAATAAAGTAGATGTCAAAATTTGAAGGAACTTAAACAAAGAAACAGTGAAACACTGTGGTAGGTTAAAATCCTTGAAAATATTTATTTAAATTTTTTTGTATAATATATTTTTACGAATTAATGTGTTTCTTATAGGTAATGTGTTAGGGAGGACTTTTGATAAATTTTGTGGTAAATAAATTAAATTTTTTTATTTTATAAATCATAAAAATACTATTCAAAATAATCATTGCAGTAACCAAAGCACTATCATAAAATAATGTGTCCTTTCTGGAATTTCGAATTCAGCGAGTTAGTTTTTGATGATCTGACTCGTGTTAAAAACTAATAATTTTAACGACAGCTTTTCAATCGTGGTGAATGTTTTGGGACTTTGCTACAGATAATTTTCATCTGGTTCCTGTCTCGATCGAAATAGAGATGTGAAGATAAGGATTTATAGAAGCAGGGTGCGAAATATAAATAGTAATTTATGAAATAACAAATAAATTTTTATTGTTATTTAAATAATAAATAATTGCAATAATTACTGAATTTATTAAATAAATACTCAAAAAATTACGGTGTTGATTAGTTAAGGTTAGCGAGCGAAGCGAGCGTAGGTTAAGTTTGGTTAAATTATATTTATAAAATAAATAAGAGTGTCCCATATAAAACGCAACCCATCAACCACTCATCCATGAAATTTCAAAAGTCAAGCTTACTCCCCTACTCGTTACTGAAATGGACTCGTCCAACGTCTGAACATCGCGGCGATGCAGTAGAACACTACCGATAGTAACAACAATGCAATCATAACGTTCAGTGTATTGCTAGAGACAAGATGGTGTTTTCGCTAGATGAACGTGTTTTCATTGTTGAGTCGTACTTCAATACGAAATCATTGGTTGCAGTGCAAGATTTGTTTCGCCATAAGTACCCAGATAAACCAGCTCCTAACAAAACATCAGTATTAAGGTTAGTTGCAGAATTTGGAGAGACTGGTTCTTTTAATAACAAGGAACACAAAAGATCTGCGTCAGTGTTGAATACAGATTCAGTCACTGAAATCAAAGACCGATTACTCGCCTCGCCAAATAAATCGATCAGACGTTTCTCTGCTGAAATTAATTTGTCTAAATCAACTGTTCATCGGGCGACCAAACAATAACAATTGCGAACTTATCGCATTCAAACGGTTCATCATTCTTTGTCGGTTCTTGAGCCCGACAAAGAAAAACGGCTACAAATCCGTCGATTTCTGCGTGAGGGAATTAATGTTATGGATTCGTTATTTTTTACAGATGAAGCACGGTTTCATTTGGATGGCTACGTAAACAGCCAAAACAGTAGAATTTGGAGTGCTGAAAAGCCCCACGTTTATCACGAAAAACAATTATACCCGCAGAAGTTGGGCGAGTGGTGCGCGATATCGCGGAAGAAAATAATGGGTCCATAAATTTCCAGCCACAAACTTTAAAAAAAGTTGCAAGAAACGCTGTAAAAAGAATTGAAGCTTGTATTCAAGGAGATGGCGGCCACTTCCAACATTTACTCTAAACGTAAGGTAATGTATGGTAATAATAAAAATTACATTTACATTTACACATGCCTTTTTATTATTTCAATACCTACCAATATAAGGTTGGGTTGCGTTTTATATGGAACACCCTTATAAATAACCATTTCTTAAAATTAATAAAGAGACTTAATAAATACTCAATTTTAAATAAAGCTGTAGCTGCGGTGGCGTTAATACATAAGTACCAACAGTACTTTTCTTAATGTAGTTCAATCAAACAAAACATTTATAATTTACTGATGTAATATCGGTACATAATTTTTCAGTACTGAATTATGTTTAATTTATACAAGGCTCTGAAGAGGCTTATGAAGAAAAATAATCATCAGTGCAATTTTTTTTTTTTTTTGTTTTTTTATGCTGTTTTAATTTATTTCTTACTGAACAATAATGGATTCGATAAAAATTTTATTATTACTAGTGTTAAAATATAGGGTATATTTTCTTTTATTAGGAAGGCTCTTTTAGAATCATCAAGTTTTAAGCAGGACGTACTCACTTTTAAATTCTAACTGCAAATTGTCAGTTTTGTTTATCTAAGATTTTATAGAGGCGACTTGTTTTTTGCTATTAAACAACATATGTAATATAATATCTATTATTTGAATTCATCCTTTCTAAATCTGCATTGAGTAATAAACTGATTATTTATTTTAATAAATTTCCTTTTTCACCTTAGATTCCAAAGATTACAATCTACATAAATTTTATTTGAAAATATTTATTTCCTGTAGCATTCAAAATAACCTTTTTTGTTTAAATTATACTGGAGCCCACCGGGCTGATCTAGTGGGTAACACGTCCTCATAGATCAGTTGTTCAACAGCTGATTTTCGAAGTCGAAGGTTCTGAGGTTCAAATCCTAGCAAAATTTAGTTACTTATATATGGATTTGAATACTAGAGAGTGGATACCGGTGTACCTTGGTGATTGGGGTTCAATTAACCACACGTCTCAGGACTGGTACAATGGCTGTACTAGATTACACCTCATTTATATGACATACATATCATTCTCACTTTATTGGGCCGTGGAGAAGGTTGGTAATTGTTCATTAGTTGAACAGACTACAACGTACCCATTAAGAAACTAAAATAATAAATTATATTGTAAATTATCAGGAGTTTATACAACTTATTAATTTCCAATTAGTTTTATACAAAAAGCTTAGTTAATACTTACCTATAATACTATCCATATAAATTAGTATTATAAAAATGAAAAAAAGAATTAAAAGTAAGTTTTTTGATGGAAAGAAATCTTTCAAGGTTATTATTTAAATTCTTAGTTCTTGGTTATTACTGCTGATAAATAAATCTTCTTTCCCACTTATAATAAAAATAGATAATATTTATATATATTTTTTCTTATAAAATATTAAAGAATACTACATGTTCTGAAATCAAAAATTCTATATATGTAACATTAAATTGTGATTTTAGAAAGGAAACATATAACATTGTAATATTCTTTTAGAAAATTGAAAAAGGGAATGCCTTTTTAAGAAATGAAAAATTCAATGCCCGATGGCATAGAATCTTTATTAAACACCCGCCACACAACCAAATGTACATAGTAAAATAAAACCCATTAATAGCATCACTTCCGAATAAAAGACACAAAAAAAATAATTTCTGTTACAAAAAAAATTAAGAACATTTATTCGCAATTAATTTTAAGGTCCTAAAAAAATAATTCGTACTTCTTTTCATCTTACAACAGATTACATTTTAATATAAAATATTAAAAAGGTAAAAATAAACAAAACGTAAATAAAAGTTTCAACAACATCTTTTTACTCGTAATAAATTTATTTATTTAATTTTAACTTAATTTTCCGTTTAATGAAAGAAGTATGAGTCTACCCTAGAGTGACATTTGTTTCAACTTATTAGCTTGAATCTTGATCGTGGAAATGTGAAATAGAAATTTTGTAACATATGAAATACCATCAAATTTGACTTTTCAAACTCCAGATCTTCCGTATAACGACTTAAACGCTACCAGTTCGTCATGGAGATCGGTAAACTTCAAATACTAATTTTAAAATAAAATTTAAAAAAATATATAACTTGAAAAATGTATATTCAACTAATGTACGTTTAAGGATTGTAAAAAATGACGCATAACTCATAATCCATAACTTGTAAAACTTAACCCAAAAAGGCTTTAGAAAAATTACTTACCTACTTATATTAAATCCTGATTAAAATCTTTTAAAGCTAAACTTATGAGTTGTAAAATTTGCAAGTCGGTTTTCGGTTTTACCAAGAGATTATTTATATGTTTATTAATCCGTTATTAGAGCTCTGTAACTCCTAGACTTGTAGATGGATTAAAATAAATTTATGAAATATTATCTCAATGAAGAAAGTGATTCGGAGTATGCAATGATTTAAAGAAAACGTATGACAAACAATATACGCCGATCTTTCAAAGCAAAAAAATACTACCATTGAAATACATCAAAGGGATATTAAATAGAAGTCCTTAAGAAACATGTAAAAAAATAACTGAAATATCTCGAATATGTTTATATTAAGTCTTATTTTATATTTGTATAATATTATACTGATTTTTATTTTATATGGAGTTCAATTATTTGGTTCAACTTAAAGGATGAATCTACCCGTTACAAAATGTAAAAATCATAATGATTATTAACGTTACATTCTAATCTTAATGTACTGTCTTTAACCGTCGTAGTAAAGGTTCATTACAACTAATTCCACAGTCGTATTAAGAACTATTCAAAAACTTATAAATCATCTGCCAATCCGGTAATTACCAAAAATGGTAAGATATGATGAAAATACAAAAGTTTCTTCAATTGCTAGTACTTAAAACTTTCATATTTCTAAAATAATATTTTTTTATTTTTATTTTACTAATATCTTTATCTGAAAAAACATAATATTTCCTTAACTAAATCTAAACTATTCAGTCACCAAAGAAAATTCTGAAATCAAAATTTCTTGTTCTAAAAAAACTAAAGTCTCAGGACAGCGGTTTTTTGTGCAAGCCTTTGCGTATTCAGTAAACCTAACACGTCACGTAGTGTTTGACAAGTGTTATGTTTCTGGTTTAAAACTGAATACAAGAAATTTACAAATATATATATATATATATATATATAAAACAACATATCGCAAATAATTCATAATCAACGCCTAGAACAAATGAAAATTTGTATAAACAATTTTCTTACGATTTAAGTCCACACGAAGAAAGGATATTTTGAAATTCCGAATTCAAAGGGTTAAAATGGAGTAACAATGAAATTTACTGTTTTTTAATCTCTCGGTAACAAAGGAAGATGCCAACTTGATTTTTAGTATTTTTAATCTACATTTGAACATTTAAAAACTAATTCTAGATTTTCTGAAATTCCGAGATTAAAGGGTTAAAATGGGTTTCTGAATTTTTTTGAAAACCGGCAATTTTTTTTTAATTTCTCGGTAACAAATGAAGATAACAACTTGATTTTTTTGTGTGTGTAATCTTCATGTGAATATCTAAAAAAAATGTTCGGGCTTTTCAGGGGTGCGATGGTGTACTGCGTAGCGGCTCAACCAATATACTACCGCTGTTATAATATATGCGACGTGACAGGTAGCACCTGCTTCCAGTTACTTGACTAAAAAACATAAAATAAAATAAATTGATCGCGACGGGAAAGCAAGTAGCCATATAGAGCGAGTCAAAAAATCACAAAAAAAATTTTTTTCTGTGTAAATTTACCATTCTATTCGTTAAATAAAATTATTACATAGTCAAAACTATTTAAATAAATTTAATATTTTATTAAAAACCTCCAAAAATTTTAATTTTTGTAAAAGTAAAGATTTAAGTTTTTTTTCTTGTGAAAGCATAATTATTGATAAATAGTCCATAAATTAGTACATAAATTATCCATTAATTACTGATAAATATGATGCTTGAAAAATTATCAACTGAAATAGAAGCAACCTTATAAACGATGTAGTGTTTGAGAATAATGTATGTATTGTTGTGTTCCTGGTTTAAAATTGAATACAAAAATTTTAAATACATATACATATATAAAACAAAATATTGTGAGTGATTGATAATCAACGCTCAGAAAAAACGACTGAAGATAAATTGATGAAAATTTGTATGCACAATCTTCTTACGATTTAAATTTACAGAAAGAAAGGATATTTTGAAATTCCGAGTTTAAAGAGTTAAAATGGAATAACTGTGGATTTCTGTTTTTTAATCTTTCAGTACAAAGGAAGACTTCAATTTGATTTTTGAACACTTCAAATTTCATAAGTAAAATTTTTTTAGTAAAACACTACAAATATTTTTATTCATAACTCTATTTTTTACCTATCCAAAAATATTTTGATATTAATTTAATACTCTATACTTATTTATTTCACTGTCATATTTTCTCCAGATGTTTAATATCTAATTTAAGATAAAATATAATTAGTTACATGTTGTTCTATGCTGTTTGTTGTTAAATGTTGTTATATGCGTACAATATTCATACTCATATCATGAATATTGTACGCATTAAAAAGAGATCATATTAATAGTCAGATAAAAAGATTAAATAAAAAAAATATATATTAAGAATTCGAAATTTAGACACATAAAAAAGTACTGTATTTCTATAATATCTTACAGCGCATAGGTTGATGTTGGTAAACGATTTAATATAAAATGATAAGTAAAACATAATGATTGACGAGTAAAAAGACAAAGCCATAACGAAATTGAATTCTGACCTTCGTTCTATCGTTCAATATTTGTATCGACTTGATTCATGATATAAAAGGATTTTTGTAAGAGAACGTCTACGTCAGATTAAAAATCCACTATAAAATTTTAAAAACAATGAAATTTTATTTCAAATTGTAACTTGATAAAGATTTTAAATTGATTTTGTTGTACAAATGTTGTTTATCAATATAAATATTATAAATTATATGTATAATTTTGTGTTTTACTTGAGATTAGAAGGCTCAGCTTATCGAATGGCACTAGAGTTATATGGAAGCCACTTGTTAAGTCCTTGGATTTAATAATAACCTAAAATTATTAGGTAAAAAAGAAAACTATTATCCTTTGATTAATAAATTAAAAGTTCATTACTGGAATAAGCATATAAAATTCATACCTGATTTTGTTATTTAATTTTTGACGAATAGAAAATCTAGATAATTCTGACAACTTCTTAAACAAAAATATCAAATTAGGAAAAGGCATAAAGTACGCAACATTCCATGAATTTTGAATAATAATCTCATAAAAAAAGATAAAAGAAAAAACAGTACTGGATATTAAAATTTAATAGCACAAAATTAAACAGTTTTAAAATATTCATTTATTTTACCAGATAAAAGAATACATAAAAATTTACTCGGTTAATTCACTCACTCTCCTGTCGCATATATTAATATATGCCTACCCCAGTCGCTAACACACCACCAGTTTCTCACTACCTGGCAGTTGGCCCACCATCTGGCTAGAATCCAAATATACAGCTACACTACATACTTACTTGTAGTGACTATCCTCCATAATGCTCTTCCATACCCATTCTTATAGTACTTAACAAAACTCAAGTGCTCATACACATCTACAAACACACAGATACACACTCCTCATAAATTTATAGCAACATTAATGTTCACCTTTATGTGAAGTAATAAACTACCTTGCTATATACTTAAGATAAATTGAAGCTAGTTCTACATCTTATTGTAAATGTCATTATGAATAGAACCGACCTGCTATAATGTATATATATATATATATATGATTTAAGACATGAAAGTAAAAATTATGTTGTTTTTTTTAAATATGCTACAAATTTTTCGTAGAAGCAACCAACGAAAATAATATTATTAAAATTAGAATAAAATTGAGAGATGGATGGTGACTACCTGCCGTATTTTGTTGTAAACCAATAATTAACTTTAAATCTGAAAACAGTTTCCGTAGTAATGCACCCTGTTTTACCACGTATATCAAATATGTCAACTGGATATCATGACATTTTTCTTTATTATCAATGTTCTGTTTTTGATTACATTTTATGATCATTTTTGTGATTGGTTCGTAATACATATAGTTAATTCGGTTTTAGTAACTATTCTTTCATTTGATTCAAATAAGATTTCGTTTTTCTCTCTTCAATACTATTTATTGTTGGATAAAAGGCATATAGCATCTTTTTGCAACAAAAATCAACAACTTTTACTTCCGTGTACGAAGTAAAGGACGTATTGTGATCACGAAAAATTTCGGTTTTCAGATTTCAAAGGAAATATCAATTTTGACTATCCCTGATCCATTTTAATTAGTTTTGGCGTGACGACTGAACGTACGTACGTATGTATCTCGCATAACCGAAAACCGATTAGTCATAGAATGTTGAAATTTTGGATTTAGGACTTTTGTAACATCTAGTTGTGCAGCTCCCTTTAGATTGCAATCGACTGGACCAAAAGTGTCCAAAAAAGCCCAAAATCAAAAAAATTGGATTTTGGGTTTTTGCTTAACTGCAGTAAGAAGCCGTACTTGAGAGCTTTTCAACGATATATCATATATAGTACTTATTATCATTGATTTCAGAGTTATAAACAAATAAAATTTTAATTAATGAAATATTTGGATATTACAAGGGCACATCGATTCGAATCAAACTTCATCTCCTTTTTTTAACTTTTTTTTTAATTCAAATATATTGATTTATTAATAATTATTAACCTCCGATTGTAAAAAAATTACGACAAATAATAATTCAATAATAAAAAAATAAAAATTAAAAAATATCAGAAGATACTAATAAAATAAAATTTTATGTTCTTTTCATTTAAAAAAAAAAAGAAGTGTTTATGTAATTTAACATGCGTACAATTAAGTCATGTGTTGTCAGATTTTTTATTATGATAGTAATACTATATTAAAAAGTTAAAATAATTATTTCTCTTTCTTTTAAAATTAATCTAATGAGAATTTAATTTAAACTTTTTATTCTAAACTGTATTTTGTTCGACAAGAATTTTGAATACCATTATATTATAATAATTCTACAGTTTCGCAAATTTAATCATTGAATATATATAAATACAAATTGAGTTTTACTGTAAAAATTAATCAAAATATAATTTTTTTTGGATCTGTAAAAATTAATTGTATTATTAAATACCACCCATTAAATTTTAGAAAGCTTAGTTGACACATAGAGTCAAGTAAAGTTGACACATAATTGTTTAGTCAGCGGATTGTTAGACCGCTGACTGATTTTCTGCTATTTATGACTTCCTTGCGATACACTGTTCCCTCCAATTTACTAAAATTTGACGAGAGATACATTAAAATCCTTATATATATATCATTGTACTAAGTGTTAATTTCGTAATTTCACAAAAGTATTACATTAATAGGGAAAGAAATATACATTTCTTCATTTTTTTCATAAGCTATAAACTGTCTTAGTAATTTTTTTCTGTATTTATTTACATTTTTTCAGAAAAAAAAACCTTAAGAAATGGTTCAAAGAATTTGTAAGTTTAGTCTAAAAATTATTTTTGAGTAAAATTTGCAATATACTGTTACTGTTCAAACAAATGGTCAATAAAAATAGTTGAATTTTATTCATGCTGATTTCCATTTTTATTTTCTTTTACTCAGCAATAATTATAATAATAATCGTCTCTTCTGCGGAGCCATTAGTAAGTTTCCTGACAAAAGCACGTGATAGGGGGTCCTTAATGAACCTCAAAAATAAGGCATACACAATAAATAGTTGCAAATAAATTTAAAGTCCAATATGAAATTTCAAGCTAGTTGTAAATCATAAAACATTAATTTCAGCACCATATAAGCTCACAAGAACAAATAATAAAAGAAAAAGAAAAAAAAGAATAAAAAGAAAGAGAAGTAACCAAAAAATTAGACTCTACTAAAACTAAACTAAATTAATTAAAACTAAACTAAACTTGATGGTGTTAGATTCCAAACCGTTACGCAGATCCTAAGTCGAGTACATGGACACCTCTCAACCATCGGACGTCTCCGCTATTATCGAGTAGATTAATTGCAAAGTGGTTTACATCATTTTCAAGCTACTGCAGGTATTTGACACTGCGCTGGCGTGCAATCTCACGAACCGACGGAAGCTCCAGATTATCGTGAACCTCATCATTCTGTGTGAACTATGGTGCTTCGGCAATCACCCTCGCTACTTTGTTTTGAAAATGTCGTATAATTTCCATATTACTAGTACTAGCTGTTCCTCACAATTCTACACCGTACGTCCAGATTGGGCGCAGGATAGCCTTATAAACTAAGGTCTTGTTGGATAACGTGAGACCTGATTTGCTCCGTAGCAGCCAATGAAGTTCCCTGCACTTTGCGTTCAGTTGTTTCCTTTTTATCCTCACATGACACCTCCAGGTAAAACGCCGATCCAGGTGAAATCCCAGGACAATCCTGCACAGTCTTCGTTTGCGGGATCAACACAACATCGAAGTACACACCGTGACAGTCACCCTTCCGCATGGCGAATGTGACGTGCCTCGCCTTACCTTGATTAAGATTAACTGCCTTGCGCAGACACGGTCTAGCGCCACTTGTAGGTCCTGCAAGGCTAGGCCAGGGTCTTCGTTTATGGCCAGGATAACAGTGTCATCGGCGAACGTGGCGGTGATGCATTCATCCAAGGATGGAATGTCCGCAGCGAATATGGATTACAACACAGGACCCAGTACAGAGCCCTGAGGAACACTCAAAGTATCTTGAAAACTCGTCATTACATTTCACCTGAGCGAATTCCCCTCAAGATAATTTCGCAAGACTAGGAAGTAGGGTTGAGGAAGTTGTAACTATAATATTTGCATTAAATGAAACTTAAAATTTCTGTTGAATTACATTAAATGAGATTCTTTCTGAAATTAGTATATCTAAATTTACTATAGTTAAATTACTATGATGCATAATCAAACAGATAATTTTTTTTCTCAATAGCTCTGGTAATATTCAACTCATATCTATGTAATTTTAATGAAACTCTCACTTTTTTGAACTATTATTTTTTTATATGAAATACTCTGGAGCCTTGAATAAAGAGTACATATAGACAGGTACAGAACGATATTCATTAAGTCCCTAGTTAACGTTTTTCGAGAAGAAATTCTAAATATTTATTTTATGAATTTTCTAGGTTTTTTCTCAAATAATTAATTTTACAACAAGATACTTAATGAAGTAAAAATATTAAATAAAAATAATTATTACAATAAGCATAGTTGGGATTTTGTAGCGGATTGTAACAAGATTTCGTAGAAATGCATGAAATTCTTGTTCAAGCCGTGTCAATCAGAGCGAAAGGAAAATGCGAGCTGAGTACATCCATCATATATCCAACATTGAACGATATATAAAACCCATTTTAGATGTTGCTTTTCAACCATGAATAATCGAGCAAATTAGAACTAAAATTTAATAGAATGTTTAAATCCATTTAGTTACAGAAATTCAAAATTATATTATTTGAAATTAATATTTTGTTATTTAAACAATAATTCTTACCAATTTTACTTTCATAACGTTGTGAAAAATATTTTTTCCACAAAAGAAATACATTTTTTCAAGTTGGATAATTTATACTTATTTTAAACAGAGATAATTTTTTCCTACTTTTCCTCAAAATTTCACCTCTGGCATATTAAATGTGTTAATATTTTTACTATAACGTTGAAAAATGGCGACTCAAAGTTAAAATTACAAAACAGTCGTATTTTCTCAATTCAACTTAAGCAAGCTGCAGTTTTTTGAATCAGTTTAATTCATAAATAAAACTAAATTCTGTAAAGAAAAGAAAGCAATTAAGCGTTTTGAAAGTAATTAAAATTTAGTATATAAGTTTTTCATTAAAGTTTCAGTAAAATAAAAACATTTCACTATAGGATGAAAATACAATAAGAATAAAAAGAATTGGACAGGCACTTTAACAAAGTAAGAAACAAAAACTAAAATGAAATAAAAACAGATAGTAAGTAACTGGAAAAGATGGAGTGGCAATTCTAAGCAGAAATTAGAGTTTGTCGGTCATTGTCGGTCGGAATGGCCAAAGAAGTGTGGAAAATTCCGCCCAACTTTGGCTTGTAGGGGATATAAATTATCCACTACTGAGGGTTGAAAGAGGTCATGGGGAACAGCTCACAGAGATGGAAAGTACTGTCGAGTCTGCCGCCTACCTTTATTTTACATTCTCTCAAATCATCCATCTAAGAACACAATAAATTTAGCTTAAAAATATTTAACATTCTTTTATGTAGTATATACGCGTTCCATATGTTTATATTCAGAATTTCAAAAGGTTACATATTAAACGTTTTTATAATTCATATCAAAATATAAATAACCTATAAAGTACAATACGAATTAAAAGAAAAAAAACTTTATACAACTCACGTCGAAGATTTACAGAAAGCAAAAAATATATATATATATATATATTTACACTAAAGTGGAAACTTATTTTTTTATTTATTGAAAAATATTACATACATATTTACAGAATGTTATAAAAGTTGTAATTTTCCATTCAAAACTAGATCACTGTTATTTTTAAACTGGTAGACTTATAAAGACGCCTTGCATTTCACCCAATTTCTTTGGTTTATTTTATTATACTATTTATTTAACAATATATTTATCATATTATATAATTAATAAAATAAAACAAAACCTTGCTTTATATGGTACATTTTCTTCAAGTTACATGTATTAGATAACAAAAAGTGGATTTAGAAAACCTTTCGATACAATGTTATACATTTTCCAATATTATGGATACACAAGAAATAAATACGATAACATGACATTATTGAAATGTTTAATAATGTTTCATATATAAATATACGTGCGCGCGTGTGTACACACAAACATATGTAATGTATATTAAATTTGAAATATTACATAAAACAGAAGGAAATGGAGAATTAAATTTAATAAGCTATGATCTGTATCAGTAAACTGCTAGGATAATATTACAAATTGACTTGCTTTTTATATGAAATTAAAAGAAATTTCCCCACTTATTATTTACCATTTAGCTGTTTATTTCTCTATCACTGTTTTAATATTTACCATTCATTGTTTTAATTAAAACTTTCGGATAAATTTAGAATTAATCGCGATGTAAATTTGAGTAAATCCATAAATATCTTGATCATTTATAAAAAACACTGGCATGAAGTTACACAGCTTATCTTTTTTTTAATAAAAATATATATAAGAATACAGAAAACAAAAAAAGGAAAAAATATATTTACACTAAAGCGGCGGAAACTTATATTTAACTTATTTTATATCAGATTATATATTTCACCAAAAATATATAAGAAAAACTTAAAAATTCTATCAAGAAAATTATTTTTCCAAGTTTATAAATTGATGTTTTTTAGTATAATAATTATGATTTTAGGAAAATATTATTGGTCAAACAATTTAAAGAATTTTGTAATTAGAAATCTATAATAAAATAACAAATTTTATTTACGTAAATTCAAGACTTTTATTAAAAGCTGAAAATGAATCTTAAAAGAGAAATAAAAAAATAGATAACATCAATGAACGGAAAAATAATACATAAATGTGTAATAAACACCCAGGCCAGCAGATTTCATCAGGATATATTATTCCGAATAATGTTATTGTTATTTAAAAACACAACATAAAAATATCAAAACACTTTCTTGTCTGAAAATCACGTACAAAACCTACTTAAAAACAATAATTATGTAAAGATAATGTTGTAATATAACTTTATTGAAGTAAGATTTTTTTAACTATTAAATTTACATTAACAAATAAAATTATTAATAATATATTAATTACAAATACCTTTGAACAAATATCGTATTGTTACAAATATCATTGGATTTTACAATCCAACGATATTTGTTTGTAATGACTGTAAAAATAAAATTTGGTTTATTACTTTTTAATAAAATAACAGGAAATTTAAATCATAACAATTTTAATTTGTTTAAATTTACAACCAATAAATTGAGTTAAAATAAAGTTAACTACATTATAATAATATTTCATCAAATTCAGATTAATTTCACCACACGCAAACCATTTTTTCATTTTAAATATAATATGTATATAAAGAATAATATTTTAGAGAGTTTATTTTTGTTGGTACAAAATAATATACGAAATTGTTAAAAACCTTTGCTTAATATTATGTATAAAGAAGTATGACTGTAAATAAATCTTGTAATATACTGCGAAATATATTTATCATAAGGTTCAATATTTACAAACCCTATATGCTGACATTGTAAGTTTTAATTTTAAAGATTTTATACTTAATTTATCTAATAAAAATCTTAATCGATATTACCAGAGGAAGTTTTACCTCAAGATAAAAAACCATCGAAATCAGTCAATTTTGATTCGAAAACGTAAGTCACAGGTAAAAGATTATTGTAATTAGTTACTAATGAAATTTTTCCAAATAATATTTTTTTAAACATCACCAATGAATATTAGTATTTTAATTATAATCTATTAATCATCGCAATACATTAAAATTATTTTTTCTTTAAAAACAAAGCTTATATTCGTGTAAAACTTTTAAAAGTAATATTACCTAGTATTATTATTATACAACATACAACAGTTTTCTTTCATCTTATTTTGTGTATAGTTAATAAATTTAATAAAATATAGTTTAAAATTTAATAAGATTTTTACTAAAAATTATAATTTAATGTTTATCTAAATTAAGCATAATTAATTATAAACTATAAGAATGAAAATATTTAAATAAGTTAAATATTTTTAATTACAGGACTAAATTTAAGTTAAATCTACTACCAAGTTAATTAATTACGTATAAAAATGTTTAATAATAGGTTTTTAATTTATCAAATAACTCATTACATGTCTTTACTTTATTTTTTGTTTAAACCACCTGTAACAGAATTTAAATTAATTAACTGTATACGAATTAAAACTTTTATATTTGACAAATTTACACTGTTCTCTTTCAAGTATTATGTATATTTTGCAAAAATCTAATGCTGAATTATTCAAATCCACTTTTAAAAAATTTTCTCATTCTTGAGTATTTTATATTATCAGCAATCATTGTAGATACCGGATATCTGGAATCTTATTTATCTTATTTATTAAATGATGAAGGTATCTAGCATGTATTGGCCGAGCTGAACTATGCATTGAGCAGAATGACGGTAACATTGAGCAACTACTTAGAAGAAATGTTTGCAGCTTTATCAAATAACCATTTTGATATTTAATTGTTTTTAGAAAAAAACCGAGAAGTATATAAGTTTTATTTTTTAAATCTATTTTTTATTCATCTTTTTCTGTTATTGGTAAGTTTTCTATTTGTTATATGCTGTTCTTTAGCTCACTCTCGTTTCACGGTTAACGGATAGTACACATGAGCAGAAGGTGGAGAGGAGTAGCACATATGCGCAGAAGGTGGAGAGAGATTAGTACACTTGGTCAGTAGAGTTCTGGGATAAACAACGATGTTGTCGATCAACCAACGTAATTCTTTGAATACCCTTGTATGAGATATCGAAAACTTCCGTATTTTATTTACGGGAGAAAATATTTAAACATCGTATTAATAAAAAGTATAAAATAAAAGTAAAAAAATTTTAAAAACATGCTTTTAAACAAATCTAAAAAAAATGGATTACGCAGTAAACATAAATAGAAGATAATTTTGTTTTCAACAAAATAATTTATATAAAGTTGTCTATTTTTGCAAGACCACATGAATAGGATGGGGCGCGCTTTCATCAATATCTACATAAATTCTTTAAACATGTCAGGTATTAATGCAAAATGAAAACACAATACAATTCAATACAACATCTAATAAATCTCTTTTAATGAACTAAATTTGCGGTTCAAAATAGAACTGAGGTCGCGTCTCATGCTTTTTATTGTGGTGTTGCGAAAATAGATAACTTTATACATATTATTTTGTTAAAACACAAAATGTTCTATATTTATGTTTACTGAGTAATCAATTTTTTTTTTACATGTCTTTAAAATCATTTTTTTTATTTTATTTTTTTTTTTATTTTCATTTACATTATGTTGTTCAAAAATTGATAAAAATTTTTCTATTTAAAATCATATCAGTTTTCCCATCCAGTTTGTGTGTTTTGTTCTAATTAAGGTTGGACTTCTCAAAACTGTATGTAATTTTAATAGACATTATTTGCATCAGTTTTCTCAGAATTAAAGTCTTTACAATGTAAACTGGAAATTTTTAACAAAGTAAAATTAAAAAAATTATTTTATTCCAAACCTAAAAAACTGTATTTTCCGATTAAACTTTTTCGTGTTTTACCCCATTTTTCTTAAAACGTGAGATTGAGGTCTGGGACCACTTTTATTCAATTTCTTAAAACCATAAAAATGAACCAAATTTACCCCTTAATTTCTACCTAAGAATTTTAGTGCGGTTTAATTTCACAGAGGGAGCAGAAAACAGGGCTAAATTTTCGCGAGCGGAAGCTCGCTAACGTTTTCTGTTTATATGAACTTTTTTTCTTATTTTTGACTATAGTATCATTTCCCGAGAGATTGCTATATAATTAGAAATCAATCTCTCTCTCTCTCACTCTCTCTCTCTCTCTCTCTCTCTCTCTCTCTCTCTCTCTCTCTCTCTCTCTCTCTCTCTCTCTCTCTCTCCCTGTGTGTCTATGTGGTGTGTGCGCGTATATATATGTAAAAAATTAAATAGAGATGAACGATAAAAATTAAAAAAAAAACACGTAAATAAAAAATCAGCATACATGGAAGGATTAAAAAATACACCTTTCCAAATATATTATAAATCTTTTTTTTTGTATTAAATATGATTTCTTACAAAAAAATATATCTATAACTAAATCTCTACATTTCGATCGTTCCGAATAATAAATAATGTAATCAACAATAATTCAAATTTTTACGATAGCTGTTAGAGAAATAATACATCTAATTTTATATTTAGTCTCATCTTTACTTGATTAATACAGGTAATAATGATAATAGCAATAAAAATTTATTGATAAGGTTAATGACTACAACAGTCAGACAGTCAGAGTAAACTGGTAATTAGAAATAATTTTCATCGGAATTTAAATGAAAATTTTTTCTCCACAGTTTTACCATTATAAATTTCAATATTTCAAAAAAATCATTCATTGTTTTTACGCAGACGAAGTTTATAATAAAAAGCGTTTCATATCCTATTATGTAAAACAAATCTATTAAAACGTACATCTAGTTTTCTAGTGTCAAGAAGAAGATTTTTGTTGCGAGAAACCTTTCTTTAATCGTCGAAGATTGAATCGAAATTATTAATCCCGACACAGAGAACTAGAGATTTTTCGTGTTAAAATATAAAATCTGTAAAATTTGTCAGAGAATTTTTAAAAAAATTTTATGAATTTGTAATGGTTGCCGCCTTTCCTTTTTGCTTGAAAAATAAAATTCCCTTTGTAAGGAGCAAATTCCCTTTGCTCCTTTCTAGATCAATCCAACTTGAGATTTCATCCAAGGGTCACATTTCAGCCAAACCAATGATAATTTAGAAGTCACGTTGTACTCTTCTTTGTTCATTTAATTTTTTTACTATTAAAAAAACACTGTTTGCCATAGATATACAAGAAAGAACTTATTTCATAACTTTATATTTTCCTTAAACAAAATTATTTTCTAAACACAAAGAATATTTCAAATTGTCCTTGTATTAAAAAGACGCAATTTAATTTCCGATTCAGAAAAACTTTTACCAAAAAAATTGCATACAAAATAAAAATATTTAAGTATTTATTACAGATTTTTAAACAGCTGTATACATAAAAAAATTGTAAATCATACGGAAGGTGATCCACGTCTCTTTCACTGAGAAGATTTTCATCCTGGAAATGTTTCCGCATTTTGTGTTAGTAGAAATTTCCAACTACATTTTACGTGAACCGGTTGCACTTTCTCCCCCCAACGAGCTTTCTTGCTAGCATGTATTTATATAAATATATTTATTTAAAACTCATTTGGTAGAGACATGTTGCACTAAAAACCTAAGCCTATGCCAAATAATGTAATTATTTAATATAATTATGTTAATTATTATAATTTGGAAAAAAAAATGTTTGTAATAGCAGAATATCAATAAATTCATATTTTTCAAAGGTCTGATACTTTTTAATATTTATTTTCTATTAGCAGGTATTTAAAAAAAATAAATAAATAAACATATAACTGCGGAAATCCAGGAATAAATCAATTAAACAAAGACATAAACGGGTTTTTAGGGAACACTACTAAAAGAGCGATATTAAATGACGTAGATATTGAACAAAACGCTACATTCATTCACACATACCTACGCATGGACATAAACTTAGAAGATTTAAATAATTTATGTTGAGGTGATAAAGAAGTGTGTGACTTTGAATTTGTGCAACGTATATTTAAGTTATTTTTAACGTTCTTACTCAATACTCGTTTTAATCGTTTAAATGGAACTTCCTGAAATTTTTTTTTAATAACGCAAGACATGCAAGGTAATCGATAACAGGGTTCATTAGCTTAATCTCATTAGCAATTATATAAATTAATTTTGTGCTTCCACATATATTAATACGTAAGATGGTAATCGTAAATTAATTATAACTAATTCAATCACAATTAATTAATAATTGATATTGTTATTAATAATAATGTTTAATACATAGTTATAGAATTACCGAAAATAAAATGTTAATTTCTCTTTAATTAATTAAATAATTTACGGAATACTAAATCAATGAAGAAACTGCATGAAATCAATGAATAATATTATTTAGCAAGATAATAAAACAGGGTGATTACATAATATTTAATGATATCGAAAACGCTTTATTCGGTTTTACTCTATAAGCTGTTTGAACACAATCTCAGCTAAAAAAAATTGACAGTTGATAGTACAGATGCAATCGAATTACTTCAATTATTATATTTTTATTTTATTTATTTATTTATTATTATTTTCTATTATGTGACGAAGTAATTAGATTTTTAGATTCAGATGCAATTTTTAGTACAGATGCAATCGAATTACTTCAATTATTATATTTTTATTTTATTTATTTATTTATTATTATTTTCTATTATGTGACGAAGTATTGAGATTTTTATTTTCGCTACATAAGAGTATAAGGTTGTTAAACTTGCTGAAAAGCTTAATTAAAATATATGTTACAATTACCCATTCTATAATATTTTCATTTTTAAACAAGCCTCCTTTACTACAGATTTAATTTTTTCTATGTTAGGCTTTGTACAGTAAATGATACTGTATTGTATTACTAGAAGGCGAGATCGGATTCACAATAATATTGTAATCATTATGACTAAGGTTTATATTATGAATAATACGACTAAACCAATGTATAAAAAACGTATAATTATTTGGTGCGATGTTCACTGTGTATCATGACTATGTCCACATATCCGTAAATAAAACTACTTTTTGTTGTTTCTTATAAAAATCTTACAAACTTTTATTTAATCTCGTATACTATCCCAATAATACGAAAGAACGCTTGAAGTTTTAAATTCACGGTAGTAGAAGTAAGCTAATTAATTAACTTTCAATTATCAAGTGAAGTGAGCGTTTTAAACGATGTAAAGGGCGATTGCGTCACAGATAATTTTAAAAAAAGGTCAGATGTGATACGAATAAAATTAAGAAAAGCTTTAATTTTCATTAATGTTATTGGATTTATAAATATATATTTGTGCAATAACTTGAAACAGATATAGCAGGTTCAGATGAGGGTAAATAATTTATGTATAAATTAATTTGAAGGTTCATAAATCAATTAAAACACTATAATTGCAGTAATTCTCGTTTACTGTCTCATTCTACTTTTCCCCACTACCTATGTGTTACATATAGTTAGCTGAGATTTATTATCGTAGTCAGATTGCCATGTGCAACATCCGTTAATTAAAATACAACTAATTATAATATGAACTAGCTTAAAACTTCACATTCAGTTTTAATTAACTGTAATTTTTTTATGCCTCTAAAAATATGGATAATTATTAAATTTACGATTATAATATAAGCTATCGTTATGTATTTTGTATTTATGGATATGTCTAGACGTTAAAATTAAATAAACTATTTAACACAACTGTTTTAAAAGTAGATTATTTTAGCTTTTAAAATTTCTGTCTTATAAAATCTAATACACTAAAACAGTAACTCGAATGTGTGTAATTTTTTTCTACAAAAAATAATTACTAGCTAAATTCTGCTTTTATTTATTTAAGTTATGTAATTACAGGGTGACACCCAGTTAAAATGAGTACTTTTTTTAATATAAAAGATAAATTTTTTATCGTGTAAAAAGATACCATGCCTCACCGGATTTTGAATCTAGATCTTTCCAGGTAAAAGGGAAATGGTATTACTATTTAATGACATAATGAAAGATTAAAAATTTAAATAAAATTTGGGTAATATAATCAACAGAAGTAAGCCAAGGTATGAAAATTAAATATTTTAGATGCATGATAAAGCGGGATAAGGGTGAGGAATGTAGAAATAAATACTTTTACAAATAAATACAGAAAACATGTTTAATAAAGTATGAAATCAAGACTTGGTTGGTTTTGAATTGTTAAAGAACGTGAAAACAGAGAACATCAATGATCATTTTAAATTGAAAAGCATACGTAACACCAAGATATAAAAATGGCTAGATATGTGGTAAGAATAAAAAATGATATTTCTGAAGAAATCGTGGTAGGAAAAACCGAGATGGCGTTCTATGATTCATCAACCGGATAAGAATGATGGGTAACAAAACGAAGAAAACGATGATTTAAAAGTGGTGGTTTAATTTAGTAGTCTGATAAGCAAAGCGCTTCAAAAAAAAAATTTTTCTTTTAAGGTTTTTTGACGTTTAAAATCGTTACTACATTCATTATTATGTCGCCGGCATATAATCCAGATTTTGAAAAAACACCTCAATAACTTCCTTCTAAACTAGAAATTCCAGGGATTCTTTTCATCTAAAAAAAATAATACAAAAGAATTTTTACTATGTAAATTCTACTAATATGAAATAAATTGTGATAATATGAAATTACAGCTGCAAAAACTAATTATTAAGAAAAAATAATATTTTTAAAATAGAACAAACATCTAACCAGCAGATTACAACAATAAATAAATATTTTGTTGCAATCATTCAATAAGAGTAATGCACATTATAATAACAATTTTCAACTCCGAATATAAAAAATCTCCGATAAATAAAAAAAAAAACAAAGCTGTATGGTTTTCTATGACCATTTTTGTTCGAATAATTTTATCAAACTGTCAGCATTGCTATTAAATCTGTAAAACATCTTTGAATTCTAATACTACATTATTTTTCTCAAATAATTTTGCTCAGTCAGAGAATGTAAAAGTTAATTTCAAATATAAAACGAATCAGCTGATAGAAATAGCAATTCAATCGATAAATTAAAAAACAAAATAAAAATATAAAAATCAAGGGATGATGAAACTGATTTGAAAGTATCAAAAGAGCATGAATACCTTGAGTCACAATTTTTGCTTCAATAAATTTACAACTAACCTAAATTCATACGAAGTATGATATTGAAATCAAACTACCTGATAGGAATGCTAATAAAAATATAAGTTTTAAATAAAAATTGAAATTTATTTCTATTGATTTCCGTTAGAAAACAACATGACTTGTATACTACCATTCTGGATACACTGAGAAGCTGTACATTTTATACACTTATATCCAAGTAAGATGGTTTGCTTCAAATACATTTAAAACGAGATACAGTATATGATAGAAAACCTTTACGTAAGGGTAATAATAATTTAAAATTATTTTATTTTAATTTTCATGTTAATTTTATTTAAATATTACAAATAGAAAATTATATATTAAAAAATAAAACCGAAAAGCGTTTAAAATAAGTAGCGAAAAAATAAATTTGATTATCTCTACGCGAAATAATCTTCACGAAACATTATATTTTTATCTTTCGGGTAAATTTTTCAGTTCTCCCTTGAAAGTATATAAAAGTTTAGCTCTAAGCAATATATCACAATTTAATGTTTATAAAGTTAAAATATACCATACAATTCACATACGAAAAATAAATAAATGTATAAATTTTATTGCCTAATAAATCATACTTTATTATATAATAAAAGTATAATATAAGTTATTATCGTAAATAATAGGTAAATATAAAATTTTAAATTTAATTTTTAAATGAACCAGGATAAAATATACTGAAGAGACATTTAAAAGTTAGCTGAATTAAAATCATTTAAATTTTTACAATTACGTATAATAAGAATTGTTGGATAGTATAAAATAAAAAAATATATTTAAAAAAAAGCAGTTAAATAATTTTGGTTCGGAAATATTCATCAGCAATCTGTGGTCAAATAGAATTAGAAAGATCATTCTTTTTTTTTACATTCCTAATGTGTAAATAACAATCTGTTTCACTAGTGAACAATTAACCTCCCTCGACCCAATGAGATTATGATTTGTATGACATGTTACTGAAATTTTGCCTTGATAAAAAAGAATATTATGTAAAGAGTATACCCAGACCAACCATTTCTGAGATATTTGGTTAAGTAAACCCAAACAAATAAAGTACACCGGTATCCACTATCTAGAATTCGAATCTGTGTAAAAACAACCCACTTAAGTGGGATTCAAACCTGAGAACCTTCAACTTCGAAGTAACTGATTTGAGACGACGATTTGATTTACCACTATATTTACATTTAAAAAATGTTTAAATAAAAACAAAAAAATAATAGAAAAATTTTTTAACATGCTATTTATTTATTTTTTTAAAGAAAAAAATTAATAAATAACAAGGTCAGACAAAAAAGAAAAAGATTTTTTCTATAAAGTAAAAAATAATTTCGTTTCCAAGAAAATTACTTTTAAAATATTTTTATTCATGTCTAGAAAGAAAAGCGTATATGATGACGTGCCTCATATAGAACGACTTTATAACTGGAGTGCGCCGTACGCTTTTCTTTTTAGTCATACATAAATAGAACATTTTTAATTCCTTGTACAAAGTAAAGAAAGTATTGTGATCGCAAATAATTTCGGTTTTCAGATATCAACGGAAATATCTATTTTCACCATCCCTGAATGCATTTTGCCCAGTTTCGGCGTGACGTCTGTACGTACGTATTGTAGGTACGTATCTCGCACAATTCAGAAACGATTAGCCCTAGGATATCGAAACATCTAGTTGTGCACCACCTCTATTTATTTGCAATCGACTGAACCAGAAGTGTCCAAAAAAGCCTAAAATCCCCCAAAAATTTGGATTTTGCACTTTTTCTTAACTTCAATTATAAAAAATTATTGAGAGCTTTTCAACGATGAATCATAAGTGGTACTTTTTCTCATTGAATTCAGTTGCATAGCCTAACGAAATATTTGTATCTTATAACGGGAAAGCACGTCGGTTCGGTTCAGACTTCATCTCATTTTTAACTTTTTTTTTAATTTAAATATATTGATTTATTAATAATTATTAATCTCCAGTTGTTAAAAAAACTTTAGCAATAAATAATAATTCAATAATAACATAAAAAAATATATATGAAACATATTAATATTAGTAATAAATGAAATAAAATGTTAAATGTGCTTTCATTTAAAAAAAATGTTTATATGTAATCTAATAGGCGTAAAATTAAGTCATGTGGTGTTCGCATTAGATGTAGTGAAACATCACCTTCTTTCTTCTTACAAAGAAGTAAAAATGAAAAATCACAAATTCTATACTGGTAATCAGAGAGATTATTATACACATGAGCCAGTTTCTTAACCAGCTGTATTTTTTATTTTTATAAATATATGGAATTTACTTAAAAATATTTTGAATATAAAAAATTATTTTTGTTAATAAAACAGCAAAAATAAAGTATTTAAAAAATTATTAGCTAAATTTCATATATACGTTTTTTTTCAATCTATACGCCAACGTTTATGTGAAAAAAGGGTGAGTTATAACTATACTTTCACTACACTTTTTTAATTATTTCTTTAAAGGATTACTTAAAAATGAGTTATTAAAATTTAAAAAAACAATATCTGTAAAATGGTACGTTAAATTATTCTATTGTAAAGAAACAAACAATTGTAGAATAAAAATATGAATTTACAGTTTACAACGTAAATAAAACTTGTTTGCTTACGAAATCCAATTGGTTTAACTAATTTGCACAGACTGTGTAGAGGTCACAAAATTGAATTTCAGTACCACATCTGTATGTTTGCCCCAGCGATATTAGACTGCTTTAATATTCTATATTTGCAATTTGTGTTTGATGTTCGCTTTATAAAATATTATCGATATTAATATCTATATCATTAATATTATATTTTATTCTAATATATCACGAGTAAATTACATAATTTAGTAAATAATTTTTTTATTAATGGGCCGAAATGAATTATGGAAATTACATTATTTAATTAAATATAACTACTCGTTACATTATTACTCATACTTATGTAGTTTTAATGAGGTATTTAAAATTTAAATTTATTGTCCATTAATTTTCATCATTTTATATATGTGCCTCCTCAATTAGAATTTATTTGTAATTTACATAGATAATGTAGACAGTGCAGAGAGATGGCATAAAAAATAACATCATCATATCACGTATTATGCATATATAATAAAGTAAGAATAATGTAAACATTTACTACTCACAAAAAAGTCATACAGATGTTAACATATATGTAAACAAGATCCACGCACCTGAAATAAAGAAAAACGTATAAACACAAGAATAGCAAGAATTCATTAACTGCATTTTTTTAGAGATTACTAACGACTATAATAATTTTTTTTATTAAAATAATATTTTATCAGGTCACTAATAAAATATTATTTCGCTTACCTCATAATCTAATTCACGTAAAATATCATAAATTAAATTTTACATAATACAGTACGTATTTTTTATTTATTTATAACTCCTACTTGACTCAACTGGTTATATAGGAGATTACTATTCAGGTTGTGTCTGGATTTCATTATTTTATACAAATTTATCATCTTATATAACAGACTATACGAACAAGGCATATGTTACACACCGTAAACAAGACAAGATTTGTTACCTGGCCGACCAGTAGGAAATATTTATTTTAGTCGATATTAGTAACAAAATTTTATTGAAATAAAATAATTAACTATGTTAACGATTAAATTTGTTCAGGCTCTTTTCTGTTACAAATGTAGGTATAATTATCCTCCAGCAATGCACTTGCCTTGCTAAAAAAATTATATTTATTAAACATGGCGGAAGAATATAACTGTATATTTGTGGTCACAGTTGAACACTGTTGTATGGTATAATTTTTATAAGAACTACGAGTAATACGTTAATATTATGAAAGGAACTGGGTCCTGGTTGAGAAAATTACAGCTTTTTTTATATCCTTTGTGTAGAGAATATATTTCTGATAGTTTAAACCATCATTTTATCTTATTGATTTTGTATGTAAACAGTTATATAAGTACGTAAAAATGAATCTAAAATATATAAAAACAAAAGAGATTTGTGATAGAAAATTAAAAACTGTTGTGAAAAAATTTGATGGGGATAACGTTATTTTTTGAGAGCTTCAATGAATAAAAGTCTTCATCATATGAATCTTGAAATTATTCCTAATCTCTAAGAAAGAAATACATTTTAGTGTTACTGTGGAAAAGATTTCAGTCTTTTAGCCTAGATCCAAAAAGCTCGGCTTGTTTCTGCAACCATACCATATATCTTGAGTAATTCACATTGAGTTATCAGGAGAAATTCAAGAGAAAGAGATGCTGCTTCAAAAATAGATCATCCTGCTCCTCATGTCGAATATCAATGGCCACCTCATATACCACGGCATCTTCTAAAGTTGAAGGGTTGGAGGATATGGTAAGGTAAGTATGACCCACTGGCCTTATATCAAGTGGTAAATTCGGCTACTGGACTGTTTTTTGGATTTATTACTTTCTTCTTTTATCTTTTTAATATAGAAATAACAGTCCGACAAATATTGTGGTTCACGCTACAACATCCGTATGACAAAATACATGCGCCGCTTATCCCTAACCCAGTCTGTCAGACGTTTCATCAGGTCGAACAGCAGATGTGAAGGGTCCAGGTCTAATCTTGATCCCGAACTTTACAGTTAAAATATCGCTCATTAAATTTTTTTTTAGCCGGTGGAGTCAAACAACCTCGACGTGTTCTTTAAATATCAAATCACCACACTAACGTAACAGAAGTTATACGGATCTTTTACGCACTTCCTTGGAATATTTATTCATTAACACAACACGCTTGATATAGTATCTGTAAAACAGTAAACAGAATAAAACCACAGTACTTGCATACAGAGTAAACGTTTAAACAATACTGGTGTGTAAATTGTATGACTCAATAGACTAATCTCTGCTGACATATCAGAACCTTCGTTAAATAAATCATCATGCAAATACAGCCATTGCCTTCATGTTATGCTTGTACCCCATCCTCTGTTAGAAATCATGTAAAATATTATGTATATAAGTTATCCCTAAAAAAATACGCAGAATTCCACAAAAGTAATACTTCAAAAATGTTGAAGTCACAATCACACTATAATGTGAGTGTTAGAAAAATTCTGATAGAATTTTTGAATTCTGCATAAAAAGTTACGTGAGGAATATAAATTTCAGTTGCCAAAAAGTGTTTTATTATTTATTACTCATCTAGCGATTCTGTTTTATTTCATGCGGGATAAAAAATTGAAAAGCGCCTCATAATTTAATTAAAATTGTAAATAAAACCATTTAATCAAGATAAAAGTATCAGCACTGGTGAATGTTATCGGGTATGTGATAATAATCATATTTTAAACACAGGCATTTTAAAGAACATCAAATTTTATTATATAAAAGAGTAATTTTCGACATTTAGTTTTTTATGTGGTATAATTAACCTATCTTTTTAGTACGTGTCAATAAGTAAATATTTTCTAATAACTAACCAGAAAATTTTATATAATAATAATTTTTCTAATAAATTTCGATTATATTAGAAAAAAATACTCATACTTTATAAAAAAGAAATTTTATAATTAAACTGTTAGAAAAGAACAAAATATCTAATAATAAAAATAATATAAAAAATAATCACTTAGGATATTTTCTCAAAGATAACATAATAACTGTGAATTACTTTGCAAAGGAAATAAATAAACATCATGTTATGTAATTATGTTTAACACCACTAGTAGCAATTAGACTCTGACTGTTTATACGTAAAACATGTACGTAATGAGTATGTTATTTCTATTAAATTATATTACGAAATCTTATTTAAGTAGGCGAATAAGATTAATTAAAATATAGTTAATTTTATTCACAAAACTTTTACATAAAAGTTTAATGTAAGCTAATTGACACTTTCAAAAAAAAAAACAAAACAAAACTCTGCTAAAAAGAATATTGAAATTAAACTAAAAAAAAAAAAAATAGCATTTAAAATCTATTAAAATTTATAAACATATTGTTAGTAAATCCGGACTATTAAACAATCATTACCAGTAGATGCAAATATAAATGGAATAAGAATAAAAATTCTGCTATATACATTTCTCTTAAAACTAACCGAGACTTTTGCAGCAAGTTTATTACAATTTTTATTAGTTTTCCGTTTACTGTTTTGTATATAAAAATGTAGGTAATATTTTATTGTTTCATAAGTGTGGGTATTACATATGTTTTTATGATTTCTATTTTTTTATTTACTTCTTTTTAATGATTCTTTTATACTGTACTGACTGAGATGATTGCTAAACAATTGAAATGTGTGTGTAGGCTTCCTACTTATATATAAAAGAACGTGTAAGGTATAAATAGCAAGTAGCCTATAACATACAATAAAAAATGTTAATAACATAAGTTATATTAAAATTTTATTATATTACGTCGAAAGTAAACATTTCATTAAACATTAGAAACACTCATAAAAATATGTTTGTAATTTTTTTTGCGGTAATTTACATTTTTTGTTATTTTATGTTTTAAACAAATATATGTATTTAAGTTCTACCTTTTTTAATATAATTATATTTAAGATTAGTAAATGAAAACAACACCAATTGCATTAATGGAAACTAAAAATGAATTTTAAAAACATAAATTTCTATTTTTAATTTTAAAACATTTTCTTACATTACTTTATAACAAACACTTAATGAAATATTCTTTAATCAAATAAGTAAAAAAACTACACGTATGTTATGTTATATAAATTTTTGCTCGTGGATTTTTCAATTTTAATACACTTGTTTATGCTTAAATTATTCATAATTATATTACTGAATAATATTTTGATATTGTTGTGTTTTTATTAAAATTAAAAAGAACTAAATTTTATCAACAAATTAACGAAACATTACTCTTTAAACTAAATATTACTATAACAGGATATGTTTCCGTGCAATTTATAATGTTTGGTTTGAGATACAATATTTCTATTTCAGTAAATGGAATATATTGTAAATATATGTTTTGTTAACCTAATTTTATTTGAGGAGGAGGGTTGTAGAACAATAACTCTAGCAAAACCCTGATCAAAACAAATTACATCATAGACCTATTGTTTCTGTTGAGTGCAATACTTTGTAGATAATACAAAACCATTCAAGTAACAAATATATATATATAAATCTTTAAACAATAGCTATTTTAAATACTCTTTTTTTTATTAGAAAGAATAAATAAATAGATAACGTTGTGGGATTTCACCTCAAAGTACAATTAGTATCATGGTGGTATTAATAATAATAAAAAGGTTAACCGTAAAAATGGATTAAAAGGAAGTTGTTTCTAAAAATAGAATAATAAGTAGTAATTATACATTTAAATTTTTTTTTTTATTCGTAAAACCTAGAATTTTGTTTAATGTTACACTAACAGTTTAACTATGCAATTAATTTTTTTTAAAAATGGACAAATCAAGTAAAAGTAAACGTAGAGAACAAAAGAAATACCTTATGTTCAACGCTTGTTATTTTCTTACTAAAAGAAATTCACATTAACACATAAATTTACTTTGGTAAAATGATCTAAATAATATCTGATTTGCCATTACATTTAAATATCATAACGTCATTTTCAACCTAAGTTAGATTAAACTAAACCTATTTAAATTCCATTATTTGAACGTTAATACAAGTTTGGACAGTAATGACAAGAGATGATCCAAGTTGAAGAGACAGGTGAGATTTCAAGCGGTGGACAAACGACAAGAGAAAAGCGGTCGTCAACGGTTGTGGGCCTAAAGTGGGGATTGCTGACGACAGCAACGCTTCCCTCGGGAAACTGGCCAGGAACAGAGCCAATTCCCGCATTTCCCTGTAATTAGCTTCCTGGCAACTCCGGCCCTCACACAAATTCATCATTTCCCATCCCCTTTGTTAACAACAACCGAACCCGCATTCTTCCAAACTAATGGTTCTGAGAATCACATAACCGAGGGTTCGACGAGTTTTTTTACATCGTTAAAAACATGTATCCATGTAACAATCTTTAATTTTAACATTCATATGATCTTGAAATAAATTTATTTATCCGATATCTTATTAATACTGTGCTAATTAACTTATATACCTATATGTTTCACTAAATAAAGATATAGATAAAGGTATTTAGGTAAATCTTATGTAAAAATCAATACTGTAATATAACAACCATCCTTACATTTTATATTTTGTAGAATTGTTTTCATAAATGTTTGGTGATCCATTTTAAATATATATATAAGGAAGATATTATACATGTTACTAAAGTTTCGTAAATATGATGGCTGAAATTATATGCACGTATAATTATGCGTTATAAAAATATGTAATAACCATAAAAATTAACAGCGACTAAATTCTAAGTTCTGTTTAAGGTACTCTATTATAGATTATTATCATACGACGTAATTAAAAAAACTTAAAATAGTAATATTTTCCTCTATTTAAACCAAAAATATCATTAATTTCTAATTTAATTTTCACTATTATGATAGAGCTTGACTACTATTTCCACCTCTTTATCTCATTATTAAAAAAAAAAAATCAAATAGATTAATTTTAAAAAGGGGAAGTGGGAAAAATTGCTAAAACTCCTATCTTTGTTGATGACGAGTTATTTAAAAACAGTCTGATAACGTCTGATTAAGTCTATATACTTAACGAAATTTTAACAGAAAAAATGATTCACATCTCAGCTAGTTTATAAAAAAAATACATCAATTTCCTACCTATTTATAATTAGGTACTACTAATCGTCATATTTTATACATATTTATTATATAAATATAATTTCTGTTGTACTACTTTCATAAAATAAAACTTTTTGTGATTTCACAACAAAAAGGAAGCATACATTTTAGCTTCTTCATGCTACCATATATAGCTACTATATAGTATTACTACTGCTATTGATACTTACACTACTACTATAATGAGATTAGGTTTCTTTTATTACATCTGCTTTCAATTTAACTGGTCTCTACTCTATGGAATCTTAATTCACGACATGAAGGATTGTGTTGAAAGTTCCAGTTCTTTCAGACAATATTGTACATTTTAACTGGAACACCTTAAATAAACCAACTTGAAATAGCGGTTAGAAAAAATAGTCAAATTTTCCATACGAGATTTGTTTTTTATAAACACACGTTACTTTAATTATATAAATTTAAAGTTAAAAAAATAAGTTTGTCTATTTTTATTACAGGCCAGTGGTGAATATTTTATTGAAGGCTCAACGCCTCCTTTGTTAACGGTGACGGAAGGCTACCGCACAATCTCTCGTGAGGCAGTCTTTGTGATTGTGAGAGTGAAGCCGATAGACATTCTTGCATCTGAGTGCAGCAGCGGGATATTGCCAAGTCAAGTGAATTGACTTCTGAGAAAATAAAGGAGATTCAGCTACATGGTTATGAATTGTGGCGAGCTAGATGGGATGAGACGGTAAATGGGCGATATACGTACAGGTCTCTTCCTAGATGTTAAAAGCTTATGGGGCGCCTCTTGAGTACATCCGAACAAGTACGTGACTCAATTTCTTCCCGAGCATGGCGCCTTCAGATTCAGGCTGGTTTGATACGACCTGGTTGAATCGGGTTTGTTCCCACAGTGTGGGGTATTGGATGATGACATTCATGTATTGTACGTGTGAACCAGTATGAGTTTAAGCGTATGGAGGTTATTTGACAGCTTGATATTAGTGGGTCGACCTTGGATATAAGCGAGAATTGGAAGAACCAAGCCGAATGGACGACGGTGGAGAAATTTATGAAGTATTTAGTTTGAAAAGGGTTGAAAGGGCTGAAGGATTTAGGTCAGATTTGTTAGTTTGTGACTCGGGTGGGTAGGATTCCATTTGGGGGCTCTTTCTGTCAGGTAAACGTTTTGGCTTTCGTGCCTTGGTCAGATTAGCTGCTTTTTGTTTTGGGTTTGTGTTATTACTGCCGATTTCGTATTTCATACTTTTTATTGGCTGAGGTTTTTCGTGGTGTTGCGGAATGTGTTCGTTTAGTTACAGTAGTTGGGTTAATAGCTCAATTTTTTTATAGATTTGTTACTCAGTCAAGTTTAATATTACTTTTTGCGATGGTTTATTACATAGTGGATTATATGAGAGGTATTTAGACACCGATGGAAATGTCGTTTTTGGCATTTGCATCGGTGGGATCCTGACAGAAGACAAGATAATGAATGAAAGAGGTCAATTAGTTTGAGGATCTAGAAGATTACTACCGATAAAACCCATCAGGGTTAAGGACGTAGGGTGTGGTGTTGGTGAAAAAAACTCGAAAAGGTTTTTCGTACATTATCGTCAACATATGTCAGTAATCAGTTACTGCTCACGAGCCAAGTCTACAATCCTCTTGAACACCTCAATATCCTTTGCGCTAAAACGAAATTGTTTGGCGCCTACCAGCCGCACATTGTAATCACCCCTAACTACCAACCTTTCTAGCCATTTATAAATCCGCAGTACCTCAGTGACACCATATAGCACGACTGGCAAAGGTCTGACAGTGTTTATCTTGTTCACACTAACACTGGCATCGTCCATCTAAAGGCTGTTGAACATGTTTGACAAAGGTAAATTATCACAGGCATTATTGGAGATCTGTGGTACTCTAGATCTTTGAGTTACAGGTACAGTTTGGCATGGAAAGGAGAAACCTGGTAGATATTTATAATTTCACTTTCATCATCACTTTCCGAGATTTCGGCTAAACTGGTGGCAATGTTATCCCTAATCGATTTCCTACTAGATCATTTTCTTGGGTCTCTACTTGAGAACGCCAGTGACTACGTTTTCGAAAGGTTAGTAAATCACTTTTACAAAGAGATGTCTCACCATCATCATTTGGATCAGCTGATCCATGTTTATATTTTTCTATGGTCAATAGGTTAGCCCGACCAATATGTTAACAAAAAAGAGAATGAAATAATGTTTATATGAGTACACCTTAAGAAAAAAAGTCTTGTTGTCTTCTCTACGAAAACTGCAACGAGGTCCACAATAATCTCGTACAAATATTTTTCGCTAGTATCAAATATATAACAACACTTAATAAACACAGCTACACCATTAAAAAATGATTATCTTTCTTTTATTTAAAAAAAAAATATATGTATTATTGTATACACACACACACACACACACACACACACACACACACATATGTATATTTATCTATTACAAGATTATTAAACTAATTTTAGATACAGAAGGTTTAATTTAATGGGGAGGAGATGTTTAAATTCATTATAATATCTAGTATTGCGATAAAGAAAATAATAAACTTTTTTTCAGATTAAAAAACCTCCATTTAGATAATGGATTGAAATTATTATGGTTTTATCAAGCAATGCAATATTTTGCTTTGCGATGAAAAATGTAGAAATTCATTTTCATCAATAACGCAATAACCAGTTAAGTATGAAAAATGTAATAAATAAAATACATACAATACATTAAGAGAAATAAAAAGTGTTTTTTTTTTTTTAATTTTAAATTACATGAAATGTAAAGAAAATACCCAACGGAATAAAATTCAAACATAATAATTTAAATTATAATGCTACCTTTTAACTACATTCTATTATATATTTTTAGTAATTAAACATGATTAAAGTCATGATTAATTATAACATTAACAATATATTAAATAATAACAAAACATTTTTTTTTAGTTATATACTTACATTAAAATCAAAAAAACTTACATTATTTAATGGAAAGTAATCTGGCTGGTCTACTGGTTAACTCGTCGTCGGAAATCAGTTGTTTATCAGCTGATTTCCGATGAAAGTTGCGAGATTCAAATCCTTTCGTTCTTTCTGTTTAGCCTCGGGAATCACCAAAAGGTATTACTTCAGAGAATGAATCAGGACAATACGTATGAATGTAAATGAAGTGTAGTCTTGTACAGTCTCAGGTCGACTGTTGACGGGTGCGAAGAAGAGAAGGGATGACAAAAAGCACAGCCAGAAAGGAGACGATAGAGCGCTGGCAGGAGAGATAAACCAGATCAGAGTTGGGTCTCTGGGCGAAGAAGTTAATACCAGTTATCAGGCCTTGGCTCAGACGTGAGCACGGGGAACTTTCGTTTGAGCTAACCAAATTATATTCCAGTCGAAAGCTAACTATCAAGAATTGGTGGTTTGGAACCAGCAGTAATTAGAATGTTATAAAACATTTTAACAGAAAATAATGAATAAACAAATGGTTTAGTCGATATACGTACAATAATATTCAGAGCATTATATTATATCAGTATAAAAGAGACGAACGGAACATTCCACACAAACTTTAAGTAGGTTCTTACAGAAAACAAACATTCTATCTCTGTTACAGAAATTGTATTTAAACGAATATTGGTAAACCAGCAGAAATTTAATATGAGCTGTAAATTACAGACGCTGATTGACAAAATGAGACTAAACTTTGTTGCACAATGTAATGAGAACAAAATTAAGAAAGATAAACGTTATCATAATAATGGGTTGAAAACAAGACGTTTTGAAGAGGATGAAATTGTACAAAAAAGGATAAAGATTGTTTAAGTATAAAAAAGATTTGGAAATCAGGACAGTATAATTCTATATTACCAGAATACACATATGACGTAAAGTAAGGTTGTGGAATAAAGCAGTAACTTGCTTATTGGTTAAGAAACAGTTCAAAAGATGAGGGACTTATTGCAAGAGGTAAATCGTTAAAAGTCTTTAATAACAGGTAGGGTAGTGTAGGGCATGAAATAACTAATAACATATATCTTTTTAATAAGTTTTGGTTGCCAAGAAACCAATGCGATTATTATAACTCTTGTTTCATTTATCAAACTATTGACCTAAGTTCAATTATTTTCTAAGAGAATCGGTGGTGAACAATTTTCTGTTTTTATAAGACAATTGGAAAATAAAAAAAATCTTCCTACCGTTAAAATCACGAGCTCCTTAATATTTCATAACCCCTTAATTTTTTCTTTCTTTCAACTTGTAGTTTTGTCTTTGTAATCCTCTGAACGAAGGTGTTATTAGCCTAAATTTAGTACCCAAATTTATCACACAAGTAAAGGTTACATGCTTAAAACTTTTAAAAAATGAATCTGTTGTTGTATTAGTCAATAAAAACAGGTTATTAACTCCATTTATAAAGCTGAAATAATAACCGGATAGTTAGCAGATGTATGAATTAGAACCAATCTTTTTATCTCTGTACATTTTTAACAAAACACTCACTATAAATCTAGTTTTTTTGTTTTCTTTTTTAGGTAATTAAATCGGGAAGCTCATTTAGTATAAAAGATATTTGATTTTATCAGATAAGGAAAAAATAAATTTTAAGGTTTAAGAAAATACTGAGAAAATTCTAAACCATTGTTACAAGTCTTCTTTTTTTTGTTTAGTTTCATTTTTATATCTGACAACTATTTGAATTTACATTTTCGTTATTAAACAGCAATAAAAAAATATAAACCATAACTTAATTAAAATACTTATTAAACTAATTTATTAAAAATTAACATTTCTTAACAAGATTTTATGTGAAAAAGAGCATTCTCCTTAAGTATTTTCCAGAAATAAAAATAAAAGCAATGGCGTTTTAAAAGTGTTATTTAAAGTTGTCTACTTAAATTCTATTAAGGTAAATAAAATAAAATCGAATGGTTTTGTTGTTTGTTTACTTTTTAAATAGAATTGTAAATATTTGTGTAACGATAAAATATGATACATCAATAAAGAAGAATGAAACGTTCCATTTCGTTTGAACGATCATCAATTCTTTTATATATATACTTAATTTGCAATGATGTCATTATTTATTGTGATAAAATAACTACACCGTATTTTCGATAAAAATAATTATTAGATTCTGAAAGCTCCACTAATAATTCATTAAGGCGTTTCCATTATTTTGATCTCTAAATTTAAACAGTAAAAATGTATATAAGCAAGTGTTTTTTAATTTTCACTAATTATATTTGTGAAGAAATGGGTGAATACGGAAAATATTTTGGCATCTTAAAATTCCTTTTCCTGTGGATTATATTTCCTCAATGCTATTTATACTAAGGTTTTCTAAAATAAATATCATACACAAACATATATTTAAAAAAAATATATATTATATCCGCCTCCGTGGTGGAGTGGTAGCGTCTCGGCCTATCATTCGGATGACCCGGGTTCGAATCCCGATCAGTAACGGTATTTTTCATAAAATTCCATTTTCATATTCTCACGTACAAGTTCTCTTCTTGTAAAGTCTCTCTGCGGTGAATTATTCATCACGAAAAAAAATATATGTATGTGTGTGTGTATAAAATATATATGTAAAAAATAAAATCTGAAACGCAAAAAGGATAAAATCAATTTTATATCCATTTGCTCATTAATCCATTTGTTCCATATATCCATGTAAATTTTCCTAAATAAGTAATTTTAAAATTTATATTCCGTATTATTATGATTTGCATTATACCTATTCTACTAGGAATTAATTTATTTGTAACAAGGTGTACGCTTTCATAGGCTATAATCAGACAATATATGATGATACCAGACCAATACGAGCTATTGTAAAACGATACCCTGCTAATTATAATTATTATACTGAAATTAACTGTAACTGTATACAATAATAACATTGCTGTTGAGTTAAAATGTTCTACCGCAAATTTAATAGCAGCAGTTACACGCTACACAGAACGTCAACAAATTTAGTTAACTTTTTTTTTTTTAAATAGATTGTTAACACTTTCACACTGGTAAATTTTACTTCACGATCACAGTGTCAAAAGATCATAAATGTTTTTTATGTTAAAAGACAACAATGGAAAATATAGTAATAAGTATCTGTAAGTACTTATACAAATTTAACAGAACGATTTATTTGTTTAATTTCTTTTTACTGAAAATTATCGACGAATGAAATCTTTATTATCCATAAAGATAATTTATTTAACATTCCTTGAAATATTTTTACTCTTATTTAATACATTTTTATCTAATAGTTTTAGCAAAAGTTTAACTTAAAAAATTATCTCTAAAATCCCAATTTTTTAAAAAAGCATTAAATTTTAATTTGAAAAAAAACTTAAGTTTAAGATTAAGTTGTTAGTAATTAAATTAAAAAAACCCAAAATAACTTGAAGAATTTTTAAATATTACGTTGAACATCAACAAATAAACCGGAATTAGTTTTCTCGTCATCGGATATTTTGATCATTTTTCGCGTTCTAGACAAACGATCTCAATATGTTTACATTACAACGGGAAATTTTTTATAGTAAAAACCTATAATAATTATTTTTTATTTACATTTTCATAGGAATCTCTAAACTGACACAGTAGTTTGTCAGGGGTTTTCAGATAAATAATAAATACAAGATTTAAAACAAAAACAGAAATAATTTCCATTGAAAAATAAAGTATCAAACAAAACTCACAACTTATGACTAATTAACACTAAACTAAACAAAAAAATCTCCTTTTCCTTATAAACATTCTGCTCTCCAATTCTTAGTTTTATAGTTCATATATTCTATTTTTAAAAGGTATGATGAGTAAAAGTTATCCATAATAATACTTTTATATAGCAGACCTTTGAGGTGAGTCTGCTGACTCTATGAAAATCTTGGATGTTTATGGAAATATATCTATTGTTATAGGCTTTTAGAATAGTTTTAATTACTTTTTTTTTGGGTGGGATTGACTTACATTTAAATAAGAATCCTCAGCATAAACCCAAGCAGTAAAACGATATCTTAAGATCACTCAAATTACATGTAATATACAACATTTTAGACATAATTAGGGAAACGAAACTGTAAGTGACACATTTTACATTCTACACTATGCAATCGAGCAGAAACAACATTAATTTTTTTTAGACCAGGTAAGATATTCATCATAATGCTTAAATACTTATGCTTGGATATATAAGCTGCAAGAGGCAATTGCAGGAAAGTGAAGAAGAATTTTGCAAACAAACACAAGTATGTGTTTTTAAAAATAATTTTTCTTTAATTACTGATTTTGAGCAATGAATGAGTATTAGATCCGTCTTTTTTTCATTAATAATTAAGCCTTGATCATGAGCCCTGCGTAACAGTACATCAAGATATTTTTACAAATGAAATTACAGCGTAAAATTTATAAGTCAGTATTAAATTAAAAAACAACTTACCACTTACTTCGAATCCTAAATCTTGCACCTACATCTAAAAGACGAAATTGAAAGAATAATTCTGTGTGCTTATTGTATTTTTTTTTTTAATTTCGTCTTTGTAATCTGGGGATATGTCTTATATATTATCTCAGTTTTAATATCTGTGAACACATATAGTTTCCAAAGTACCTTTCTTGAACCTTTGAGTGGAATAATTTAAATATCAAAAATTACAGCTGTATAAAATTCAACGGGGAAAAAAACATTAAAAAAAGTTGTAAAATCATCTTAAACAAGAAAAAAAAAATATTAAAATTTCAATAGGATCAAAAAGTTAAACTTCTCTTCAAAATAAAAAGAAATGAATCATAGAAATCGGTTTGTTTTATTTTTATTTTTTAATAGTTTAATAGGAATAATAAAAAAAAAAATCAAACTGATTTTAAATATGTGTAAAACGAACTGACGTTTTTAATCCTGTTTTTTATATATTAGTAGATTTTAAATGAAATTGTGTATTTTACTGAAGATAAGAATTGTATTTTTTTAAAATCAATTTTTTTAGGTTACATTGAAATATTTTAGCTCATGAAAAATGCCTTACTCAGATTCAACCACCGGATCAAGAGAAGCAAATACACCATCATAACAGAATACCAGAAATTATTTAGTTAATACTTTTAATAAAAATTCATTATCAAATTTTTGATTTCTTTCTCTTAAATTAATTTTTATTTTTTTAAATTACATCTCGAAATTTAACTTTATTACTGAATCATACATTTTTTCTATCTCTTAGCATTTACAATCGGTACTTCATAGGGTACCATAAGTAAATTTGAATCAAGATAATCACATGAAGAGAGGTCACCGACGAAACCACTAATTAAAGCATTCAAAGGTACAATATCTCATATATAGAAAAAACACTTGTATAAGTAGTCCAAATAAAGTTCAATACTTAACAAACACGAGAAATAAATCAAAAGTAGAAACGGATAAAAAAAAACAACGTCATCAATATCAATATATGAAAATAACATTATAATTAAAATAAATATTCGTCGGTAAATAAAAATAACTGTTGTTCGTAAACTATCAAATGTACGATCACTACACAGTGACACTCATCCTGTGTTCATACTCCTAGGTTCCTTCGCCAGATCATTCGTCTGGTTCCATCTCCCAGGTCCAGCAGATGGAAACGTTTTAACCATCAGATCGCTGTTGTCAAATTTAATTACTGCCAGATAATTTACATGTTTGTCTAACCTCTGTTTGTACCGCGAGGTAAAATTTTGGATCTCTTTGTAAACAGAAGGCAATCCTAGATAATCATGAATTTCTCTACCTCTAACAGGTCCTTGTCAATTTAATTTCGAATCTTTGAATTATTTCAATATTTCTGTTACTCGTCGTACTCCAGAACTGGATCAAACACATTCAGTTTTCTCTTTTCTACCAACGTAGCACTTCCACATTAGGCGACAATCCAAGTGTACTGTACTCAATCCGTGTTAGGGATGTAAACGCCATTCAGCTGGATCGATGGACAATCACCTCATCTCATCATAAATGCCACCTTCTTCGATTTATTCTGATTCACCCTCATTATCCATTTCGTCAGTAACCAGCCGAACTCGACTAATTCTAGTAGTTTAGTAGAAGCTTGATTCGGATTTTCATCGTCAATTAGATTGCCGATTCCTCTGCAAACGGTGCGACAGTGACGTAATCCGGAGCAGTAAGGTCTGTCGTGAAAATCGAATACAGAACAGGTTTCAGAATAGAGCTCTGAGGAACTCCGACGTGTATCGAAGAACTCATTTATACATTTAAAATTTTACATAAACATATTATTTAATGAATACATTGATTTTATTTTTAGACGGTTTTTAATTTTTTATTTACCTATTTTACATGCTCTTTAATAAAATTAAATATTTATTAAAAATTAAATTAAATTTACGAACTTTGGCTTTTTTAGAAATTTATCTTCATTTATTTAAACTATATTTTAGTCATTTTCGTTTATATTTATTGATTCCACAAAATATTTATTCATATGTTAAAACTACTTTATTTTCAGAATATATTTTATATCATCACTTTAATTTTTCAACTTTCTAATGAAATAATATTTTATATGTAGAATTTATAGATGCGTACATATTCGTACTGACGTACATAATTCCTTTCGTTTTAACGGTAAGAGTTTTTACTAATAATTATCGCATGTAATTTTCTAAATAGTTACTATGAGTTTAGTATATAGACTTAAAACTTTTTAATTTTTTTTAAATTTAAGTCAAGCATTTCGTAGAAATTCTTTATTCGGTTTATTTGTGAATTTAAATTAAACTTTTTATTTTTTTTTTAAATTTAAGTCAAGCATTTCGTAGAAATTCTTTATTCGGTTTATTTGTGAATTTTAAATTATTACTTTATCTAGGAGAATATTTTGTATTTCGTTAATTTTATTATGTTTTTAAACAGCTGCAGTAACATTACACTACTGCATCTGTTACGCAATACTGTGTCCCGATCTTCGTTTGATGTTTTACTTTTTCTACTATTTTCATCAAAATTTTACACAAATTTAAAATTTAATTTATTTCTTCGATGAATAAAATTATTTTAACATCACCGTATTTTATAAATCCATGTTAATTTACACAGTCTTTCACTTTTTAGAAATCAAAATCCGTTTTATATTAATTTTTAATTTAACTTGTTTTAATAAATCGTAATGAATTAGTAATAGTAATAATAATAATAATTTATTTTCCAAACTAAGAATATACTTTTTAAGACAAATAATACAATATCATTTACAAAATACAACAAAGTTACAAATTAGACGTAGCTTATGAATTATACAAATACTTTTGTTGACCTACAACAGTTTGTACCCGTTGCTTCTAACTTAACTACACAGGCTCACAATAGTAATTATAGTTTTCTAATTTAAAACTGTGATGCAGTAATTTATGATGAAATAATAATTTTTGTAATTTAATAATAGTTTTGAAAATTAGGTTCTCCTTGAGGACAAGAGAACTGTTTTAGCAGTTATCATCAATTTATGATTAAAATATTAAAGATATATAAAGGAGGACAGAAATTGCTGAGTAGAAATTTAACATTATAAATTATAGAAATATTAAAGAGACGAAGAATCATTCAGTTTATCATTAGAAAAGGTGATTCACGAAATCCATAAGCTTTATTCTTTCCTAAAATAACTTGTCAATTTTAATCACAATTGAATAAAAAAAACTCAACGTTTTCATACTGAATGAGCTGACACTCAACAGAAATTCTGAACGAATTTAAACCTGGACTATCTTTCAAACAATTTGGCAAAAAATTATATACCTTTTGTGCCATAAAAGTAAAAGATCTACGAAAACACTCCTTCCAGGGTCTAGGAAGTACAAAATTACCCTTGCTTCGAATATCAAGGTCAATTAATCTCTATATAAAAGTCTTATCTCCACTCTTCAGAAAGAAAAGTTAAGTACCTTAAACAAGTATAAATGCCTCAAAGGGAGCAAGTTCAAGGTACAAAAAAAACGGGGAATGAATGTGTCCTATCACATATTCTACATATTATATGTATAAGATGTTTCTGGCCTATCACTATAAGTCGGATTTTATTAAAATACACACCACCCCTACACTCAATTCCATATCTTAAACGAGATTCAACAAAAACCAAGTAAAGCATTTTTAGAACACCAATCGGGCAGAAATCCCGAAGATAATAAAACTTTCTCACGTAACATAACATTCCACTGTTTAGACTAAGAATATGTTTTTCCCATGAAAGATTGCAATGAATAGTATCCCTAGATATTTCGTACTATCGACTTTTTTTTTTTTTTTTTTCTCTCAGCTCCCTTGGGCCAGACCGACTTGTTGGTATTACGCCGCCCAGGGGAGTACCTTTAAACTCAAACAGGCCTCCCCACCTACCGGCTATATACCGGCAAGGCAGGTCGGCCTACCGGTTAACTCTTTTTGAGAATTCTTTATCAATATTGCCCCTTTGGTGACCCAAAAGGGCAATACTAATACACCACGCCAGACCCAGTTCGCCGTGACGCGGTGCCGGGTTCCTTCAGTATTCAGTGTGCTGTTGCCTGACTGTTACCCGTGGAGTCCTTGGTGGCTCATCAGTGCCAACACACCGCAGCATGCTGGACCTCACCAGCAAGGCTGTCCACCCAGTCCTATTCTAGCCAACACCTTGTCTTCTCTCATCGGAGTATTTCTGTAGAACAACTTGTCTAACAAAACTAGCAAAATTATTCCAGTTTGACTCGCTTCTTAGCATGTAGTCTATTGTTGTCTCTGGAGTTATACCTGTGAGTGCCTTACTATGTATAAGTGTGTCCCGCCTATTGCACTCAAAAAAGGTATGCTCACCATGATCTATCTCGTTGCAGTAGTTGCAAATTGGCTCTTCTCTCTTGCCTATTTTGTGCAGGTTGTTATTGAAGGAACCATGTCCTGTAATAAACTGCGATAGGTGATGATCAACCTCACCAAATCTTCTCGACAACCATGGCTTGATATTGGGGATGAGGGTTCTCGTCCATCGACCCACAGCTTCCTGCGACCATCTTTCCTGCCAGATATTATAAACGGCATCCCTGAACTCTTGTTCTGGCTTGCCTTGTGCCCTCTCCACCCTCTTTTTTGCGATTAGGTCAATAGGAGGTGTACCCGATGACGCACAGGGCGGCATAGGACACTGTCCTGTATGCGGACACAACACCTAAGAGCACACACCTGTGCGTCCTCGCCAGTTTCTCTTTCTTGCGCCTGATGGCGATAGAGCGCCACCAGGCCGGAACGGCATACATAAGCGAAGACACGACGGTGGTCACCAGTAAACGGCGCTTTGAGGCCCGAGGGGCATTCTGCGATGACATAATGATGTTTAGACTTTTTATCATCCTTTCTGCTTTGTTGCATACATTGACTATGTGCTCGGTGTATCTACCGTTTTTCTGGAGGATAACTCCAAAGTACTTGATGTTATTCGCTTCTTCTATAGCATGACCGTTGATGGAAATATTGAACGGTTCTAGCACTCTTCTACCCGTAAAGGCAATACACCGGCATTTTTCCGTAGACAGTTGCAGACCCCTGGACCTCAACCACTCCTGTATAGTGTCGATGGCCGCATACACCCTCTCCCAACCACCAAGACCGTCCTTCCCTCCCTTCCCTCTACGAGGACTGCAAGGTCATCTGCATAAGCCAGGACCTGGACGCCGACAGGAAACTCCTTCTGAAGGAGTTCATCTATAATCACCAGCCACAATAACGGCCCCAGAACAGAGCCCTGCGGAACTCCACCGTGCATTTGAAAATGTACTGTTTCTTCCTGTGCTTCCACCAGACATCCTCTGTTGGACAAGTAACATTCAATTTGCCTACGCAGGTACGGGCTGAGGCCCCTAGCCGCAATTGCGTCATTAATATGACCCCAACCAATAGCCCCGAACGCGTTTTTTATGTCTAGTGATAGCATCAGTGGAATTCGCCTGGTTCGCCAAGTGCCTCTCTTCACCTCGTCGGCCCATCCCGAAATTCGGCAGATAGCCTGCACGGTGGATCGCCCCCGCATAAACCCGTACTGGTTAGGACTGATTCTGGCTCCCTCTTCTAGTTCTTTGATGATGCAGCGAGCCAACATCTTTTCTACTAGCTTCCCCATCATGTTAAGGAGGCTCAGGGGTCTATAGGTTATATCTTCCTCCCAAGAGGTGCCTTTAGGTAGGAATACCACTCTGGCCTCCTTCCAGCAGTCGGAGAAGTTTCCGTTCTCCATGCCATGGCTGGCAATCTCCAGCATCTCCCAGGGAGCCTTCTGAACCAGCCCCTTGATCACTGCCGCGGGAATTTTGTCCGGGCCAGGGCTCTTTTTGGTTGCCAAACTCCTCGCCGCAAGTTGTAGCTCTTCCATGGTGAATCTTCTATTGTCGCAAGGTGTGGATCTCACGATATCAGGCACTGTATGCGGGAACAACCTGGCTACCTCCCTTGCAACACTGGTCTTATTGAGGATAGGCATACGTCTCCCGAACTTTTTGGTCACAATACGATATGCCTGGCTCCAGGGATTGCTGTCAAGCTCTTCGCAGAGCCTGATCCAGCAATCCTTTTTACGTCTCTTAATAGCCTTATTGAGCGTTCTTCTTGCCTCAAGGTGTCTATTGGCTATTTCCTGGTACCCTTCTTTGTTATTTCTAAGAATACGTTGTTTCCTTCTCCTAAGGGACTGGAGCTCTTGTCTCATTGCTTCAATTTCAGCAGTCCACCAATATACGGAGCGCCTCCTTGTATTGTTAGCTGCCATTCTGTCCATTTCCTGCTTTATTATATTAGATAAAGCCTCAGGTGATTGTTGATGTCTATCAGACAGTTTACTTGCAGTCCTGTTGACGATTAGCTCTATTTGTACTGATGAGAATTTCGGTGGGGGGGAGTGCACTTCACGCCTGAAATCTACGTCTTTCAGATCCAAGATAGAGGCGCGGTGATCGCTCGCTATATCTTCTGAGAGAACCATCCACTGGTACTGATTCCTCCTCCACCTACAGTCCAGGATGGTGAGGTCAACCACCGACCGATGACCTCTCGCTACGTACGTGGGCGTATCGTCATTGATGCAGATGTAGCCGGCAGTTTCCAGGAGATCGGCCAGGATCTGTCTCCTCCTGTTGGTGTGTCGACTGCCAGCCGCCACCATTTTTCTGTTAAAATCACCCAACATTACGATCCTCTTGGTTGAATTGGTAATCACACCTTGTAAAGTGTCGATGAAGTTAGTAAAGTCCGCGATCGCAATGTTGGGCGAAATGTACGCACCCACGAATAGAGTTGTTTCGGTCTCAACAGACACCACGTCACTACCTCTAAACTTGAAATTCCATAGTATACTATGACTTACGTCCATAATGGCAACATCTCCCGACATATCAACAGTCCATCCAAGTTTGGCAGCTTCATATTTATTGGGTTCGGTGATCACAAGGAGGTCTACGTTCTTGTCTGCAACAACACGACTAATTAAGTCGTGAGCGAGAATACTCCTATTGGCATTCGCTAACATAGTCCTAATCATGCAATTTTTTCTTACATTGCCATGCTCCAGTCCTGTGTTCACCGCTCTTACAATCGAGGCATTGCTTAGGTTCAAGACAATCCGCTATCTTGTGACCTCTGCTACCGCAGTTGATGCACAAATCGAGCCTATCTGGGCCCTTACATTCGTGCCTTCTATGGCCCGTGCCCCAACAACGGTAGCACCTGTCTTCATCTTCCCGGATGTACGCCCGGCAACTAATCCATCCGATTCTTATTCTTTCCTCGACCAGTTTGCATGCTGCTCTGTAAGAGGTCATGACCGTAATATTTTGTGTCTCGCCAAAACCTTTCCTCATGGATGTTATCTTGACTTCCTCGCTAGAACCCACGCGATTTATAATGGCAGCCATAACCTCTTGCTCTGTTGTGTCATGCTCGACATCTCGGATGTGCACAACAGTTCTCCTTCCAGCTCTGCTTTTTATATCAACGTGAAGGTCGGCAGCCTTGTCCCTCAGGATAGATGTAAATTGTTCCGCTTTCTCTGCACCCTGTATCCTAACGTGAAGCTCCTCGTTACGGCCCTTTCGCAATGAGATGACGTTATTTGCCTCCTCGCTGGTGACAGCATCCTTCATGGACCAGAGGAGCTCCGCGTACGTTTTTCCTTCCGCCTTAACAATCACTGTTCGGCTTTGCTCCGCCGGTGGAGTAGTCTTCTTTATCGGAATTTGATTATTACCGATGTGCCTGGTCCCACCATCCCTTTGGAGAGTTAACACATATACAGGTGTTTCCCTTGCTCTGAAGATATAGGATATGATCTTCTTGGCAGAATTTCCCATCATGCCCGAAGGCAGTATGTACGCTGAATTTGGTGACTGTATAGCTATCTTTTTGAACGCCTTCAATAAACAAGAAAGGGTTTCCTTTTCCGGTGCTCCCGAGTCATAATGTATCTTAAATTTCTTCTTCTTTTCTTCAACGGTTTGGTCTCCTATTAGAGTTATTTCGTCTTTTATGATGTCACCAGCTGCGAGTTTGTTACCCATATCCTGCTCACCTACTCTCCTTAAATCTCTAAGAGTACAAGTCTCTTTGACTTCAGGTAGAAGGTCAGTAACCAACTTTAGCTTGCCCCTAAGTGAGTTAGGCCACCTTTTAGGGAGGAGCTCAATGAGTTCTTGATCACTCAAATCGCTGGTCAAAATATACTCCATGTAATCGTCACCCGCAATAGGGTCCGTTTGGGTAGCTTGGGAAGTCTTTGTGTCTGGAGAGGACAGCTCGGAAAGCGCATTCAGTCCCTCGTATACTCGCCTTAGATCCTGTTCATGGGACTCAATGTACTTATTCAAACCGGGGCCTAAATGCTGTTTCAACGATATCAGTATCAGACCCAATTGGTATGCTAGACTGCTCACTGTATCGGGTGCCTCTTCTTCCTCCTCGGAAGATCCTGACGGAGCCTCTTCTTCCCTTTTAGATCGGTTTTCTTGACCGTCGCCGATTTTGTCATGCTGCTGCTAATTTGGGCGGATGTCCCATCCATAGGGAGTGAACCACGTCTTCGCATGATATAGTACTGTACTCAGGGGGCCGTCCCAAGTTCTGCAAGTACCCACTCGGGGGAGGGGTCCCAAAAAAAGTTCGTTGTTGGTGGTGGGGGGGGGGGGGGTAAGAAAAATGTATGTGACCGAAAATGGGGTCAAAAAATTTGGGGGGGTCGTGGGGGTAGGGGGTTAGGGAAGGTTTTGGGACGAATCTATGTCCAGGTAGGAAGGAAATCGAGTGGGTAGTTCTCGAGATATTAGTAGAAATGTAATTCCCTATTAAAACAGCTCTGAGGACTTAGAAAAAATCTCTACTAGTACGACGGTAATACGAGAGAATAAGTACAAGTCCTTGTTTACTACAATAAACACGCCTGTATGAGCCTGTGTATTAACTTAGAAAAATTTCGCTAAGAAATATTATAAATTATACTATTATAACCTCAATAGTATATAATGAAACACTCTAAAAAAGTATCTTCTACTCACTCTTCTGAATTGTATGTAAACTCAGTTTATACTTCTTCACTATTGATAACTTAAATCACTTCAACACCTTATAAAAAGTAAATTATAGCTATTTTAATTCACTAAAAATTCACTGAATAGTTTGAAAACTAAAAAAACACTAATAAAAAAGTAATTCCGTGTCCAAAACTCTTGAAATTTTCAGATCTAGACCATTAACCATAACACTTTAACATCCAATTAACAAATCAATGAAAATACCGAAAAAACCTATCAAAAAAGCGACAAAACCGGAGCAATAATAGGACGTCCTCACAGTATGAGTATCCAAACTCGACTCGTACTATCGACTTGATCAATACTATCGCAACTACATTCGGCTGTTCTAGAGCAAGTGAGAGTATGATATCTAACATGCGAGTTGCTGGTTTTCTCACCCTTTAACTAAAAGATTATGTATTTGGATTTCTATCAATTTAACGTAATTCCGTTTTTGGTTAACCACAACCTAATTTTAAATAAGTCCTCTTCGATAGATTTCAAAACTCGTTCAAAGATTTTTTATCTATAAAAAAGGGCAGTATCAACTGCATATGAGGTCAAACAACCTTGAAATTTTTCAGAACAGAAGTTGTTAATATAAATTAGGAACAGAATTGGGTTCAAAACTGATCCCTGCGGAACACCGAATTCTAATGCTTCATCGTTACTGAGCGTATCAAAGGCTTTCTGAATATCCAGAAAGAGGGCGCCAAATTTAGAATCTTCATTTTTGCCGTTTACCAACTGTGAGACAAATTTAAGTAAAGCATTTTCAGCGCCTAAATTTTTCTGAAAGGCATATTGATTAACGTTGAAAAAAATATTTTTATTAAGAAAGTTAACCAACCAGTCTTGATTTTACTACAGTTTCCAGAAAGCAGGGCTATGGGCCTAAAGTTCCCGACATAATTACTATCTCCTTTTATCTAAATAGAAACTGCCACTGCTTGTTTAAGTTTATCTGGAAATTTACCCGACTGTAGACTTAAATTGCATAAATACGCAAAAACATGATAAATAGATTCACACACGAATTTTAGGACATGCGAAGAAGTCTCATTAAAATCAGATGACATTTTAGTTTTCATAGACTTTATAATTTTTTCAATATCGAAATAATGTGTAGGCTCTAGGAAAATAGTGGCTAGGAAAATATAGTTGAGGTAATAATTCTTTATATAAATATTGATTCTGAACTGTAATATTCTCAAAAGGTGTTTTTAATTTCTTTGCGATATCTAAACATGGCTATTAAAAATATCCTAAACCTTTTGAACCTCACTAAATATCTGGTTATTTACCTCGGCTTTAATTCCGTCTATTTCATATTCTTTATCCTTTTTACCTATTAAGCGATCAATTAGTTTCTACTGTTCCCTAGTATTACCAGTGTTAAATTATTTTTTTTTACGTAGAAAATACGTAACTCATTAATAAATACCTTCGCTATCGACCAATGATATCTATGAAAAGAAAAAATATTACAAATTATCTACAGACAAAGATAAACAAATGCCGTCAGCCGATAAGAAACTGGGTTCATCAACCTTGACTGGAATATCGTTTTCCATGTACACTATTATACCTCCGGCTCTATAAGTTCCGTTACATTTGGCATAAAGATTATATCCATCAATTTGATAATTATATAGTTCTTCATCATAAATCCATATCTCAGGTAATACTATTATTTCAGGAAACAATTTTAAAACGATAATTTCATTTAAGAATAAATCAAAATTTTTACGCATTCTCCTTATATTTTGATGAATTAGAATTAATTATCTTCCATGAAAGAAAGTTAATTATCTTCCATGAAAGAAAAAAAAGGAAAAAAAAAACTTAACATAAGAATATTTAAGAACAATCATTAAACATTATTACACACTATTTAAAGAGAAAAGTAAATAATAATAAAATTGACGTCATCAACCGAAAACCACAATTACAGCTGCACCATCATTTCTGCGTACCGCTACTTACCCAACAGGTACTTAAAGTCCTTTTCCTTTTTCAATTCTTTGCCACTGAAAACACTTTCCTACGATCAGCTGAAAGATTTTTATTTATGTACACTGGATTATCGTTTGGCGTTCCCAGGTTCTTCGTTGAGAATCCCTCTTGACACGCCTTCTATTTAAGATGCCATCTTTTACGGATCTTCTGGTAAAGCGAAATATAATCGTAGCCGTCTTTTTTGGGTTCTGTTAGTCAGCCCAACACATCTATGTCGCTTTCAGATATCGGGTAGTCAAGAGCTTTAACAAGATTTTGAATTACTAAATCTAAATTTTCATTTATCTGTTCGGGTATTCCATGTATTTCTAAATTATTTGCACGAGAATACTGTTCAAGTTCACTAATTCTGTTAAGCAAAATTAAATTGTTCTTTTCCGTTTTCACCTCACCTGACAGATCGTCAACCTTAGTTAGAACGTGTTGTATTTTTTCTTATTGAGCTTCGAGTTTTTTTGATAGCGCCCCTGTGGCATGCTTCGATCGAATACCCCAAATTTCTCCCCATTTCCCAGTTTTCTCTGCGGATTTCGTTCAGTAATTCAACACTATCTTTCATCGTAGTCAAACTGTCTTCAGCTGCCGATTGCAGTGCAACACTCTTTCTTTTTCCATTTTCGCAGATGGTACACCTCTAAATTTTATTTTCTTCCTCGACGAAATTAATCTCGTCTTAAGTAAGATTAACGCACTCTGAGTGAAAATTACTGCTACAGTTGCTGCACATAATACTTTTCGATCCGCGCATTGTTTGTAGACAAGTAGAACACGACATATTAAAGTCAGCGTGAAAAACAAATTGGAGTAAAAAATAAACAAGCAATAGAATATCAGCAGAATATAAATTAATAGAATATCTTATTATGGTTATATTATTCAAACGATAAACATATACACCCAAGATTGAACACAGTTTAAATATTCTAACTATTACTAAAGATAAGCTACAACTATCCTTTTTCCTGTTTAGCCTCAGGGAATTTATAAGAGTAAATGAAAAGTAAACAATCTCTATAATTTTAATTTTTTCACTTGGTATTTGATATAAATTTCTACGTATACAATCTGATGAAGAAGAGATTTCCATAAAAGTGCTAAACGTACAAGAAAATAAAATAAATAAGGGGAAAATATTAATTTTTGTAAACAATTATGTGAAGGAAAATTAATAAAATTAATCACAAATCTTACGGAAAATTCCTTTTTCTGAGCTTTGTTTAAATTTTTCAATATAGTTATTTCAAAAATATAATTAATGAATTCTTTAACCATTTAAAATGTTAATAAAATGTAGCCATTTAAAAATTATCTTCTGTTTTAGTTTAGTCAACAGGAATTTTTCTGGTAAAAAGTTAGAAGAGTTTGGGAAGTACATGGGTTGTAGATTAGGGTAAGTATAACTTGTTCATATGCTTCTGGACATAGTTTTCGTTAATGGGACAAAATGGCGGCCGTTAAAAAGATGAAAATCGGTTTTTGAATTATTTTGCCGAGGTGAACTTCCTAGGCGAAAAAGTTATAAATACAAGTTGTGACCTCCGATTAAGCCACACTTGGCCATAATCGAAGGGGGTGGTGTAGCGCTAAACACGCTACGAGGCATCTTCTCCCCTCGGGGAGGAATCGAGATGTAGTCATTTGCAGTACCTATAATTTAAGCCCAACGTTTAAGGACTCTACTAATTTTCTTCAAAAATCTACCAAAAAATGAATGGACTATTTGGTAATTTTTATAATAATAGATTGCAGTTAAAAGTAAAATCTAAAGCTGCTTCTAATTAATTTAAAAAATTAATTACTTTGTTTTCATATTGATATTTATACATTAATACGATTTTGTTTCATCACTTTTTATATTATAAAAAGTGAGTATTGTTAAATATTAAAAAAGTAGTGGTGTTAATATTATTTATAATTGTTTAATTTTTATTTTTATTTTTATTATTTAGTTCCTTTACATTATTGTTTTCAATAAATACATTTTTCTGCTTCTACTTAATTACTTTTAATTTTTGAAAAATTTCTATCAATATCTGACTGCTTTTTTCAATAATTTTTTATTATTAGCAGAATTATGTTTGTATCGAAAATTAATTAATTCAATTTCAACTTCATAATTTTTTTCTGTAAAATTCAAAATTTAACTATTTTCTTTAATTTTTTGAAAACAAGTAATTAAGAATTTTATTTGGTCTATCTTTAAAAATTAAATACAACAATTATTTCATGATAAAGTAATCTAATTCTTTCAACTCTACAAAAGCTAATTAGATCTCATTATTTTTACATAGGTCTGTTGTTATTAATTATAAAAACTTATCTTTTTAATTTTTTTTTGACATTTGAATCTTTTAATAAGCTGTTTAGTTTTATCTTTTTTTTGGAATAATTCCTATTTTTTTTTTAAACTATACAATTTTTTTTCAATACGTTAAAAATTCTACTACGTAGAAAATTAGTAGTATAATTAAAATAATGGACAGATATTTGTAAAAAACATCACGGTTGTAGACAGAATTTTGGTGTTGAACCTCATCGGTAAATTGACTGTGAATATTTTAAACCCATTTATTCAGATAAACATTGTCTATTTTAATGAACCATTTCAAAATAAAATATTATCAACTAAGTAAAATGTTTCCTTTGGAAGATTCGAATTAGACAGGAGGTGGATGACTCAAATATGAATCAAATATGACTGAAATATATTTTTCTACTTCTATTCAACTAAAGGATTTAATAGTTTTAGGTTAACAATAAAGTGATAAAAAATCATACGAAGGGAGTTATCAGCTTTAATTAAAAAATAATTATCTAAGGGTAAAATATCAGTTCAGATCCAATCAACGTTTGACACCAAAACACTCTATACAGCGGAATTTCTGGATAGAAAAATAGATTGAATATAAAAAAAAACATGAATAAGAAACCAGAAAAACAGGTTACATAAATGGTATATCAACTGAAAAATCTAAAAATTTTATTTAAAAAAATTATCTTAATTCTGTTGGTAACTTTGATAAAAAAAGGATTTGATACTTTTATGACAGTAAATGAAATTATGTTATGCAAAATACCAATTAACAAAATGAAAACATGCGGAATTCCTTAAAAAAAAAAAATACTACCATTCTTAAATTTTTAAGCTACAAAAAATTGATACATTTAACTACAGAAGAAAGGAAATATTCCGTTTCTGAAATAGCGGAGGTCCATTTGCTTTAGTACATTTCTGTTTCTTATATAAAGGTAGGCTATTATGTACACAGAACACCTGCTGCGGAGCATCCCTTATTATTACGTTCTCTTTCTGGTAAAGTATAAATTTTCTCTTGAGCATTACAGGCTACTCCATGTGTTTACCTACATAATACATAAGGTAAACAAACTTGCGCTCGGATGGGCACATAAAACCCATTTATCAGTCATATAGCGTTATATTTACAATGCTTAACCCTTTTTAAAAGATACTTATTTCTGGTGTTACGCAGGGCTGATACAAAGTTTTGTGATAACGGAAAATTATAACATTATCCAACTAAAACACTTTACATTGGCAACAAATATAAAACAAAATAGTTCTGTTAATGAAGATGTTATTCTTTGTAAAAATAATTATCTTTTCGTAATCAAAATATATTTCAGCGCTACATATTGATGCATAAACCAGCTGTTAACATCAGGTTTTTTAATTTCATATCAACAACTTTTCATGCAAAGTAAAACCAACGTTTATTTCATATCCTAAATTATAAAAATACTGATTGCGGTAATATTTTACTTCTTTTATTCTTATGACTAACCATGTATGAAAGAAAATAACATCTTGATAATTTAAAATTTTCAAAATCATTTCATATTTTAGAATTTTTAAAGAAAGCAATATATGTTTACTACAAAAAGTGTAATATATAGACTAATAAAACTAATTATATATATATATATATATATATATCACTCACATCATAATTATTAAAAAAATAACAAACCAACAATTTATAAATTTCTATATTCCCAAGATCAAATTTACAAGTATGTATTAAATTTATGAATAAAATCCAAGGCTTATACATGATACAAAAAAAAAGTCATTATTAGCTTACTGACGGTAACAATGAATATAAAAAAGTCGTTAACCAGTTCATGAAATAAATACGCTCAAAAACAGTTTAGAAAAATTTTACCATTTAAACGATTATTTTTATTATTAAGCAAATATAAACTGTGTCACTGTGGTAAAGGTATATGTAAAAATTCAAACAATAAAAAAAATTAATCATAAACATTAATTTATTAATAATCGTAATAATAATAATAATAATAATAATATTATTATTATTATTATTATTATTATTATTATTATTATTATTATTATTATATATCACGAATTTTTGTCCCATTTCTATGTTAGGTGTGTGAGTGTTGCCGAAGGTATTTGAGATTTTGTTCTGTGAGATCTTCCGATCCATACAACGAACCTCATGTTGCTGTGGAGCAGCATGGATTGTTATTGGGTAGGTCAACGACCTCAAACTTTTGTACCCTTCTGAATACCGTAGGTCCAGCAGCAGAAGGCCAGGGACAGGTAGATGTAGTACACCTGGACTTCCAGAAAGCTTTTGATACGGTTACACATAATCTTCTACTGAATAAAATGGCAAAAATTGGTTTTCTCTCTTCACTGGTTAAGTGGACCGCTTCTTACCTTTCGGAGCGTTGCTTCAGAGTGCGTTTGGTGGCTCCACGTCTGATGAATTTACAATCTATTATTAGTATTGTATTCCCAGTTTTATGTGTTTTAAATATTTTGTTTTTAATTTATATGTTAATTGTTGACTAATAACTATTGTAAGGATGTTGTAATTATTGTTGACTTATAACTACTGTAATGATATTGTAATTATTGTATATGTTTTGTGTAATATTGTGCAACATACGAAGGTTTTATATACCTGTTCTGTTGCACAAACAAAATAAAATAAATAAATATATTAATAATATTATTTTTTAATAATCGTAAAGGCAATTTAGGTTAAAATTTTACGTAAAAATCTGTAAACAGTTTGTGAGTGTACTTTTATTTTCCATTTAATTATAGCGCTGAGTATTGAATAATTTAAAATAATTTACCACAGTTAAAATTTTATTATTATTTTACTGTGACAGAATGTATGTTAAAATTCTTCGTCTATTAATTTCATCAATAATAACTAAATTACCGAAAACAGCACATCAATTAAATCAGTTTAAATTAAATAACTCGCAAATATATAAAAAAAGATTTGGTACTTCATCTTACAATTTTACACTAAAATAAAAATTGAACTTAACCATAAACAATAATAACTACAAAACTGCAATTTAAATTTCTAAGTTTTTATTTCTGTTTTTTATTTAGTGTATGTATATATATATATATAACATCCAATCAGTTTTCCAGCTGCTGCCGGGTCTGGGTGTCTGTATGTATAGGCAAATACAATTACTGCTACCGGCTTGCAAGGCCTCACGTAGCTCCTGATGTAGTGCAATGAAGTATAAATGTACCAGTAAGCATGTAGTCTGGAACAGACTCAGGTCGACTATTCCTGAGACCTGTTGTTAATTGAAACGCAACCACTAAAGAACACTGGTATCTATGTATACTGGTACCTAGCATTCAGTATCCATATAAAAGCAGCTGCCTTTATAAGGACTCGAATCTTAGAAATCTCGACATCAAAAATCAGCTGATTTTGCGATGACGAGTTTAACCGCTAGACAAACCCGGTTAATTTAGTGGTTTTATTAATATCTATAAATCAAAAGACAATAATAAAAAAGCTAGTTTTTTACTGTATTTTCATTAAAATGATAAGTCAAAAGTAAAAACCTATAAAAACTTTATTGAAATAAAAAATCCAGTATAAAATTACATTGTAATACATAATTAAATGATATTCATTTTATTCTTCATCCAAAATTCTAACAAACTGCATTGACAAATATTTGTGGAGAAAAGTACAGATACCAAATTTTATAAAATTAATTTACCCTCAATGCAATACACATTTAAAACAATACACGTTTATCCAAAGTGCATGCTGACTTTGTAGAAGTGAATAATTTAGAGTTGCACTTTGAGTCATTTTCTTCAGTCACAGCAGCCTCATTACTGAAATAGGCCAGTGAATAAGCTACTCAGTACAATACTTTGTGTTGCGTGATTGTTTCATATTAAAATGTTAAGAAAAATTATTCTTTAAATCATTTAAATGTTACTGAAGTACAACAAACAATGACTACTGAGAGTATGATCTTTTTTTTTAAATAAAAAAAAAAAAGTGAACGTCCCGCTCATAAACTATTCTTTTCTCCAAAATACGTTTGGAAGTTAAAAATAAAACACCTCTACATTAGATTATGCCATAGTACTATCGCTATAAAGAAACAACCTTAAAAATTTTAGATAAAAATTTTAGAAAATTAGGGTGATTGAATACTAAATTCGATTTGCGTTAATTTTATCAAACAAAAATATTGTGTTTTTTTTTAACTGTGTTGAAGCAACTTTTATCTGCTGAAAGAAAACAATTGCATGTTAAACAAATCTGGAAAAAAAATGAAAGAAACATTACACGAATAAAATTTGATTTGGAATAAATAGTTTTGTTTATTCACTTTTGAAAATAGCTTTGAAAAATATTAAATGGCCACAATTTTGTTTAAAATTGCCGTAGCTCAAAGCTATTTTTCAATTCCCTTTAAAATAATGTGTCATAAACCTACTATTTCAGTTTAAAATTTAAAAGAAAAGTCGAAATGAAATTTAGCAAATTACATATTGAATTTTTTTTTTTTTGTTTACCTGTTTGAAAGTAATTTAATGCTTGCTATAATTTGTTAACACCCTACAAATCTTTTATAAAAAGGAATCTGATTATAGACTTCAGCATGCAATAATTAATAATAAAAGATCTTAAGCTATTCTTAGTTATTTTAATTTAATTTCCGTTTAACGCAATTATTTTTCTGTTATCCTTAAAATGATGTCCTTTAAAATGACTTTAAAAATATTAATTTTAACTCCTGACGATGGCTTCCAAATAAGCCGAAAGATCTAGAGTACACATTAACGTGCCGGTAAGGCGGATTATATTTATTAACCGTAAATTTATTTATAAAATTTGAATTTAAGTTGTATTATTATTTAAAGACTAATGTATGAATTTTTACTATGGAGTAAAAAATTGATGAAAGCCTATGTATATTCCTTCAAAAATAAATTCAGATTTTGCTCGAGTAATATTTTTTTATATATTTTTTTACTGCTCCATGAGAGATTAGAGATCTCGCATCGAAAAATAGATTGTTTTGAGGCAGAAGTTGTTAAATTTGATTTTCTCTTATGTAATAATTAGTAATTCTATGTGATAAAATAACGCTTATTTAACAGTTTCTTTAGCGCGCGCTAAACACACACACACAATTTTTTTCGATATTTAAATAATCACATAGATTTTTCTTGTTCTTACATACATACACATAAAATGAGTCTGATCAAGGGCTCATTGTTATTCTCCACAAATTTATTAATTTACATTACTTTAAAATATTTTTCCAAAGTTCTAAACAATAGATAAATAAGTAAGGAATCACAATGAGGTTTGTAAATCTCACAATGATAAATTTGAAATTACTGACAGTAGTTAACGAAAACATGACATTTTAAATTTAAGAAGTAATCTTATTTGTGTCTTTTTATTTTTATATTATTCCATCGACAAACTTTGATTCACTTGTGTTTTATAGGACTTTTAATTGTACATATTTACGTTAAGAAATATTAAATACATATTTCCAGGTGCAAGTTAAACTTTTGAATGGTTTAATTAAGATTTTCTATACTCAATTTTACCCACATTTTTTTTATTAAATTCATACTTAACTTTGTAAAGAATTCAATAGAGTAAAAATAAAGGATTCATATTACAATTTTCTTTAAGTATTACACTAAGCATAAACTTGAATGTACGACATCATTCTTTATTTTTTTTTGGCAATAATAGCAATTTTTATTTTTAAATAAAAACTATCAAATACCAATTTTTACATGTCTCTTAATTTTTAGTTCGATCTAGAAACAGAGGAAAATTATTTAAAAAAGTATAAATGCCTTCTTCGTTATTCTTACTTAATAATGCATTTAAAAAATAACTCTTTTAAATAGTATCGTATTAAATCACCACTTATTAATAAAATCTGTGTCCTACTGAATTATAAAATTTAAAAAAGAAAAATTCTTTTCAAATGATAATTACAACAGCGAACATAAGAGTTATAAAACTGAACAAATATTTCCCCTAATGTTATACCAGATGGTGTGCATTTTATGGCGGTAAATCTGAAACAAAGTACCACTAAATACAAGTAAGGCAAAAACGAAAGTTTTAGGACCGCATAAAATTGAGGTGTACACTTGAAAGATATCATTTTCATGGTAAAACGAGTGTATTGTCCTACTTTTCATAATTAAATATTATTTAAGCATAGGGTAGAGAGTATACTTATATAGTCGTATAACCCGATCATTCACTGACACTCTTTCACAAATATTTTGTTTGTCATAAAGGTTCGATATTATAATGATATTTTATTAAGAAACAAGAAAAATTTCCTTGTTTATGTACCACATTTATTATATTATTCTTAAAAATTATGAAATAATAAGATGTTAATAATCATTAATTAATTATTTTGGCTGTTATTCGAAGCGTAAATGTTGTTTACATCTCATTAAAACTCAATATATATTAACATAAAGTGTACCAAGTAATGGTAAGTATTAATCCAAAACTTGCCGTGATATTAATTATTCCTTCATTTTATTTTAACATAAAGTATAACATAAACTGGAATTACAGACAACATTTGAGAGTTTCAATATATATTTATCGATAAATGACTTTTAATGCAAGAAATTCCTAAATTATAGTAACTTAATAAAATTCCACAGTACTGTTTTATGTCGCTATTATAATTATTGTAGCAAAATTTATGCATACTTGTGGAAGGAGAGAAAAAAGCTCTTTGAAACAAGAAGTAAAATTAAAACAATAAAAAAGAGCAAATTCGTGGATAGTGTAGTCCTTTTGTTGTAGCCTATTACTTCTTTTTTTTAACTCTCACAAAAAGAAGAAATAAGAAAAACATCATTTGCATTTTGTAGGCTACAACAGAAGTTGTTTTTTTTTATTACAGTAATTATTATGTTTAAATTCGTCGCTTTTTTAAAATTTATTATTCAGAAAATAACCTTGTTTATATATTTTCATCAATTTCTCGTCACTTTTATTTAATTTTACAATTTAATTGAATTACACAGTTAAATAAAATGTTGAGACTTATTTGTTTTAACTTTTGAACGTGAAGTTTTATGTTTTTTTTCTTCGTGAGAAAAATTTGAATATTTTTACTGCAGTAGAATAATAAATAAATAAAGATCTTTTTTCATTGTAAAAAAAAGTTTTTTAAAACAAGAAAAGTTTTTAAAATAGGTACAGGAAGAGACGAGAAAAGACTAAAATAAAGTAAATAACGAGATTGAAGCAGTATAGGCAGTCAATTTCGCACATAATCAGGGATTTTGAATCCAAGTTTAGCTCTTGTTCAAAGAACTGTTTGCCGGGTGTTATTGAAAAAGTTATTTTGCAACACTTGTGCCGACCGGCAAGTTGTTGCATTACTCAACGTGTGCACTCGATTCGTCGTCAACTGAAGTCCAGTTCAGAAATAATGTTTGGTCAACTTTAATTCATTCGTTTCAATACTTTTCTTGCAACTTTGATAAAAGATACTCATGTAATATTAAAATTTCTTCGGTTTAAAAAATCAATAACAGCTTTGTATAAACGAATAGCAAGAAACTAAACTGTAAAATTGTAGTCTACATAGCTCACATACCGATTACCCACACAGACTCGTGATCGAATAAATTTAATACTATCGAATATATTTAATTAAAAGTAAATAATTTAAGTGTCACATATCTAAAATTAATTCTTAGGATTATAATTCTGTCCTTAACGGGCCAATTTAAATAACTTCAACCGCTAAAAATCAAGTTTTATATGTTTAAGTGACAATGTTAAATTAATTCCATCCGTTAAAACTTTCTCATCAAATACAATAAATATAGTTTCATCAAGAAAAAAGTCATACTTTAATTAATCAGAACACGTATTGCCCGATAAAGATTCTTAAAAAGTTTTATTTAATTTTTTAAAGTTTTAATTACTTAAAAATTTCATATATTTATATTGATATTCCAACATTCTCAACTATTTTTTCACGTAATATTTAAAATTAAGTGTAATAATTAATATTAAATATTCTCTTTAAATATTTACTGAATATTAAAACTTCAGTTTCTAATGAACAGATTAATAAATATAGTTATCAATAATAAATAGCCCTGAGGTAGGTAATCCCCACGTCCGGAACACAACATCTACGTTCCACGTCCAGGGCGGTAACAGCCGTACTTATGTACAATACATATAGCTGGCTAACGGGGCTCCGAGTAAATTCCTCGGATATGCTTTTCTTTTGACCTGTTTCCACCTTCAGGTCCCGTCATAGTTGGATTTTTCGGCTACCTGCAGGATATGAACAATTTATGGATTAGGAAGTGGACATATACCAAACTTAGAGCTGGTGATGTGGCGACCACGGTCGAAGTTATTTGCAGGTGTAACGGAGACCTTTTGTTGTCCACATGCCCCCCGCGATGGCAAGCATGTAGTTAAGGTGCCCATGTTGTTCGGAGCATGGGAGCCCTGAAAGCCTCGGTGTGTAAGGGCCTGGAGTCAGTGCAGAGACTGCGCATCCGCTCTCTGCCAGGACATATGCCGGTTCCACCGGAGTACCGGAACGGACCTCCAGGGTTGGTAGCCCTGGAGTGGGGGTGTACCCCGGCGGCTAGCCTTACTACAGAAGGGATTTATTGTTCATGCAAACTGAACAATTAAACGTGGCAGAGGGTTCACGCAAACACCCTCGTTTAGAACCAGCCGTTTCGCCTGACGCAAAACGGAGAAAAAGTGTGGAAACTAAAAGGATAGAGATTGAGGCTAGAAAAAGCTTACAAAACGCTTTTTTCAATAGCAATAATGCAACGAAACCTAAATATTTGGTTATTACCAAGGAGGATGGAAATTTTTCGAAGGTGAGTCCTTTTCTCATCGCTCGGGAGATAACCAAATGCGCTGGTGGCCCTGTAAAAGAAATAAGGAAGACCTTCATGGGACTTCATGTTGAGACTGTAAATGATGTCCAGTCTCAAAAGATTTTAGGGCTTAAAAAGATTGGAGAACTGGCTGTACATGTTGATCCCCATGGTACGCTCAACACCTCAAAAGGTGTGGTCGTCTGTCAGGACCTTCTAAATTGTACGGAGGAAGAAATTGTTGAGGAGTTGTCAACGCAGGGAGTCATAGAGTGTCGCCGATTGAACATGAGGAGGAATGGCGAAGTCCTACCTTCTGCCTCTCATGTTCTCACATTTAAACGGCCTACCTTGCCAGAGAAGATTAGAGATACATCGATTGGATGTGCGGGCATTTATCCCGCAACTAATGCGATGCTTCAAGTACCAACGTTTTGGCCACACCGCCATCAAATGTAAGAGAACGCAAATATGCGTGTGCGGCGAAGAGGTGCATGAGGGAGAGCCGTGTAAAGAGCCCCCTACATGCATCAATTGCAAGGGACAGCATTCATGTAGATCCAGGAATTGTCCTGTCTACAAAGAAGAAGTAGCTGTGCAGGAAATTAAAACTCTGCAGAAAATCAGCTACATCGAAGCCAAAAAGATTGTTAACGCCCGCAAAGTCCGTCTTAGTGAGATTCTTGATGACAAGAAAACGATAATACATACACAGACTGTTATGGAGGCTCCCAAGCCTCCTGCAACTGAAGTGGCCTCTAAGCCTCAGAGGCCACAAAAAATCACACAGGGGGGGCGAGTGTCCCCCCTCCCACAGGCGGTGACCGGTGCGCCCCCCGTGTTAGGGAGCGGCCAGGTTGCCGTCTCTCAATCGGTGCCAGAAACCGGCGCCGATCCATGCCTGTCGTCGTCGGCGGCTTCGGTGGTCTCCGATTCGGAGACCGGAAGCTACACCGGCGACGACGTTCTCCGCGAACATGATGCCATTCGCAATATGGAGAAGAAAAAAAAAAGGATGGCCGAAAGGAAAACCTAGGAAATAATTTAATTAAAAATTAGCGAGTCGATTGTACAATGGAACATCAATAGATGTTTTTCAAACATCCATGAGCTCCAACGCTTGGTACATGACGTAGACCCGATTTGTATATGTCTGCAAGAAACGCATTTCCGCCGAAATGAAAATTTTAAATTAAAAGGATTCGATATATTTCGGCGAGATCAACCGCCAAATGTAAGAGTTAGAGGTGGAGTAGCTATATTAACATCGACTAGAGCTACCACCGAAGCGGTTGTTCTAAACACAAACCTACAAGCGGTCGCCGTTAGAATGAAGCGCCCGCTCCAGTTCACTGTCTGCAGCATATACTTGCCGTATTTTGATTGGAATAAGGATGACATAGCAAGACTAATTTCCAAGCTTCCCCCACCTGTTTTACTGGTGGGTGACTTTAATGCTCATAATTCTCTTTGGGGATCAGATCGAGTAGATGGAAGAGAACTGGAAGGGTTCCTGATGAATTCAGAACTTATTATTTAAAACGACGGATCAGGAACCTTTTTCAATGCCAGAGATGGATCGACGTCCTGTATAGATCTTGCACTTATAAGCGGATCGATAGCACCGAGGTACAGCTTCCATGTCATAGACGATCTGCATGGAAGCGATCATTTCCTGGTGCAAATTGTAACTGATGTTACAAAACAATATATCCCATCCCTAAAAGATGGTTATTTGAAAAGGCAGACTGGACGAGCTTCACAGCTAGAACGATACTCCCAGAAACAACCGGAGTTATCGGAGACGATGTCGACGCCATAACAAATGCAATAATTGAATCGGCATCGAGATATGTTCCCAAAACATCTGGGAAACTTACGAAAAAACCCGTTCCAAGGTGGAACGATGAAATAAGTGAAGCTATAAAAAGAAAGAAAAGGGGGTATAACGCCTTTAAGAAGCGTCCTAGCATAGAAAATCTTGTTGCCTTTAAGAAATACAGGGCGTATGCAAAACGTCTTATGATAGACTCGAAAAAACGATCCTGGCAGCAATACGTGTCATCCATCGACAAAACTACTACTGCATCAGATGTTTGGAGGAAAGTGAAGGCGATTTGTGGGCGTAATGATTTTTCTCCCATAACTAGCCTTCAAGATGAAGATGAAATAAAAGACACTCCATATGAAATTGCAGAGCTGTGATCCAATCACTTCAAAAAGGCCAGCAGAACGGCCACCTACGAGGAAGGTTTTCGAACCAAAAAAGAAGAACTCGAAGGTCTACTAAATTTTAGAACTGAGTATAATTACTCATATGATGTACCATTTAAAATGGAAGAATTCGCGAAAGCGTTGGAAAAAGCAGGTAACACAGCTGCTGGTCCGGATGAAATCCATTATAATATGATCAGGCAGCTGAATACCACTGCAAAACGCAGATTATTAGAACTTTATAATAAAATATGGCGGGATGGAACGTACCCGCAGCAGTGGAAAAAAGCTCATGTTGTTCCAGTACCAAAGAAAAAGAAAAATTTAACAGACCCCAATAGCTATCGTCCTATTTCTTTGACGTGTGCTATGGGAAAAATACTGGAAAAAATGATTAATAATCGACTCGTCTGGGTTTTGGAAAAAGAAAACCTGATATCACCGTATCAAGCAGGTTTTCGGCAATACCATTCTACCACTGATCAAATGATCAGCTTAGAGGACATTATATATAACAGCTTTATTAAAAGGAAACATTGTGTCGGAGTCTTCTTAGATCTTCAGAAGGCTTTCGATATGACCTGGCGTCATGGTATAATGCTCCAGATACATGAATGGGGCATTCGTGGCAATCTGCCTATACTGCTCAGCAACTACATGAATGACCGTACCTTCCGAGTACGCGTCAACAATGAATATTCATGTGAAAGAATCTTGGAAAATGGCATACCGCAGGGTTCGCCGTTGAGCGGTACCTGGTTTACCATTGCCAGTAATTAATTGATACTAGCCATTCCAGTAGAAATCAGCAAAAGCTTCTATGTTGATGATCTGGCAATTGTGTATGCCAGCAACAAGACTGCTATGGTGAGGTACAAATTGCAACGAGCGATCAATGCTCTAAATGAAGTTGCAAGGAATAACGGATTCCAATTCTCACCAGAGAAAACGTGCTGTGTACACTTTTGTAGGAAGAGAATTCCTCATCAAAGTCCTGCGTTGACAATTGACGATAATCCAATACAATATAAAGATAGCGTAAGATATTTAGGACTAGTATTGGATAAATCCCTTACATGGGGATTACATATACAGGACTTGAGTGATAGATGCAAAACAGCCCTAAACATTATAAAATGTTTATCGAATTTAAATTGGGGCTCAGACAAAGAGACATTATTGAGATTGTATAAAGCATTGGTTCAATTTAAACTAGACTACGGATGTATCGTATATTCATCCGCTAGAAAGTCGCACTTAAGAAAGTTAGAATAAGATATGCAACAGGCGCTTTCCGCACAAGTCCGCCGGCTAGTCTGATGTCTGAAGCCGGAATAATGCCACTTAATTATAGAAGAGAGATCCTTTTGTTAAGATATGCAGCAAATGTATGGGCTTTCCCTGCTCAAATAATAAATTATTTACGAATCATCCTATGGCTGCAGTATATGAACATCGTGCTACCTATTCCAGACCAACCGGAATTAGGTACCACGAATTAAGAAGAAAATATGAAATTGCTATAAAAGAAACACTAGCAATTTCTACTAGAGAAATACCCCCATGGCTCTTGCCAGCGGTAAATACAAGTTTGGATCTCTCTCAAGGAGAAATAAAAAAGAAACCAGCAGTGATCATCCAGCAGGAATTTTTAGCAACCGTCAGTAGTTACGAAGAACATATTAGAATTTATACTGACGGTTCTAAAACCGAACATGGTGTTGGATGCTCGATATATGTAAATGAAGAAGCCCACTTTTGGAGACTGCCAGATGTGGCCAGTGTCTACACGCCAGAACTCACTGCAATTCAGCAAGCTCTTCGCTACACTGAACACTATTGCGAAGAGAGAGTGCTAATATGTTCCGATTCATTAAGTGCACTTGTCGCAATTCGGAACAAGAACATTAAGGATGTCCTAATTGCAAACATCCTGTCCATTTTATACGTACTAAAACAACGAGGACTGCGATGCGTATTTGTATGGACTCCAGGGCATGCTGGTAATACACGTAATGAAATCGCAGACGAAGCTGCCAGAAAGGCAACAGTCTGCGATGACTTGGATGCATTTCCTGTAAGAGTGGCAGATGTTAAAAACCGTCTAACAAACATAGTAAGAAACAAGTGGAACGCTGAATGGAGGAGTTTAAATACAAAATTAAATTCAGTTAAAACTTCTCCTTATAAATGGAAAAGCGACTTTAAGTTGACTCGCCGTGAACAAGTAGCGGTGACCAGACTTATAATCGGTCACACGCGATTAACAAATTTTTATATGTTAACCGGCGAAGTGAGACCAATATGCGGTGTTTGTAATAAAACACTGACAATCAAGCATCTAATAGAAGAGTGTACCATATATGAGGACCTCAGAAAGAGGTTCCGTCTTACAAATAATATTAGTGCTGATCTGGATAATGGAAATGAAGAAAATATAGTTGCATTTTTACACGCCAGTGGACTTCTTAAAAGTCTATAAAATGGAAGTTTAAAGCTGTGGTAAAAGATACTCTAAGCGGTAGTTTTATATATACATATAAGGGAGTCTCGAAGCGTGGCACGTATAGTGACGGGAGGTAGCCCTCTTGCCTAGGCCATTTTGGCTCACCTGCATTCAAGAGCAGTGAGTCGGGGTGTGTCCGATGATGGCATGGGGGACCCTCAAGGGTGGATTGAGGGCGCGAGGCTATGGGTGTACGCTGTGCATGCCTATGGCCTGATATAAGAAGGATTCAACTGCCACGGCACCCTGGCACGACTGATATACTGCTCAACGGCGGTCCTGGTCGCCCCGAGGGTGCTTAAACAAACTATAAATGAGACTTCGTAAAAGAAAGAAAGAAAGATATGGTATTGATAAGTTTAATTTTAATTTTAATTTCATGGTCTTTTGAGAACCTATCTCAAATTTTAATATTGAGGCCCTTTACACCCCGTAAGTGTTTGTGATTGTCCTTGTCTTTCATGTTTTAATGTTTATTGTGAAGTTTGTGTTTTTAAATAAAATGTAAGGGCCCTTTACACCCTTACATATGACGATCCTGATGGAGATAACAATTTCTTTTAAAGAATGTGACGAGGGCTAATGACCTTAGCAGTCGATGCCCGTAAAAATTCAGTTATAAAAAAAAAAAAATAATAAATAATAATCGCTTTATTGTATAATGTAATTAAAACATTCCATCTGAAAGAGTTATAATACTTATGAATCGATAACTTTCTTCTGGTAAAAACACTCACCTTCTAAAAAGTAATCGCAATATACATGATAAACTAATATGAAAGATCTAAAATAAGTTAGTTAATTTACATCCTAATTCTGTAATAGCAGGGTTTAAGAGATAAGATTTTTAAGAAACAACAACATATTTAATTTTAACATTGAGATATATTTTTATGTTTACATATGACCTTTACCATCTGCTCAGAAATTAGAAAAAAACATTTAGAAATTTCGTAAATACTAAGAAATATTAATTAAAATAAAGGGAAAACCCTGAAAAACGAGGTAAATACCCCTGTTTTTAATCTAAACGATAAGTCATAATGTTATGAAGTAAGCTCCCAATTAAAAGTAACAAACAATCAATAAGAGATCATTTTTAATGATAAGATCAGTTGAAATAATCCTTTTTAAAAATGAATTACTTTTTCCTTCTCTTATGTTATTAAAATAAGTACTTTATTTAGTAAGTGCTTTATTTAGTAAGGGTTTTTATAGTGCTTATTTTACTAACCGGTCATTAATTGATACTATTCTAACTGCACTTAATTTATTTAAAAAATTCCACAGCTCAAAATGAACACCACAAAAGAATTTGGTGAAAAATTAAAATTCTATTATAAAAAAGTAAATAAATTAATTTTAGTTAAAGCATGGCTAGTTTTCCTGGAAAATATTTTTACAAATAATTTTTAGTTCTTTTTTTCTCTGTCCGGTGTTACTAAACTTCTTTTTCTTAATTAAGCCGAAGAAAAAATTATTATTATTACCTAAAAATATTAAAATCCTGCGAGCTAATTGCCCTTGGTTGAAAGTCTAAAAAAACTTTAAAAAGTACTCCGTAAAAATTATCTGTAAATCATAATTAAACAAAAAGGAGTATTTTTAATTATGAAAATATTACAAATATTTTCAGTCAATTGCTTTTACCCACATTCCCAGAAACAGAAAAGTAGATAAAATATCTTCCACCAAGCAAATTTAAAAGCAAATGTAATTAAGTGCGATACCTTCTAATAAAGCGGCACAGGAAAAAAAGGTAAGTACGCACGAATAATTTTGAATCATGTGGTCACACAATCTGTGTTACAAGAGATCTTTTTTTCTTACTCATTTTCAGAGCATAGGAAGAAATAAAACGATTAGTTTTAATACTTTAAGTATTAATGTACTAGGCAATTCTTAACTCTTAATAGCTTCTATATTTCCGTAATTATCCTGGAGTAAAATGGCGATTTAAATACAAGATAGTCTTTTGTAATAATTAAACAGCTAATTACGGTTCCATTTCATTTAACTTATGATTTATCACAGGTTGTTAGACCAAATACAACTTTGTATTTTGTGTTTTCCTGGATAATATCGAAAAGACATTGCTGTTAACTGAATTCCAACGATCAGAATTAGGATATTCTTCCTTATTCTTTCCAAGCAGTCAAATAATAGTAAATAATAAGTTTCCTTTGTTTAATTCTTTCATTAATAATAATTAATGTTACATACTTTATAAAGGTTTATAATCTTTTGATTTTGGATGCAAAGAGCGTAAATAGTGATGAACGCTTTTTAAGGATATGTAATGCAAAAGACTTTCATTAAGTCTTTCATTATCAAGGGTCTATATGTATAAATATGATATTTATTGATATAGAGACTTCCAAGAACCCTACGGAAAGTAGATTTAATGAATATCGCAGTGTATTATTAAGCATCGTTTAAATATCATTTCACGTCATGGTGGGAATATATTTTTGTAAAAGTCATTAAATCTAATTATAAGCACATGTTACACAAAAGATATTAGCACTAAAACAATCACTTATAAGTACCGCTAATTGTTTGTAAAGAAACTTTGCAGGCCTTCGTCAAACAAAATATATTTCAATTTTTTTTATAAAACAGAAATATATTTTTAAAATGCAAATAAATTTTTCACAATTGATCTATTAATAAATTTTTAATTACTGACAAAATACAAATATTCTATCATCAGGTTTTATTAAAAACGTGACAATATCGTTCGTACATGTGTTATTTACAAAAGTACAAATAAAAAATCTTTAAATTTTATTTTTAATAATACTTTTGGGGTTAAAATGGTTAAATCCTATTAACTTCTTAGCAGGATGTGGCTGAGATAAAAAAGAGCCACAACAAACAGTATTTGCTTGGATATCGTAGAATCTATAGCATGATGGATGTGAACGGAAATTACTATGAACCTCTTTTTTTCTTAATCATTCGTCTTTATGCATGCAAAATATATGTACACATATAAAAAATCAACCCCATTGTAAAACAAAATACAAAGTCAAGGCAAATTAATATAGTATAAAGGTAAATACAAAAAAAAGTAAAAAAAATTCCAATACAGTGTAGAGTATAAATGAATATTAAATTTTTTATTAACATTATTACTTTTATACTAAAAATAAAAATCGCTGAAAAAAATTTAAATTTAGAAAAAATAAAATCGGTTGATATAGTGAGTCACGACAAAAGATTAACATGGTGCTTAAAGACATTCATTAAATTACTTAAATTCCTGAATAAGAAAGTAATTTTAAACATAAACAAATCAATTTACCATAAAAAAGTGCATTCTTCGATTTCTTTTTTTTTTTATAAAGCTGTATCCCTATCAAATTATTTTAAAATGGAAATTAATTTGTACGGAGTGAAAGAAAAATTAATGAATTCTGTAAAAGAACTCACGTCTACATTTTTTTTTTCACTTACTATTTCTGATAGAGATATTTTCAAATAGATTTCTTTGAAATAACATTGAAGATCTCTTCTCAGATTTTCTTAGCTTATTTTCAAAGTTAAAAATCTACGATATAAATTTTAAGAAAATAATTATCGGTTAAAGATAATTTCTTTTTTTTAAATTCTTATTAATTTTATGAAATTAAAACAATCAAAATTGGATATAAATCATGCTCCAATGTAGAGTCGTGTAAAATAAAAGTGAAGTAATAACAAAGATAGAATTTAGTGAACAAAATTTAGCTAGTTATTTTTCGTATCAGAGTTACGACGGATCAAAGACTTTCTATTCAAAAGAGGAAGATATAAGTTTTAAAGGAAGGAAAGGGATAAAATAGCTATTGAAGCCCCAATAAAAGGGAAAACGACAAGGTTTTGTCCTTATTAAGAATTAAAATCCAAAAGGCGTTATCAAAAAAGAGGAAATTAGAAGGCAAAAGAGTAAGCTGGTGAAAGGTGGATGAACACAATATTAGTAAAAATTTACCTCTTAGTAGAACATATTGGGGTATGAATATTGTGATAATGTGATGAAAAAGAATTAAAGATTGTGAAGATGAACTATCCACAAGAAAAATGCAGTACATACAAGTATATATATATATATATATATAAAACTGAAGTTAAAAATTAGGAGACCAAATTACAACAAATGGTTTCATTGCTGAGAGAAATATAATTTTATAATAGACTCGAAAAAAACAGATATAATCAAATTTAAGGACGATAACGTAATTGTGACTCGTGCATCAATATTGGAAAGTATAGTATAATATATTTATAAAACACCAAGAATTTTATTAAGTGACAATGAAACGTTAAAAATGGAATGTCGAAATAAGAAAGGCAAAAAATACCTAGCCAAGAAAACACCTAAGTGAAAGCTAACCAATCAAAGAAAAGCCAGTGAACTCTTTCTTTAAAAATGTTGGTTAATAAGCCAAAATTTAACCAAACACTTTAAGTTATTTTAGAAGCAAAAAGAAAATAAAACTTAAAATACACCACTCAAGTCACATTACGACGAAAAAAAATTAATAAATGAAGAGTTATCTTGTGTCAAATGTCGTTTGAATTTGTTCTTATTCTCAAATTTATCTACATTTATTTGTGTTTTTCCCCAGAAAAACTTTTCGATTATTATTTAAAGATATAAGTGCAAGTTGTTTATCCGTTTTAACCAAAGAACTAGTTGTACTTTTGATTAAGTTTTGTAATTATTAATATGGAATGTTTATCAGATTAAATTTTTTTGTTGAAAAAATTATAAATTTCTTAGTGTCTGGAATCATAAGAATTGAATAAAAATTTACTAATTAATTATTTAACCATTATCTAATTAAAAAAGCAACAAAACTACTATTATACAATTCTTTGACGCAACTAAAGCGTCTTTAATGTACTTATTTTTAAATCAAAATTGTAAATAAACAAAGGTTTTTCTCATTTATTTGAATACATTACAGTATATTACTCATTATGTTTCTCCACCCGCGTTTTCAGGACTTTGTTTAACAGTTCATCATTTCACAGGAAACACTTGAAAGTATAATTTAATTTTTAAAGCGGACTCAAAAGGACTTGATTTACATAGTTGTTTTTGAATAAAAGGAGTTTTTTTTTAGAGTGCGATGATTTAAAACTAAAATTTTCTCTTACAAAGGGGAAAAAAGAGTTGTAATTTCAAAATTTTGTATCTTACCAAATTTATGTTGTTCAACATCAAAAATAATAAAATTAACACATATTAAAGAATTTATTTTGAACATTTTTTTAACTAATCGTTATTTCTACGTGTCTGCATTACCAAACTTCACTATCTACTAAAGCCGTGTTGATTCATTGATTTTTGAAAATTAGTAAAACTGAAAAGCCCCGTTAATACTTATGGATCCGATAATTTTCTTCTTTTTATTTCCTATTTTCTTCCTGGAATACAAAAGAGTATCTCCAAATAAATATCTTCTATCTAATCTCTCCATTGCTGCTTATAATTATTTTCTTTTATTTAACTTTAATTTACTGTTTTCAGCTGAATAATATGTAGTAACTTCTCTTTTAATTGAATAATAATATAGGCCTGATCTGCTCGTTTGATGTATTCAGAATTTTTATTTAATTTCTTTCTTACTACTTGTACCCTTCTTTGCTGTTTTTTTTATATTTTTATTTTGTTTAATTCCTTTAATTTCAATCCATATCTCATTATTACAGAATTATGATCAGCATCAGTGTCTACTGCAAGGTATTTTACGTTGTCCATAATTTGGTTCCCAAATCTTTATTTCCCGGTTTAATATATACTTAGATTTCTGTATTTCCCGGTTTCACCCAAATTTTCCCTCTTTTACAATTTTTAGATAGAGTGTTCGCAACACTAATTAGTACTTAGCAAAAAATTTTAAAAGTCCAGTTATTTTTTAATTTCTTTGACTAAGATCGTAATCTCCAATAATTTTCCTTCTCGTCCTTCTGCAGCTACGGGATTCCAGTCTCCTAATACTCGTACTATTAAATAATTGATTTCTATTACATATTTTATTAGCTCATCTATTTCTCAATGTCTTTTCTATCTCGTTTCGTCTTTCTTTGCTGAAAGGTTGATGTATAAACCTACATTATTGCATCAGGATCGGGCATTGAACTCTCTTGGGTAAATTAATTATTTCACCCTCCTGCTTGAAGAATTCAGAGATCTTATATTTTTTTATGTTCATCTCTCGAGTAAATCTCAGCTGGCAATTCAACCAGAAGACTTTTAACTTCAGAAATATTTTATCCAATGGAAGCTACAATTTAATTTTAAAGATAATAACAAAAAATTAGAAAAAGCAATTCCTCGGGTAGTACAGCTGCAATTTTACATTACTTTCGGCCGCCCAGTTCTCAAAGCTTTATATCTGTTCTTCAGATCATATCAGCCATCAGTTAGTTGATTCCTTAAAAACTGTTGAAAGTGGTTTATTTGGGCACACCACCCGATATTATTAAACCTACACAACATAAAAAAATAATGTACGACTATCTACTTTTCATGTGTGTAGGTTTAGGTATATATACACAAGGGGCAAGTCAGCATTAATCTGTAACACAGCATCATTTTCGGCTCTTTTTTGCTTTTATTTGATATTATTTGGACTGCTCTTTTTATTCGTAGTTAACTACCATAATAACTGCTCTATAAAACAAAGAGAGTTTTATTTAGAAACTTTTAGAGGAATGGTAACGTACCATGTAACGCAGTTAGCTAAGAAACATTGACCCCCAATTTCTTGTACATTTTTAATGGTCACAATAGGAGGATAACGCCAACAAACTACTCAAGCACTTGTGCAGAATAGGGAAGAAAACTTCTCTGCAGAAACATCGTGTCAACATATACGCTAACTACTTCGTAGATACGAATAACAAAATACCATCAACATTAACAACAACCCTAATGTTTTAAAAATGACACTAAAGGAACTCATCTAAATATAATTAGACATTATGAAAAGATAAACATTCGAAAACACACAATAGTAAATACCAAGTGAGAGCATCATATATATCCATCTAATTAAAAAACCATTGTCAACAGCAACATCTCTGAATTCAGTTTACATAAAGTTATAACAACTGGGAATCTTCTAAAAAATGGCTGAAAAACATTTGGAAGAGATTTGTTTTTTTAATTATAACGTTTAGTTCAGTTAATCATTATAAAAAAATATTAAATTTTAAGGTATAATATCATTTATTACCGAAATGACATTGAGAAATATATTTGTTTAATGAAGAAACTCTCACAGTGAGATAATTTAAATCAAATGGAAAGAATTAGTTTTATTAAGATAATAAAATGATATATTCAGTACAATATAAGACATAAACGTTAAATATTTATCGTTAATTCTAATCCTGACGTATTAAAAACTATTAATTATTCAGTAAGTTCTGTAATTTTATTGACAATAGAACACCAATTAATCCTATGAAAATGTAATCATTGTAAATATGCAAAACATTGTACTGTGTAGAGTTAAACATAACTCGGATAGTGACAACGGACATTACAATACTGTAATACCAATTTATTCATGCCACTGAACACTGATTACCACGTTAATTGCACAGAAAATTATGCATACCCACCCATATAATCTATTATCACTCAAATAATTAACAGTAAAACAATATATTAGTTTATATATATAAAACAATAAAATGAGCTATACGATTAAAATTTATTTATTTAAATATTATTAACTTGAATATTTAAATGATCCACAAAATTTTAATTATTGTATTAACATTATTCCTGTGTCACATCCCGATGCCATTAAAATCCAAGCCTAATATTAATTATGACATAATTTTATATTAGCGGCAACAATCTAGGATTATTCTACAAAATTAACGTAACATTTTTTTTTTTTATTTCAGCAAAATTCAAGAATGGATATTTTGCTAGCTTATAAGTTACCTACCCGAAAGTAACCAGTTCTGACTTACGTCATATTTTCAACAATTCTATTTTAATGCATTAATAATATAATAATTCTGTTTTATTAAGTTGCATTTTAAATATTAAGTTCTAAATATGTGAACTCTAGCTGATCTGAACAAAATTTTTATCTGTATTTATGCAGTAAAATATTCAGCGGTGAATAAAAAATGGTCTTGCATGTGAAAGGTTTATATATCTATGCGTAACAGAAAAGATACGAAAACCATTAAATCTTGAATACTCTGTTTAATAAAATATTTTTTCAATTTATTATTTGGTGGAGGTAGCACAAATAGCTTTCTACAAGCCGGATCCAATGAACGTTTTCAAATTATCGAAAATTTTATGGTTACTAAATTTCATCCTTAACTTTTCTTATTAAAGTAGAATCCAGAGAGAAAAAAATGGTTTTAATAAGAGAAAGGCCTAACAAATTTTGAAATATCACATAGTTCAACTCCAATCAAAACCTAATGAAGCGTATTTGAGTTTTTAATGACCCACTGAGCTTCAATAAAAACGGATGATCCGTTCAGTTATAAATTTAAAAAATGTAGTAAAAATTGTAAAAATCTTGCTCTTACTAACTGCAGCAGAATCTCAAGATATTTTCTAAACAACATACTTTGTCGTAGTATACCGTGGAAATAAAATTTTTCGCTTTACGATTGAAAATCTGAAACATTTTAGTAAAACAAAATATTAACGACAGACTGATATAAACGAACCGCTTTCGAAAGATCGCGGTAATTCAACGACTGTATATGAATACAATCTCATATTTACGTGGTACATAGTCTGCGTAATATATATAGGGGATAAATGATTAAATATTTTTTTTTTTGGAGATATCAATAAAAACTTCTATTCTTTTTGCTTCCTTCATATATGTGAAAGAAAAAAGTTATTTTTCCCCTCTAATGTTTATATGTTAAGAACTGTAATCAAAATGATTTAATGTGACCAGTAATTAATAAAAAATATAGCTGTACCAAAAAATAACAACAACCCTACTTCAAGCTTACTACAGAAAGTGATTTTCGCTGCTTTCTTCAGTTAATTAAATATTGTTACAAAATTGTCTAATGAGAATAACGAATCTGAGAGAAAGCAACTGTAACTAGTGTCATGTATCACAGAATTTAAGTGTACAAATTAATTAGTATTTTCTGTTTATTTTCTTGTAAAATAATAACTTGTATTTCTCCTAAATACAGAAAATTTTAATGTGGTACAGATTTAAATAAATAAAAACCTATAGATGTAGATTTATAGATACGTATTATAAAAATGTGTAAGAATAAATAAAACCATAACATAAGAATTAAAGTATTCTAATTAATCCTTATTCTTCAGGTTTCAAACGTATAAAATACAATTAAAAAATACGCCAAACATAATTAAATGTAATAAAAAAGTAAGTAACTATTTTCAAAAAATTTTCCAAAAAGTGAAAAAAAAAAATTGTAAAGCTTATAAGACCTTTCACCTAAAATCCTACGCATTTTATAATGTGTACATATAATAATCACTTAATCTAGACCAAATTGAACTGGCTTGCCATGTAACTAAACTAAAGTTTCTATAATGCGTGAAGATATCTTCTAAACGAAATCCATGTATATGTTTTGTAGCAGACCAGTCAAGTTTAGTCGGCAATGTTTATGCATGTTAATACTTGAAAAAAGGCAAGGATTTTAGGTAAAAACGTTGTGAAAGCTTAAAAAAAATAACTGGTTTCTTTTGTCTTTGGATCTATTAGTATTTATACAAATTTAATTATTTTTCTGTTAGTATATTTTGGTATTTTATTTTATAAAGTTGATAATCCAAATAACTGAAATAAAAGGCAATCTAAAAACTTACGTCATGACTTTCACCTCTATAAATATTTAATAACTAATCAATAAAATTTTAATTCCATATATTGTTATTATTGTCAAATTATATACATATATTTGTGTGTGTGTGTGTGTGTGTGTGTGTGTGTGTGTGTGTGTGTGTGTGTGTGTGTGTGTGTGTGTGTGTGTGTGTGTGTGTGTGTGTGAACGCGAGCGCTGGGATAAGGGCTTATGTTGGAACAAACTGCATTTTAATAAATACTAATATGTTACATTTTATTAATACTAAATAAGTATGAAAGATTATTTTACAAATAAAAATGTAACTGAAATAATAAAAAATAATCTAACCGAATTCTAGTATTAATATTAATAGAATATAAATAGTATCAATATTAACTGAAATAAAATACGAGGGATATCTCTAAAGTAAAGACCGCTGGGAAATTTCTCAAGTTTGTCAAACCTGTGTCGTTCATGGCCACGCTAGTAATGTATACACTGCATTGATTAAGTTGTCACGTTGTGGGAACTTTAATTACGCGTTAGTTATTACGTTATAAAATGAATAGGAAAATTGATGTTGCCGCCGACTGTGAAATACGTGGAGTCATATGTTTTTTAAACCATCAAAACGTTAAGCCGGCTGAAATTCGTAGGCAGTTGGTTCCTGTGTACAGTGAAATGTAATGAATGAAAGAAACGTCCGAAAATAGTATGAAATGTTTAGAAATAACAGAATTAATGTGCACCATAAAGAACGTTCGGGGAGGCCCTCAGCAATCACCGAAGACTGCTGAAATGAGTCGATGATATCACAAAAGATCATCGCTCACGATTTCCGACCTGGCCCTTCTTTTTCCTGATATTTCAAGAGCTCTTATCGATCACACTGTTCATGAACTATTAGGCTTCAGAAAGGTTTGTGCAGATTGGGTGCCGCGCGTCTTAACAGAGCGTCACACAAAAATCCGAATGGGATCTGCTTCGGAATTTTTTATGCGCTACACAGAAAAAGCGAGATGAGTTCCTTAATTCAATTGTTAATAGCGATGAAACATGGATTTAATATAAAACGCCAGAGAGAAAACGGCAGTCAAGTGAGTGGCGTCATCCTCAATCACCAATCAGACCGACAAAGGTCAAGCCACAGCCACTTGGACGGAAACTGATGGCCATAGCCTTTTGGGATCGGTTTGGCATACTGCTGATTGATTTCATGTGCCACGTGAAAGACTATAAATGCAGAAGCCTACTGCGAAACTTTACGTAAGTTACGGGCGCGCCATTCAAAATCGGCGACATGGGCGGCTGACCGACGGCGTCGTACTGCTGTACAATAATACATGCCCACATGCTGCAGGTCCTACACCCTGATTTACTGAGAACATCTGGTTGGGAAATTAACCCACCACCATATATTCCAGACTTAGCTCCTTTTGATTACCATTAGTTTGAGAAATTGAAAGAATTTTTGGGTGGTAAACAATTCGCCGGTGACGATGAAATTAAAAATGCTGTTAAGCAGTGGCTAAATGGACTGGCAACTGAAGAATAAGACGAGGGTATATTGAAGCTGGTGTACCACTACGGTAAATTTCTCAATTCTTGCGGTGATTATATAGAAAAGTAGTATAAGATATGTGTTTAAGAGAAATAAAGAATATTTATAAAATTTTCAGAATAAATTTTTTTACAATGAAACGGTCTTTAATTTAGAGATAACCTCTCGTATATTACCATGATACCGTACGCACCAAGATTGCCTAATAATCAGGAAAAAGGTGGTGGAATAATGATTTAGACAGGATAAATTATGGAGCAAAGTATTAACTGTAATAATAGTAGAATATAATTTTCCATTCAACTGGTGTAATTATTATATCGTATAATATAATTATTACAAATTATATATATTGCTGTTAATTACTGGAATAAATATGACCTTTATTTATTATTACTATAAAATAAGGGTAATAATTATGACTATGCAATAAACTTTACCTAATATTGCCTTTATATATTTTCTTTTAATAATGAAAAACTTTCATGAAATTCTATAAACAGTATATCTTTTATAGTAAAGGAACACGGCTAATCTCAATATTGTAATCAAATGAATTACTTAAAGGAGTATTTTATCCGATTCAGCCATAAAATTCATAACTGAAAGAAGAGCGAAAAAATATATTTTGTGAATGAACTCATGTAAATGACTAACAATTTGTTCAGAGTTAGAGAAAAGCTAGAAATGATATTATATTTTAGAATACTCATTTATTAATCACCTAAATTTAATTATGTATTTATAACAATCACAATTGATAAATAATTTTAAAAAAACTGTTTATGAAAAAAATTTAATCATGAAATTTAAAGAGAAATCGTTAAGTAGTTTTAAATTCAGAACAAAATTTCACATGCAGATATTAAACTTATATTACGGACGTATAACACAATATATCTATTATCAATTAAACATACAACATTTTAAACGATAAACTTGTATAATCTATTTACTGAAATAATGTTATTTTAGAAAAGGAAATAATTTTCTATTTTCTTATTATTATTTTTAATTAAAAAAGTTAATAATGCTTCGATGTCCTTTTTATTTAATACTAAAACCTATTAAGGCGCTTTTATGTTAAATTCATTAAAGTTTGGTTACTTCATGTGTTATTTGCCATAAAATTATTCAATCGAAGCAGTTTAAAAAATAAATTATTTGTAAAATTATATTATTTTAATCCTTAAATAATATAAAAAGATATAAGGTCTGTTAGTGCACTTATAAAGTAAAATAATAAAAACAGTTAATTTATATACAAGTACATAATTTTTTTCTTTAATCTGAAAAGTTTTCCAAGTTAACATCGCATTTGTAATGAACCAGATTTCTCCTCCAGCAAGGATTGTGATTAACCGATCATCTTTATTAATCGGCTCTTTTACTTCTGTATGATTGTCATCCGATCACTATTTTGTGCCAAATGGGAGGTTAAAATATAAGATTCGTCCAAATAAACAAAAGAAATTTTTTTTTTCTGCAATCGATAATTTTTATTAAATGTTTTATTTTTTCTACCGGATGTCTTCAATCTCAATCAAAGGTTTCCTGTTGTTATTGGTTTACACCACTTAAACCCTAATTATTTTACGATAGCTGCTAGTGTATTTCTAGAACCTTTAAGTTGAATGTTATTGAAAAATTAAATTGAAACTTTTAAATTAAGTTTTAAGTGAAACTCGTTAACTTTCCGTCTTACAACGTCTTGATCAAATTGTCCAATCCAGTAACTGGTTTTGAACGTTGTTTACACTTTTGTGCTAAATGAGCACGACAGGGATTTAAATTTAAGAAGATCCTGCTTTTCTTTTCGAAGATTTTGAACTTATAACTTGAAATTCATCAAGCTGCAGCGGTTCTTTCTTCACATTTTTTAATGCGTATTAAATGTTTGTCATCTTCTTATTTTATAGCTTTATAGAACTTTATAGCTTCTTCTTCATGAAATCGAATACATTATTAACTATTTCACGAGCTTTACTATGGAGCATTTTATTTTTTTCATAAACAACGCGTACAATAAGTATTAACTTAAATTTGTTCAGGGCTTCCATTCACCCTCCATCCGAAAACTATCACCTACCCACCGACCACTACATTGAATATTAGTTAACAATGAGATACAAAAATTACTTAGCTATTCTATGAATACGTATAAAATAAATAAGGTATTTATAAATTATTTTAATTTATAGTGTATAGGCCAATTATTTAATGATGATGTTTATTACTGTGAATATCATCAATACCCATTACAAGTGCATATAACTCAAGTGAAATACTTTGATAACCTTTGTTCATATAAAGTGGTAATTCATTTTATGACTCACTTGATGGAGGGAGTGCAATAATATTCTATTAATACAAGTATAAACTATCGTTTTTGTACTGTATACTGTAAAAAATACTTTTGGTATGCCAAATATTTTTAAAGAAATTACTGTCTGAAATTGAACAAAATTATAAATTTTAATTGTGAAAATTTAACGGTGGAAAGAATTTTTGTTATTTATGAAACAGTTAACATATAGTATTGCAGAATACTCGGATTCTGAATGGGCTTAATGTTACGAGAAAAGAGTAATACAATGCTCTGCACAGCGTCTGTCTGCCTCGTACAAGCAAGTTTTATTTTTTGGTACGCACTGTACATACATAAACATTTATGTAAATAAACTACGTATACATAAAAAATGTAAAAAATAAACGCACTTGCATAAATTTTGATCACTAAGATTCAAGCGATCATAATAATCTAGAGAAAAAGCAAACCAAAAAAGAATCCGCAACATTATTAAACAATAGATACAGATAAACACAATAGTAGCACAACAAGTTCACGTGTCTGGTACTGAAACAGTTCAAGTGTTATTCAAATATCCCTAGTCAATTACGTGTTGGATTTTCAGTCACCGGACACCTTTGCTCTTGTCTAAAAGACTAACTACTAGAAAGTTCAATGACTGTCTAATCTTTGTCTGTAACTTGAATCCAACCGTTTGATATCATAACGAACATAAAGCAATCCAAGATACTCGTGAATTTCCTCATTCCGAACGAACCACGGTGCTTCTGCAACCGATCTCCCTAACTTGTTCTGAAAACTTTGTGTAATCTCAACGTTACTTTGGCACGTCTTGCCCATAGCTGTAGGCCACACGTCCAAATCGGTTTTAGAATCATTTATAGTTTATTGGACAATCACATGTTCGAGTTCCTATCTAACAGCCAATAAAACCTATAAACAGTATCGAAAAACTTGGACCGAAGACTACTCAACAAATGAAAAGAAGAAACTAAAAATAATGTTCAATTTTATAAGAGTGCAAAAGCGTGGATAAAAAAGCATTACATAATTACGAAAAAAATTAATATTTTTAAATTAATTCACCAAGAAGTGTTGTATTTAGATTATTTATTAAAATGGTATTAGTTATTTGCTTTTAAACAATGAAAATAAATTCTTCTATTTATTTTAGTTATAAAATGTTAAAGCACTATTAATGATAATAAATACATAGATAAATTTTTAATTACCGTAGAACAAAAAATAAACTTAAAAAGTTTTTATAATTATAATGCACGAGAGTAAAAAATTCCTAATTAAACAATTTCCGCGCAAAATTACTACATTATATTTTATGATGAAATAACAATAATAATAATAGGAAATAATGCACACGATAAAGTAAGTTTTATTTGAAAAGTTTCAAACCAGATTAACAACAAAAGTTTTAAACACAAAAACTATTCAATCAGCTTTTTTTCATCGTATTTTTTCGTAACTACATACTAGCTTCAATTACTTTTCTGATTAAATAAACTTCCTTTCAGAGGAATTTAATTTTAATTTTTCTAACATCACCAAAAACATTAGTTTATTAATGTTAACTAGTTTTTTCGTTTTATAATAAAACACTTTTTATAATATACCATTAAATTGTAAAATTATTAGTAATTATTATAATTTTATCTATATAAGGAAAAGTTAATCTTATTAGGTTCGTTTTATTTACAACTTGACAATAATTCCATTATTCTTTAACTATAAATAAAACATTTGTCTCAGATAAATTGGCATAATTCTTAAACACCATATAATTTAAAATGGAAAATAATTGTATCACTATCATGCGCAATAATCAATAGTCTGATTATCAAACTTCTGATCTATTATCTAACTTTTATTACATTTATCTGTTTACATTTTTCATTTTTTTAGGATAAGGCAAGGCTAGTCCTTATCGTTCGTACATTAGCAAACCGGGAATAAAATGAGCAAGGATATTAGTGTAGGTTATTGAAAAAACGAAACGAAAATAATTTTATTGGAAGAGTATACTACACCGATTTCTATTCTTACAATATTATATTGGTGCAGAAAAGTGTTTAAAAATAAATATTTTTGAATTATAAAATAGTTGAAATTCTTCGATTTCTAACGTACAATTTGAATCAACTTATAAACCTACACGCTATCCAGTATCATATTCAGAGGAGGAAAACAAACAGAAGGGGTTGCCGCCTCGAAATGAATAATATTAATAATAATTATGAATACCTTCAATAAAAGTGCGTTAAAAAAATAAAAATATATATGAAAATTCTTACTAAAAATAATAACTGTGTCTACTAAACGGTGTGAAATGAAATTTCAAACCACAACTAAAATAAGAAACTACTGAATAAAGAATAAAATAGGTAGTTAAACATGATTTTGCGGAGTTTGAATTAGGTTGTCTCATTCAACGCGTCAAATAGACTTTGTTTATTATGGCAGAATCTATTATATTTAAATCACAGTTTCAGTTCATATTTAGCGTATATCTTTATATATAGCGTATATATATATATATATATATATATATATATATATATATATATATATATATATATATATATATATATATATATAAATGCACCAATTATATTGATAAAAAAAAGTTACAATGAACCTTACAAAGATTTAACAATTCTCTCACTCAGTCAGTCTCTTTTTCTCTCTTAAAAATAATCTCGGAGACAGACAGAATGGGAGGGAACTCTCTTTTACCCACCTCAATATCTAAATCTGTTCCATTCAACTACGTCTGAAAAATGTTAAGTCTATTTTCAACTTTTACTTTTTTGTAGAACATTACATAAAAGAAATCCCCCCAAAAATTTAATTGCATAAAACAGTTATTTTGTTGTTACTTTATTATTATTATAATACGGTGTAATTTTTTTTCAGCAGTTTATACATACTGGATAAAACTTATTTACATAATTGGTTTTACAATGATCGAGAACTTATTTTATATTATTGAAAAATTTATAAAAACCCGTTGAAAATAAAATGTATTTAAAATTATTAGTTAAATTAATGCGAATTCATGAATTCCGGAACTGTTCTGCATATATTTAGAATTTTAGCCTTCTCCACGGATTTGTGTACAACTTCTAGTAATCCCAGGATCTTCGGAATCCCACAAATATATAATCAATTACTGATGACGTATTCCACAATCGTTATCATTATTTTTATTATTATATTTATTTAATTAATATGGTCGTACAATGCTGAAAGATAAGAAATGCTGGAAGGATAGATTAATAAGAAGTAATAGAAGTTGTTTTGCTTTTCTGAGATTAAAAATTGACACCAAGATAGGCTTTGATAAAAAACAGTGTCGATCTTTGAAGCTATGTATGCATTAATAGAAAATAAGAAACGCACAATTATAAAATCTTACGCAAAATAATTTTACTTTTTTAGTACATTAATATACGTGTTTATACCTAGATACAAAATGAACAAAAGATAAAACTGATGTTATTTAGATTACAATCCTTAACACGATTACATTTTTTGTACTTAATTAATTACCGATCATAAAATATAATTAGTAAGCAATACTTCATGATGATGATGATGATGGTTTCCGTTCCGGATATTTGAACAATAACAGACTGGGGGGAAGCATAGTTGGGAAATACAGACATTAGTATCGGCAATCATGAGATATAATGGGGCACAATAACTGCTTCATAGCAGTTGTATATATGATGGATATGATTGTTATCTAGTAATTCCTAAAATGGAAACTCAGGGTATTAATTACAAGTTAATGTATATGGTAGCTTCAATATTCTGTTTGTTGATACCACCAGATAGCAGCAGCAGTGATTTTCTACTGTATGCATATTAGACCTGACTTCATCCGTCACTAAATCCAGTTATTATACGAATTTCAAAAACAATTGGGGATAAAATAATCGTTCCCTAGCGTGTAATTTGGCGTAATATATTTGTATAATCCATAGTATAAAGTTAGTAACATATAAATAAAGACAATAACAGTAAATTTAAAATGAATGAAAAAATAACTTTTTATGTCCCAGAGGGTAGGTCACATATATAAAATAATTTTTTTTAATACTAAAATTTAAATAAAGTAAACCCAGTAAACTGTTGACTCAAATTTATTTAATCATACCGCGAAATTTACCAATTAAATCATTATCAATGAATTTTTTTAACGTTTTAGACATGCACAAGTACAACTTGATAATTTTAAAGCAAAATAATTAATAAAAATATATGATGAATGCTATAACCGTACAAGGCGACCTATCATACGATAAAAGTAATTCATGGAAGTGGCGCAGCCATTTCAAAGGATAACAAACATCCTATGCCAGGCCTATCTGTTTGTCTAATTTAAATTAATGGAAAACAAAAATTAATTGTTTATAGATATAAACAGTGTTATTATAATGTACGATTTGATAACAGGTTATTTCAAAAGAATTAAAACTAGTTTAACAAAAGAAAATAAAAAGAAAGAAAATCCTCAATTACGGATCAAACTGTATAGATGAACAACTTTTATATTATAAAAAATAAATCCTACTCACACACACACACACACACACACACACACACACACATTGTAAGAAGAAAGACACCCAAAAACGTTAACTTTGTTAATTTTTGACGTTGAGATAGCTTGTTTCATAACTATATTAAAAAATCTATGGTTGTGTAACTTTTACTAAATAATCAATTTTTTTGAGTTATGCAATTTATTTAATTAAATTTCTCAAAATCGTCTTTCAAGGAATAAAGAAGTGTACGCATGTCTCAGATAATCTTACTCTCTTGTAAAAATGAGTGAATAAAATATGTGCAAAAATTTGGCTTGTTAAATGCAAAATAACGAATCATTCCATAATTTCTTGGTCAAATTTCCAATTATCTCCAGTAAATCTCTGAAATACAACTACTATCTTTGTAATATTTGTAGTCAAATGAATGTTTCTATTCATTTCCAACCATATACAGAGTAAACACTCATTACAATCAAACAATTAAATAAGTAAGTATGTCATCGCATCCAGAAACTAATGAATTAATTTCTGGAATTGGTTTTTTACAGAATTCTACATTTCATTTAAGAATTCATACAGATTTCTACAGAGAAAAAAATCCGAAAGTAATTTTACCTTATTATTGATCAGTGTTAATAATAATAATAATTAACAATTCCGTTTAAAACTGTCGAAGAATGCTAAGCGGTATTGTCATTAAAATATTAGCAAAAATGGAATGAAATCTTTTAGTGATTTGGGCGTAACTCCAGAATATAGTAACTTTAAAATCTTGAAATAAGTTTACATACAATTTTTATAATGCAAATAAATTAGCAATTAACATCCACCTTACCAGCACGTCGATACGTTCTCTAGATCTTTCGGCATACTTGGAAGCCACCATCAGGAGTGGCTTAATGCATTAAAGTCAAAGATTAAAAATCATTGGAGAAAATATTTTTTTTAAACACGATATATGTTTAAAAACATACTAAACATAACAAAAAGAAGTAATAATTATCTCTTTGATAACATGGTTCCGTTTAATTTCATTTTAATCCACCAGGGTATATGTCTATTCCTTCAGTATACTAGTAGATAACTCCCATCGCTTACGCGGATGATTTGGCCCTCGTGCTGGTGGGGAAGACTGTGGAGGGGTGGCTAACGCTGCGAATGTTGGTATAGCTAAGATCGGAAAATGAATGACAAAAAGGGGTTGCAGCTGTCCCGAAGAAAATCTGTTTTCATCCCGCTGGCGGGGAGACGGGTGCTGGCGTTCATCGCGATTACCATCGACGGAGAGGTGGTCCATTGGCGGGAAACCACCAAGTACTTGGAAATGTAGCTGGACCACAAGCGATCGTTCACCCACCATGTGAAAGAGGTAAGCGAGAAGGCGGGACGAATGGTACAGCGTCTGGTTAGGCTGCTCTCAAACATCGGCGGACCACGAGCAACGAAAACAAGGCTGTATTCACACGTGATCAATGCAACACTTCTCTACAGCGTTTCGGCGTGGAAGAGGTCCATGGCCGTGGGGCGTAACAGGAGAATCCTAGAAAGGGTACAGCGTCTCATGACTCTTAAGGTGGCATCAGCATATGCCTCGGTGTCAACAGAGGCGGTACTGATGATCACGGGGCAGCCATCTCTTCAGCACCTGGCAGAGGCTCGAGTGTTGGGCCACCGGAGAGTTCCCAAGCAGAACATACATGCGGCCCTGTACCGAGATTGGCAAGCTAGGTGGGAAGCATCCACCAAGGGCAGGTGTATCCACCGCCTTATTGGGGATATAGAGCCATGGGCCAGTTGGAGGTTTGGTGAGTTGAACTACTGGCTCACGCAATTCTTGACCGGCCATGGGATCTTCCGCGCCTACCTGTATGGAAGGAGGAGGGCGGATGACCCCTACTGCCCTTACTGCAGCGACCCGGATACCCTCGAACACGTGGTGTTCTGGTGCCCGCAAGTGATGATTACCGCCTAGCTTGCTTAGCGATTACCGTATCGCTCAGCGTGGAGAATATCATCACCACCATGTTGCGGAGATCCCCAAGAGGTTTGACACAATTGCAGGGTTTGTGGCAAGGGTTCTTCAGGAGAAGGATCGGGGGGCTCAGGGTCCCGAGCGAAAAAGACCGAGTCCCGTTGGGGATGCCCCACTCTGGGTGTCCCCGTTAGAAGCATTGACGTAAAGACCGAGTCTCGGCTTCCGAAGTGGGGTCCCAGGGATGGCATAGCCGGACCTGGTGGATCCTACTCTGGGGGTTTGAGACGGGCGCAAAGTGAGATCTGACCGGCGGACTGAGACGTGGAGGCCCACGTCTCAGTTAGAATAAAGGACATTCCCCTGGGCTATGTAATACTTAACATTAATCTCCTATTATTTTGGAATAGTAGTTTACTCAGAAAACAAAGCTTTGGCCTAAAAACATATCTTAAAAAAAAATAACAACTTTTACAAGAAATAACATGGTGACTGATCTCTGTATGTATATTTTACTCAACCCCTTTGACTATCGGGGAAATAGCACACCTACAATTATATTCAAGTTCAAAAGCATCTAATTCATACGATATACTTTTATAAACATGAAAGTACGACTAGCAATTACTCTTGTACATTGTGCTTTATTTCAGGAATTAGTTTTAAATCATTATTTAAACATTAATTTCTTACATATCGACTACAGTAAATCCTATTGAATATTAGTAAAATTATTCAGTAAATATAAAATGTAAAATATTTTCAAGGAAATTAAAATGAATAAAAAAAAACTATAAGGAAGGAGGTTATATTTTTATTGAAAAAAACTAAAGAAAAAATTTAGCAATAAAACGGAAATAAAAGTTACAAAAAAATAGTTGCATATGAAATGGTTTAAAAGTATTTACTTAGAAAAACTGTAAATAGTTCTACATCAACAGTGGAACAGAAATGAATTAAAAAAATTAATTAATTTAATAATCACAAAAAAATAATCCGAGAGATGAAAGTAATAACCGTTAAAGATTTTCTCTTGTAGAATATAAGATAGATAGTATACTAAAGCCGACCGGGTTTTGGTTTTTTATTATTTGCTGCAGTGTGCCCTAGTGACATTTCTTTTTGGGCAATTACGTTTGCATATGAAGTTTTGAAACCAGTTACAGATAGCTGAAAACCAAGTCGCAGGTAGCTGAAATTCTGGCAATTATGTCAATTTTTAACTTCCAAAAGTTAGAAACTTTAACATAAAAGTAAAAAACATGATACTGAATGCAATTCCAAAACAATTGTTTTCTATCTTTAAATGCGACATACGGAACGAAAGTACGAAAATCGAGTGAGATTTTGGGGAACGTTGGAACGGACGAGAAATTGTGTTTTCTAGAGGTCCTCAATCATCATTAATGATTTGATAAAGATGTTGAACACATTGATGTTGAAATAAAAGAAAAATTTGCATCGCAATCTCGACTTTTAAAATAATTTTCACGGTTGTCTGTAAAGCAGATGAAAACGTTACCACCATGCTTTTGACTAAAATTATTTTCTTTCGCTTTGGATACTGTTCATATAAATGAAATATCTACAATTAATACAAAATAAGAGCCCATGTTGTAATCATTGATGCACTGTCTATTTTAACCGATGACGAAATCATCTGTTAAAAAGTTGAAGGAATTTTTCAATGAAAAGTAACAGTGAATTAAAAGAAACTGTTTTAAATTGATTGTTTTAAAAGAAGTGCTTAAATTCACCAAAAATTGAGGCAAAGGCATGATGAAGATATTTGAAGCACGGGAGTAACTACGATACGATAAGAATACAAATGTTGTTGGCGATTATGAGGAGACGAAATATCTGTTGCTTTTGTCCAGAAAAATAATTTAAGTATAGCTAATTAAAAATATTTATAATGTATCTGCCCTTGTAAATAAATTGTAAAGGAATAAACTATACATGTGGAATAGTTTATTCCATATATACTACTGGTAAGGGAAGGTTACCTTATTATGTAAATAATAAATTTGGTTGTTAGCTCCAGTAATATCAAACCAAACAATTCATTAAATATAATCAACGGTTCGTAAATTAATTATTTATTAATTTATTAAAATAACCAAAAAAAAATTTTTATTTTAAGAGTAATTTTCAAATTACTAGTGAAGCAAAAATATTAAACGGAAACTGTAAAATACTGTTGTGAAAATTTCACTTTGTTTTTTTTTTATCTTCAATCATTTAACTGGTTTTATGTAGCACTTCAACATTTCCTAGCTAGTGCCAGTCATTTTTCATATCGAAATATCCCCTACATCCTACAATCCTAACATTTGTTTTACATACTCCAAACGTTGCCTGCCTGCACAATTTTTCCCATCTATCTGTTTCTTCAGTATCAAAGCAACTTTTCCAGGATACCTTAAGATGTGGCCTATAAGTTTGTTTCTTCTTTTAGCTATATTTTTCCAAATGCTTCTTTCTTCATCAATTTGCCGCAACACCTCATCATTTGTCACTTTATTCACCCATCTGATTTTTAACATTCTCCTATAGCACCACTTTTCAAAAGCTTCTGTAATCTTTTCTTCTCAGGTACTCCTATTTTCCAAGTTTCAATTCCATAAAAAGCTGCGCTCCAAACATATACTTTCAAAAATTGTTTTTGGATGTTTAAATTAATTTTTGATGTAAGAAAATTATATTTCTGACTGAAAGCTCATTTTGCTTGTACTATTCGGAATTTTAAATCGCTCCTGCTTCGTCCATCTTTAGTAAATCTACTTCTCAAATAATAAAATTTTTCCTCCATAGTCTTTTGTTGTCCTAATTTTATATTCAGTTGTTCAGCTACTTTATTTCTACTACATTTGATTACTTTCATTTTGTTCTTGTTTACATTTTGATATAAAACCTAATCACTAAGTTACATAGTTGACAACAATCAAGATTTATTATAGAACTTTTGCAATTTCAAGATAAAAATTAATTAAAAATACAGTTATTCTTAATTTGTAAAACATCATCAAAATTACAATATTCACGTACGTGTAACCTATAAATTTTCCATTTGAATGAGAGTTGAATTTATAACGGTACTGTTTTACGAAAACAAAAGCTAAAATAAACTACTGATAAAACTGTTCTCAAATCGATTTTAACTACGAATTGGGCTTAATAAATATTCATTAAAGATAATAATTTTAAATTACTATGAAGGGTAAATCGATTTAATAGTTTAGGAAGAGGGATGATAATTTTAAGAAGATGGTCAAAGTAAAGAGAAACCATAAAGGTAATTTAACTCCGTACAAAGGACAGACCCATAAAAGGGATAAAGTGTTGATAAAAGGTTCGTTATAAAGGCAAGCCGGTTCAAAATTGTATTTTAATCCTTGGTCACGTCAGGGAATTTTCTGTTTATAACGTTGGCAATACTGAGCCTATATAAACACGCAACTTTTCTGAAACATTTAAGCCCACGCGAGATAAAAACACAACGATACCAATCAAAATATACATGCAAACCTAAATTCACAATCATACTAGATGAATTTAATTATTTTAATTTTAAATATTTTTCGATCTCTAGTAAAGACCGAATGAATCGGTACTATTTTCGAATGAACTGGTAGTTGACTAACCTCATCAACTGAAAGTAAATTTAAAATTAAAAAACTTTGGTTTCCCTAAACTAATACCAAAATATTTGGGTACTGTAGACAATGAATATCCAATCTAGAAAAAATTTGCAATTACACGAGAGCAATAATTTTATTGCTAAGCAATTAGGTAGTTAATTAGCTGATAACTACCCATATATTATTATAACTAAATTTAATTAACGAAATTTTACATTTATTTCCAAACAATAAATTAATCATGATTATTGGGAAATCATGATTTCCCAATAATAAATAAATTAGCTTATTAGTTATTAATATAACAAATATATTCATAATTCCACTTACAAAATCTTCATCTTAATATTTGAGAACAATAAAATTTTTAATTAATTTTAACAAATTTTTAAATATAGATCTTATATACGTAAATAAGATGAATAAAATTATAAAAGAAAGATACAAGAACCTAGACGAGAATCGAACCCAAGATCAAGGCCAGCACGCTAACCACTGCACAAATTATGTGGTAAATTATTCTTTTTAAATTAAATGTGTGGGTCTTTAGTAAACTACTACCTTTAACAGAAAGGTTTACATTTTAATTTAAATAATTCAAGTTACTCTTGTTAGTTCACTTACTGGTACTTTCAATAATTTATTCAAACGGGTCGTATTTTAAATGACTGAAAATAGATTTTATTCACTATTCTAATTAATGAACATAACAATTAATGTAACAAAATGGAAGACAACATCAAGTTTATTGTACAAGAAGGAAGTAACTGGAAATTACCACAATTAGGACTTAAATTAATTTCACTGGTTATAGGATGTCAAAGTATAATAGTAAAAGAACAAATAACATCTTGAATGATGAAAATTGAGAATTATGCGAATACAGTAAAAGAGTAAAGAACTATGACATTTTTATAATGTAGGAATAGCACGTTAGATTACACAAAAGATAATGCAAGAAATAAAGAGTTTTTAAAAAAAGAAGATTGAAAAGATATAGATGTACTTAAAACAAGTACACATTAAAATTGACAAGAAGTTGGGTAAAAGGAATGTAAATCTTTAACAACTCTAGTGGTCTAACATACGATTAAAGGTTACTTACTGACAATATCTTACAGGAATTACAGGGATACGCGTTACATAAACATACTAACACACACACAAACAGAGAAAGAGAGAGAGTGAGCGTGAGGTCTAGGGAGGGTGAAGGGGTAGAGAGAGAGGTAGTAAATGGAAGACATATTTTAAAATTGGTATCTTATCCCAATCATGTTAATAATACAATGTGTCACGTTATATCTACAAACAAAAAAACCTTTTTACTGAGGGTGACGTAAAACTATCTCTGAGTAAAGATTTGAGATAAGATTATTCTTTACCAAGACGTTTTTATATATCTTCCTAAATTAAAATTTACAGATATTTATTTTTCAAAAGTGCGATGTGTAAAATACATTTATCGATTTTTTTTCAAAAATGTATCAAAATCTTGCAACATCAAATAATCCTAATAATAGGATAATAATTATTATGAATTACAGAAGACGAGGAAGCCAAATTTTGCTCAACTCCATGCGCCTAATTTCACTGATAGTAACCTGACTTCCACGCGTGATTGTTGATATTCATCATTTGCTAGTTTAGTTTTATTTTTCTTTAGCGTATAAATACTTATAAGACTACACCACCTGAAACTTTATTCGAATCTAGTAAAGGATAATTTTGTTTTCAGTTGCTTTAAGTTATTGCTGATTTTTTCCAATATTACATAAAGTCCGGTGCTCTTCAAGAAATGTATTTATCTTATATTTTAAATTGAAATGAATTTCAAGTATTAGTAAACTCTTCAATAATATTATGGTAAAGTTAATCTTGTTAAGGATTTCTAGAAGTTGTAAGATACAAGTGAATTAAGACTAATTCTAATGATAAATGTTTAATTAACTTCATTTCTATATTTTACATCAGCATAGAGATTTGGTGATCTAATCACACAGAAAATACCCTTACAATTGCTATTAGTTAAAAAGGTTGTGGTCTAGCTTTAGAAGCATGAATAGATTTAAAAGCAGCTAAAATTAATTACATCATAAAAAGTAATACGCCATTTAGGAAAGCCAGGTTACGCTTCCAGGATAAATAAAGGAGAACGACATAAAAATTACTGGTTAAGCCAATCGAAGAGGACATATAAATATCATTGCGTTTGCTCAAACCTGAAAGAAAATGTAGTTGTCTATGATAGTAGATATTTCACGTAATCCAACAACAAAAAAATGGGCGATACAAAGCTCAATCGTCTTCAGCTTCTGCAAAAGACGATTGAGATTGATTTGCAATTCTGCAAAAGACGACTACTGCAATTGGTGCTTTGTAGCAATTGTAAAGCATCAATTTCTTCTTAACTTACTTTCAGTATGATAATCTGAAAGTTATATTTAATTCTATAACATTACCTAACTAATAAACTAATTACACCTAACTATTAAACTTCGTAAAATATAAGCTAAATTAAATAATTTAAACTTTAAGTTTATTAGTTACCTTAAATATAGTTTATATAAAACTTTAAATTATAAATTGTTCCATTCAATCATCAATTGTGTAATGTTTAATCATTATTGCAAGTAGAATTTTACCATTTACAATCTATTATAGTAATGCTGATCATGATTATAATTAAAATTACCGTATGCAAACTGAACCAACAGATATTTCTCGGAATTCGAAATTTTTTTTTTGGCCTTGATAATCAATATAAATTAAATATATATATATATATATATATATATATATAAGATATTTTTTAAATTTTAGTGGCTATAAAATTTTTGTTGCTTTATTCTAATCCCTTGAAATTTTTCACTAAAATTAATCTTTGGCACCTAAACTACATAATCTTTTCCTGGTCGATGTAGTAAGTAATTCCAATTAGAAACTTCAAAAAGTTTATAAGAAAAACGTGTATAATACTAATTTCTGTAATTTTAATCGATTGAAATGTTTCTCTAAAATATATTCTGAAAGTAAAAATTAAAAAAGTATTACCAAAAGATGAGCTGGTTTAACTTTCTGACTTTTTTTAGGGTACGAACTGAGCAGTAAATGCAAAAACTAATTTTCGTTCGGAAGGAATGGTTCAGTGGTAAATATTTTAAGATTAAGAAATTTCCAAGAATTAAATCTTCTAACTGTTAAGGCTTGTTAAAATAATTTCATTTCTTAAGTTGAGTTAAAAAAGTAATCGTTCATGCGTAATCTGGTAAAAACCGTAAAATAAACATAAATCGAGATAATGGAAATAAATTAAACAAAAAGAAGTAAAGCAAACACCATTTAATTCTGTTTGAAACTCAAAAGATAACATGAAGCAAAAATAAAATGAAACTTTTAAAAGCTAACTTTTTATTTACTTTATATTAATTTTAATAGAAATATTCTATTTAGTAGCTAAATCTCGAACCCGGGTTTAATAAGAGAAATACTGAAATCTAAACTGTATCTGGGTTACTTCTTATGGATCATGAATTTATTGTGTTGTAAAAAAAAAGTCAGTGTTTAAGCTTTATTATTAACTCAATAATGAATTTATCTAAATGAAATTTTACCTACAAACATACTTAAATTTCTGAAAAAAAAAGATTCAGATCCCAATGGTTTTTGATGTTTAGGTGAACATCCCTACACACACGCGCTTACAGACACACACACACATATATATATTATATATATATATATATATATATATATATATATATATATATATCAATTTATCTGTAGAGAATATAAATTCAGTTAAAGACACGGTATTGTGTCTGGTATTGTGTGTACCGTGTGACACGGTATTAATGATAAAATCTACAGCCGAGAATATAACCACTTGGAAGAAAATTGTATCTAAAGGTAGGATGAAACTAATTGACACGAAATAAAATGATAGCGCATATGAAGTTTTATGTATGGATAATAAAGGAAAAGCGATTCTGGCGTAACCTGGATCTTCGACATCGGCCTTATCTCAACCTTGATCCTGGTCTTAACTGGGAAATTATAATCACAAGGTCATAAAAAAAACCTCACGGATCACGACGACATTTATAAGACAGTCGAACAACTAGAGGTATCTAAAAATATAATTATCCTTGGAAAAACGTGTTTTATTGATGCAAAAGGAAGGCTCCGTTCCGCTTAAAAAAAAAACTAAGAAAAAAAAAAGATTAAAAAACTATTGTCACAATCCCCGTTTGAAAGTCACGAGCACAGACTTCCAGCACGTCCTTAAATCCATGAAGGACTACAATCTGATGTCCACGTCTCTTTGTAAACGATGGCAATGGAAAAGCATTCCCGCAAGAGTTACTGCGTATACTTCGAGACTGCGTAGACTCACCCCTCTTTACTGGATCCGATAGAACAAAAGATTCTACATGAACTCGTGATGTACAGTAGGTGACGAAGAAGCATCAAATTTTCTTCAGACCTTCAAGCTAGTTGCTGAGCCTTTGACCGATGTCTTGAAAAAGAGAATGCTTGAGAAATTTACTACCAAACTCAATGCTTTTAGACATGAGATTTTTTTCGAGGATTTTAAGTCCATTAGAGGACTTCTATTTCACGAAAAAATATCGCGCAGAATTCTGTGTCAACTGGAATTCGCGACAAAATCAAAAACATGTTTTGAACCGCAACGGCTCGAGTAGTAACTACTTCATAGGTAGAGAAATGAAAAGTACGAAAACATAAGCGTTATCTCAATTCAACCGAAAAATAATCGAATTCAAAAACTTGTCAGTCTTGAAGTTAGTTTTAAATTCGTTTTGGTTCATGGTTGTGTCTAGATTCATGTCATGAAAAACCTACTCTCGAAAGATTCAGAACTTTTTTTGATTTTTTTTTTTTAATTGACAACTTACATCCAAATGGGTTTAAACGTGTGAGCACACTAGTGGATGGTACGTCCTAGATGAGACCACTCAAATGTTGAAAGAAACATTCTACAACCATCTTATCAGGCAGCACGTATCGGGTGGGCATTATAATACGATGTGCACGTGTTGAAACATTTTACCGTCCGTTCTTTAGCTGAGTACATAATTTCCATCTTATTTGTGACGTTTTCATATTGGCTGTTCTATTGTTATCCTCCTGAAAACCGAAGCCGAGCTGGAATTTAGGACCGGCAACAAATATTTATGTTCATCAAGAAGGGTCATATGACTAGAGATAATGCCGGGTATGAAAAAACACATGGTGGCCAATAATTTATACGTGAAGAATTTTCCTCCGATTTCTTAGAAAACATATAATGTACGTAATTGTCAATAATCTAACCCACCAATGAATTACCTGCCAGAAATCCTCTAAAATTCCTCTTCTAGTGGCCTCTTATTTAAATTAAAAATGAATATTATTACATTCTTTAGTACATTCTTTTTCAGTAAATTCAACGTTCGTTAGGATCGTAGGTATAAACCTTCGTTCTCCTGCAGCTATATAAGGAGGGTAGCTTTGCAAAGAAACTGCGAACGGTCTCCAATTCTTATTGGTTTTTGTGTCATTTTTCAAGGTGTAGCCAACTTTATCTACATCACTGGAGAGGAAACAGGTATTCTAAATAATCCCTCGGTATGAAACTAAACCACATCATCTTCATTAATAGGCTAATTGTTACAGCCAAATAAATCATTTTCAAGTAAAATATCAAGTTCTTCCTCAGACGACTAAAAGCCGATTGATCGATGAAATCCAAACGTTATGACTTCAGTGGTGCCTAATCTTAGGTATATCAAGCAAACATATAAACACGTTAATTCTATTTCTTTCTCTAAGTCATTAATCTACACAATGTAGGCAAAAACTGTCTGGGTCCATATTTAGCCTATCAATTTCAGAGCCTTTACCTCTTTTTCATCATGATGTAATAGAAGTAATACATCAGCATTTGATTGTGCTCTAACATCATCAGTCCGATATAAACGTGATCGTCAAACATGATAATAGTCTTGTGAATCACAACTGCACAGATCAGATATCATAAAAAATTCTATCTTGGAGAACTGGTTTCGATATAAACTTTTTAATCACCTGGTACACGAATCGAGTTTCAGAGTATCATGGTTTCCATACCCTTTCCAATCGCCACATTTTTCATACATTAAAAACTATCTTTATCGAAATTATCCTTCACAACCGGTCGGTTCAACATATCCAGATCAGTGTATAAGATTTCAACTATGCTGACCGCGAAATCCAGATACTTGAGCCTTTCTAGCAATCAACCTGTTCGCGGACACCTGTTTCAGATTTTCGTAACAGAAAATATTTTTCCTTTTGGTTTCGATTACAATGATATTTAATGAAGGCGCTAATCAATTCTATATCAAACAACCTTTAAACACTTTTAGGTTTCTATCATTTCCTTGTTATAAATCACGGTTTTTAACCTTGATCTCAGAATTCAGGGCAAGGTCGTGATAAAGATGAATGGCGAGATCAATGCCGTGAAGGTTGTGACGGAGCAGCCATTTCTACACTACTTATATTCTAACATTATTTTTTGCCAAAAATACAAGAAATATAGAAATATAAACCATAAAAAATCAAAATTTATATGTAAATCATAGTTAATTTTTATTAACTATGATACTACAGCTATTACTACTACTAATACTTACATTCTGTAATTAATTTAGCATATACTGAAAATACTACATAGAAATGCTTCCATAATTATTTCTATTATTTTTTTAGGTAATTTCTTACCTAAAAAATAAATTGGTTTTTTATGTATAAAATAAGTAATTATAAATTTCAAATCGATTTACATGATGTAATGAATTCTTTATACCACTTTTTATTCATTTTTATAAAAAGTAAGCATGAAATATAAACATAAAAAGAAAAATGTTCCAACACTTTTTAGTATATTGTAATTTTTTTTTAATCTTTAATCTTTAGTCTTCTGTTAAGTAATATTTTTTAACTTCTTGAAGAATTATTTGTTTCTCAAAAGATAATGGTTTCTACCCATTCCAGTCAGTTAAATTATAAGTTTAATTTAATTTGTTAAATTTTATTAAAACAATTTTCAAAGACAATGAAATCAATCAGTTTCAAACCAACAACTTACACGTGCCTATACGAAGACAGCCAACAATGGTAATTTATTACAATGAAAGGCATACCTTGATGTCTAACAATCTAATGCCTAAGGAAGTTGAACAACTAACAACTATTATTATTACTAGCAGGCCTACTAAGATAGTTTCTATTTGAACAGAGATTGGTGTCAATTATATCTTCGAACAGAGTAAGCGCGGTAGGGTTAACTTGACAGACTGCATGGAAGTAAAGGCACGCGAACTGACTGTCTAGTTAGTTCCCCATTCCATAGAACTGACGTAGCAGTCTAGCGTAGACCAAACCGAAATGTTATCTGTAAGATCCACTTACTACAAAACAAAACATGCAATCTTTTCCTTTCCTCATTAATGTCTAGTTACTTTCGACTTACCTACAGTACACAGAAAATAACAGACAATAATTCAAATGCAATTCCATAATATTTTATTACAAAAAAGTAAAGAAACATTATATTTACTTTTCTTACTTTATAAATTCAGTATGGAATTTATTTAATAATAATTTGTTATGACATCTTCATAATAATTTCATCGATATTAAAGGAAAATATAAAAACAGTATTAATAATTACATAATTTAGAGAGACTGGAAAATAATTAATTTAAAACACAAAAATTAATTCTAAGAATTAAATAAAAAAGTAATAAATATTAATTGCAATAAATATTACTTATAAGCCATATAAAACGAGTACTTCAAACATTATTTATAGAATAAAATAAGTAATTACAAAGTAGACACAAAATATTCCTTCCGTTTAAATCAACGATTAATGAGCGGTATAAATTAGATCGTTATGGACAATTCAAATTTGAAGTTCAGTTATCGAAATGATTTAAGCTACTTTAAACATTTGGTTGGGATTGTCTAAAACATCTCAGTTTTTTATTTTTTTATTTGTATATAAACATTTTTTTCTAATTTTCCAATTTACTTCAATAACTGTTTAATATATATTTTTTCTTTATAAATGATTATTTGCTGTGATTTAGTTTATGAGTGATTAATTCTTTAAATATTCTGTAACATTTAGCATTTTTTGTATTCGGAAGCTGAGTTTTGAACCTACCGGAAGCAGTTTTTTTTAAGTAAGGTGAGTACCATTTTTGCGTTTGGTTGTATCTGTAACTAAAGCTAGAATGTGTTTTTAATCCAGCCCCTCAATAAGAAAATAATGTCCCGGAAATAGATTGTATAAACATTAGCATTTAAATACAGCTGTCTTTCTTGTCCTCAACCTCTTTACTTTTCTGAAGAGGAAGGCTAATTCTCTATAACTCCGATATACCAATATTATGACCTTTTTTTCTAATAATTTTGTTCGTAATTATATGTTATTCCTTCAGTAATATTGTAAAGCTTTATCACTAACAGATTCAAAAAATAAAATTTACTAGTATTTACTTAGTAATGTAAAAGAAATATAGATAACTACTTCAAAGGACGATTTCAAATGACAAATCTAATGACTAATGAAAAATCATTAATATTTAGTTACATTTAACCGAAAAAAACCATAATTCAGCAGTAACGAAATTCATCACGTTCTAAAATAAGACGTAGAAATGTTTACAGAGGTTTTTTTTCTATTATTATATAAACTAGATGGTTATTTGATGATAATTGTTAAAAAACCATCATGTAAATTCTGAGTACATACATACTCGTACATATATATATTAATAAAGAAATAAATGACGACGAAATAAATATTAATAAATAAAAGTATTTTTTAAACACTAATTAATCTTTGATATCGAAAATGTTTAAAATATATTTACTGAAACTTTTTAGAGATTAAAAAAAATTAGGGCTCAAAGATTATATTAAATTAAACCTGTTGTTATATTGTTGCAAATAAAAAAAAAAATCACTCTAAAATCTATCTTTTGATATTTCCGCTTTCCAGTATAACTTATTCAACTCCACTTATCATATTTTAAACTGTGTTTAGTAGCAGTTGGATAAAAGAAGAAGAAGAACAGATAAAAAAAGAGGAGAATGGGAAGGTATAATTGAGATTTTAAATATTGGTTTAATTTTACTAAATAATACTTATATTAGTGAAATTTTATTAAAAAGATCAATAAGTGTTAATGTGTTTTAATCAAAGCTGAAAAGCTAGAAAAACAAAAGTACTGAAAGATTAAGTTTAATAACTATACATTCAACATTTAGAATTTTTAAATTTAATATATTTTATTTTCATTGTATTTTATTATTGTACTATTTAGATATAAAAATAAATTGTAATACTAGTAATCCCTTCTCTTTTTTTTACCTCCGTAACCACCGTTAGGTATTGCTTCAGAGGATGAGATGAATGATAATTTTTGTAGCGTGTGAAAATGACATGTCTGACTAGGATTCGAACCCGGGACCAAGACTAGTAATCCCAGCTTATTTTAACCACGCGTACCCACGTTGTTACTCAGCAGGCATTAAATTTACGTAAAATCCACTTTCATATGATTGCTTTGTTTTTTACTGAGAAAGGACAAGTTCGTGATATCAAACATTTTGACAGTGTTCTAAATAATCACTCCCCGATAAAGAAATTTTGTGTTAACCATTTCTGGTCATTTTCTTGTGAAAACCATTTCTGGTTTTCTACACCCAAAAGTCGATAAATATGTTTACTGATGAGCCCTGATAAATGAAAATGAGATTAATGTAATCGAATTACACAAAAGGTCGGGATATTTAAACAATTTTTTAAACAATAAAATATTCAAGTCTGACACAATTCAAGTCGGAATACAAAATATGTATTGTGAACGAATGAAACCAAAAAAACAAATGAAAAATTAAATTTTCGGTTTTTTATAATTAAATAAATATTGCGAATTGATGTAAACTGCAGCCTTTGAATTATTTTTTTACTATAACAGTAGTTTGTAGTCATTAAAATTTATTTTATTTATTTATTTAAAACATTTACAATTGATTAAAACTTACGGTAACCGTGCAGTATTAAAATTAGACAAGAAATTTACCTGTCGGAGCATTATATTTAAAAGTGTTTCAATTTAGAATTTATGAAAAAAAAATAACTAGAAGAATTTAAAAAAAAATTATTTTACACTACATAGCCCGTTAAATAACGTAAAGGGCAATTAAAATTAAAGTAAATATGACGAAACAAATACAACCACTTTTTTTTATGAAGTATTTTATTTATTATTTCAGTAAAATATTAACATAATTTAATTAACATTCACTTAAATCAGGAAATTATTGGAAAACTTTTTTTTATTTTCTTCTAGGAAGTAAAAGAAAAATGTCGGTTTTCAGATTTCAACGGACATATCCATTTTGACCATCCCTGAATCCTGTAAGACCTATAACATTTTATGAATTCAGAAAACCACACCCCCAGAGAGATAGGGGACCTGATTTAAAGTGAGTAAAGGTTTCAGATATGGAATCCAGAATATAAATAAGTTAATTCCTTCGGGAAACAAACTGTAAGTTCCCATCTCCATTTCATGGGAAAAGTTCATGTCAATACTGATAAAACAAGTGTTAGTCCACATACACGCGCGCGCGCACAAATAAATACATACGTATAACCGGCTTGGTATAATATTTCTGAAAAGGCAATTAGACTGCATTGAAACATCGATTCTTATAATTATAATCTACGAGAATTTAATATCAACCAAATCTATCTATAACGAAGAACACACTTTTGCATTTGTTTCAAAACTGAACGCAGAATATACACGAGAGAATAATTACACGTATATACCTCGTTTACACCTCGTCTGCAAAACTTCTGACTTAATTTAATTATAAACAGGTATACAAATAAATTTATACATAAAAAAAAGTCAAGATTATAAAGGTTTTTATTTGTTTCTTTAATTTTTAGGTCACCGAAACCAAAAAATAAAATACTAAAATTATATAAAAGTGAGCCCAGTTTTTTTTTTGGAAAACAGATAAAGAAGACGAAGAGAATGAGATTGTGTTTGAGTATGTTTGTATATGTTTATATAAATAAAATGTTACTAATTTCAATCCCTGCTTTTATCATTACGAGTGTTGCGTGGTTTAAAATTATTTTGTTAGTGGGTATCTTGGTACAAAGTATTATCTTCTGGAAAATTTCTATCTCTTATATTAAAACTTAAGAGAAAGTTTGATAAATGGGTCACGTCAGTTTATCACTGGTATAGTTGAAACAATTTTTGCAATATAATTTCAAGATAAAAAAAATACTTTCTACAATTTGATAAAAGCGAGATATATTTATTTCCATGAAAAATATAAATATTTGACTCATATTTTTAACATCTAAAGTAAAAAATAAAATATTTATATATATATATATATAGAAAGAGAGAGAGAGAGATTGAGCAAGAAATGTTTTTCACGGTAAAACGGTAAAGCGGTGTTTATATCAGCTTCCACTGTAAAATAATATAAGGTTTTCAAGTTTCCTTTTTTACTTTATAGACATGTTTTAAAATCTGTACGTCTATCAAGAGGAACTTTAATACAGAGAGATTATTAAGTATAACAGAAATATTGAAATCCAAACCGAATTTAAGTTAAAAAGAACTCGTATAATGTGAAAAAAATAGCCTTTAAAATTTATTGATTTTTATTGTTTAATTTATGAAACATTTCTCTAAACCGCAAGTTTTATAAAGTACAATGTTATCTACATAAAGTTGTTGTGTTATATGAATATCATGTATTACGAAAAAAAAATTATTGTGTGATGAATTTACAAAATTGATTTTTATTTCAGCTAGCAATGAATTTTACGACATGTAGAGAATATTTCTAGAGCAGCTTGTTTTCTTCTTATCGGACCATTTATTATTTTATATGCAAATCATTCTTTTAGTTTTCTAGTCGAAATACTGGAAGAGGTCTAGTTTCTTATGTAGCTAGTCATTTACATGGTCAGTGTAGATAGTCATTTAATTATCTTGGTGGGACGGAATAAATTCTCGCTAAAAACTCTTACTCAAACTGAAATTCTTAAACATATTACATTTTGAAATGCTCACTAAGTTTTAAATAACAGTTCCTATTAGCATTACTAAGGGTCAAACCAGTCATCAGAATAGTTTATACAAAAGTTATCCTTCTTTAACTAAGAGTGCACTGATACCAGAAAGCGCTGGAACGCCGTTCCGATACTGCTTCTTCAGAGAAATAAAAAATCGTTCTTTCACATAAAATCTGTTTTAAATTAGTCTTGCCAACATTTATTTTAACATTAATTATTCATTATGGTCATTTTTCTTAATGAAATATATTATCGCTTCCTTAAATGGTGTATGAAAAATGACACTGCTGTTGCCTAAACATGTCCTACAACACAGAGTAAACGCTGTGAGTCACCCGTTTGTTTACGTCTAGCAGACCCAACTTGAGAGACTGGGATCGTTATGTAAAAACATAACTCCGGAAATAATGGACTGCAGACGATACCCGAACGAGACAAGCAGATCCAATCATCACTTTGATGGTTCCTAAGTTTTTAATAAGTCTATAGACACGTGGGCGTATCAAAAATGGATATTTCAATGAGAAAAACATTTTTTACTCTGAGTTTTACACTATTTATAGTTGTTTAAACTATTTAAGTTGTTCAAATTTTAATGAAATAAATATTTTTGTGGATATTAAAATCGTTTGTTTAGGTTTCTAACCACTTGCTTTTTATTTTTACTGATATTTTATTGACAACTTCTGAGCCGAATAATAAATAACCAAAATTAAAAAATCAGACCAAACGAAAATGGTCCTTGCGAACGTAGGCAAAATAGTCCTTGCAAAATGATCAGTAGGCAGAGATGAAATAACTCGGTAAAAATATAATTCACAAATAAAGTTAAACATTTGACATGAAAAAGTTAAGCTTGACTTCTTATCAATGTAAAAATCGAGATCAGTATGCATTTTTCATAAATGAAAAATGTGGCTGTGGACCATATCCTTACGGTCTGTTATACAAAATCAAATGTGTTGCTTCTGGAAAATTTACTAGTACATCCCTGCCTTACTTTACTTAGATGCTTTATTAGATCGACTAATTTTCTTACATTAGTGATTATAACAATAACAATCGTGTTATTATTATGATTACTAATGAATTATATAAAGGGAAATTACAGTAGAATGAAAGAAAAGACGTATCTTAAATAATAATCATTCTACAACACTAATATCTGTAAAATAATTTTCTATCAGTCACGACTATATTATATTTTTCATACAAAAAAGGAAATAAGTACGAAAGGAAGTTTGTTGTTGAATAATTTACTAAAGAATAGATTGTAGTGTGCAATTTGTTAATGTACTTATATAATTTATTCCCATTTGCAGAAACGATAAAAGTCCTGTGTTGACTGTGCAGATAATTTAATTACTAATAATAAGATACAATGTTTTGTAAACATGACATTAAGAACGATAGAAAAAGATTAAATATGATAATCGTCAAAAATCTTTTGTTAAAATTATTATTACGATTGTTCCAAATTGAAATCTGTTGCTATTTCAGTTCTAATATGTAAAGCTATTTATGTTATTAGGAACCTAGCTCAACATAAGGTTTTAACAAATTATGTTGTGTAGAAACGTATTCCAGCTTTCATCAACTTATTTAAATCAATTGAAATGCTGCTAAATTCACAGAAGTTAAACGTTGAAATCCAATGACATGCTGGTAAGCAGTATTTTCTATTAGTTATTTTCAAGTTATATTCAAATTGAGGTACCAAAACTTCTTTGTTTACTTAACGAAGAAAATTAATAGCTCATAAAACTATAATAATAGGCTTCGTCAATGCGAAACTCTAAAAGCAAACTGACTTAGATTATTTAGCGCTCCAAATTATTAAAAATAATAAACAATTCACCGACAATGACATGAAATCTCCTTTTTTTGATTTCACAATTAATAAATAAAAATTTAATGAAAAATGAATCTGGTACAGATTCTAACTTTCATGTAGGTAAATCTAAAAAGCTAAAAAAAGCCTACTGTTAAACCTTCAGATTCATAACCTCAACCAAAAACAATAAATTGTCACATAACATTCCCGGTTTTGCTTTTGAAACATTTTTATTTCAAATTAATGACTTGATCAAAATCTTCAGTAAAAAAATTTGTATCTGATCTGACCATCTTGATCAAATGACAACCTTAAAAATTATACAGTATAACAGATTAATAACAAAAAATAATTAAAATTCTTAATAACAAATTTTGACCTCTTTTACTAAAAGAAGTTTTTATTATCAATTAAATGTATTTAGGATATAATTGTTAAAAATAAATAAATAAAATTTTTAATAAAAACTTATTATTTGGGTACCTATTGTCCAATTGCTCGGCAAGTAGGTGGTATAATAGTTTTAATAACTTTCAATACTTGATAAATAGATAAGTATCAGAAATTGCAAAAATTCAAAAAATTAATAATTAGTTGCATGATTTCCTTATAAGCACATATTTAAATAGATTTCACGTTTTAATATAAAATTTATTTAATGATATTAGAAGAAAATAATGTAATGTGATGTCGGATACCTTTCGTGCTTGTGGCCGGAGTGCATGATGGAAATTATAGGCTCTAACAGTTTTGTTACAATTTTTGCGATCCATTTACACAATTTCAGCAATATCTTAACTCTTTTTTAACCGCTTTGAACAAATAGAGAAAGAGTCGTCTTGTTCACAATTAACATTTTACTTAGTAAAACATAATTCAATAAAACTGATATTTACAAAAGTATCGATGATTAAAATATTTTAACAGCTGCCATTTTTTATTGTATAAAGGTAAATTTACGAATAAATTTATTTTTTAGATGCTGGGTACGTATACGCTACATTTCATTAAAATATCTCACTCCGTTCTTAAAATATACAATTTTATTGAAAAAATATAAAATGATGGACAGACAGAAAAAGAAGAAGATAGAGAATTTGTCCAGATGAACGTTTTTGTTTGTTTTTATGTCTTAATCAGTCCCTTAAGTACAGATTGTACCTCCCGGAACAATCTGTTTATCTATTCCTAGGGGGGGAAAAGATAAGAAAAGTAAAAGTGGATGGAAAAAGTGCTCCTGGCTTTTACTATAGGTTGTGATTCGAAAATTACATGAAATATAGTTTTAAAAAAATAATAAAAATAATTGTCAATTATGATTAAGAATAATATTATTAACAAAATTATAGGGTGTTTCATTTTCAGCCCATAAAGTAAAATTGCAATAAAACAAATATTATGTGCAATATTAATCATTTTTTTTTTTTTTAAGCTCATAACATTAATGAAGCTTATAACTTGATCGAGAAACATTACAATATCATTTGTGGTCCACGGCTTTGCTTGACGTAGCCAAACCTATCAAAATCATTTTGCGTGACTTCTTCACACAGATCAGCTTGAATTTCATTAATAACGCGTCGAATATTTGTTTTCAAGTCATCATTCGTTTGTGTTTGGTTGCTACAGACTTGTGACAGAACGTAACCCCAGAGAAAGAAGTCTAATAGAGTCAAATAATCACACGAGCTTAATAGACAATTGACATTACTATTTCGTGTAATCATAGAATCATCAAACTTTTGACGAAATAATTAGCAGCTGAGCGCCAATTGTCACCATCTTGTTGAAACCACATTTCACTCAAATTAATTTTTTCAAATTTGCAAAAAAAAAGTCGCAAATTCATAGCTCGATAGTGTTTACCATTTATTGTAACAGCAAATCCTTGCTCATTTAAAAAAAAAATGGACCAATGATGACACCAGCCCATAATACATACTAAACAGTAATTCTTTCCGGATGTAGCGGTCACTGTTGAACTATTTGTGGGTTGGAATCATCCCAAATATGGCAATTTTGCTTGTTTACAGATCTATCATTCAAAAAAGAGTCTAATAAAAAAAACGATTTTTTAATGAAAATTTTAATCCACTTCAAGATGCTCTAGAGTCTAATCAGCAAATTTTGGATGCAAAGAATGGTTCCAAGACTATATTCTCTAGTTGGTTGAATTTTATACGGGTACATACAAGATATTTACGTAAATTTTGCCATATTGTAGTTGAAGAAAGGCCATTTCTTGTGAATGATGTAAAATTTATAAATTTCGATTTTCACGAACACTTGTACTTACAGCAACAATATTCTTTCGTGAACTGGTGGATCAACATCAAATAAACTAAAGTTCTATTCGAATTTTTTAACCATGAATTGTCCCTTTGTTTGATCGATTAGAAATACCGTAAATATCGCGAACTACACAATACATAACCGAATCCCAAATTTCGATAATAAATTTTTATGATTTGTGACCGTCATCAAGGATACAGCGCGTTTCATGATGATTTGTCGTAAACTAGTAAAAACAAATGATGCTTGAAATTTTTTTTCTAATTATAACGTCACAGCAACTTTATAATCTGTTCAGTAAGATATTTGAACAAGAAGTAAATAAAATCTAGTTGAATCAACATTAACTATCCACAGACCCCAGTGGTTTGTGACTAAATAATAAAACAAAAGATCCAAATTTAGTTTCTCACCACACAACTCGTTAGCATTCCAGATTACTAGCCTGAAAGTTGTTCATTTTTCCTCAAGATGACTCAGGAAAAGTCCGAACAACCTGTCCATCATAATTCCCATTACTCGCTCAAATGTTTGAAATACGGTCTACGGTATGTTGAGCCCATGAAAATTCTGGTTATCAGAATTTTGCTGATCATAGGAACCACTCATCTTAACTCGTTCAGCTTGAAAAATTGAAAACAAATTAACGTAGGTAATATAATCCTTCAATTTTTTGCCCTCAATTTGAAAGACCTCTTACAAGCAATGAATTTTTACGTAAAAAATATATCATAGCATTCAATAAAGTACTATAGTGGCAATCATATATCCCGATCTCAGAATGTAATCGGTCTACAAACAATTAAAATGACTGTTAATAAATTAACAGATTCAATTTATAAAACACGATTTAATGTTAATAAATGAAGTTTGTCTAACAAAAACAAATCTAAATCTGTTATATACATTATTTGTCTTCAATAAAATTACAACAAAAGTAAAAAGAATTTACACTTGACATACAGAGTAAGTGTAAATAAGTAAAGTTAACAAACCGTATAACATTTTACACTAATTTCCTGACATCCACAAAAGACATGAGTACAATTTAACAGGGGTTGATAATTACAGATGAATAATGTGAAACGAAGATTAATTGTAGAAACCAGAATTAAACGAGTAATAGAATGTTAGAAACTTTATAATTGTGTAAAATGTCAATTGAGCCCGGCAGTGCGAGACGAAGCGCGAGCTGCTTTAAGGCATGGTATGGGAACCATTTAGCCTAAAGCGTGCAGGCAAAAAGAACAAAGACCACACTAAACTCAAGTTGAAACTTTCCCTTAACAAAATCCACTCCTCTTCCATAATCTAAAAAGTAATGGGTTAAAATAAAACATTGTGCATCCTTTTGTTACATTAAATGTATTAAAATTAAATCTAGAGCTCAAATCTCAAAATGTATTTGTAGTGCGTAATTAATTATTTTATTTAATTATCTACAAAAATTATTTTAGCGGAAATTTAAATTAGAGAAAATGTTTAAATTTATTTTAAAATATATTTTCAATTAAGAAAATTAATTTTTAATTTTCAACCGTGAAATTAAACCACGATATTAAAACATGTTTACGTTGGCAAACTTTAACAGTAAGTACGCTTCCTTAAATATGTTTAGTAATTATGAATATTATTCGAACTCGGTTGACCATTCATGACTTTTATATAGGAAACAACTAGAAAACGTTGATATGATTAAATTAGGGTTTATTTATTGACACGTTAAATTTTTTTTTTCACTTTATTATAAATTTTTTGTTTTACATTAATTAAATATAATTATAAATAGAAAAAATGAGAAGTTATGAAAAGAAAAGTAGTACGGAGATAGGAAAAGACAATTCACCCTCACTGGTGTCTCTTCTAGCTACAAACCTTAGATTAATCTATTACAAATCTGTACGTTCAACTTTCTCATAAATTTCCAATGAGGGTTGTAAAATAATGTAATAAATAATCCTTTATTAATTTGAATTCAAGATAGCTGGGAAGGCATCTTCCAAGCGCTGAGGGGGTTGGACGTTACTGTCTACCTGAAGAGGGTAGTATAAGATTACCTCGACGATCGGCGACTTGTACATAGGCTGAGGGATAAGAGGTGTGGTTCCGGTCTACGCGTGGGGTGCCCCAGAGCTCTGTCTTCAACTTCTCTTGTGGAACGTGGTCTATGATGAGATACTTCGGCTGCGTTACCCGGAAGGGGTGACTCTCATTGCCTACGCTGATGATTTGGCATTTATTGTGATGGGGAAGACGGAGGGGGGACGCTGCAAATGCTGCTATAGCATAGATCGGAAGGTGGATGACGGAAAAGGGGTTGCAGCTGTCCTGAAGAAAATCTGTTTTCGTCCCGCTGGCAGGAAGACGCATGCTGGCGTCCATCGCCGTCAACATCGAGAGAGAGGTGGTCCAGTCGCGGGAAACCATCAAGCACTTGTGAATGTAACTGGACCACAAGCGATCGTTCACCCATCATGTGAAAGAGGTTAGCGAGAAGGTGGGAGAAATGGTCAGCGTCTGGCGAGGTTGCTCTCAAACATCGGCTGACCACCAGCATCAAAAATAAAGCTGTATTTACACGTGTCAATGCAACACTTCTCTATAACGTTCCGGCGTGGAAGAGAGCAATGGCCGTGGGGCACAACAGGAGAATCCTAGAGGTGATTCAGTGTCTCATGGCTCTCAAGGTGGCATCAGCATATGCCTCGGTGTCGACACAGGCGGTGCTGATGATCACGGGGCAGCCACTTCTTCAGCAGCTGGCAAAGGTTCGAGTGTTGAGCCGCTGGGAAGTTCCCAAGGGCAGGTGAATGCATCACCTATCGTGGATATAAACCCGTGGGCCAGTCGGAGGTGAGCTGAACAGTGAGCTGAGCCAGTAGGCTCACGCAAATTCTGACTAGCCATGGGATCTTCCACTCCTACCTGTATGGTAGGAGGAGGGCGGATGACCCCTACTGCCCTTACTGCGGCGACCCGGATACCTCAGAACACGTGGTGTTCTGGTGCCCGCAGGAGATGATTACCGCCTATCTTGCTCGGCGATTACCGGACCGCTCAGCGAGGAGAACATTATCGCCACCATGTCGCGGAGTCCCAAGAGTTTTGACACCATTGCAGGCTTCGTGGCGAGAGTTCTTCAGGAGAAGGAAGAAGGATCGGGGGGCTCGGGGATGATGGACTGCCCTTTGCGGAGCTGCCATTCGCACGTGCTTGCACGAGTGGGCGATAGCGATGAGGCAGAGGGAGTCTCGCACCCTCGAATCAAAAAGACCGACGGGGATGCCACACTCGGGGTGTCCCCGTTAGAGGTATTAATATAAAACCGAGTCCCGGCTCCCGGAGTGGGGACCCAGGAACGGCATAGCCGGGGGTGATGGATCCTACTCTGTGGGTTTGAGGTAAGTGGAAAGTGAGATCCGACCGGCGGGCCGAGACGTGGAAGCCCGTTAGAGTAAATGACACGCCTGGGCTGTGTAATATTTAACTGCAGGATCCGACCCGGGGGAAAAGAAAAAAAAACGCTTGAGTGTGATGAATTATTTATGTGCATTATGTAACGAAACCACATAATATAAGAATTTAATTTTCTACAATATTTGGTGAATTTCCAATAACTTTTATTTTTTCGCTTTGGAATAAATTACTTTACTAATTGCTTTACTAATTTTCCATTAGTAATTTTGATTTTTGAAAATAGTTATTAAGTAATTGTAATTGAGGCACGTTTTAAACATATTTCTTGAAAATGGATGCTATTCCTAAATAACCGGACTATAAATAAATTAACTCTGTTACAAGTTATTGTGTAGTAAAATTATACACCTTTTAAATATACCATTATTTATTTATAATTTTTTTAGATATCCTACAACTTACTATTTTCAACTTTTAACAAATAAGAATATTTCTGTAATTTACCTAAAGTACAAGCAACACATAAAAAACAAAACAACCCATAAGTTAAAATAGTTTTAAATTGTGTTAACACATGAGTTAAAATAGTTTAAAATTGTGTTACTGCAACGACATGTTAATCTGTAGTTTCCCAACTTTTTTAATTTAAAAATTCCTGTTTACAATTATGTTCTAACATAAGTAATTAAATTGTTAATTACTTTATAACTACTACATTTGCAATTTTAATTTATTTAATAATTAGTAATTTAATGCTTTATTTATTTTTTGTTAAATGATTTAGTCATGGAAAGTAGTGCATATGGTATAATTTAGTGCCGTCGTCTTTTTTCATTACAAAATTTTTAAAATTATACTTTCTGAATTCAGAAAACTGTAGTTATGCTATTTTATTCAAATTTATATCTGTTTTTTTTGTCCTTAATTAATAATTACTTTTGTAAATAAAAGGAATCTAAAATTTCCGTTTTTCAAGATGACAAACTCTCACACAGAAGCTGAAAAATAAAATTAAATGTTATTTATAACGTTCGTTTATTACTTTTATCTTTACTGATCTGGGTGTAAATATTATTATGGTTATATGGTAAGTGAAAAATAATAATGAAAATTAATTTTGAGTCACCAAAGGGTTAGTGAATCGTCTATTGTAAATGTACAAATAATCTGCAAATCAGATGCTGAACTTTCCAAATACTTACAAATACCTCAAAGTGAAATTCCTTTTCTCATAAAATCTGAATATATTTTTTTAAAAAACATTGTCTCTCAGGGACAATTTATTTTCCTTCAGTATTTTAAAAACTCCTCAGTAAAACTTCAAGACTTTAAATTACTGAGGGAACATAAATTTCCCTCAGGACAAAATCTATTCGCTTACGATTTATCGTATTTTCTTGCTTAATAGCCTATCTTTCTGATAAGCTGTTTCCTCAATGATAGTTCCTTATTTAGAGAAGAATAAAACTACAAACAATATTAACAGAAAATAAATTATTTTTCAAATCAATAAGCTGAATTAATAAGAAATATTATATAATTTTTTTAATATTTACAAGGAATTCAATAATAGCAAAAAAGAGGTTTTGTTTGTAATCGGCTAAAAAAATATTTATATAACATTTTAATAATCGTAAAACTCTATTTATTTTCTGCTTCCTAGTTCTTTTTTACATTTTTTTGAAGATATTCCTCATTTGAATGACTTTTGTTAAAACATAGTTAAGAATCAGTAAAAAGTTAGAATCCCAACAAAACATTACTTCAAAACAACTGAAAAGAAGGATTGGAAGAAGCACAGATAAAAAATTCCACACTGCCCTCCGTACTTAGCAATGTAAAGAATACTTCTAAAAATTCCAATTTTAACCTTTATCACGTCCTTGAAAATTTCCCTCTATCCTCAAAAGAGATTAACAAAAACTAAACCCAAAATAAGAATGTGACTTTATCTTTCATTAGATAAGTTTTATCCACCTGACCTATAAAATAGGCGTGTACCAAATCATGATGGTCTGAAATTAATGGAGGTTTAAAATTTTTAAATTACTTAAAATTACGTTTCTTATGGGATTCCCTTAAACAATTAGTACTATTTTTATTTTTTGTTGTTCTAAAATCTAGGCAAAAGATGAGTTTTTTAATAGCTTTACTTCCTGTTTATTTTTAATTAATATTTTTTTTAATATTTACTACTTCTATTTCTTTATTTTTGTTCATTTTTTTACATATTTTTTTGCCGTAGTTTCTACTGATTTAATTGTTTAACAATCGAAATGGTCATTTAGGTTTAGATTTTAAGTAAAATTTTTAGTAAACCGATTTTAGAGCGTAACCAGGTTTTTCAATTTATACCCATATCTGTTTATTATGACTTTTTTCATTTCATTAAGTAGAATTTATTGTTTAACAGATTGACTGTTATGAGACCCAAATCTCAGTTTTAAGTTTTATGTGCAGCTGGGCTATCAGATTCTTTTTGATATTTCAGCGTAATAACGATTTATAACTGCTAACTCTTTTTAATGTCTTTAAGGTTTTTAACTGTTTACAGGACAAAAATATCATACTTTAATAGAGTAAGTTACGAAGGTTCCAACGGTATACTTAGCTTATTTATCCACTACCTCTTCAAATTTATTCAGCTATTTCTATAAAATTATAAATTTTGCATTACTGTTATAAAATTACACTGATTTTTACAACAACAAAAAATGTTTATAGAATAATTTTGTTATTTAGGTCAATAAATAAGTTAAAACGCAGTATCAGGGATTGTATTTGTGCTTGGACTGTTTTTTTATAAATCATTATTAGAACAAAATAGTTACAGATTAAAAAAAAATTGTTAGTAGTGTACAAAGATTCGTTTAAATATATTTTTATAAACTGCTGTTTTCATTAGAAATATTTTGCTTTCTCCACGTCGAAGTTCCTTTTGAACTTTATTATTACGAAGTAGTAGATGAAATAAAGAATAGAGTAAAAAAAAAAAAATTGGATGTAAAGTTTCTTCTACTAGGTAGAAAACCTCTCTAAACTATATTTTTGCGTGTCATATTTCAAATTACGGAAATATATATTTTTTTAAATTTTATCTCTGTAAATACAAAAGTATTACACGGATTGTAACACAAAAGTATAATTATAAAACCCCTAATTATGTCCCATTCGCTAAATTTATCTTTTTTGAGCAATAAATATGTATTTCACTTACTGAAATGCTGTGAAGCTCGAATTTAAGTCTCACTTTATTTTATTAAAATTATAACAAATTTAAGATAGAATGAAATTATGTGTAAAAAATGTATAGATCGAAAAACAAATTTGTAACAGAGTTATTACTCTGTTACTCCTGTTACTCTAGTTACTCTGTTACTGTAGTACTCCTGTTTTGATCCAGCAATCAATCTGTTAATGTACTACCGACTTATAAAATTGCATGAATGTATAAGCATCACTGTTCTGCGATTTAAATTGGAGTACCAATATCAATTAATAAACACATCCGTACAAACACGCAAAATTTTTAATGTTATTAAAAATCGATGCATAACTATAAATAAACTAAGTATATCAATATTGTGATATAATAGTGATAAGTATCAGTATTATTTATTTATTGTAAGCTATGGACTTTAAAATGAAATTATTTACGAGTATTTTAAGACGTCTGTGAGAGAAATGTCTGTAAATACAGACATTTGAATTATTAATGGATTTTATTTTTTATATCAAAATATTATTAATATTACACATTTTGAATAAAATAAAATTTAAGATTATTAAAAAAGTGATGACTTAAATCAGTTATAACAAAAAACTTCAATATTTAATAAGTATAAATAATCTATTTAAAACAATAATTCATTAATTCAGCAGAAAAAATAAAACTTTTCAAGAGGATTTTAAAATTAAATACTTATTATTAGAAAAAGAATCCTTAAAAATTGTATACTGATTTGTATTTTTCTTGATAAATTTCAATATTACTGATAATGCTAAGAAATTGCATTTCTTCAGCGTTTACAAGCGCTTCTCAGAATTAAAACGAAGGAACAGTAAATATGTTATCTCTATATAAGCACTTATAGTTTCCCACAATTATTTGTACGACAATCACTTGTTAAATAATTTTTATTGATAGTTTAATTATTAAATAACTTCAAATCTACCTCAACTTAACTTACCATTACAGTTTCACATAACTAGATGTACGTAAAATTAAAAGAAAAGAATATATTAAATAAATAATCACTGAACTCGACATTAAAGTTCAACAGGCATTTATGTCAAGTATTATATACTTTCTCTTGTAACGCTTAACATACTCAAGAATAGCTTGTAGGATTGAGCTTAAAATTTGGCTTCGTTCATTTCTAGAACAGTTCTCCTTTCCGAGAAAAGGATACAATTTTTGTTACTGAAGATATTTTATAATTAAATGCTCGAACAGTTTCTTCGGTAATGAAGTTACTTTAATTTTTTTATTACAAATATTAACATTTCTTATTGAAAATTAAATCCTATTAAATTAAAACATGATAAAGTAAGTGAAAAATATTTAATAAAAAAAAAATCCTTTTTATTGTTTTATGAACTGAACTGGAACTCAGTCATAATTAAAATATTTTTGAATTATGAGATAATTAAGTTTTAAGTCTTCAGCAGTACGAACGATGGATATTTAATAAGGTATAGAAATTCAAATTAGTTTCCTATAGCAATGAAATGAATGAAGTCAGTTTATATGACGAAAAGCTAATAAAGAGCTATGAAATGCTATCAATAAAGTATGAGATGAAACTGAGAGATTGCACTTTATTCGGTAATTAATTTTATTGTACTTAGTGAAATGATTTCGTTTATCTGCAAACTCAGTTACGGAGCTTAAAGATAGGGGAGAGAGGACCTGGAAGAAACTTTAGAACAATTCAGAGGTTTCTGAATTCTAATCGCACCGGTACGTTCATACTTTGAAAGTTCAAAGTCATGTTTTCAATGACTACGACGTTATGCTTACGCTTTTCCTACAAAGTTTACGAATTAAATTATTGTCTGAACTTTAAAGAAATTCTGTACAGTCATTATAGAAGCGCTAATTTTAATAAAAATAATAATAAAGAAAAAAAAATATATATATATAATATTCCTTAAAAAACTTTTCTCTTTTAAGAAATAAAAATCACTTAAATAATTAAAAAATAAAATTCAATACAATAAAACGTATTCTTAAAAATCTCTTTTATAAAAGAAACAATATTAAATAAAAAATAACAATAATATGAAAGTGTCTACCTTTCTCTGACATAGAACTTTTAGGGATCGTTACCTACGACAATGCTTGAACACCGCACTCTCCCCCATAAGAACTTCATCCCTCTTTCTCTGCCATGTATCATTTTAAAATTACTGCTTTATGACATTGTTGAACATGAGAAATAATAAATAGACTTATAAAAAATTAAAAACAGAATATGAACGTAATATCCTCAAGTAAATCGTAAAAGTGTAAGGTTCGCTTTTAAACAAACTGTTTTTTAACACAAATACTACAATTTGCAATCACTAGCATAAACACAAGGCAAATAAGCTTAAATTCATAAATTTTTAACTGTTAAAAATAGTAGTAATATATATTCAATAGTATTAATATTTATTTATATCTACTAATTATTGGAGTATATCTTTGGAGTGTCGCTTTATATTGAAGTGAAACTTGGACGATCGGAGCATCTGAGAAGAAAAGATTAGAGGCTTTTGAAATGTGGTGCTATAGGAGAATGTTAAAAATCAGATGGGTGGATAAAGTGACAAATGAAGAGGTGTTGCGGCAAATAGATGAAAGCATTTGGATAAATATAGCTAAAAGAAGATACAGACTTATAAGCCATATATTAAGGCATCCTGGAATAGTCGCTTTAATATTGGAGGGACAGGTAAAAGGAAAAAATTGTGTAGGCAGGCAACGTTTGGAATATATAAAATAAATTTTTAGGGATGTAGGATGTAAGGGGTATACCGAAATGAAACGACTAGCATTAGATAGGGAATCTTGGAGAGCTGCATCAAACCAGTCAAATGACTGAAGACAAAAAAAAATCTAATAGGCCAGAAGTATTAGACATAAAACAGGCGAGTTTTCAGAAAAATTCGTGCCACTCTATAACTTGGCATGATAATGTAACCGACAATAGATATAAAATTTTATAAGAATAAATACCAGCAAATAAAATATAAATACTAATTATCATATTTACATTTTTCAAACCCCAAAAAAATCGTTTCATATTTGAAGAGATCGAAGCTCTTATTTTTAATCAATTCTACACCAGAAACATAAGGCATTGATTTCGGAAAAATTCAAACCACTTTTTCTAACAAAAAATTAACATGAATCAGCTTTGAAAGGGTAAAAATGGGGAAAATTGAAAAAATGGCCCGATTAACTCGGTGGGTTAATTTTTCGCTGAGGTACTTTATAACCTCGGTTACTTTAGAACATTACAAAACTTCATTCAAATTAATAAAAAATAATAAATGACCTGAAAAATAATGTTCTTGATAAAACAAGACATTTGTCTCTTCTTTCAATGTAGCCCAAAAATCTCTGTATGCTTAAAAGTTATGGACATTTCGACAATTTGTTTTGCAAAATGCTTTAACAATTTTACAATAACAAATTAACTTAGTTAATGCAGCTCAGGGGTACTATTTGGACAACATTAGAGCAATTTTTTCCCAAAATTTTAAGTGTTTTGAAAAAAATAAAAGAGCTACTAAGTATTTAACGCCAGGTTCATTTTTTCGCGCTTCTTTGAATTTTTTGCATATTGCACGTAACCTATTTATAAAATCGTTATCTACAACATCTCAATTTATAAGTTAAGTGATAATCTAAAACTTTTTCCTGTGAAATTTTTCTCTAAAGTGATTTCCGCCTGAGTTGTACGCGATTATTGCCGGCCATTCGGGCATTTTTTCAATTCCCACTACCTAAACCTATTCATGTTACTTTTTTGTTAGATACATTAGGTTTAATCGGTTACATTATCATACTAAGTTACCGAGTGGTACGAATTTTTCCGAAAGCAATGTCTAATGTTTCTGGTGTATAATAAAGTACAAATAATACGATCTCTTCAAACATGAAATGAATTTTTATGGGTTTGAAAAAATATAATTATCACATTCATTTATATTTTATTTGCATTCAGAACAAAATGATTAAACTACTGGAATGTGAATTTTAATGAAAAATTTATAGAACATTATTACTAAACTTTTTTTTATTTTTACACTAAGAAAAAAAAACAAATTAAAACACCCAAAATACTAAATTTTTAATGAAAATCTAATTAAATAAAAAAATAAATCCATCATAATCATAAGCGAGTAATTCCTTCTGTTACGTGAAGACGGTATGAATTTTTTCCCGCAGAGGGAGGTATATTCCAATTATTGTTGAGGATTTGGGTTTATTCTGGTATGTGCTCCACACACTATTGTTTTGTTATTTCTCATATATTTATATAAAATTACGATGGAATATGGAGTTTTAATTTATTATACAAATGATTAAATAATATTTAAAACTACTACTTTGGTTAGCCTCCTCCTCCTCCTTTTTTCCTGTTTAGCCTTCAGTACCTACCGTTCAGATAATACTTCAGAGGATGAATGAGGATGATATGTATGAGTGTAAATGAAGTGTAGTCTTGTACATTCTCAGTTCGACCGTTCCTGAGATGTGTGGTTAATTGAAACCCAACCACCAAAGAACACCGGTATCCACGATCTAGTATTCAAATCCGTGTAAAAATAACTGGCTTTACTAGGACTTGAACGCTGGAACTCTTGACTTCCAAATCAGCTGATTTGGGAAGACGCGTTCACCACTAGACCAACCCGGTGGGTTTACTTTGGTTAGCCTGTATACAGATAAGATAACCATCTGGAATTGTTTATTTGTTCACAATGTTAATAACTTGTTCTGTGCTCGTATTTTTTTTATTGTATTTCTTCAGTGATAACATAATGATATTCGTCTTCATTTTTGTATGCGTTTCGTGGACTTCGGCCAAAAGGAAAAACTGTAAGTAGTGCAGTATTCTACTATTGTATATTTTTTTTGTGAAGTTAAGGTGATGTTTTGTTAGTTGCCGTGTAACAGTACGCGGTAAAACCGTTGTTGAAAAGCGTTGTTACGGATGACATGATTATATGAACTAAACGTTAACTTGCTTTACTGTAAACTTGCTGTGTCCGATTGGAAGAGTGTTTGTCTTGTGTTCGGATGGCCATAGTTCAAACTCAGCAAATATGTGAAAAAAATCAATAAAAATCCATAAATAATGGATAAAAACAAGAGTGCGGTGTACATAAGAGAAAAGATCCAAAAATTTAATACTAATTACGTTACTCAAAGGCAAATAATCTGAGGTATAAAAGAAAATAGTAGAATATTTTCTCTGTAAGTGATGATGTTAATTACAAAGTCAATTCTATGGCCGGCCTCCGTGGCGCGAGTGGTGGGATCTCGGCCTAGCATCTGGAGGTCTCGGATTCGAATCCCGGTTAGGCATGGCATTTTCACACGTTACCAAAATTGTTATTCATCTCATCCTCTGAAGTAATACCTAAAGGTGGTTCCGGAGGTTAAGAAAAAAAAGTCAGTTCTATGGGAAGCTTAGTGGGAGAGACTACTTTCCGCGCTGTACATCTCCTGCAATTTAGAGGTTTTATCATCCTGATATGTAAGAATATATTTAGTTTAGTGAATAACACGAGAAACCACTTCACACTATGCAATTTCCCTATCAAAGTTTTATTTATTCTTAGAATTGTTATAGCATTTACGTGTACGACTATTGAAATCAGATAGCTTATAAATATTAGATTGGTACATCGTAAAGAAGTGCAAAAAACTAAATTGAAATAAATTTATTGATTTTAAATTGGAATTGAGCGAAATGGATTAAAATAAACAGAAAAAGAGATGTATTTTCTAGAGAAACATATACATTGCGATTGATATTTTATATCAAAATATTTTCAGTCACTCTTGGGGCCGTCATCAGTAACTAACTGCTATTGCTGACCATGATTAAAATCATGATTTTTTAGTTCTTACATTTCTCTTGTTGAATATGCTTTATAATGTATACTGGATGATTTCAATATTATGTTATTTATCCGTAATGTATAATAACATAAAATATATCTTGTCATTTAAGCATTCATTTACCGCATTATTTCGTAGTTCTGGAACTTAGGTTTGGGTATCCGTGATAAATCCTTATTTCTTTAAAATATTTCAATTAATTAAATATATAAAGAATGTAGTCCGATTTCTTTTTAAACTAAAAGAAAGTAGAAATAAAAATAAAAATGGTTATAAATCTGTTAGGTCAAGATTTATAAAGTTACCTCCAGAAGGAAATTTTATTGAAATTAACATATAAACTGAAGATGATGTGTAAAATAAATGAATGTAATTTTAACGAATTACTCTTGACAGCTGTTATGTAACATTGCTGTGAAATGAAGTAAGTTTATTCTACTACTAAATACAGAGTTGCACGTGAATTAATGTGAAATTATAGTTTTTCTTTGTAAATTATATGAAATAAATACGAGTTTTTATTACTGCAACTTTGATTTTATTAACTTGCCATACTAACAACTTATTCGCGCGTATGACTTTCTTTATTGTTTTTAAGTAAAGCACCACATGCCCTTCACACTGATCACGAGACAGCAAACTAGTATTAATTGTGATACACAATACAATCTTTTTTTGTTTGTAAACAAATTGTGATCGCTGAAAATTGAGTGTACCGATTGTTCATTTTGAATCGAGGTGTTATAAAAACAACCTATATGCTTAGTGAACTATGCTTAGAAAACTACCTTATTTTAATGAACAAGAAATAAAAATAAGTTTATATGTGTGCGGTGTAACTTTACGTTGATCTATCTTAACGATATTAAATTTATTTATGTTTAAACCATAAATATCTGTATTTTTGTTTTACTAAGAGTTGCATACGTATTTTTTTCAATAATACAAAGGTTCAATGAGGAAGATTTTCAGAAACTATCGTCGTAGTTATATATACGACGAATTCCAAGTCTGCAAAATAGTTACTTATAAACTTCTCTAGTACAACTTCTTAGTGTAAAGTTTTAGCTTTATTTTATAAAAAAAATTTAATATTGAATTATAATTTGGCACCCTTGTTAAGTATAGTGTAAAATGAAATGGAAAAGGTAAACTGAAATAATTACAAATTTTTATTTTGTTTTTGCAATGGAAAGGTTTATTTCCGTTTGATGGAACGACAAAACGTCACGTACATCAAAGACAATTTTTTTTTACTTCCCTGTACGAAGTAGTATTGTGAACGCGAAAAATTTCGGTTTTCAGATTTCAACGGAAATGTCCATTTTGACTATCCCTGAATCCATTTTGACTAGTTTCAATGTGACCTCTGTACGCACGTACGTACGTATTTATGTATGTATGTACGAATCTCTCATAACTCAAAAACGATTACCTTATTAGTATGGTAATAAGGTAATAAGGTAATGTTGAAACTTTTGATTTACAACTGTTGTAACAGTATTAAATCCTAGTCGTGCACCAGCCCTTTTGATTGCAATCGACTGAACTAAAAGTGACCAAAAAGCTCAAAATCCAAAAAAAATTAGATTTTGGACGTTTTTAACTGCAGTAATAAGCCCTCGTTGAGAGCTTTTCAACGATATATAATAAGTGGAACTTATTTTCATTGGTTGCAGAGTTATAACCAAATAAAATTTTAATCAAAGAATTATTTGGATCTATAAGGGTACATCGGTTCTTCTTTTTTAACTTTTTTTTTAATTTATTTTTTAATTTAAATGTACTGATTTATTAATAATTATTAACCCGTGACTGCACAAAAGGTTTTACAATAAATAATTATTCAATAATAAGAATAAAAAAAATATGAAAAAAATCAGAATTAATAAAATAAAATTTCATGTACTTTTAAAAATATGTATATGTAATTTAATAGGCATTATACATATGTAATAGATTTAGTGAAACATCTAATTATTTAATATTAATTGAAAATCATAATTTATAATCGTTTTGTTTTTGGATTTTCTAATTTAATTTCAGTTTAATTTTTTTTAATTATTCTGGAATTTCTGTTTAATTTTATCGACATTAAAGTTACCTACAAAGTGACTGAAAAATAAACCCTCACAAGAGGAACATATACACTGATGCATACATGCCCGATCTTTAATAAATTGCTAAAAATTCTTATCTTTTAGTTCATTACTTCTCTATTGTCGGACAATATTCTCCCTAAGTCGGAGTTGATCATCATTTCTTTTATTTGTATTTTGATGCCAATCATTTAATCACTCTTTGGTTTGATATAACTCTTCTGATCTTAATTTGTGTACACGTTATCTAGTTGGCAAATTTTCTCTCTGTTTATATTCATCATCCTGTCTTAATCTTTTTATTTTTTCCTTGATCTTAACGTTTTCTTTCACTTTAAATTTATCATCTTCTCTTAATGATTTATTCTTTCTTTCTTTTCAACATTCTTCTCCTGTTTATTTTTTATTGGTTTGCAACATTTTCTTCCTTTTTATTTTTTTATTTGGGTTTAACATTTTCTCTTCTTTATATTTAGCAGTTTCTCTCAATGTTTTTATTCTTTCTTTGGTTTTAACTTTTTTTTTCTCTTGAAATTCATCTTCTTGTGGTTTTTGGAGATATTATTCTTCATGTTACCTTTCTTTTTCCTGTATGATTGTTTTTTTTTTCATTTTTGATTATTCACCAAATAATCCAATAATAAAAACTGAATATTTAACACCGTAAGGCCGAAATTAACATATGTAACCAGAACACAATAGTTCACTAAACGATATAGTTTAATTTAATTTTTATTTATACGACACACCCGAAATCTGAAGCTTTTGTGTCAACTCACAAAGATACGCATAATACTGATCTAGTATTAGATAAGTACTATTCATTATAAATTCATTTAAATTATGTGTTATACGAGAAATAATAGAACTTTTACTCTATCCTAATATTTCATGTATGATTGTTAATTAATAATTGGATAAATATTTGATGTTAATAAAAACTTATATTTCAGCAATTGTGGTGTAACTGTCCACTTTATTAAAGAATTAGAGGATAGTATCTCACTTTCAAATAAAATAAGTTTAAATGAGGTGCAGTAAAAAATGTGTATATGTAATTTAATAGGCGTACAAGGAAGTCATGTAGTGTCCATATCAGATTTTTTTGAACATGTGATAAAAGTTTAAAATTATTTAATATTAATTACTCGCTCTATAATTAATGGTATTGATTTTATCCCGAAAGATTTTTGTTGCTAATTACGAGAAATGCTTTTCTATAGAATATCTGATCCTCATTAACACCATTCTTATTTCTATTAATAGCGGCATTTTATATTAATTAACACAAAAATTGATATTTTTATATCTTTTTCAATATAAATAAATTTATATCATAATTAATAAACATAAATTTAGGTCTCGTTTTAAATTTAAAATCTTTTTGAACGTATTTCAAGAACCTTAAGCTCCCTCATAAATACAAGCTATGTTTTCTGTTTTGTTTTTTTATTATTTTTTTTTTTTTTAATATGGTTATAAAAATTGTTTTTACTGAAAATATAAGTGGGGTTGCATACAAGCTAAACTTATTTTTTTTAACGAAAGAAGTTATTTGAGATGTAAAAACTAATGATTCGGACGTAAAAATGAATTAGTAATTCCTCGAGGAAATTTGAAACCTTAACATTGACGGCAATCGTCACTAGATGGGCAAGATATATTCATTACTAAACCAAATTCTTTCAAACATGATCATTTTGATAATCTATATTTAGAAGTTTAACTGTGTTATACGTTACTATGCATACATTTTAAATTAAGTACTGGGTTTAAAACTTCACATCCTATTTAAAATTAAAAGACATATACAATAGAAATATAATAAAAGAGATATTCTCGTAGTCTTATGTTTGAAGTCGCTTCAACTCAAACAATAATATTGCCAAGGCAAAAGGTGGATACGCTCATTATTAGTATATATATATATATATATATATATGCAATTATTTAATATTAAATTTTTTATAAATTCACTGGTTTTTCCTGTAACGGTTATGTGATCTAGTTAAATGATGAATTATTACGATAAGTTTTATTTGTACGTACATTAGTAAAAATAAAATATTCTATTTTAATTACCAGACCATCGGTTAACCGATAAATGTATCCTCGACAAGAAATTTGAAAATTTCTCTACACTCTAAGTCTTAATTAACTGTTCCTATTTAACAAACTGTATCTTGATGATATGTACTGCCTTCAGCAAATACATTTAAAACTGATGTATCTGATGGTTAAAGATAAGTTTTAACCACATAGGAAAATGTTTCTTAATGTCATAAACTTCATTAACTGTATACTTATGCTTAGACGTTAGTGACACCATACACACAAGTATACATATATATGTTTGCTTATATACACGTCGAATATATTACGAAATTATTTTCTCTCCAGATTTAAGGGAAGCTCTTAACTTTTCAAAATCAAAGAGTTTATAAGAGAACTCAAAACTAAGTTTCTAAATATTTAACCCTTTGATCTGAAGAACTTATTACTATAAATCATCTAAATTTCTGTCCATTCATTTGATGCAAAAAATAAACTAAAAGTAAGTTTCTTTTTCATTTTTATTCTTTCTTCAATAAAAAAAAGTAATCATCTGCGAAATGATTTATTTAACTTATTCATTCCTGATTTCTGAAATTATTAATCAACTAATATGAGATATTGGTTGATTAATTTGTTTGATGTATCAAAGACTCCATGTATCTAATGTATTTGATTTCATTCGATATTAAGCCCCTTGTTCAAAAAGGAAGTCAATAAACATTCAGCTACAAGATATTACTGAATTCCAAGTCCAAGATGAGTAATTAGTAATATAAAAATAACATGTAATGTTTAATGTTCAAGAAACTACTAAAGAAAAGTAGTCTTAAAATATGTAGTCAGATTCTCGTAAATGACGAGTTGAATCTGTCCAAGTGTAGGAGGAAAAGCGTACTCGTATATGTATATAATCTTAACACTACGTTTATTTAACTCTTACGTGTCAATCTAACACGTTTCAGTTAGAAGAAATAATATTTTTAAATGCTTTTGTCTTTTTTGCGGAAAATTAATTCAGGATTTGACGAATGGGGTTTACCATAAATTTATGGTGGGAATTGTCAGTGTAAATTTGGGTGTAAATGTGTGGAATCGAAATAAAGTGATGAACGTAGATTTAGAATTATTATATGAAATTAAAAGGCGACTGTAGATTGATATTTCTCATGTTCAAAACATCCAGTTTTAATTGTGCATACAACCCACTGAGAGTACCTCTCGCAGTACCACTGCGAGTACCTCTCGTATTAATGATTGTTAAATTAGTATTTATTTTTTAACGTAAACAGAACTTCTACAAGACTAATAAATAATAATGAACTTAAACAACTTTGTCAACAATTTTTGTTTGTATTATTTGTAGGGAGGAATTACATTTTTGGCGCAGCGCTGAGGGGTGATGCGGTTTTTGTATGCTTACCGTATCAATATATAGAATACTAGTGTCATTCCCCAGTTGAAATTAGACAAACTACACATTTTTTCGTGTTACCTTCTCAATGTCACTGATAATTTTATATTTTTTTAAGTTGTGGGTGATATTATGGAACAATGCTTCAACACCGGATTAGTATACTAAAAATATTGTGCCCCGCTTTTGCTTAGGAAAATATACTTTTGCATAGTACTCATAGGTTTTCCTTCAGTCTGTTAATAACGGAATTAGTCATATAGTAAACGTCAATAATTTCAGAGAAAGTAATGTGCAATCATAACTATTTCATTTTAAGTATTTCAAGGATAAAGAAAACCATTAAATTACACTGTATAAAGCTACAAAAATCAGCACTATTCAAAAAAATAAGATATCAAATAAAATAATGAATGTATTTTATTTTAATAACGTTTTATATTCATTCAACGATTACAATTTTCGGAAGAAATATTTAAATAAATAAGGTAATTTTAATAATAAAATAATCATACAGTTTCTATTTATAACAGAATGAATGAGTTGTTAAATAAAGGTTTAAGTTAATAATACTGTCTTCAACACACGCTAAGAACCATTTCGTGTATCTTCATTATGTAGGTAAAGGAATACCACGTTTCCTGAGAATCAGCTTATATAAATAATTTACTTCATATTCTCTCCTTTAAATATAGAAAATTTAATATAAATTAAAGAAGATACAAATTTTCAATTCTTATATTACTTACATAACATTTTAAATTTGTATATAAAAAGTTGCTCAATATTATCTTTCTGCTTCAAAAAATATACATTGAATCATAATATAATGAAGTAATCCAAAATAATTAAGATATTTATATATTTTCACAATAACGAGAAAAAAAATCAAATAATACGGAAAACATGACACGTATTTAATCGATGGTATGGCGTGTTTTTCTCTAAATTATAAGAGTAGATAAGTTAACTAAAAATTCGTCTTAAAATATTCGTAAAAATATCCCTGCGAAGCTTTTTATGTTATAAGTTTCACAATTTGTAATAAATATAATTTGTTTCAATATTCTTTTCAGTATGAAAAGAATATATTCAGTATGTATGGTAGAAAACTGAATATATTATCATTTACCAGTATTTCAGTTAGAATAGAAACATTTTTTATAAATCTGATTATACCAATGAATAACTAATAGTTTCATTAAATTTAAATGTTTTGCCCTACATTGGAATTAACATTTTTAACGTGCGATGAAGACGTTATTCATTTATTTTAAATTAAATTGTATCAAAAATCCAAGCGTTTTATCACAGTTTTAGTATATTTTTAAGCCTCCTAGTGGATGGCTGTTTAACATTTAATTAACTTTTTTTTTTAGGGAATTAAATATAATTTTTCGCATTATATATACACGATCCACATTTGCGACACGATCCACAAAGAATGATGAATCATCTTTTTCATAATTATTTCTTTTCATCAATATCGAAATGAGTAAGGCTCACCCATAAGAAGTCCGTGCCGAAAATATGGGACCGAATAAAACCGGTGGATTTTTGGATTGAATTAACACAGGTGGCCTATCTATTGGATACACTATTAATTTTTTTTTCTCCCCTACATCCCTGGGCCGGACATCCACTAAAGTATACGCGGCCCAGGGACGTGTCCTTGTGACTCTAAGAGGGCCTTCCCATTTTTTTTTTTTTTACAGAATTAATAGATAACTGGCTTAACAAAAGCCAATTGCAGATGTCTCCAACCAAGTCCAAATACATCCTACTCTCGGGCAAGAGAAGAGTCAGGAGCATAAATATTGAGATAAGAGGTGAAAACATACGAGAAGTCAACAACGCAAAATACCTAGGAGTGTACTTAGACAGAAGCCTAAAATTCGGCGACATATAAACATGGTCTGTCAAAAGGTTGCCCCAACAAACAAAGCCCTAAGAGCATTATTTAATAATCGCGGTGCACCAAAATTGGCAGTTAGGCGGCTCATTACATCAGCACTGATGTCAACTATACTATACGCAGCCCCAGTCTGGAAAAGTGCTATGAACGTAAAACGTAACAAAAGCAAAATGAGAAGCGTACACAGAGTAGCCTTAATCCGAGTAGTTCTAGGCTACAGAACTATATCTTACGACGCATTGTCTGTACTAGATGAGATTCCTCTTATAGAGCTTCAAATAAAAGGCAATGAGGGCGGAAGGCATGACAAAATCTGAGGTGGAAAACATGATTATTAACAGTTGGCAAACCGTTTGGTCCGCTTCTCAAGCGGGACAGTGGACACGAAGGCTAATCCCTGATCTGAAGGAGTGGACAAACAAAGTAAAAGGTGGATTAAATTTCCATACAACCCAACTCTTACCAGGACACGGGTCGTTTGTCAAGTATCTCTTTAGAATAGGAAAAAGGCAGACATCACAATGTTCAGATTGCCACGAGGAGGACGACGCGGAACACACTGTTTTCAACTGTCGAAAATGGGAGGGTTTCAGATATGAAATCAGGAGTAATAATCTCATACCGGATAACCTTGTCAAATGGTTATTACAAGAGAGCAGGAACTGGGATTGGTTCTCTAATTTTGCGAGTTCGATCCTCAGAATCAAGGAGGAAGAAGAGAGGTATCGTGGGGGCAGGCGTGATGATAGGGCAGGGAGGTCAGTCCCATCCTGGAGGGCCGGCATGCTTAAGAATGTCGGTACCAGAGAAGGGGTGGGAACTCTAAAAGAGAAGGGGTTAGACTCCAAGGGAGTCTAACAGGGGTCAAGTAAAGACCGAGTCCCGGCCGGTGGCGCCGGTTCCTGGGGGCGCTTCGGCGCTTTCTGGGGCTGGTGCTATCGGTTTGAGGCAGGCATGAAAAGACCGAGACCCGGTCCTCCGCGGGCGGGGTGAGACGGCATAGCCGGGTCTTCCTTGTGCGCGGAGGATTAGAGGCAGGCAATATGAAAAGATCCGGAACCGGGGGGGTTGACCTACCGTGCCGGACGTACTGCCGGTGGGTGGGAAGGCCCTCTTAGAGTCACAAGTACACGTCCCTGGGCCGCGTATACTTTAGTGGATGTCCGGCCCAGGAATGTAGGGGGGAAAAAAAGGTGTCCATTGGATAATCCCTTCTATAACATTATAGCAACGAAATACGACTATACGGATCCAGGAAGATAAAAATAAAAGATGAAGACAGATTTTCGGAGATCACATGGATTAATAGATTTATAAATTAATAAATAATGAAACGAATTGAAGAAATAAGTTTCTGGCATGATCTTCTGAAAAGCATAAAAGGAGATCAAAGTTCATAAATAAAAGAATACAGGATTTATAAATTTCATGTAAAAAGAAGTGTGGATAATAAATATAAATTCAGTAAAAAAATTGATAATATCAATGATAAATTAATAATAATCAATTTAGAAATCAGGATGTAATAAATTAATGGAATGTTAAAAGAATCCAATAAAACAGCACTACTGAATGAAATAAATGCAATCAGTGATAATAATTGAAGATAGAAATATAAATAATTTTACTTTGTTGAATATTGTATTTTTTCATAAATGTTAATCCTCTTATTTTATTTCTAACTCATTAAAGCATATTATTTATTACATAGCAAACCTTTTTACTAAATGAACAAGCTAATGAAATGATGTTATATATACTTTTCCAGTATCCCTGTGATTATAAAAACTAAAGAACACCAATAACGTTTTTAGTGGCATTTCTAAATTAATTTCTTTGATTTTATATATTCTAGATAGAAATTTATTGTACAAAATTTTAAGACCACTTGTTTTTTTTTTTTTTTTTTGTTAAGAAAGAGCGGGTACAACAACTGAAGTCATTATCCGGATGGAAATTGATAGCATATGAAAGGATGCTATCCATGCCTGTCCGGCATTCGAACCCGGAATCTCGGCACGAAATGCCGAGACGCTACCTGCTCAACCAGCAGGGGGGCTGTAGAAAATTTATTTTATAAAAAAGGGATTGATCTATCTATTATTTTCTTTAAACTATAACTCACATTAAAAAAAAAAATTTCACTGTCATATACTTTTAACATTTAAATTTAGTAAAAATAAAAGTAACACTGTGAACTAAATCACTAGGTTCTATTTAGATCAGTTTATAGTGTCTTAACCTGCAGTGTACAGGTTTAGGCGAACAGAGAAATAAATATATAAATAATTATTTAAGGATGCCACTTGAATTACTACAGGCAACTCAGATACTTTTCACCGTCTGCGTTTTTATTTTTTTGAGTAGTAAAGACAGTTACACCAACGTAATTACTATTACGTATTCCTGTTGTAAATCACATTACAACGAAATATACAGAAGGATATTTCGTTATGTTTATTCTATTTTATAAACATAAGCTACCAAATTTAATCATTATCATGAAACTGAAAAAATCAGGAAGTTTGTTCAATATTAAAGATCACTAATTTTCAAATCTAAATATTAAAAGATATGTTTATCTGCTTTTATATATTTCTCACTCTTTTTTACCCCGCCCCTCTAAAGGTGGGCCCGCACTTAAGTATTAACAAAACTCCAAGAGGTTCCATTGCCTCAAACCGCCTGGGCAGTAATCCTTGGCCCGGCTATGCAGTTCCCAAGTCCCCATCCAGGCAACCGGGACTCGGTCTTTATTTTTGACATGCCTCAAGTAAGGCGACCCCTGAGGGGTTCCCTCACCGGGACTCTGGTTTTCACGGTGCCACACCTCAAATGAGGAACCCCCGAAGGGATCGCCCACCGGGACTACGGTCTTAACTTTTCCCCCAGCGGCTCCGGAAGAAGTCCCTGCCCGATCATCGAGAGTGAGACGCCGGAGCATCCCACCCTTCCTGAACAGGGCTAACGTAACAACCAGACGTAGAAGAAGCTCACGCCGCACAGCTCAAATCCGTTTTGCAAGTGAACGACCTCATAACTTTGACGAGGTCTTACAGCCACGACCCCCGGGTAGACAGTCAGAACCTGTCATAAACCTTCGCATTTATATATATATATATATATATAAAATTAATAGATTATACTGTAATTCAATAATGATTTATGGTGAGGGAAAAAATTTTTTTGTACATTTTCTAGAAGTGTAAAAGTGATGTGAAGGACTGAAGAATTCTAATTAAACATGTTTGGAATCTTGACTATCTTTTAGAAAAGACCAAATACTGTTTTCTAACAGAAATGAGTACTCTGTTGAATAAACGGGTGGACGTTAAAAATTAATTTAAAATTGAATTTTTATTGTTTTTCTCAATATATTTATTGCCTTCCCAAAATAACTGAATTTTGAACTCTAGGGAAAGAAGAAAAATAATTATACTTCTGGTGTTTTAATATATTTTACCGTATTAAATATATGTAAACACATACAAAGTTTTGTTTATTTACACATTTTTGCCGCTAACCAATAACGATAATTTTAGTTTTAACAGTAACTTATCACCATTTTTATTGCAGTATGCGGTTTGTACATTTTAAAAATCTTTAGGTATATTTTTATGCTTTATATATCTGCAATTTTTCTTACATTATTTTTTATTATAATATACAAGCTATTGGTTATAATATAATATTTTCATAAGGGTTTTATATAGATACTACATAGAATTTTATGACATTTATTCATTAAGTTTTGCTACCAATATTTGTAAAACCATACTCGTGATATGATTACATCCCTTTTTTGAAACAGTTGAACCAAGACGTTTCAAATATAGTATCATTTCCGTTTTTATATAGGCTTTTGTATATATCCCTGGTTTTATTGATTTCACTTTTCCCAAGGAATAAAAAGAAATATGTTACTGTCAAATGTGCTACAAATATATCATTTTTTGTGACTTATTATTTTGTTGTAATTTTACATTATATATGTTTGTATAATGTACTTAGAATTCAATAATTATATTATTTAACTTTTTTTAATATTTTATTACATACAATAATTTTTCTTCAGTCCTTGAATAACTATCATAATTTCTTTGTTATTCCCTATTAAAATAATTCTTAAAACCTGTAAGCAAAATCAAAACTTGGATTTAAAAAAATTTTATTTCTATAATTTTTTTCTCTTAAATTTTTGTCTTTACTTAGACTGTTTTAAAATAATACTGATTTTACATAATATATTACTTAAGTAATATTTAAGTATTAATGTTTTAATGTAAACATCCTAGGAAAATATTTACATAAAGAATGTTTACACAAAGTTTACACTGTTAACATAAAGTTTCAAACCTAATTCTGAAGCTCGCATTCTAAGACGTTGTTAATTTTTTAGACAAAAGGTCATTAAAACTCAAATATCATCCCTTAGAAGGACCCCATTATGATATTATTATTACAGGTCCCAAACTACGTTGCGGCAATCTAATTTTAGTTAATTCATGTATGAACAATGAAAGTTTATTATGACCTACGTCAGTCAAAATTATTAAGCAAAAAGTATTTTTTGTAACTTTTTTCACTTTTTACTATTTTTACTTTTTTTAATCTTTTTAATTGACTAATATGCAATCTTAAAAATAATTAAATATATAAATATAATAGTATTAAAAGCTACATTTTTACAAAATTTATATTACAATAACTTATAGCTGAATTTTGATTTTCAATATTAAAATATACTTAATATGCAATTTAACTTAGTATATTACGCAAATTTATTTTCATTCGGTAAAATTTTTATTCATGATGTATCTGTTTTTAAAAGCAGCAGTTGAGTGTTACGGTTTATTCAACTAAATTCTTTTTGTTTAATGTCAGAGAGACTAAACATTATAATATGTGTATTCTAAAATATTACTTTTTTTCACTACTCATTTGTTTTTATTTATTTTTTGTTTTTTACTTTTCAATGATGATGTACTCGAAGTAGACAAATTATTAAAAATTTTAAATATTCTTAGGCTGACATTTAAATATTAGTGTTATTTTGCAATATTGATTTTATCTTTAATTCAGGTGGGTGACCTGTTCACTCCAATACGATGAATTTATTCTTTTTTGTTTGGATAATCTATTGCTTTCTAACGTGATATTAAATTTTTTAATAAAAACCTTACAATATTATTCATAAAAAATAATAATATTGTTAATAAATAGAAAGTTCCATTCTGTAACAGTAAATTTATAAAACATTTTAAAAAATCTGATGTGGACCCCACATGACTTCCTCGTACGCCTATTGTTTTTTTAAATGAAAAGTACATAAAATTTTATTTCATTAATAGCTTCTAATATTTTTATTACTTTTTTTATTGTTATTATTGAATTATTACTTATCGTAAAAGTCTTTTTTACAATCAGAGGTTAATAATTATTAATAAATAAATACATTTAAATTAAAAAAGAGGAGATGAAGTCTGATTCAAACCGATGTGCCTTCCCCTTGTAAGATCCAAATATTCCATTAAATAAAATTTTATTTGGCTATAACTCTGAAACTAGTGAAAATAAGTATCACTTATCATAAATCGTTAAAAAGATCTCAATGAGGGTTTATTACTGCAGTTATGAAATAGTTCAAAATCCAAATCTTTTAGATTTTGGGCTTTTTTGGCACTTTTAGTACAATCGATTGCAATGAAAAGGACAGGTGCACAACTAGATGTTAAGTCCTAAATCCAAAATTTCAACATCCTACGGCTAATCGTTTTTCAGTTATGCGAGATACATACGTACGTACACGCCGAAACTAGTCAAAATGGATTCAGGGAGAGTCAAAATGGATATTTCCTTTGAAATCTGAAAACTGAATTTTTTCGTGTTCACAACTTCCTTTAGTTCGTACAAGGAAGAATAAATTAATAAAAATTGAATTTAAAATTATCGATTTTTAAAAACGGGACTAAAAAACTCACTCTTTCAGGAAACCAAACTTATCAAGGAGGATAGCATTATATAACTAATTCTTAATTACATTATTATTACTATATTATTATTAATATCATAATTCTTGAATAACATTCACAAGGGAAGGGGAAAAGATAGCATTAACTAATTACTTTTTATTTAACTCTAAAAATATGTTTATGAGCCGCTGTTAATCATTTAAAATGTAAGTAGAAGTTAAAATTTCGGCAACCGGCAATTATCAATAAATAATTTGAGTTAAAAATTAATTATACACATCGTATTTCACTTATGATGTTAACTTCTTTGCCCAACGTTAAAATACAAAAATAGATTTTTTTTTAATTAATAAAATTGTTTACGGATTTTTTTTATTACAGTGAAATAAATTTATTTTTTATACCTCGTCATTATTTTCTTTTTTTTTATCATATCATTGACACTAGACTAAATTACCTTTTCACCTATTAATTTTTTAAAAAATACATCCGTTAACTTATTTTTTTGTAAAATAATTAATAGTAATCCAGGGTTTAATTAGTCACCAGAAAAAGTTTACCGACATTATAATTGCTGAATTTAAATAAAACTCCCTGTTAAACATTATTACAAATACAATCAATAAAAATATTTAATTAAAAATATTTCAGACAAACTAGTAGATGATTACAAGAGATAATTAAAATAAAATGAAAAATAAAAGGCCATATTCATCAGTAAATCATTTAAACTGAAACATTAGTATATTACAACGTGTAACAGCCACTATTATCATAGTGTAATTAATAACGCAGGGGGCCCTACATTATTCCTTATTAAGTCGGGTGGAGCCACATCTCTCCTCTTCAAAGTACGCCACACGGTGTATTTTGCCATCTATGTATCCTTTATAACCTGCGGCTCGTTTGATACCCTTCCATGATTACGTTCTGTAAGGGTGAGTTGCTTTAGGCATGTAAAAGAATAAACCACTCCAATCCGAAAACTGATATCTAATACACTTTGTACGTCTGCCTCTGTAAAATATCACTTTCATTCAGAGAGAAAAATATATGATACTATATAATATAAACTGAAATTTGTTTTAACAGAAGTAGTTAAAACGAAAAACCGTCGATTGTAATATCAGTAATCTCACAGAATATCAAGTTAATTAACTGATATCAAACGATTTCACAGAATTAAAATTTATAAGGTTTTGCTACAATAACTAGAAAAATTGTAATTTCTTATTTTAAAAATAGGAGTTTTACAAAATAAGAAGAGTTATTTTGTACAATATTTGTTATTATACTTATTAGTAAATCTTGTTATTTTTAAAATAACTGTTATCATTTTTGTAAAGTATTATACAAAAATAATAAGAGTTATTTTGTAAAATTCTTATTAATTAAATAACTCTTGTTATTTTGTAACCAGTTACAGATGGTAACCTCACCTTCGATAATATTCATCAATCGGTAATATTCTCAGGGATCCAGATTGAAATACGTATATTTAAAACGACTAAAGCGACTAGTTGAAATACAATTCTCATCGAATTACTGGTGTACGTTTGCATTGGGAGGTTTAAACAATAACAATCTATCGCAAAATTGATTAACATGGTCCTGAACAAGAACTATTTTTAAACAGTTAACTTGATTTTCAAACACATATTTGAGATAATTATTTATTTATTTTTTAATAAAAAATAATTTTAAATAAAAATTTCATAATTCAGTGAAGAATTTTGAGAGAAAACGTATTTTAAAAGTAAAAAAGTGAAACATTTAATAAACAAGATAACTTTTGTTTTTTAAATATTTTTTATCAAAAAATAAAATATGGAAAATAAATTTTTTTGCAATGTTTTTTTTACAAACATTAGATAAAAAATACAAATAAGGAAAAATATATGTATTAAAATTAATTACATATCACAAAATTTTCATGAAGTTTTATATACAGTATATAAATAAATATATATATATATATATGTGTGTGTATATTTCCTAATGTACAAATTGCAATCTGTCAATTAGTAAACAATAAGCTAAAGCTAAATATGAGATGAGAATAGTATGTATAACCTATAAATGAAGTGTACTCTTTTACAGATTAACGTCGAGATTCCTGAGATGTTAGCACCAACCAGCAAAGTATAACGATATTCACTCTAGTATTGAAGTCAGTATAGAAGTAACCAATTTTTACTAGGATTTGAACTTGGGAACCTTCGATTTCGAAAATCAGCTGTTAAGTGATTTGCGACGACGCGACGAGTTTACCAATAGAGAAGCCCGATTGGCTATAAACGTAATATGTCATTAAGAATGTTTTTATCGCTTAGAATTGAAAGATAACAATTAACTAATCATAGATATGCGCAACCCTGGGTTTAGGATGCTGTTTTACATCTATATCTTACAGCAATTTTATACTGAAATCCGGATAACCAAACAAACATGAATTAAAATTCATTTAATTCCTTTTAAAGTATTTAAAATTTATATATTAATTTTTTTTTAATACATTAATACAATAAAATACAATTTGTATACATTAATGATGTATTTTTAATACATTAAGTACGTAACAATTTAGAATTTAGCAAAATCGTTAGCATAAAAATAAATTATACACAAATAGAAAATTAGTTTTACAATCATTAGCAAAATAATCAGAAGAAAAGTTTGAAGATTACATTTATAAATTCATATTTCAGGAAATTTTAAAAATTGATGATCATGAACCATTTCATCAAAAGCTACTTTATGAAATATCATATAATTTATGATGATGATATCTGACATATTATTTTCGTTTGTTTACAGTTGGTAGATTTGCATAAAAATGCGTTTGAATATTATCGGGAGGAATGCAAGCAGTTACGGTAAATGTCTAATATTACGAATGTATTTGACGGTATTTATATTGTATTATGCCCGTATTACTTAAAGTTCAAATAGTTTAATAAATTTTTGTTGCCAAATTGTGAAGGTTACCGCTGTTCTTTAAAAAAAACTGCACATCATAGAGGTACTGCATTGATCTGAAAATAGTAGATTTTTTATTTTCTTTGCGTTGTTATACCGATTAGAAAATCCTTACTCATCGCCCTTATTGGATCGAATCTTGTTCTTGCCAATTAATTTCAATAATGCGTTCTATTACCGGCTGAGGGTCTATTTTTAACCAGAGTAAAAAGTTTATTATAAGAAAAAAAATTGTTCCAGAGAATAAGATGGATTTCTTTCCCGTTCGTAGATATATTTTAGCTGGGGATAGTTGTAATCCGGTCGGAGATGATTTCTACGTCAACCATATCGGGTATAAAAACGTATAGATTGAATGAAAAAAAAATGCACGAAAGATTAATGATATTATTAAAATATTTTTAATATTTCGTATAAATAATAAAATAGACACTAGTAATTCTAAATTTTTTTCTCAAGATTTTAAAATTATTTAATTTTTTTGATTTTTATAAAGTAAATTTTTCATGAAAAATGGCTTTAAATTATTATTCTAATTTTATGAAACATTTTGTTCTAGTAGCGTTTATTTAAAATTTTAATTCGAGTCTCTCTCACTCGATCTCTCTCTCTCACTTTGTTTTCTTTTTTCGGAAAGTTTATCAGTTCTTTCGTTGGTGTTACTATGTTTTATTTCTCCTCATTGCTTCTTATATTCTTCCAATTTTCCCCTAATCATCCTTTTCTAGATTCTACTTTTCTCCTTTTATTAATGGTCCATATTTCTTAATCGCAGATACTGTAATAGTATAAATAAAATTTCCCCAAAAACAATTTTCTGAATTCGCTGCTATTTAATTTATATTGCAACTGCTGAAGTAATATTTTTTGCAAATAACATTTTTTTATAATACTATAAGATCCAGAACATAATAATTTATTGTTTACTTTAAAAAAAGATAAAAAAAATGTTTAATATTATTCTAGCAAACACCTTTCTTGAATAAAAAACAAAAAAAAATGTAATTAAAAGTAATGAAAAATCTTTAAAAATAAATTTTTCTAGATACGTTAGTCGTATCTCATGGGAGGGTTAAATAAACAATAAACTTAGATTATTAATTAAATTTTTATGTGTAAATGAAGCTTATTTTAAAACGGTTCCCATTCCAAAACCTTTAAAAATCAAATCATACTTTAAACTTAAAGAGTTATTGAAATTAAATAATTCGTCTATTTAGCCTTAGTTCAGTATACTAGGATACATGATTATCGTAAATGCTCAAATTATAGGGCTAGTTAGATTTTCAACATTTAATTTTTAATTAATAACCCTTATTAATTACTGAAAGATATTACTTAAAACATCTACTATAAATTATTCCATATATTTTTATTACCTTTGATTTTAAATGAATTCGTCCAAACGTTTACATTATCGTTGGTTTTGAGGCGAAACGACTCCAAAACTTTCACTCTGCCTGTACGAAAATAAAAACTAAAGTTATTACATTAAGTAAGTTCTTTGAGTTTATTACTTATGCTAAATTAAAAAGTAAATTTTACCAAAACACATCAAATAAATTTAAGCTTATATTATTACAAAATATTATTTTATACTTCATTTGCGTCTAATTTTCAAAATACAGTTTATCTAATAACCTACTCTTTTATGAATTATAATTTAAGTTATATGGAAGATAGTATTTATATTATTAAATAAATTACAACTAGAAAATTCATCTGAGAATTCGTACGTTCAAAATGAAGCAAACACACAGATTAACTCTAAATTAGTAAATAAAAAAAATTATTGTACAGCTTATCAAATTTAAATTTCTATGATTACTACATTATTGGTTGCAAAAATATTTTTTCCAATAGATTAACAAGAATAGCTATTGCATTTTTGCAGTACTAATAATCAGTGATGGTCTGGCAGAACAACAGGATACTGCCACACATCACACACTGGTCCTGAGGACAAGCAAGTAAGGAAGACAAGACAACTAAGAAAACCATTAATTTATAAAGAATCTAAGTTCTTTAAAACTGGGAAGGAAAGCTTTTTTTTTTTGTCTTCAGTCATTTGACTGGTTTGATGCAGCTCTCCAAGATTCCCTCTCTAGTGCTAGTCGTTTCATTTCAGTATACCCTCTACATCCTACATCCCTAACAATTTGTTTTACATATTCCAAACGTGGCCTGCCTACACAATTTTTTCCTTCTACCTGTCCTTCCAATATTAAAGCGACTATTCCAGGATGCCTTAGTATGTGGCCTATAAGTCTGTCTCTTCTTTAAACTATATTTTTCCAAATGCTTCTTTCTTCATCTATTTGCCGCAATACCTCTTCGTTTGTCACTTTATCCACCCATCTGATTTTTAACATTCTCCTATAGCACCACATTTCAAAAGCGTCTAATCTTTTCTTCTCAGATACTCCGATTGTCCAAGTTTCACTTCCATATAAAGCGACACTCCAAACATACACTTTCAGAAATCTTTTCCTGACATTTAAATTAATTTTTGATGTAAACAAATTATATTTCTTACTGAAGGCTCGTTTAGCTTGTGCTATTCGGCATTTTATATCGCTCCTGCTTCGTCCATCTTTAGTAATTCTACTTCCCAAATAACAAAATTCTTCTACCTCCATAATCTTTTCTCCTCCTATTTTCACATTCAGTGGTTCATCTTTGTTATTTCTACTACACTTCATTACTTTCGTTTTATTCTTGTTTATTTTCATGTGATAGTTCTTGCGTAGGACTTCATCTATGCCGTTCATTGTTTCTTCTAAATCCTTTTTACTCTCGGCTAAAATTACTAGATCATCAGCAAATCGTAGCATCTTTATCTTTTTACCTTGTACTGTTACTCCGGATCTAAATTGTTCTTTAACATTATTAACTGCTAGTTCCATGTAAAGATTAAAAAGTAACGGAGATAGGGAACATCCTTGTCGGACTCCCTTTCTTATTACGGCTTCTTTCTTATGTTCTTCAATTGTTACTGTTGCTGTTTGGTTCCTGAGGAAAGCTATTCGTTACATTTATTTTAACTCTTCAAATAGCTTAATAGTAATGTGTTGTTTCCTGGTAAAAATTAATTAATATTCAGAGGAAAGCGAAGAAGTCTATATTTTTGATGAGGAATTCTCATTTAGTACATTAATGTGGGTGAACATTCTGCTTCATCATCAATTCTTTTCCGCTTATTCTTATTACTTTCTCTTTGGTATGGGCTCTAGATGGAGAGCTCCTAAATCTATTAAAAAAATTTGGATAATAAATAACTGCGTCTATGACATTTCTGTGGTTTGTTGAAAGCGGCCCCGCCTATCCGAGGAGACTATCCTATTCGTGACAACAAAAAGCCAGATCAGTAGCCGAGGTGTTTATTGGGTAAAATCAAAATTCTTTCTAACGTATATATACGTTATTCCGTATATATACGGAATTAATGGATGGGCTAATTATAAAATTTAATAATGTAGTTAAACAGTCATGTTTACGAATGTAAACATGCAGATATTTGGTCAGTAAATTAACCAGTCATTTAACGTTAAAATCAACAAAATAATAAATAAGTTATCCAGTTTAAACATACTGCAGTCTATTTAATTTTATCACCCTTCTCAAAATTAATACCACTCTCCACTTAGGATAAATTTTGTCACAATTCTTAACATAAATCTCGCTACCTCAAAAAAGAGGTTAAAAACCCTCAGTTATCGCTAAATCTGATCATGATGGAGTGTCGGAAAGAGGTTTTTATCTCTACATCTGTTTTTGTTTAGAAACATTCCTGACTTTCTATAACGTGTAATGCTTAGCCAATATAGCAGTACATGAATATCTCCACATATATCACAATACCTAAAACTTTATACTCCTTGTAAGATTGGCAGGAGAAATAGTGAATTAAACGAAGTGAATAGCAGGCTGTACATTAATCGTGGATACCGATGTTCTTTGGTAGTTGGGCGTCAATTAACTACACTTCTCAGAAATGATCCAACTGAGACTGTACAAGACTTCAATTCATTTACTTGAATAATATGAATTCAATCATTTGACTGGTTTACATACATACATATCATCGTCATTCATCCTCTGAAGCAATAACTGAACGTTAATTCCCGGAGGCTAAACAGGAAAAATAAAGACTTTACATTAAAAGAAAACAAGCCTTCAGTATTACTTATAAGCAACGTTTTACAACCTAACTGTGAAATATTTCGGATTCACTAGGACTGATGGCTTGCTAAAAGAATATTTAAAAAATGGAAACTCTTAAGCAAAGAATCTCAAAAAGGAAATTCAACAAAATATCAAAGCTGATAATATATTTATAAAGTGCAAAAATAATACTTAAATTCGTCTGGACCCTACGCACATAATTTTTCGGTAATTCACACTGGCAGTAACACTGATAGTTTATGATTTCAACCTGGTAAATATGTAATATCGAAATAAATAAAAATATGAACGCCCTCAAAATATGAAGACATTAGACCTCAGTACGGTATGTGAAAAAAACCGTCGAAGGAAATAAATTTCCTTATCTATAGTGAAACACAAGAAGACCAATTAGATTCCCTGTTTATATTCTCTATTAAAGCAGCACCCATAAAATCTTTTGACCTATAAGAAAGTATAGGTACATTGTAAATTACAAATATGTTACAGTTAAAAAAAATCGTTTAGTTTTATTTTATCAGTGCCTAATTTAAACAAACAATTAATATTTAATAAAACTATCGCCCCGTTCCTATTTTTAATTTAGTCTCTAGATTGTTATATTTTGACTTATTTATGATTGAAGTAACTACTTCAGTCATATACTACGTAACTTACAACATATACTTACACTTACAACATATGTTGTAGTTGAATGTAATTTTTTATAAAATCAGAAATCTTCTAAGTAAGGCATGTAGAAAGTATGTTAATTTACCTTGCTTGGAAAATGTTACTACTTAAGTTATATAATCTAAATTTATAAGAAAGATAATTTGCTTATAAAAAGCCAACCACTAAAACGGCAATAAAACTAATGTTTTAGAGATAATAAAATAAATTTACAGATTTCTATCTTGGGATTAGGATATTGATGTTTTCTCCGTTCAAGCATCAAAATAGGCAGTAATTATTTTAATTAAATCCTATGTTTAATATTAATGTCTACGTAAGCTACTTTAGTAAAAAAATCAAAAATATTTTAACAAATAAATCGTTGATTATTCACTAGAGTAGATTATTTAAACTTTTCAAAATAAGTATGTAGACCATTCTTCCGACCTACGTGGTGAATGGTAGCGTATCCGACTTTAAAGGTCCGACCGAAAGGTTCGAATCCACGTTAGAATTAATAATATATCAAAACAGATTAAATAATACATGCAGTTTAAATATTAAAATCACAAAGTTTATACGCTGAATAGGGTTTAAAATATACGACGGTAAATTATTCCACACAAAATCATTATGAGCGGAGATTGATACTATTAAGTTATATAACTTATATCTATGTATATGTATATATATATATATACACACACACACACACACACACACACACGTATAATTTCATACGATTTAAACAGATGATATGCTAAAAACAGTTTAAAATGTGAAAAATAAACTTAAACTAAACAAAACTTATAGCAGACTACTTATTTAGTTCATTTAACAAGGAGTGAACTTTTAAAAATACCCAAAAACCCGAAAAATAATATTTCATCAAAAAAAAAATGCATTTAAATAAAAACAATAGAAATATGGAAAATTGAAATTGATTACACATGAGGAAATTTTTAGGAAGTTTTATATAGAATATTTCATAAACAATGTTGTTAATGCTTAGAATGGAAAGATGACAATTAACCTACAAATGCAAAAGCTTGAGTTTAAGATTTTATAGATTTTTTTTTAAATTCATAAAATCCGTAACTCAAGGCCTAGTAAACAAATATTATTATTAAAATATTGAAAGGTGAACTATTAGGTAATAGTGTAACTGTTACATGTTTTTTTAAATAACAAAAACCTAAAATTGTATTCAATACTCACAGTAAAGGTTGCTGTTACAAAGATGATTTCTTTTGTAAAAAAATTGAATTATCGATTTGAATAATATATTGTCGGTTCACATAAACCGACAGAGCTTACAGGAAAAATAAATGATTGAACCTAAATGTAAAAAAAAAATTAAACAATATTACTCATCCTTAAGTTTCAAAAAGTAACTTTTATTTTCTAAATCTGGCATTCAGAATGGTAAAAACTTCAATGAGAAAGATAAAATCAATATTTTCACAAAATTTCAGGTACTTTGTCACATTATTGTTCACTGTTTTATTTGGAAAAGTGAAATTACATTTTAGAGAAAAGTTTGAGTTGTTTAGGAAAAGAATAAAAGATTTATTTGAAGGAATTTTGCATTTCTAATCCTAATTTGTGTGTGAAAAATTTTAGAATTTAATTTTGTTCTGTACATATTTTGAATAACAGACGTAATAAAAACAAATAGTCCAATTTAAAGTTCCTAGAACAACAAGAAATACCTTTTATATTTGCAGATAAAATAAGCAAGAAAAGAAATGACAGTTATAAATGGTAAAGAGTAAGGAATGATAATTCCCAGTACTTTAACTTTCAAATATATAACAGTTATATAAAATTAGGACAATGAAATAATTCAACCATAGAACGCTAATATAATTCAAAACCATTTGATGTGTCATCGAGATCAGAGTTTTACTTAATCATTTTATTTAATTAATCAGCATTTTTGTTACAAACATTGATCGATTGGACAGGAAAAATTAGAGTGGTTAACAAGGTGCATGACTTATGTTTACATGATCGTATTGGTTCGTTCGCTTTTTTTCCTAGCTGTCGTGATTGTTTTAATTAAAAACATATTCGGTACTGAAATTCATTGCATGTCTCAAGTTCATATGCTACGTAGAATTTCTGTTATAAACTTATTCACTTCTTTCTGCCTTCTAATTTACTGTAGTTTATTGTTACCGTACTTTAGCATTTTTAAAATATTTAATTAAGCTTAATTGACTATTAAGTCTACTTGAGTAATAAATACCTGAAGTATTAGTTTCTAGTTTAAAATTTTAACATTATTCATCTGAAAACTAATTTTATTGTTCTGATGTTAAATAGTGAGGTAAAATAACATTGTGTTTATAACATGAAGTTCATCGAAGTTGTAACCTATTAGTTCAGTGTTATCAGTATTTGGTTAGCATTTAAACTTATAGTATTATGCACAGAGTTCTCTTTATGTAGATTTCAGTTCATCTCACTAACTTTCCTTGAATCAAATTAAGCTGCAACACGGCATTAGTACATACCTCTCCGAATAGATTCACTTTCTATTCTAAATTATTTTGTATTAGTAACTATTCTTCTCGTTATTAGTGTTCCATCTTTGAAAAAAAACAAAGATATTTTGATGATGTAGAAAATATATTAATTTAAGGTAAGTAACTGAAATTTATACTATGATATAAATTAATGGATCGACATTCATTGCTCTTTTGAACTTTTTGATGACAAACAGAAAAATACCATGCAATTAAGAGCTGTAATTAATCATTTCAAATAAATATCGTATTTTACTTTAACAAAAAAATAATAAAACAAATAAGAAATTTGATTTTATCTAACATCTAATTTTAAATTTATATATTGCTCTAAACTTAACCGTTATTTAATCCTAAAATAAAATTAAAAAAGTAATAAAAGGATTCAATTTTTTACGAATAATAAGGAATTCGTAATAATAGAATAAGTAATTCTACTTTCTTCCAAGAAAAACCTATATATTTTCAAAAATAATTTCTTAAAATTATCTTAATCTAAAGTTATTACTGATGTGAAACAAAAATTTCTGCAATGCATTAGTTTTTATTATATTAAATTAATGTTTCTTATAATTAAATATTGTTATATTTGTAAATACTAAATTATTTTTATTATAATAATATACAAAAGTTATTGGGAAAAATAATAAAACGTTACTTTAAAGAAAACAGTCCTTGCTAAAATAATAATGTAATTTAAAATAATATTTTTTCAGTAGTTACTGATGACTATCTATGTAACTGAAATTTAAATATGATAACTAATAAATAAATTGATTTTTACAAACTCTTACCTTTCAAAAAGCATCTGTTACTTAATACAAATTATTTTTAACGCTAATCTATAAATTATTATTCGTATTTTAACTGATTAGTAATATTTCAACTACTTCATAAAAGGAGTAGTAGTAAATAAATTCTATAACGTGAATCAGTGATTCATATGAGATGGAATGATCCGCGTTATGGATTAATGAATTTTTTTGATAGAGTTCATTTAAACTGGTACATATTTACACTATACACATCTAAAAGTCAAATTAATGTGCTGTATAACGATGTTATATGCTCAAAATAATAACCTCCTGATATAAAATATAATTTTAATTTTGGAAAATATCCCTTTTATATCCGAAAAATAATTATTTTTCCTCAGTTTTTTTTTTTTATTAAAAATTGTAAACTTTAAATCTGAACCATTTTGAGGAAATTTTAAATTCAAATTAACGTGTTACTCTTTTTAAATGTCCTTACGTTGTTTTCATATAAATGATTTTAAAAAGTCCAAATTATTTTATTTTATTTTAGTTTGGGTGTGAGATTTTTGATGAAAGTAAACTTAGCTAGTACTCAAAATGAAATATATATTTTGAAATTAATAAAAGCAGAATCTCTTGGTAAAATAACAAAAAATTTCTTTTTAATTTATATATTAATATTATCTATATTTTGAGAATAAAGTGAGTGAAAGTATCTCGTAAAAACCGAGTATAAATCATACATTATTTTTAATTTGATGGAAATTTACACGTTTGAGGTAATCTTCTAAACTTGTCGTTCTATATTAGTTGTTTAATCTTAAATATTTGCTAAATCTTACAGCTTTATTTACCCCTTCATGTATTTTTAATACACTATTCGAATTTTAAATAAAACTCCACTAAAATTCTCCTCTTCGATACACAGTAAAACCTTTTTAATTGGAAGTTTATCAACCTACCTAATCATCCATATTCTTCTGTAATACTATATTTCAAAAGTTTTAGTCTTTTTTTTTCTTTTTATAGTCGCATCAACAATTAAAGTCATTAGCAACTTATCAGTGTAGCGTAACTCTACCGGTAAATTTGTAGTCTTGAATAAACTCACGTTGACTACTCCGGAGACGCGTGTGGTTAATTGAAACCCAACCACCAAGAAACAGCGCAATCCACAATCTAGTATTCAAATCCCGATAAAAATAACTACCTCAGTGTTTATTATTTCTCACAAATATTTTTCATAAATTGACAACGGTCAAAAAATATAAAATTTTTATAATCTTTTAATGCAATCCAATCCTATATATGTTTTTCACTAGTAGCCTTATTTTCTTACGTCATTAGTTTTAATAATTTGGTTTAAATATTTATCTCTTACTTTGCCAATCCTTCGACATTTTGTTTATTAATTTAATGAAATTTATATGTGCATATGTATTATTTTCTACATGTTTTATGATTTTTATTGTACAGTCAGTTAATAAGTAACTAAGCACTATTCTCTGTCTACGTTACATTACAGTATTTTACTTATAAATTACGTTTCTATTACTTCTAACTACTTTTATACCGAAATTATCTTTTAGAAATTAATCGATCCTGTTTAGACAAACAAACCTGTTTAGAATCAACTAAAAGAATAATATTATTAGTGAAAAAAATTATTATTTTGTTTTACAATTTAAATTTTGAAAAAAATATTATTATATATAACATATTCTTTAAAATATATATTATTCTAGCCTCAAATTTTCTTCTAAGTTACAGTTTTTTTTTTTTAATGTAAATCAATGTATTAAAGATTTATATAAGTACTGTACTTACCATGCAGTTAAAAAATATATTTATTATTAATTACACAACAATGTATAACCAAAAATTTGTCGATTTCCTTTAAATATTTCATCATGTGGTAAAATAAGGTAAAATTAAATGTAACTCACGAAATTTCAGGGAAAATTTAGAATACATTTATATCAAAATATGTACATTATAATATAATTCAGATGGTGTAAATAAACACTTTAATTTATTAGCATAGATCCTGATTTAAGATAGGTTTGTATTATTTTTGATATTAAGCAAACTTTTAAATCGAGTAATATTTTTATCTTGGACTTATTTTTTTTTTTTTTTAACTGAATTTTTACGGGCATCGACTACTAAGGTCATTAGCCCTCGTCACATTCTTTAAAAGAAATTATTATCTCCATCAGGATCGTCATATGTAAGGGTGTAAAGGGCCCTTACATTTTATTTAAAAACACAAACTTCACAATAAACATTAAAACATGAAAGACAAGGACAATCACAAACACTTACGGGGTGTAAAGGGCCCCAATATTAAAATTTGAGATAGGTTCTCAAAAGACCATGAACTTAAAAGTAAAAATTAAACTAATCAATACCATATCTTTCTTTCTTTCTTCTACGAAGTCTCATTTATAGTTTGCTTAAGCACCCTCGGGGCGACCAGAACCGCCGTTGAGCAGTATATCAGTCGTGCCAGGGTGCCGTGGCAGTTGAATCCTTCTTATATCGGGCCATAGGCATGCACGGCGTACACCCACAGCCTCGCGCCCTCAATCCACCCTTGAGGGTCCCCCATGCCATCATCGGACACACCCCGACTCACTGCTCTTGAATGCAGGTGAGCCAAAATGGCCTAGGCAAGAGGGCTACCTCCCGTCACTATACGTGCCACGCTTCGAGACTCCCTTATATGTATATATAAAACTACCGCTTAGAGTATCTTTTACCACAGCTTTAAACTTCCATTTTATAGACTTTTAAGAAGTCCACTGGCGTGTAAAAATGCAACTATATTTTCTTCATTTCCATTATCCAGATCAGCACTAATATTATTTGTAAGACGGAACCTCTTTCTGAGGTCCTCATATGTGGTACACTCTTCTATTAGATGCTTGATTGTCAGTGTTTTATTACAAACACCGCACATTGGTCTCACTTCGCCGGTTAACAAATATAAATTTGTTAATCGCGTGTGACCGATTCTAAGTCTGGTCACCGCTACTTGTTCACGGCGAGTCAACTTAAAGTCGCTTTTCCATTTATAAGGAGAAGTTTTAACTGAGTTTAATTTTGTATTTAAACTCCTCCATTCAGCGTTCCACTTGTTTCTTACTATGTTTGTTAGACGGTTTTTAACATCTGCCACTCTTACAGGAAATGCATCCAAATCATCGCAGACTGTTGCCTTTCTGGCAGCTTCGTCTGCGATTTCATTACCTGTAATACCAGCATGCCCCGGAGTCCATACAAATACGCATCGCTGTCCTCGTTGTTTTAGTACGTATAAAATGGACAGGATGTTTGCAATTAGGACATCCTTAATGTTCTTGTTCCGAATTGCGACGAGTGCACTTAATGAATCAGAACATATTAGCACTCTCTCTTCGCAATAGTGTTCAGTGTAGCGAAGAGCTTGCTGAATTGCAGTGAGTTCTGCCGTGTAGACACTGGCCACATCTGGCAGTCTCCAAAAGTGGGCTTCTTCATTTACATATATCGAACATCCAACACCATGTTCGGTTTTAGAACTGTCAGTATAAATTCTAATATGTTCTTCGTAACTACTGACGGTTGCCAAAAATTCCTGCTGGATGATCACTGCTGGTTTCTTTTTTATTTCTCCTTGATAGAGATCCAAACTTGTATTAACCGCTGGCAAGAGCCATGGCGGTATTTCTCTAGTAGAAATTGCCCATGTATCTGGAATGGCAACTTCATATTTATTTCTTAATTCGTGGTACCTAATTCCGGCTGGTCTGGAATAGGTAGCACGACGTTCGTATAATGCAGCCATGGGATGATTCGTAAACAATTTATTATTTATATGAGCAGGGAAAGCCCATATATTTGCTGCATATCTTAACAAGAGGACCTCTCTTCTATAATGTAGTGGCATTATTCCGGCTTCAGACATCAGACTAGCCGCCGGACTTGTGCGGAAAGCACCTGTTGCGTATCTTATTCCGCTATTATGAACTACGTCTAACTTTCTTAAGTGCGACTTTCTAGCGGATGAATATACGATACATCCGTAGTCTAGTTTAGATTGAACCAATGCTTTATACAATCTCAATAATGTCTCTTTTTCTGAGCCCCACTTCTTGGACTTATTATATCAAAAGATAGATTTTGAAATATCTTTAATTTTTCCCTATGATTGTCAAAGGTAAAGAAAACTATCAGTGTATAATTATGAATAATAGCCGTTATGAAAGGTAGGATATATTCTATATAAATTTTGTATTAAATAATATACTAAACTGAAAGAAATGTGAAAGCTAAATAAGTATATTTTTATTACTTAATTACGAGAATAAATTAGAAAAAAAAACAAAAATGTTACGAAAAGAAATTAGTTAACACACTGAAAGATACAAGGTCTATTTATAAAATCTGACATGAATGACTAAATTATGTCTTAATGAGTAACGAAAATTCATATTACTATATACAGTATATATATTTGTATCTGTATATATACTTTTTTTTTCAGAATAACTTATACTACAAGAAATATTTATACAAGTAAATACAAGAGTAAACTTGTTTTTTCAGTCTTGCTAAGTTATTAATAGCCGAGCCAAAATTATAATGTTAAAATCTTAGCAGATTCAAAATCTAAATATAATTATTACGTCTGTTTAGTATATCATTGTAGGCTTATTTCAGTCCTTTAACATAAATAAAATAAAAATTTATATTTAGGTTCGTAGTTCAACTTTTATAAAATTTACTTAAAATTTATAAACAAATGAAATATGCATATTATCCCAAGGTAAATATAAATTCTGTTTAATTAGAAAAATTGCAAACCGTAAAATTGTATTTCAATTTACAATTGTATAAAAATACAGATATCTGGGGAAAAACTGTCATAGGAATAATTGTAAAAAAAGTAGAGGATCTGAAATTTTTAGGGTGACCACAAAAAAGTATAAGTAAAGATAACAAAAACAATAACAAGCTGAAGTTTATTACCTCAATTAGAGTAATCATTGAACTTCCAACAGCCTCATCTTAAAAAATTGTTTTTGTCACTTGTACCTGTTGGCTTCTAAACCCCTCATATGTCAGCGTCCCTATAAATGGGTTGTGGAAAGCGATGAAGGATAAAGGGTATTGATCATTATATAACTGCAATTAAAAGCTTGTATGAAAGCAGAAGGTACAAATTAAAAGCAGGTCGAAATCTTTTGGAAGGTTTTAGAGTAAATATAGGGTTAAGAGAGAGGTGTTACTTCTGCCTGACTTTTTTTAATATTTATATAGAGTTTTAAATAACTGAGGATGGAAATGCAAACAAATGAGTATAGATTCGGATGATAAAGTGGTGTGTAGGAAGTTATCTGCCAACTATGAAGTAGATTTAATAAAAGACGAGAATGACATAACCAGTAGTTTAAGAAGCTGAATGAGAAATACAAAAAATGGAGTTTAGGAATAAATATGGATAAGACAAAGTATTTGGTGGTCGAAGGACAAGGGGGGAACTTAAAAATAGTAAACGAAATTACCCAGTTTAAATATCTGGATATTACGCTAATATCTAACGAAAGAGATATCTACTGTTTCTTCAACGGCGGAATTGATGGAAAAGGTTTGTGGACTAATTGAGCCTATAAATTTACACATGATGCTAGTTTTTGTGTGGATCATATCTAACAACTTTGTGTCATATCTAATAACTTTCCGTTTCAATTTAAAAGACTCCAAATTCCAGCTTTCCAGTGAATTGCAATAACCATCATCAACAATTCACAAGGTCAAACTTTACGTACAGTAGGTGTATATTTACGAGCTGCTTGAATTTCTCATGTGCAATTCTATGTGGCATATTCTCGAGTAGCACGAGCAGCGAACTCTTTATTTGATGTGATAACAGAGGAACCAAAAATGAAATTTATAACCAGACGCCGGTGTAAAAATGATTAAAAAAACCACTACTTGCATTATTCTACAGAAATAAAGTTTTTATCTATGTCTGTAATTATATTAATCGTAATACTACACGTTTATAATTATCTCGAAATGTTCAAATATTGATTTTACTTATCGACACACATGAATAATGAATCTATTATTTCATAATTTGGATATTCATAAATCACAATAAGAAGTATTTTACACGTACTATTAGCGGTTTGAGACTCTACAATTGCCACAAAAGTTTGCGAGCGAAGCCGCGGATATCTGTGAGTTTTAAACAAAATGAATAACATATTACAAATTAATTTTTGATCAATTTTGTTGTGCATCCTCAACTTCTAAAAGTGTATATCAAATTTTTGTATATAAATTTCTGTCTTTATCAACTTTGTACTGTAGCTGTAGTTACTATAAAGAAATTAAAGCAATTAACTTGTAAATAGTAACAACATCATATCGTCATATTAGACAAGATATAATGTATTATAATAATAAATAAGAGATGCTGGAATTTTCTCCATATTGAGAAAGCAATATTAATTTCACACGTAATATTATTTTAAACTGAATTTACTACAATTGTGATTGTGTATGTAAAAGAAAAATTAAAAATATTCACTATTTTAATTAAATGAATAAGCCAACGGCTATCAGTGATCCATTTTTATGATACAAAAATTAATTTGATCTATAAACGTACGATTGCTATTATTTTTTCAGTGTTTTAACAGAGCAATAGATGAATGAAACCAAAATTATATTACTAAATGTATTCATTAACAAAATTGAATATATAATATTGTAACAAGTTTTTTTTTAATATAGAGTAATATGTTAACTACAGGATACGTGTAAACTTGGTGTTATTCAATTAATTTACGTTAGACAGAGTTATATAGTATGAAAGTATTTTGTTAATTAGTGAATACATTCAAAAATAGATTATTTTTGATTAAATATTTACGTTCATATACAAAAAAAAATATTCGTACAAACAAATGTTAACAATACCACTCTGCTTCCGTAATTGTCATCGTTAATGAAAAAATACACATTCAACTGGTTACATTTTAAAAATTACATTTTGTTTTTTTAATTATAGAAAATTTTTATCTAATATAAATGCAAAAGGATTTTTTAAAAATGAATTGTTAGTAAAAAAATGTTTTTTCTTACTACATTTGCAACAATATATAGTAACATAATAGTAGGCTATTACACGCGTATTGCACATCACACACACACACACACACGCTCGCGCACGGACGAAAATAATAATAACAACAATAAAATATAACATCAAAGATACGAAATGTATAATGAAAATTACTAAATAAAAATAATGATAAAGAGGTAATTTTCATTTCATAAAAAAAATCTAACCTTTTTGACATGTATTATTCGCTACTAAATGATGTAGACTTTTTACCTTATTCAGTTTGCACTTATACCCTATGAAAAAAGATTTTTTTATAGATATTAATTCTATACTAATGAAGCCAAATTTGACTAACAAAATACAGATCATAGTTTACATATGTCAGGTGAAAATGAAAATACCACACAACACACACAAAGAAGGCCTTTTACTCAATTTTTTAATCAACTATAAATGAAATTTTATTTTGATGATTTCACGTTAAAAAATTTAAATATCTATTGTTTTAAATTAAATCTAATTTATTAAAAACAAGTATTTCTGTTTTACATAAATTGTAAATTTCAATTCTACAAGTAAATTTTTTTTATTAATATAATAACGACACAGCAACTTTACAATCTGTTCAGCAAGATAATTGAATAGTAAGTAAATAGCATATATATTTGATCTTACATTAAGTAGTCTCACAGACCGAGAGGCTGGTAACTTAACGATAACAAAGAAATTAAATAGAAGAGCACTCCGTACAGCGAACCCATAAAGTCGCCTAATTGAAACGATAAGGCAAATCAAGAATATATTGTTCCTTAGCAATCTTGCAAAATCAGTGATCGTGATTTTAATATTTAATAAAATTTTAATATTTTTAAATTTTTCATACGATATCAAACAGATTGGAATTAATCCTAGTATAATTAGAGCAGAAGAAACCCAAGAAAAAGAACGAAAGCAGAAAAGAACGAACTTCCCTTCTAATAACCAAACAGAAAATAAAAACGACAATAGTTTTGAAAGGTGGTTATTGTTAACAATGGAAAAAGTTAAATGGACAGAAAAAATTAATATTAAGGAAATATTGAGATCAAAAAGAGAGAAACAGAATAGAATGAATCTGTTAAGGGAGATAAACACAAATCCTAAGTTCAATTATTTTCAGTGACTAATTGTTGGAGGAAAATTGGAACTAATGGTGGAACGAAAAGAAGAAAGATAATAATAATTCGGAAATTAAAATATAAATAATCTATAAGAAAATGAAGGAAGATGCTCAGAACTGAGGAAGAAAGGACGTTCAATTAAAATTTTTGGAAAGACAAATTTACCAAAGGAGAAAAGTTAAAAATAATATTTAATAAAATATATTTTTGTTATGTATAACATTTATATATATATATATATATAAAGCAAAAAATATATATGTGAACAAAAAAAGCAATGTTCTTTAATATAATTTCTTTCTTTAAAAAAATTAACAAAATTCATTAGAGCAATTCAACTAGCGGACACTGTAACATTATTTTAATGAAAGTTCTCCAAAAAAAAAAATCTGTCCAGTTTTTCAGTTAAGAAGTATATTCTGTACCTGTCGTAATCAAATGCTCGGAAGATGACTTACCACGAAACAAAAAAAAATTCCTCACAATAAATAAAAAAAGAAGTCTCAAAAAAAATATTCTTGTAAACGCTTCATTCGTGGAAAAGTTTGAAAAGTTTCCCGTTGCCTTCTCTGAACCAAAATAATAAACTCTCTTATAAAGCTTCACACAAATCGTATTCAAAAGAAATGTCATATAATACGAGTTAAATGTTCACAACTTTGTTCATAACAACAGTGTAACAACGGCTTTGTTCACAACTACTTTTATAACAAATGTAATTATTTTCAGAAGTATCTTTGAATAGTTTCTTTTTTACCACAGATACTATAAATTCATTATAGACATACAGAAATAGGACAAATGGTTTAATTTAGAAAGTTACTGTTTTTTTTATCAAAAAAGCATCTTCTGTATCTTCTATATATAGGGAATATATATTAGGGAATCGCATAGGACCTCCACACAAATTGGCAAGTATTTCCAGTGGAAAATCTTTTGAAAAAATCAGTTTTTTTTTAATTAAAGGCAAAAAAAAGCAAAAGGAGAAAGTAAAAAATAGTTTTATTTTTAATTAAAACTATTTTTTATGGTAAATAGTTTTAAGTAATAGTTATAAATAATAAAAATTAAAAAATAAAAATAAACTACTTTTAATCCGTTTTTCTTATTTTTTTTTTTTTTTTTTTTTTTTTTGTAAAAACTATTGATTTTAAAAAAGTGTAAAGAAAAAAATTGTAGAGCTTGAAAAGACAAATAATATTTTTTTTAAACCTTTTTTCACCGACACATACTTTTCGAGATTCGTATAGGGAAAAAACTTATTTTTTGCACATTTATCCCAGTCCAGGGGCCCTGGGTCTCCAGTTACGTGTCTTCCCGTTGGGATTTGAGATACTCTCGGTACCCCCCACCATTTTCAAAATAATTAGTTCGTTTACACAACTGGTGGAAAAATCGTACAGCTCTTGATCGATCAAGTTATTGTAACGGTCACTTTTTCAATTATTTTCTGAAGATAATTTATTTTTTATCAAGATATTTTGAAACTCAAAGTATATCTTCCCAAAAATCTCGATTAAATATATCCTTAAACGGTGGTAAGGCGCATTTATGGAATACGCTAACCAAAAAATGATATTTAACGCCAACTTTTATGTTAAACAGCGTTCTATTTATGCAGATGATCAGCTCTGTCAATTATTATGGGGCTAAGTAAATTTCATTATTCACTCGAAAACTTCTGAGTACATAGTGGCATATCGGTCGTTATTAAGGAATAGGAAAGGCGAGTTATCGGAACCATAAATCGGAGTCGATTTGCCAACCAAAATACGTAGCACAGGCTCTTGTCTTCTAGGTTGGTTGTTGTGAAATAGGTCGTTATTCTATACATGTAAAAACTGACTTACTCAATCTGCCAAAAGTACAAACAGTACTCAGGAAAGTACATAAAATAACGTAAAAAAAGTATATTCATTGCTTATTTATAAATTAAGGTTACGTAATACATACACTTTTTTAAAAGCGAAGCTTCTTAACGCAGGTTTCTGGATGGGGAATCAACTGAGATAAAACGAGCGTCACTCGCTACCTGATTCCCCCACTGTGTCTACCACGTGTGATGCAATACAGCCGACCATTCAGTATAAAAAACACGTCCTCCAACTTATAATAATGATTAAACTTCAGTGTTATATTTAAATTTTTCTATGTTTTATGTAAATGTTTATTTTTTATAATATGTGTATTTCATTGTTAGTTTATATTTCTTATTAAAAAAAAAATTATCATTTGTGTATATTGCGTGTACTTTATTTTACACTATTAATAATTCATATAATATTGCGTAATAAGCTTCGCTTCCGTCGTGTGTCCACGCACCGACGCACTCCTTTTATTTTTTTTTATTGTTATTAACTTTCAGGAGTAGGCTATTTGCTTGGTCTACCTTCATTTTTTGCCAATTTTTCTGTAACTTTCTACATCTCTTCTACTTTTATTACATTTTACATGTTATTATCATCTGCCTATTCTTTAACGGAATTTTATATTATGCTGAGTTTTTATATAAACCCATAACTTTCTATGTAAAAAATCTCATTCCTAAACTAATACATAAGAATATACTCGTTTTAAAATGGTTCTGAATGAATAAGAATATTTTTTTTAGAAATTAAATATATTATAAAAAAAATTGTATTTAACATAGTTTAATCAAAAATGTTTAATACTGTAATCGTTTAAATTTAAAAATAATTTCCTTGAATTTCTCCTGTAAAGCAGTCTTATTTAGCTAAAGTAAAGTAAATTAAACAAAATAGATATGTTCTTAAGAAATATAATAAAGCCGTAAAATTTTTAATGTGTAATCAAGTTAAAATTTCTATTTACATTATTTTTTTAAGCTAAAGAGAAGTTATATTTTATTTGAATGTAAACATTTTTATTTTTAATAATAGATTGAAAAGTTACCTATATTATTACATTTACTACCCAATTGATTATAAATTATTTGGTGATTGAAATTAAATTTGCCTTAGTTAAAATTTAAAAATCTAATAACTTAATCGTAATTAATAACTAATAACACGATGAGTGTTGTTTAATTGTATTTTACAAATAATCATCATTTAATGAATTTTATTCAATTAAAATAGTTAAGTATATGAGAGAAATAGAAGTAATGGGATAACAATTTATCTGTAACTGAAATAAGGGCTAACACAGTTAAAACTGTTCTAAATTAAAAACTAAATAAATCAGTGTAAATTTAATTTACAAAATTACTGTTCCATTAAACTGAGACGGAAATTTATTATGGATATAATCCAAAAAAATTATAATAATAATAAGTTGAAAATTAAAAATCTCAAATTATTTGAATACCAACAGAATTAGTATGCCAAAATGGAATAATTAAAAACAAATTAATAACTTTTATTTATTTATAAAATTAGATTGAAAATAATTTGCTACAGTAATACGTTAAAATTAATTAATTTCATTAACAACTGACATCCTACCACAAGTAATTCATTCAAAGGTTGTCCTTGAAACACAACACACATTAGTGTATACGTACAAAAGCTTATTTAAAAGAGAATTTTTCTTAATATCATATCGGATAAATTATATCAACGATTATGTTAATACATCTAAAATTGTAGAAAAACCTTTCCCATTTGATTTCTTTATAAAAAGAGCAATCAATTAGCTAATTATTCGTCGGTCTTGTATTACGCAGAAGTGATTTTTAAAAAAATTAACAGATGAAAAAATCTGAAAAACTTGTTCTGCAAACTAATTCCTCTCTTCTTTATCTCGTACTGAAAATGAAGGTTCATTTACGTTTACTTAAGATGAATTTATTAAGGATGTGCTACTTATTATTAGGACTGAACCTCGCTTCGTAGTTAGTGGTAACGTCTGGATTGTAACGGAATCTCATAGCGTGACAATTGACGCTGCATTAGGCAGTCAGGTGATTCCGGTAAAGCGTGACTTTATTCGGCTATGATTGATATCTTGATAAGTCTTATATAATTAGTAAAGGATCATTTACCTCTTATTTCCCGAGCTCTCTTTTTCAGGGAAAGACGGCATGGGTTCGCATTCCAGCCAGTAAGTTCAATCTAAGGAGAGCTTTCAGTTTTTATAAATCCTTTCCCGAGTGATAAAAATTCTGTAAAAGTTTATTTTTGTCAAGTTTGATGATAAAAACAAAATTTGGAGTAAAGATAGATGACGCAAAATGTCATCATAATATGTTTGTAAATAAGTAAGAAATACAAGGAGTGTTGGGTGATATTTTATGCCTGATTTGGCGTTGCTCCGAGCAATAGTTTTTAATTAGTAGCCAGAAGGAATTCTCACTCAAAATTACCATCATCAATTAATTATTACCAATATCATCTGTTTCAATTTTACTTGCACCCATGATAACTTCCATAAAATTCAACAGAGACTGCACTCCAGGTTATTAATCATAAATATTTTCTCACCAATGAGGAACATACATATCATCTTCATTCATCCTCTGATGTAATCCCTTATTGTGGTTCTTAACCAATGAGGAACATCCCAACCAGCGTAGGGGAAGACACTCGCCTTGTGACGATTCCGGTCGCACACCCACCCCCCTCTTCATAGCCCAGATGGGCTTTAACGAGAGTCGTCTTTTGCCTCCTAATTTTTTACATCTCACAGTAATAAGCCAGTCCTCGTTACCAATGAGGAACATCTCAATATATTATAAAAGTGTGCACTTTTTTCATAATTTTTTCGTAATCTTTAATCGGTTCCTAAAATTGTTCATAATATTAAATCTAATTTATTTATATTCAACAAAAAAAAAAAAAAAAATTGTTGACTTAAGATAATAAAATAAAACAATTCTTAAAAAAAGAATCAGATCGGAATTATAAAAAAGTCGAAGGAATGTTCTTTAAAAAACTATTTTATTTTATTTTTCTCCACTTCTATTTTTTTTCAAAATGAAGCCTAAAAATAAAAAAAACGGTTTTTTAAAAACGAAAAGATTCAAAGGTTTTCCCAACAAAAATTGAAGAAAATTTTATTTAAGTCCATTTGCTAGAATGTAACATTAATCATTCCAAGCATTCAAAAGTTTGAGTCATTTCCACCAGTATAGAAGAAAACTTTATTCATGTTTTTTTTTTCTTTTTTTTTTTTTAAATTTTCTGCAAAGTTATTTTATTTTACTTTTATTGACTTTAATCTTTAATATTATTATTTTTTTTAAAGGATCGTGAACAAGTAACTAATTGCCAAAACAAGTATTATTTTCATAAAAATTGGTAAGGACACCTTCAGATATTTTAAATTAAGTCATAATAAAAATTTTCATCAAAAATTACGAAATCAGATAATCTTAAATCACCCTGGAAATTCACCTAATATTGGAATATTTTATCATGTATCATCAAGCTTAGATAAACAACCAAATAAAAATACATTTACCAGTTAAATATTACAATAATTGCAGTTAACTTTCGTTTTCATTAGTGTCTTTCATTTTATTTATTAGATTATAAACCATAACACAAGATTATTTATTTTTTTTAAATAAAGTTAAACGTCTGTTAGTCTGGAGGAGACTAACCCACCGGGTTGGTCTAGTGGTGAACGCGTCTTCCCAAATCAGCTGATTTGGAAGCCGAGAGTTCCAGCGTTCAAGTCCTAGTAAAGCCTGTTATTTTTACACGGATTTGAATGCTAGATCGTGGATACCGGTGTTCTTTGGTGGTTGGGTTTCAATTAACCACACATCTCAGGAACGGTCGAACTGAGAATGTACAAGACAACACTTCATTTGCACTCATACATATCATCCTCATTCATCCTCTGAAGAATTATCTAAACGGTAGTTACCGGAGGCTAAACAGGAAAAAGAAAGAAAGAAAGTCTGGAGGAGACTGAAAATTTGGAAAATTTTAATGAAAAACAGAATGGTTTGAAATAGGATCTCCAATCTCTTAGGTATCTTGCAAAATTTTGATTTGCACTTCTTTACTTAAAACCATGAAATAAGTAGAAAAAAATATAGATAAAATAAACCCAAATACCAATGTTAGGTTTTATAGAACATATGTTGATGATATTTTAGTATGTTTAACAAAGAATAAATTTTTTATTAAAAATGTATGTTAAATAAATAAAAAATTTACATTAAATTTGGTAAAGAAATAGAAAATAAAAATGTTTACTTTTACATCATAAAAATAAACGTAAAGTTTAAAAGTAAATTATATTTTAAACATATAAACGTTAAATTTTTTATTTTTTATTTTCACACACCGAGAGGAAAATATTTTTCCTAATTAGTACGTGAAAAAACCAGCATTCGACCTTTACTAACATTTTCATTCTGCCGAAAAACTGAGTGATGGGTGGTGTTTTTAATAGATTAATGCGAGTGAAGTAGGCTAAAACGGTAGGATAACCAATAGGATTTAATTGCATTGGGAGGTGGTATTTACTATGAGTGGGGAGAATAGGTCAATTCAAAAAGGAAGTCTGATTCAGTCAGAATGGGCTGTCGGTATCAGAACTTTTTACAACGTAGACATTGGATTAACAGACTGAAAAATGCACTGGAATGTGAATTTACTATCAAAGTAGAAAATTTCTTTCTGGTTGTCCAGGTGTTTCAATGTACACCGACCGAATTGGTCTAGTGGTAACTCGTCATCGCAAATCAGCTGATTTCGAAATCAGCTGTTCTAGGTTGCGTTCTAGGTTGCGTAGAACAGCGTAGGCTGTTCTATGAAGCGTTCTAGGTTCAAATCCTAGTAAAGGCAGTTACTTTTATACGGATTTGAATACTAGATTGTGGATACAGATGTTCTTCGGTGGTTGTGTTTTAATTAACCACAGATCTCAAGAATGGTCGACCTTTTGTTTTTTTTCTTGACTCTAATGGGCCTCCCCACCTACTGGCTGTTCGTCCGGCATGGCAGGTGGGCCCACCGGTTCAGCTCTTTTGAGAGTTCCTTATTTAGATTTGCCCATTTCTTTCACCACGCCATACCTGGTTTGTCGTGGCGTGGTGTCGGGTCTTTTCACTGATCTTCCTTTTCCAATATTCCTAACTAAGAGCCCCTGGAGTCCCCAGCGGCTCATTGGAACCGACACACCTCGGCATGTCAGCCCTCCCCGCTGAGGCTGTCCTCCCTACTCTAGTCTATACTAATATCCTTGGCTTCTTTCATCAACATATTTCTTGGTTAGAATCTGCCTAACATAACCTGCTACTGTGTTCCAGTTATGTTCACTGCTAGTCATAAATGACTAACTAGCCAAAGAATGGTCGACCCGAGACTGTATATGACTACACTTCATTTATATTTATACATATCATCATCATTCATTCTCTGAAGTAATACCTTATGGTGGTTCCGGAGACTAAACAGAAAAAGAAAAGAAAGATGTTTCTATGTGTGTAGAAGTATTTTAAGTGCATTACAGTTTCGTCAAAAAATAATTTAATAGTTTAAGGAATGATATATCCCGCTTTACATATCTATTATAAACCTCCAAGAGAATTTTTGGTAAAAACGGGTAACAATAAGAAACCGCCGTGAAGACTTTGTTTTTCTTAAAGAGTTACCTTCAAGTAATCCAAACGGTTTTAAAAATTATTTAAGAATTTAGAGTTCGTTTCATTTTATAAGTGAAGTTGTTCCACCTATTCTAAAAAATAAAAAAATAAAAACAAAAAAAAATACTATGATACAATGTATCATCTCAGAGGAGAGAAGAGAATTTGGCAACTAATCTTCTTTTTTAGCTTCTGGTTAACTAAAAAATTTTTTCTACTAGCATTATTATTAGTACTCTTTTGTACAAAATTATTCCAGAAACATTCATTAAACACTAAAAATCGAGTATTTAAAAATAATAAATAATATTAGTAAATAGTAATGGTAGGTAATAGTGTAGGTAAATTAAAAAGTAATAAATAAAAATAATACGTTGTAATTTACTATTTGTTTTGTATCATTAGAATGTTGATTACATACAAATATTATTCTACAAATGTGAATATTAAGTGTAGTTATATCTGTAACTTTCTATGTTGTGATATGTCAATATCGACTGAAAGTACCGTAGAAGTAAAATGTTTTATGTCATTACTAATGATGCTAATGATTGATGTATTACAGTCATATAGCATTACGTTAGGAAATTATTCATTTAATTATCCTTTGTTTAAAATGGTATTAATAAATCCCATCACACAGATCGCTTTTTTCGTTCTCTCTAATCTTTTCCTTAATTTTTCTAAGGCACGTTCACACATATTCATAAATACTAGATTTGCTTACGTTGTTTCTAATATTTTTTTTTCTCATTGAAAAACTGTGCCTTGCTTTTCCTACATTAAATTTTGTTGGGTTTCTTACCAGGATTGGATCGAAGAGAAACTGACTGACCCGTTTCCACTCGATACCCCTGGGGATATTGATTACGCAACGTACTTTTTGACGTCGGTCGTGCAGCAGGGAGCATGGTGGTCTACACCTGAAGATTTGCACTTAGCCAGAGATAATACCTATCCGAGGGAAGTGACATAACTAATTGTCTTAAAGCGGCTTCTTCGGCGGAACTGGCAGCGTTTCAGAAGGCCAGAAGATAGGACTCTTCTTAATAGGACGGCGCGGAGGCTGAGAAGGACTATCAGGGACGAGACATTCAAGGAGTACATAGGAAATCTTTCTCACCTGAATGGGGACGGATGCTCCTTATGGAAGGCTACAAAGGGACTGCAACGATCGTCAGCAACGCTCCCCAACCTACACAGGCGTACTGGATAGTGGGCGAGGACTAACAGAGAAAAGGCCGATCTGTTTGCTTCACACCTAGAGGTAACGTTCCGACCTCATGATGCTGAGGGCCCCAGTGATGTGGATGTTAACGACTTCCTTGAAAGCCCGATGCCAATCAGCTTCCCGATTAAACAAATTTCTGCAGGGGAGATAATGAAATTAGTCAACCAAGAAAGACAATTAAGGAAGGCCCCAGGCTTTGACTTAGTGATGCATAAAATGCTTGTCATGCTATCCCTTAAAGGCACCGAGTACATCAGAAATTTGTTTAATGATGTTCTGCGGACGTCTTACGTCCCAGCGGAATGGAAGGTGTCGCAGGTGGCCACGGAAGCCTGTACAGGAAGTTTCTTCTTACAGACCAATTAGCCTGTTACCGGTCTTATCTAAATTGTTTGAGAAGCTACTACTGCTCAGGCTTAGGCCAGTAATGGAGAGTAAAGGGATAATTCCGGATCATAAGTTTGGGTTCAGGTGTGGCCATTCACAATCGAACAATCCCGTAGAGTCATAGTGGGTGTCTGGAGGAGCAAACTTCTGCTCGGCGGCGTTCTTAGACATCCAACAGGTCTTTGATAAGGTATGGATACCTGGATTACTCTACAAGTTAAGGCTACAACTTCCTCAACCCAACTTCCTAGTCTTGGGGAATTATCTTGCGGGGCGTTTTTCTCAGGTGAAATGTAATGACGGGTTTTCAAGATTCTTTGAGATTGGATCGGGTGTCCCTCAGGGCTATGTGCTGGGCCCTGTGTTGTATTCCATATTCGCTGCGGACATTCCCGTCCTGGATGATTGCATCGTTGCCACGTTCGCTGATGACACTGCTATCCTGGCCGTTAACAAAAACCCTGGCCTAGCCTCGCTTAACAAAAAATGGCGCTGAATCGTGTGTGCGTGCGGCAGAAAAAGTGGAGGATTAAGGTTAATCGAGGTAAGTCGAGGCACGTCACATTTGCCATGCGGAGATGTGACTGTACCAGTGTGTGCTTCGATGGTTTTTTGATCCCGCAACCGGAGAGTGTGCGGTACCTGGGACTTCACCTGGATCGGCGTTTGACCTGGAAGTGTCACGTGAGGATGAACAGGAAACAGCTAAACACAAGGTACAGGAAACTTCATTGGCAGCTACGGAGAAACTCGGGCCTCACGTTATCAAACAAGATCTTAATTCACAAGACTATCCTACGCCCAATCTGGACGTACGGTGTGGTATTGTGGGGAACGGCTAGTACTAGTAATGTGGAAATTATACAACGATTTCAGAACAAAGTAACGAGGGTAATTGCCGAAGCTCCGTGGTTCACGCGGAATGATGAGATTCGGGATTATCTGGAGCTCCCATCGATTCGTGAGATTGCACGACAGCGCAATGTTAAATATCTGCAGAAGCTTGAGATCATGTGAACCACTTTGCAATTAATCTACTCGATAACAGCAGAGACGTCCGACGGTTAAAACGAGCCCATGTACTCGACTTAGGGTCTGCGTAACAGTTTAGAATCTAACACCATCAAGTTAAGTGGTGTCGTATCTAATTTCTTGTTACTTCTCTTTCTTTTTCTTTTTTATTTTTTATTTGTTATTAATGTTTGTTTTGTGGACTATATGGTGCTGAAATTGATTTGTGATTTATGACAGCTTGAAATTTCATATTTGACTTTAAGTTTGCTTACAACTGTTTATTGTGTACTACTTATTTTGGGGGTTCCTGAAGGGCCTTCTTATTAAGTGCTTTTGTCAGGAAACTTACTTATAGCTCCGCAGGAGAGCCGATTGTAATTATAATTTGTTTCCATTTCATGAATACAAAGAGAATGGGTTAGAAATAGCAAAACGATTCGAGAAGAATGGCCCAATGAGGCAGTTTTTTTACATGAAACATATTTTGAGTAAATAACTTAGAACAGAGGTGTACAGTAATACAAATAAAAATAGCTATATCATGATTAATGGAACGCTTTAATGTAGACTTCAAATTCATTTTTACTTACGATTGTAAAAATGATAGGATTGCTGACGTAAACGCTAATGAGTATACTAAATTCCATAAAAATCATCAGTTTGTTTTTCATGGGATGGAATATTTCCTTTACAGAAACACGTTTTGCCATCATTCTTTTGGGAAGACTAGAGAATAAAAAAAAAATGGCTCCCGAAAACATTAGCTTTATACATTTAGCGAAATGTACCTTGCAGAACTACGTTTTTGAAGAGAAATTCATCATAAGTCACCAATAAAAAACAAGTGATGAAGAACTTAATAACAAGTATTGAGTCGCGCGAGAGTGAAGTTACAAATAATTTTGGAAACGTGCAAAATTTAAGGCCGACAAAAGTACCAAATATGCCGGTTAAAACTCATAATATTTTAATGAACTAAATATTTTAGCAATAATGATAAAAAAGAGTGGCAAAGTAATAATATGTTAAAAATTGGACTTAATTTATTCCGCGAGTATAACAAATTAATAACAAATGGTGTTTCTGTATATGTGCTTATTTATGTATCAAATATTTATGAATGAAATATAAGAATAAATGTAACGTAGTAACAATGAAAAAAAAAAAACTTGTTAAAATAATAAATTATTATGAAACACTCATTCGTTCATACTGGATTTATTAACTTCTCCGATCCAGCAATTCTATTGCTGCTGGATATTATTATTCTAAATAATATATAATAATATGCTTCATTGTAACTAATACTGTCGATATACTCCTGATATTTTTTAAATAAAAGAGATTTAATATGTATATATCTTCATAATCAGGATCAGGTTTTTTTTAGATTAGAAATTAATTCTTAGTTCTTTCCGGAGTATATAACGACTACTTTGAATTTTTTCCCAACAAAATCTTTATTAGCTAAAAGGTTTCTTCAATAAAAATCAATTAACTTTAGAAATGCTATGCTTATGTAATTACGATATATATAATCTTTATACTTCAACTTCTATAGAAACCGAAACTTCTATATACTTCAATTTCCAATATCATAATAAACTACTTTTAAGTTTTCCTTAGATTACGACATCTTTGAATAAAAATCTACAAAAAAACATGTATTCTATCAAACTAGATGAATAAAACGAATTCATTATTGTAATTGAGGTCAAAAAATGGCAGCTTCTAACAGTTTTAAACTACAGTCCAAATGCTCATACAGATCCAAACAGGTCAGACCAAAAATTCCATGTTGTATTTATACGAACTTTTGAGAACATTACAATACAAATTTATAAGGAGACCTGAAATCTCTAATACATATCTACAATAGTTTTCCACAGAGGTTGTGGCAGGTTAGATCAGTTTGTTCGGCAATGGGCATGTATATGTGTGTGAGAAAGATGTTTGTACTTTTAAAAGCTTAACATTTATTTTAGGCAAAATTTCATATGAAATTTATTCAATTATTTGTTGCGTATGTACTTACTTTTTATTTTATCAAGTGATAACATTATAAATAAAGTTGAAATTAATATTGAACGCAGTCTTCATGATTTTCATTTTAAATATATATATTATTAGAGTACTTTCTATATATATATTCTAACTAAACGGCTTACACAAAACAAACTTTTATACAAATTATATATTCCAATAACGAAAATAATTTTAATAATAAACCACTGAATAATAAAATAAGATTATTATTTAATATCAAAATATTTTAATTGTTTTAAATAGAGTTCATTATTGCAATTCAATTCATTAATTTCAAAAAAAAAACGTTAAAGACTGGATATTTGCAAAAAAATACAGGAAAAATCACTTAGCTCTTTTACCAAAAGAAGAAATCAGTGTCACTAAATGCAGCAAAAATATTAAAAATTAAAGTACGTTACACAAAAATACTAAAATATATGTAAAACCACAACTAAATACTAGGAACATACCGATATTTGTAGGAAGTTGAGTGTAGTAGTTGAGTAGTTGAGTGTAGTTATTTGTAGGAAGTTGAGTGACATACTGTAAATAATTAGGTGTGAAAGCGTAATAAAAAAGTATCTATAAGAATAAACATAGATATAGTTATAAACAATAAACTAAACCAATAAAACTACTACCATAATAATTAACTCGTGGTAGTCTCTTGGAGGGAATTCGGGATTTTTTTTTGAAGCGCACTAAAATAGGCATATATACCATACGGGTGTAATTTTTATATTTTAAGCCGCTAGCTACGAAAATCTAATTCATAATTTATCTGCCTTTAATACCTAAGGTACAACAGAAAAAGAGTTAACCTTATAAACTAAAGTGTTTAGATACCAATTTGCTGAAAGCTATGATAATCGTCTGAATCTATCGGAAAATTTATTAACATGATTGTACATAATACCTAAAATGTCCCAAAATAATTAAAAGAAAACGTCGAAATTCATTTTTTAGATGCTTAAATACGAAATTAAGATATTCAAAACAACTTGAAGAGAATAGCTAACAAATTTAATGAAAGAGATTAATAGATTAGTGAACAGTAACTTGAAAGCGACATAAATAATTGGCTCGTTTCATGATAAGGAAATTTATAATAAAAATTTAATATTTAAATATATAATAATATATTTTGATTCCACTGTTACAAAATATCAGTGCGAAGACATTTCACAAAAAAAAACTTTCTCTGCATTTATACATAATATTTTTGATTTTAAACGAGTTTCTTTATTAAATACAATTTTGCTTTGTTAACATAGATTAGCATATGAACTTTGTAAAATATCATCGTATTATCTACCTTTAACAGGAAAACACCTAAAGTACAACAGCAATATTGATTAAATTTTCCATAACATTCACTATGAACATACGAACTAGGATAGATTTCTTTTAAATTACATGCACGCAGTGAAGTTAATTGTTTATCAAAATACTAAAATTGTTATAAAACACAACATTTATTTATTTATGAGTATGAATAATTTTATCCGAGATAAACATACAATATCTATAAACAAATTATTAAAAAAATTAAATTATAATAGAAATGTTTAGTGTGCCTCAACATTTTTTGTAGGCGGACGTTGCCGCTTCACTTTACAGGCTTAATATTCTTCCCATTAATATTATAGGTTACGAATATTTTTTTAACTCGGGCACAACGCAACCGATGGATAATCACTACTATTTTTAATACTACCATATCAAGAATGAGTAGAGACAAAAACAGTAAAAAAAAAGACTGAAGAAAAATATGATGTGAAAATATTCTTCAGATTTTTATATTTTAAAAGTTGACATGGAGTCAACGTTTAACATATACGAGATAGAAAAGATTTCCATAGCGTTAGCTTATTAGTTCGTCTCAAAGGAGTGGGAAGATAAAAACGTAAGTGCACTTTTGTATTTATGAACAAATATCCTGTCTCCGTGATCAGTATTATTTTCACGTTTTGAAACATTAATAAAATTAGATATTTCATATTATTTATTTCTGAACAATGTTCAAAAATAAAAATATAATTTGTTATATTTACAAATAAAACAAAAAAATTATAAGGCAATGTAAACGTTTTCAAATTATTTGGTACTAAAAAACAAAAGGTAAAAATTTGTTTACTAAGAAAAACTTGCTGTGTATTTTCAATAAAGCTAATAAATGAAGTATTGTATGTAAATAAAACTATGTACAATTTAGCAGAAAATATTTCATCCAATTTTATATATATATATTTTTTTTAAATTGAATATCAAAAACTGTGTACTTTTATAAATGTTATGAAATTTGAATTCCATCTTTACTCGTTTTCGGTATTTTAATTTTCATCAATGATAAAGAATTTAAAACATAGACATGGATAATGAAAAAGATATAAAGCAATAATGTTTTTGTTTAGAAAGACAAAAAATTTTTGAAAATTTCGTATTTTCTTTAGTTGTACTTTTCTTTTGTCTGACAACGTGACATTTTATTTCTAGTTATAAATTACTCCATTTTAATGTTTCTTTTTAATTTACGCCTCCGATAAAAGTGATTTTTCCATCAAAAATGAGTTATAGTAAATTTTCACATTATGCAACTTTATAAAAGCATTCTGTTTTTGGATTATACTACTTTCCCGGCCATTACAGAATATAACAGAGAAAATGTATTGCTGTGACGTAGTGTATATTTTTTCCAACTCAGAGATTCAAGAAATTCCAAATTCACTAAAAACACTGCTTAAGAAGTGCGGGAAGGGGTACGCGGGTGGATTATTGATTAAATATTGCACATTGCCATTAAACTTTTTAAAAAAATTTTGGGATTAACAATTTCTTAAGGCTATTTTTTTGAATTTGTCTATTGCCTTTTGAATATATATAATACAAGTAAAATTAGTTTCTTTTCTCCAAAAACTCTTTATCCCGAAAAGTTTCAAATATACAGATTTCAATAAATGTTTTTTTTTTTTACTTCCTTGTACGATGTAAAGGAAGTAATATGATCGCGAAAAATCTCGATTTCAGATTTCAACGGGAATATCCATTTTGACCATCTCTGAATCCATTTTGACTAGTTTCGGCGTGTATACGTATGTATGTATCTCGCATAACTCAAAAACGATTTGCCGTAGGATGTTCAAATTTTGGATTTAGGACTGTTGTAACATCTAGTTACGCACCTCTCCTTTTGATTGCAATCGACTGAATCTATGATGTCAAAAAAACCCGAAAATCAAAAAAACATTTAGATTTTGGTCTTTTTCTTAACTACAGTAGTAAGCCCTCACTGAGAACTTTTCAACGGTACATGATAATTGGTACTTATTTTCATTAGTTCCAGAGTTATAGCCAAATAAGATTTTAATTAATGAATATTTGGATCTTACAAGGGAAAGGCACATCGGTTCAAATCAGACTTCATATTTTTTTTAACTTCTTTTTTTTAATTAAAATCTTTTTATCTATTAATAATTATTAACCTCCGATTTTTAAAAAAAATTACCATGAATGCTAATTCAATAACAAAAAAAAGAAAAAAATATCAGAAGTTATTAATGAAATAAAATTTTAAGTACATTTCATTTAAAAAAATGTGTATGTGTAATTTAATAGGCGTAAAAGGAAGTCATGTGGTGTCCACATCATATTTTTATATTTTTTATTGTAATTCGATGATTAATTATATTAGTTAAGATTTGTTTCAAAGATGTAAAAGTATTATGCTTATAAACATTTTTAAATAATAACTCGGACGCGTAACGAAGTTTAGTCGTCACCTGTATCTCCGAAATGCGTTTATATAACAGCTTAAAATTTGTTAATTAAATGAAAGTGAGCTGAAGAGAAACTCAAGAGCAAAAGCAAAAAATATTTAACAATAGTAATCCGACTCCAAAATAAACGGTAACGGCATTGTGTCATTTTTTAACTATTAAATTAAAATGAGTTGTAGGAAGCTGTAAAGATTTATTTATTAATGAACATTAAAATTTTGTTAAAATCAAGTTATATTTTACGGTCAAATTTTCTAAGTTAAAAAAAGGAATGAAATCTTTTATAACTACTTCATAATAAAAACATTCATCTCTGCCTAAAAAAAGAAAATAAGTTATACAGGCGCCTCTATCTTTTCAGCAGTCACATATTTAACTAAGTTAGAGAATTCCTACTTTCGAAAACAATTCATGGTTTTTGCCAAGCCTTATTCTCTAGTCGTTAGAAAATGTGTGAAGGAATGCAGTTTGTGTTTTCAAGATATCTCGTCAAACTCTCATAAAAGAGTAATATAAGGGAATCAATATGAAGTAGATTAAACATAATGTGTTCTAATTTCAGCCCTATTTTCTATATAATTTGACTTAAAAAAAAAGATAATCGAACAATATTTTTAAATTAAGCAGAATCTGTAAGCTTGGAGATGATAGCATTTTAATAACTTCCTAGTTTGTTTACTTTTTACGTTGAACGTAAATTTCATGTACATTATAATAATTTTAAATAAATGCACTACCTACATTTATTCTAAACATACATTCCAGTAAATTATTATGATTTAATATAGCACTATTGGCGAGAAAAGTTGCCATTATATAAAATTTGTAAAATGTGTTTAAAATGTATAACATTTACATTCCAGAATAAAATTTTACGTTTGATAATGGAAAATTACTGCAACACATATACATGACGAACAAATGTAAAAAGGTTTTAAAGTAACGATACCGCCTGACAATAATGCAATGACCGGAATATTTTTGATACCATAGAAATATATGTTAAAATAATTTATTATTGAGATAATTTATGTAGTATAATGGCAATAATTTGGAAATATATATAAAATTTTCTAAAACAAATTTCAATTTAGAATTAAATAAAAAAAGTAGAAAAAGTACACAAATGAATTAATTTTAATTATTAATTATCGCAATTGTTGCTTGTGTGTACAACCGTATATCAAAAACCTGAAAGAAAATTGAAGTTTTGTCATTTTCCCGCAAATATTATCATTAATTAAGCTGAATAACTACAGTAAAAGAAAAAAAAATTTTAATCATCAAAATTAGGAAGTAAAGGATTATTACTCTATTTATAACTATATCCGTAAGTGCCGGCACGAGTAGTGAAAATTTCTAAATAAAAAAGATGCTAAATTTTATAAAAAATAAAAGAATTAGATCCATGATTAAAGCAATGAACATAAAACTGTAAATTTCTATATCGTTCAGTTATCGTTATTCGTTTTTTATGGTTTTCAGATGGTCACTTTAATAGTAATTTATGATATCTACAGCTTTAGCTTTATTAAGAATAATAATCAAAAAGGATACTTATCATGGAAACGGTGTATATTGTCTGCTAATACAAACAACGGTCTGCGTTCTCTCTTTCTTTCAGTATTAAACAAAATTATTAAAGTTTTCTACAGATTAATAAACCTTATCGTGCACAAAATCCGTTCGGCTATAAATGAATTTTATCGTCAAGGACGAAAATTACCTTTCTAAAAGGTGTAATTTTTTCCATTACGCTGTGTTATTTTTGTTAATGATTTTCATCTTTTCAATCAGTTAATATAATATATCTTAACATAGTGCTATAAAAAGGTTGGAAACTACTGACCTAACAGATGTAAGTTAGATCATTAATTGGACGTAACGATTAATGGGAACAATTATTCTTCAGAAATGGCACTATAATAATAATAATAATAATAACAATAATAATTTGAAAAATAATTTTTTTTTCATCATAAGAGGTGCCATAAAATTTAATAATTTAATTTAATTTAATAATGGAAGCTTTAGAAGATTTAAAGAGTATAATCTAGTTTTATTTTATTACAAAAATTACTAAGTATACAAAAATGTATACCACATAAATTTATGATAACGGTATCGTTTATTATTGCACAAAGATTATTCAAATTGATAGGTAAAGGTGATAAAAAATATATTACCATTTAGTATTTAAATAAACATTTACGATACCGCATGCATAGAATTTTGGGCAACATGCTCTTGTTGATATGTTTTATTGTAAATAAACTTGCTGTTGTATTTCGATCTTTTCTTATTATCAAAATTGTCAAATATAATTATCAAGTGTAGGAATACTGTGGTCCACAGGAAACAATATGTTTTTTGGCTTTTTAATTAAAAAGGTCGGAAACTACTAGACCTAACAGATGTGAGGTAGATCATTAACTCAAATTAAATTGAATTAAATTAAATTGAGGTAGATCAAATTAACGGTAATAATTTTTCTTCGAAAGTAATCTAGATTTCAATGCAATGCTGGTCATTGTTTTTCCCAAAAAAAATTTGTTTTCAAAAATAAGAGGAACATAAACTAGAAGCGAGCACAATTCTTGTGAATCTCCAAAACGTTTGAAATTTTTATTTAATTTGTTTAGTTTCTAATAATATAAAAATATATTTTATTATTATTTAACTAATACATATTTTGTCTTTTTTTCAGTATTACACAAAATTATTATAATTTTCTCCAACGAAAAAACCTTAAACATCTGATCAGTCATAAGTGCATGTATGTATGTATATATATATATATATATATATATGTGTGTGTGTGTGTGTGTGTGTGTGTGTGTGTGTGTGTGTGTTGTGTTATTGTTTTTATTTTGTTTTATTTTAAGTAATAATATATTGCAAAATGGTTATTTTTACTCGAAGAATTATATGGAATGTTTGCGATTTAAATATTTTACCTGCATTTTAATATTTATTTCTATTATTTGTGCACTGACTTATGGTTTGTGTTTGTTCCTGTTATTTTAACATCCAGTCGCGAAGTTATTATATATAAATGATATTTACAATAGTCTAATTAACTGAGTTTGTGCATTTAATCTTTTATTTAATTAACGTTAAATATATTGATATTTAACAATTTACATTATACGTGATATTTTGTTTTAGAAATAATACTGATGTATTTTTGCCATCATGTACATGTACTTCAACAGACATTTATCTAGTAATTTAAACTAGTAATTTATCTCTGAAAATAATTTAAAAAAACAATATCGTAGTGAATGACTAAATTTAATATAATCAAGAAATTATTTTTTAATAAAGGATCTTTTTTATTTGGCAGGGCGCAATAAAAATTATTTAATTTTCAATTAATTAATAGCATCATCCTATACAACACGAAAAAATTGGAAATGCAAACCCACTAGTAAAATTTTCATCCTTTAATTGCGCAACTTTTTTTCTTTCCTCACTTGAATTTTTCATTTTTTTATCAGTGATCAAAGAGTAGCTTCAAGAATTTGGTAACAACAATCATAAAATATTTTTATTTATTATCTTTTGAACTGAAAATAAATGACAACATATCGCAGTGACATAGAATTTCAGTTTAAGTGATTCGTGTACATATTTTTTTTAATTTGTTTTTTTGGTTCATCACATTAAGCAGTGGTTTTATTGTGTTCTTAAATAAGACTAAAGCAGCGAGTTTCTCGAATATAATTTAAACCGTTTACAAAAATAACTCATGTCAAATATCTGCATATTTTACCACACATTTGAAATGGCTAGTACATATACACAAAAACATGACCTAAAACAATTATCACGAATTAATAATAATCTACATTAAAACTTAGTAATAAACTTTTTCTATAAAATTCAGTTTTAAATCCAGCTTGGATATTAAGAATACAGTTATCGAAAACACGAGAAACTTCAAAGAGAAACGTCATCCACAGATTCCGATCTAAATTTCTACGAACGCATTACGTTACATATCAGACAGAATTCTAAATAGAGGTGTTATCATACCCATGCTCCGTTAATTAATTACACGTATTAGCGAAAACAAAAAAACATTTGTCCGTCAACTGACTAAACAGTAGATAACACAATACCCCGCTTGAAACAATACCATTTAAATGACAATATATTAAATTTTAATCGGTGGAAAAAAATTAATTGCCAACTTATAGTCATCTTGTTATATCTGTAATATTTTCAATACGATTATCTCAGTCAGAGTAAATTTTAATTTATTACAGATCATTGTTCCAAATTGAATACACCACAGATATTATAGCGAGGTTAAAAATAAAAAAAAACTCCACATAAAAACCTGCCATCTGAAAATTAGTGTTAGTTTTTATCAAATTGAAGCGAATGATGCATGTTTAGGTTTTAATGTTAACCTGTGAACCTTACTTAAGTTTTGAATTTGGATTTTTAATATTTGTATTTTACTGATTTATTATTTCTAAATTAGCAGCTAATTCTTAAAACTAACCGATTACATTTTGCAGGAACGAGTTAATCTTAATTAAAACTGTGTTTTCTTTCCCAGAAAAAAGAAACATCACCGATTAGTTAAAAAATTACCTTAAGAAACTTACTGTTCGAGAGTCATTTCGATTTATTAGCAATGAATTCTTAAAACAATGCAACTATGTTTTAAATACAGATTCACCTGTGAAGATGAATCTCAAAATTTATTTTATGCCTTTGTGAACGTTAACTTCTCGGTGTAATCAAAATATTCCTTTTTTATTTCCATCGAACAAGACATGCTTACTTTTTTTTTATATTCTAATCGTCTGAAACAAACCAACTCTCATTTCCTCAATGAAAATAACACGAAACTTTCCTTTTTTACGAGTCAAAGAAGTTTAGTTAATTTTTGAAAGAAAATTTAGTTTATTCTTCATAAGAATAAACTAAAGTAGAACTTGTAGTTGCAAATGAATTGTACAGTTTAGAATAATATGAAATATGGAATTTTTCCTAATCGAAGCAAACGTACAAAGACCATTTACAAAGTAATATTTAAGAAAATTAAAAATTAAAATAAATTAAAAATAGTTATATATACAAATATCTGCATAAAACAATAGACAATTATTTTACAGATAGATTCAATACTGTAGTGTTCTTCTCAGGAAAATGTAGCATTGCTAATATCGTTGAGTTAATCTCCATTAATGACAACGATTCTATTTTTGTTGACCATAATATTAAATGTCTGGGCTTTTTATTACATGAAAAAATAATATGGGAAAATCGAAAAAATTAAATTTGCAAAAAAATCAAACCGTACAGTTTTACTTATTAAAATTTTCAAATTATAAAAGTTTATTAACTTGTCATCAAAATTAAATACTTGTTATGCCGATATATATTACTCTCGTGAGTAATATAGTAAAACACGGCTGCTTAATGCACTCAAAAAATCAGAAAAAATTTCAACGATGTATAACAAAAAAATCATAATCAGCTTTAAGTAAATTGTAATCAATTTAATTAAAATTGATTACAACTATTGTAATCAATTTTAATTAAATTAAACGTTTTATCGTCTTCATCTGCTTTTGTTTAAACATAAAAAGTAAGATATTTCTGAGAAAAAAAAATCCAATATCCACACTATCAAACCACACATTAGAAATCTTTTCGTGATGCACAACAATACTTCGGTGTACGATAAAAAACCAAATAATACTTCCGTTTTAATTTTTAATATTTTAGAAATTTATTTAAAAGATCCTTTCCTTTAGTTTATATAAAAATTCGGAAAAAAATACTACATAACTTTTAAAAAAAATTTATGTGCACACTGCAAGACTTCCTTGTACTCCTATTAAATTACATATACACATTTTCAAAACTACACAAAATTTTATTTCACTAATAACTTCATATTCTTTTTCATAATTTTTTACATTGAACAGCTGTTCTTTGAAATGTTTGTATGTTTGTGTTCTCTACCTAGAATTTGTTTTTCTGTTATATTGAGTTGTGTTCGTTCTGTATTATAATTGTTGTGTTTTATTTTGAAGTTAATTATCATTAGGTGTAAGTTTTATTTTTTATTTTTTTCATAAACTTGGAGGTTCATTCGTTCCGCCGTTCCGTTGCTAAGGAGTGTTCATTGTTTGTTTACTGTTTTGTTTAATTTTTGCTTATTTTTTTTGTTTACTTTTTGATTATTTTTTTTGTTTACTTTTTATGGTTTCAAGTTTATGCTTATGTACGCTTAGTTCTTGCACGATATGGATAAGCTGCCTTCGGCAGATATGGTAGGCAAGGGGTCATCTGATATCGTAGATTATCGTGTACCGTCCAGGAAACGTGGTCAGCTACCGTCGTTGGATAGGGACCCGAGGAGGGCTGCGCGCAGGAGGCTTATTAGAGACGACTAGGTGAACAATCTGTTAGGTGCGTCGAGTGATAACGAGAGTGTAACCATGGAGTCCCAGCCTACTACTAGTCAGTGGAGGGCAATACCTGTGCCAAAGAGGAAGACAGTAAATCGTAGTCCTAGCAATGGTGACTTACTACTATCGAATAAGTTTAGTGGCCTTCCACTAGAGGATACGGAAGTTGTAAACTAACCTGAGCCAATCAAGCCTCTTCCGATTGTGCTGTACGGAATAAACGATATGCTGAAGTTGTATGAGCTGCTGAAAGCGGCCGTATGCAAGAGTGATTACAGCATTCGACTGGTTGGAGGTAAGCAGCTGAGAATAATCTCTAGGGATATCGAAGCGCACAAGAAGATTAAACATGTTGTTCGAGGGCACGGTCTGGTAGGTCATACTTTCACAAGGAAGAATCAACGACCCTTTTGTATTGAAATCAGAAACCTGCACCATTCTATTCCACTGGAGATAATAAAGGACGTAATCGAAGGCCATGGGCATCGGGGGAAGGACTTGATAAATGCACGCCACAGGATAACTAAGGAGACACATCGACTTTCTTCGTGGAGCCACAGGAAAACAAAAAGACCATTTATGAATTGCAGTACATTGCCAATTGCAGGGTGTCATTCGAGGGCAGTGTGTTCAAGCTGGACAGGCTTTCATCAAATATAGATTTCCTGTTTCAACAGATTGGAAGTCTGATAGCATTGCTCACCCAGGTGCTCTCCATCTCTAAAGATTTTTACGAATCGCTGCATGGAACGTTAACGGCCTACTTTCTAGGCGTTACACGCCACGGTAGGTAACAATCAACCACGGTTGAAGTTACAGACTGGTTGGGGCCTATTAGGCTGTCCGTATGTACTGCCCTCCACGGCATACTGTAACTGATGAGTTGTTTTCTGATTTCTTTGCAACTCTGGGTTCTAGATTTATTGGCGGAGGAGACTGGTACCCGAAAGACCCATTACGTTGTTGAGGACTATCAGGGACGAGACCTTCAAGGAGTACATAGGAAATCGTTCTGAACTGAATGGGGACGGATGCTCCTTACGGAAGGCTACAAAGGGACTGCAACCATCTTCAGGAACGCTCACGCCCTACACAGGCGTACTGGATAGTGGGCGAGGACTAACAGAGAAAAGGCCGATCTGTTTGCTTCACACCTAGAGGTAACGTTCCGACCTCATGATGCTGAGGGCCCCAGTGATGTGGATGTTAACGACTTCCTTGAAAGCCCGATGCCAATCAGCTTCCCGATTAAACAAATTTCTGCAGGGGAGATAATGAAATTAGTCAACCAAGAAAGACAATTAAGGAAGGCCCCAGGCTTTGACTTAGTGATGCATAAAATGCATGTCATGCTATCCCTTAAAGGCACCGAGTACATCAGAAGTTTGTTTAATGCTGTTCTGCGGACGTCTTACGTCCCAGCGGAATGGAAGGTGTCGCAGGTGGCCACGGAAGCCTGCACAGGAAGTTTCTTCTTACAGACCAATTAGCCTGTTACCGGTCTTATCTAAATTGTTTGAGAAGCTACTACTGCTCAGGCTTAGGCCAGTAATGGAGCGTAAAGGGATAATTCCGGATCATAAGTTTGGGTTCAGGTGTGGCCATTCACAATCGAACAATCCCGTAGAGTCATAGTGGGTGTCTGGAGGAGCAAAATTCTACTCGGCGGCGTTCTTAGACATCCAACAGGCCTTTGATGAGGAATACATACCTAGCTTACTCTACAAGTTAAAGCTACAACTTCCTCAACCCTACTTCCTAGTCTTGCGGAATTATTTTGACGGGCGTTTTTCTCAGGTGTAATGTAATTACTAGTTTTCAAGATTCTTTGAGATTGGATCGGATGTCCCTCAGGACTATGTGCTGGGCCCTGTGTTGTATTCCATATTCGCTGCGGACATTCCGGTCCAGGATGATTGCATAGTCACCACGTTTGCTGATGACACTGCTATCCTGGCCATTAACGAAAACCCTGGCCTAGCCTCACAGAACAAAAAATGGTGCTGGATCGTGTGTGTGTGCGGCAGAAAAAGTGGAGGATTAAGGTCAATCAAGGTAAGTCGAGGCACGTCACATTTGCCATGCGGAGAGGTGACTGTACCGGTGTGTGCTTTGATGGTGTTTTGATCCCGCAACCGGAGAGTGTGCGGTAACCTGGATCGGCGTTTGACCTGGAAGTGTCACGTGAGGATGAAGAGGAAACAGCTAAACGCAAGGTAAGGTATAGGGAACTTCATTGGCTGCTACGGAGAAACTCAGGCCTCACGTTATCACACAAGATCTTAATTTACAAGACTATCCTGCGCCAAATTTGGACGTACGGTGTGGAATTGTGGGGAACGGCTAGTACTAGTAATGTGGAAATTATACACCGATTTCAGAACAACGTAGTGAGGGTAACTGCCGAAGCTCCGTGGTTCACGCGGAATGATGTGATTCAGGATTATCTGGAGCTCCCATCGGTTCGTGAGATTGCATGACAGTGCAATGTCAAATACCTGCAAAGGCTTGAGAATCATGTGAACCACTTTGCAATTAATCTACTCGATAACAGCAGAGACATCCGACGGTTGAAACGAACCCATGTACTCTACTTAGGGTCTGCGTAACAGTTTGGAATCTAACACTGTCAAGTTTAGTGTTGTCGTATCTAATTTCTTGTTACTCCTCTTTCTTTTTCTTTTTTATTTGTTATTAATGTTTGTTTTGTGGGCTATATGGTGCTGAAATTGATTTTTGATTTATGACTGAGCTTGAAATTTCATATTTGACTTTAAGTTTGCTTACAACTGTTTATTGTGTATTATTTATTTTGGGGATTCCGTAAGGGCCTTCTTATCACGTGCTTTTGTCAGGAAACGTACTATGCCTCCGCAGAAGAACCGATTGTAATTATAATTGTTATTGAGAAAAAAAATTATTATTACTATTATTATTGGTACAATAAGAGTTAATAATTATTAATAAATCAATATAAGTAAAAAAAAGCAAAAAAAAAAAGAAAAGAAAAAGTTAACGATGTCTGATACGAACCGATGAGCCTTCCCCTTATAAGATACAAATACTTCATTAATTAAAATGTTTTTTGGCTATAATTCTGAAACCAATGAGAATAAATACCACTTATGATATATCGTTAAAAAGATCTCGAGAAGGGCTTATTGCTGCAGTTAAGAAAAATTCCAAAATCCATTTTCGTTTTTTTAGGACACTTTTGCTGCAGTCGATTGCAATCAAAAGGGTAGGTGCACAACTAGATGTTACAACGGTCCTAAATCCTTCGCAAGCTGCAGGGACACTCATTCAGTGGGCGCAACTGAAGGGCTTCCACAAAGATATTTTTTTTTTTTTTTTTTTTATATTCCCACCTACTCCTCTGGAACGGATCTACAATCAAGTTTGACTCGCCAGAGGAGTGTCCTTTACTCTAGCTCACCTCCCCGCCCGCCGGCTGTATGTACGGCACGGCAGGTCAGTTCACCGGATAGCTCTTTTATTTCTTTTATAGATATTCATCATACACTGATTACTGAGAGTCCACCACCCTTGTTCTCTCAGCAACAGTCACCACCCCTATTCTTTAATCTCTCTCTTTTTTTATATGATATCATACCAACCCAACCAGTTAGTTTAAAACTTAAGCCACGGAGTCCTCAGGTTTCTTCACCTCTCTGCCCATCCACGCAAGCACGAACGAGCATGAGCTCCACCTTCGGCTGTCCGTCATCACAATCGAGCAAGAGCACCACCTTAAATTACCCGTCAACAAAAAACAGTTACCTTATGACAGTTTTCAGTATCTTTTAACAAATTTTTATAAACTTATAATATAAGAAACACAAAGTTTAATAATCTATAAGTTCCTTCACCACTTATCCGATAAAACCTACAAACCAGAGCTCCATCATCAGCTTCCCCTCAACAACAAACAATTTCCTCTTGTAAGTTTTCAGTATATTAATACATTTTTATACATATTTTATAAATTTTTGTGTGTAAACCACACTCAAAGCTATATCTCAATATTGCCCATTCTCTCAAATATTGACAAACGGAAATTCCACCTACGACAAGCCGTCATCAGCGAGCGGTTTCTTCTTGACGAGCTTCCTCATCTTTCTTCTTTATAACTGCGGTTACAAACGACGAGATCACATTAAAGTTATCCTCGTTAAGTAGCATTTTATCCACCACATTCTCCGTAGATAATGGCCCTATACGTCTTACACAGGATTGCCTGCTTTCAGTCCAACGGTTACATTCAAATACTACATGTTCAGGGAAATCATATGCCCCACTGTAAGGACAGTTGTTGTTATCTACCCTTAGTCTTGCACATAAATAGGACCTGAACGACCCATGCCCTGTAAAAAATTGCGTAATCCAGTAATTTATGTCCCCGAACTTCCTTTCTATCCATGGTCGGATCAAAGGTATCAAACGATGTGTCCATCGTCCCGTGTTGGCTACATCCCAACGATGTTGCCAATTACGCAGCATCTCTTCATATGCTTCATTAGAAGGTTGTCCACGTGCTGCATTCACTCGCATCTCCGCCAGTTGTTTAAGCGGAGGAACTCCTGCAATTACGAGTACTGCCTCGGTGGAGACTGAAGAATATGCGCATATCACTCTTAAGCCCATGCGCCGTTGAATTCCTTCAAGGGCTCTTCTGTTCTTGTCGGCACGCAGAGCTCTTTCCCAGACTTGTATACCGTAAAGTAAGATGGAATTAACTACGTGAGCGTAAATCTTACGCTTCGCAGTTCTGGATTCTGTCATATTACCGAGTAATCTGCTAAGATTTTTGACCGTGCATTCAGCTCGTTTACGTATTTCATTCACGTGTGCCGTAAAACTCCTCCTCTTGTCAAGCCAGATCCCTAAATATTTGGCTGAAGTCTGTTGCTGGACAAGATTACCCCCTACTCGGATTCAGATATTCTCCTACGGCCTGTCATGACTACGTATTTTGTTTTACCATGCGAAAGTTTTAAGCCTTTAGTGGATGTCCAGACTTCTGCCATTCGTATCGCCACGTTGCCGCTAGAGTTTGCAGATGTTATTGATCATGCATATAGGTCTATATGCTACTTGTAAGTCATCGGTCCCCGGTTTCTTGATAAGGGCCAACCTGGACTCTTTCCATTGCATTGGAATACAACCATCTCTCAGGATCTTATTCATGATATTAAGAAGCTCTGCAGGCATCCTCTCTGCTAATATTCTGATTATCTCGGCTGGAATGCCATCTGGCCCGAGTCCCTTATGTAGCTTCAGTCTTTTCACCGCCATTAATAGCTCACTAGCGTCAAGAAGTTCAAAGTTATTATCCACAATCTCTTCCCGAATAGGATCCGCTTGCTGAGGAAATAATTCCTTAACAACACGATGGATCTTATCGTCTGTTAAGGCAGGTAATCTCTTCCCTAACTTGTTGGTAACAATTTTAAAACCCCTGCCCCATGGATCAGCATCTATATCTTGACACAGTCGCTTCCAGTAACTGGCTTTAGCCCTTTTAATTGATGCATTATATGCATTCCTTGCTTCCACGTATACCTCACGCGCAGCATCCATTAATCTAGCATTCTGCCTACCCGATCTTTGGTAGGCTCTTCTTGCTTTCTATGCTGCCTTCCGTAGTTGTTCCAAATCAGGCGACCACCAGTAAGCATGTTGCTGCCTCCGGGGATAAACTAAGATCCCCGCTTTTCCGCATTCCTCTTGAACTTGTTCCACAAAGTCTTCGGGGGACATATCGCCAGCAAGTCTTAGGATTATTCTGTCCCTAAACCGTAAGCATCCTTTTTTGGAGACCATCAGCCTTCCCGACATTACACGAATTTCCCTGGATCGGGACTCAAATGCTATAAATAGATGGTCCGATAAACTCTCTTTATTAATAATCCTCCAATCAAAGAAGTCGTTAATATCAGTACTCGTTGTAAAGGCTAAATCTATTGCCGAACACGACATTCGTCTACGGAACGTCATATCTTCACCGTTTATACACGTCAGCCCTAGTGTATTAACATACTCACTCAGGTGACGCCCTCTTAGACTGTTTACAGTTCCCGCAAATTCGGGACTTTTGCCGTTAAAGTCTCCAGCGATTAAGACATTACGACCTCTATGCCTCATAACTTCTCCTGCAAGATTTTCTAGGAATACTACAAAATTATCTATTCCCGCATTTGGAGAATTGTAGCAAGAAAATACCACGATTTCACCGAGGTCGGCCCATATAAAACCGTCACTGCTGCCACTGCTAATTATAGGGATCCCAGACACCGGAAAACCAATAGCTGCTGTCGTTGTCGTATCCACTAGCCATCCTGTTCCATAAGTAAGATCATAAGGAGGTTCCGACACAAAAATGACATCTGAGCGCTCCGTCAAAGCGGTGTCCCACGATAAAGCCAATGACTGTCGGCTCCTATTGCAATTGATTTGTAGAAATCTTATTTTGCAACAGTACACCGACCGGTCCTGTGGCCCTCCTTACCACATAGGATGCACGTTGTCAGGTCTTTACATTGTGCTCTGTGATGACCCGCTTTTCCACACTCGAAGCACAGTTTCGTACGGTCCACACCCTTGCAGGTCGCAGAGACGTGGCCGAAAGACCAACATCTAAAACATTTTTTTCCGGTTCTCTTATGTACGCTCCACAATGAACCCAGCCGATGCGAACCCGTCTTTCCGTTAATTATTTTGCGGCCCGGAAGTTCGTGATTACGGTGACGTTTTTAGTTTCACCGTAAGCTTGTCTTATTGACGATAATTTAAAATCTTCGTCCTCACCGAGTACTCGCGATAACGCAGTGGTTATTTCTTCTTCTGTTGTATCTATGGCTATGTCCTTAACATGTACCACCGTCCGCCTGCTTTCACGTGACCTGAGATCAATTTTAAGATCAGCCGCCTTGGTTTTCAATAACGTTTTCAGCTCGGCAGCTTTCGTTGAACCTTGGACCCGAATATATAAATCATCATTTACACCTTTCTTTAGTGACAAAATATCACCCACTTCTTCTTGTGACACCGAAGACTTGACAGTCCGTAATAAATCCGCGTAGGATCTTCCCTGCACTTTAACAATTAATGTACCGCTATCAGTTACCGCGGGTGTAGTTCTTAAGACCTGTTTTACTTCTTGACGTCCTTCTCCTGGTCGGACATAAATCTTAATGTTTCCCTCCTGTTGACGAAGCAAGTACAATATAATCTTGCGTAAGCTTGTCCCGAATTTGCCTCCAGGAAGAACGAAAGTCGGCATTGCAGAACTACTTACAACTCTTTTCAAGGCAGCTAATATCGTCTTGAGTAATGGCTCCTCATGCTCCGATGAGTCATAAAATATTGTATATCGCGTAAATTGAATCATAGAAGCATCACTGCACATTATAGTAGAGATATCTTGCTTTATTTCACCTGGTTTCGCTTGGTACCTCCTAGATTCTTGAACGCTTTTATTTTTCACAATGTCATGAAAATGACACGTGTCACCCTCCTGTGGATATTCCTCTAGTTGTACAGGACGCTGCAATAGATCAATAGGCCATTTCCTATGTAGGAGGCGTATCAGATCATCGTCCGATGTTATATCCGCCATTATGTCCACTACTTGACTTTGGTGTGACAATTCAGTCTGAGTCGGAATCAAATTACATTGCTTCGGATGTGAGAGCTCATAAAGAGCCCTCACCGAGGTTCCTAAGTCTTTAGCTAATTCAAAAATCTTAAAAGCGCATTCTTTAATTTCTTTCTTAGTATTAGTGCTTTCATGCACTAATTTCACTAAATTTCCAACTTCTTTCATCAACTGATCAAAGTCTGTGCCCTCGGTAGAATCACTATCTGTGCTAGCTTCAATCTCCTCTAGTTTACGTTTTTGAGGCTTATCACCAAGGGCCTCCCTCCACAAAGATATTAAGATCTTGCAACTGCGGCTACCAAGTCGTGAACGACAGGGTTCCTTGCTGCGTTTACTTGCAAGATCTTAATATCTTTGTTTTGTAGTGATTGCTGGAGCTTTTGACGCCAAGCATGCCCTCTTTCGAGGCCCAAAACGACCAAACGGGAAATGGCTCTGATAAAATTTATTACGGATTTCGGGTTTCTGGAGATGAACACCTACATTCAGCAGGGGGAATAGTACCTCATTCATTGACTTAACGTTTGTAGGGGAGCGCTATCGGCATAGGGTCACTGAGTGTGGTATAGTTGATGATGTTACACTTAGTGACCATGCGGCTATACTGGTGAAATTGAATGGTGGTGTCATCAGGCGGCTGTCTCCTAATCTGTGACCGATTTTGGCCAACAATCTGTGACGTGAGAGATTTTGGCCAACATTAAGGTGAAGTTAGAGGAAACTCTTGGAAATGAGGTCAACGTGACGCCGGTGCTCCTGACAATGCTAGTTTGGGTGACATTGGTGGAATTGCAAGTTCACCGCAGAGGCCACACAGGCGAGTCTACGGATGGTATCAGCAGATAAAAGAATTGCAGTGTAAGTGTTTGACGGCGAGGCGGAAATTTCAGCGATGTGTACGGGACGGGGTATGAGGGAGATGTTGCGCGTAGCTCAGCTTGTGACTACGAAAAATTTTAAGCAGGCCATAAGAGAGTCAAAGAGCGAAAACTGGAAGAGGCTGTGCCAAGAACTTCAAGAGAAGGTATGCTGTACAGCCTACAAGATAGTCTCCAAGAAGTTTTGAAGGAGGCGGCTCCCTGTCTTGAGTTCAGAAATTTTTGGTGACGTGGTCAACCAGTTGTTTCCGTAGGGTCCTCTTGTGGCTAGACAGGAAATTGCGAACGATATTCCCCTCTTCCGTTTAGAGAAGCCTACAGTCGCTTCGTCTATGTGTGGCCTAGATAAGAACTTGGGACCTGATCGTGTCCCTCATGAGGTTGTCAGGGCTGCAGTGGAGGTAATTCCAACAGTGGTGGTGATGCTTGCCACAGTAGACATCGGAGGCTGATACCTACAGTATTTCTAATTGACGTGAAGAACGGCATTTAACAGTTTGCAATGGTCGGTGGTGCTTGAGGAATAGGGCGGTGGTAGGCTTCTGTGAGGACGGCGACCATGACATTAAAATGACCAGAGGAGTTCCACAGAGTTCAGTCCTAGGGCCCTTGTTGTGGAACATCTCTTATGACGGGGTCCTAGGTCTTGATTATCTACCAGGAGTTCGTCCGATCGTCTTCGCAGATGATCTGACGTTGGTGGTGGTGAGAAGGACGGAAGAAGAAATTATTGCAGCTGAGAAGCGGCAATTGCAATGATCCGGACGTGGGTGGCCGGTAAAGGGCTGTTGGTGGCAGTCGAGAAGACTTCAGCCGTGGTAATGGTGGACAGGGTGAGACCCAAGTAAATTTTCTTTGTTCTGGACGGTAATGAGATCTTCCCCTCACCTGTTATGAAATATCTAAGAGTCCGGCTCGACCAGAGGAAGTCGTTTCAGCCCCATATCCTGCAAGTAGTGAGCAAGGTGCAGAGGGTAGTTAGGGCACTGGCTGGTATTCTTATCAACAAACTCGGCTCAAGACACTTTAGGAGGAGACTATACGCGCACGTGGTGTGCACTCGGTCATGTTGTATGAGGTTTCGATGTGGTCATGCTGGATAGCGATGTAGCATGCGCAAACCAGGCAGGACAGTGTCCAGAAAAGACTGACACTGCGTGTTTTCTGTAGGTACAGAACGATTCCCGCCGACGCAGTGCTGGTGGTTGCAGTTCTTCCAACGGTAGTTGCTAGCTCGCAAGACGTAGTTACAAGGTGGCAAGACAAATGGGCGAAGTCCTCCAATGGAGCTTGGACCAGGCGGCTGCTCCCGGAGATACAGCCATGGGTCGAGAGAGGAATTGGGGAAGTTGGTTACGAACTAACCCAGTTCCTGACCGGCCATGGCTGTTTCAAGGTTTATCTCAAACGGTTAAATATTTCTGAGACGGATGCATGTCCATATTGTGGGGACGTGGATTATGCAGTGCATGCAGTCTTCCATTGTGTTAGATGGGAGCAGATACGCAGGTGTGTTATCGGTAGGTTGGTGACCTCAGTACTGATAACATAATACGGTGAATGCTTGATTCCTTGGGCCGTCATCAAGAGCATGGTCACGGTAATTATTAGAGGATAAGCTGGCGGATGAGTAGCGAGGAAGGCCAGTCCTCTGGGGTGGAAAGACGTGGCTCCGTTAGGCCGTCGACTGCCAATAACCCCCGAGGAACGCCTGATCCTGCTGCTTGAAAGCCAGCTAACCCAGAAGTAGCCCACAATAACATCACAGGGACCGTGTTCATGCCTCGCGGCCAGGTTGAGTTCCTGTGTGATGAATGGGGAGGTTATTGTCGGTACGAGCTCGACACTACCGTCTTGCGCGGACAGAAGGTGGCTGGGCTTTTTCCCCCTCCTACGACAAAAAAAAACGCAATTCGTTTTGATTGTAAATGAATTTAGCGATTTAATACTAATACTAAAAGTGAGTTAATCTTTTTATCTCAGTAGAATATAATTACTAGTATATTTAATAGTAGAATATTTACTAATGAATGATTTATAAACAATAAAGAAACTAATGAAAAATTCAACCGTGATCTCATTAGCATTTCCAACAAAAATAGGTTATGACTGTGAGTATGTTTCAATTGTTTTATTTTGTAATCGATTCAGCAATGAAAAAAAAACTTCGTCGTTTTTTTTGGTTTATTCTTTAAATTACATCCTATTGTTTCATACTGACATATTTGATCTTAATTTAATTATTTGATATCACTCTCTTAAGAATTTAATAAGCTTTTAACTTCAAAGGAATGAAAAAATAGATGATAAATAGTTGTTATAATAAATGATACAGGTTGGTATTATAATGATTTAGTCCTGCTTTAAATTATATTAATTTTGTATTAATTTGGTTCCTGCTATAAGATCCCTGGCTCCAATTGTCCTTAAAAACGAAGGAGGGGCATACCATCCCCCCAGATCATGTTTAAATCTATACAAGGACCTTCCTTTAGTCGTGGCGTGCCATTCTTGCTGCCATGCTTCCATCGCGAGGCTGTAAAGCCTCCTCCGCAGATGGGAGATGGGCAACTGTTCGAAATTTAGAACCGATGCATTGAGATCACCGTTCCGCTCCGGTATACGCCCGGCTCAAAACCGCATCCCAAATACCTCGGCCTCCTTGCCTCTTCGCAATTTCCACATAGCCGCTCGAACTTTCACCACTAAATCAATTGGAAGAGCCTTTCCCCAATACTATGGTAGCCTCGTAGGAGGTTGTTTTAAAAACACCACTGCATACAATTAGGGTTCTGCGCTGGGCATTCTTTAAATGTTGAATAAGGGTTTGATTTCTTTCCAACCTATGCGCCTAAACGGACGTCGCGTAATAAGAGGTCATACTTTCAAAGACACCTCTGTACACCATGTACAAATGACGGCCCGACAGTCCGTAATCCTTTCGAACAATCCTCCTAAGCTTGTACATCATAGAGACGGCGTCCGCCGCTACTTGCCTAATGTGGTTTGATTACGACTGTTTGATTAATTTGACTGTTTGATTGTTTGTTTAATTTGTCTGCACCCTTGAGAAGCGTAAACTTAGTCTTGGGTACAGAAATCCTTAAGTTTTGAATGTCCATCCAGCCCTCTGCAGTTGACAAAGCCGCCTGCGCTCGGTCTTCTAGCTGCAGTCGTGAATTACGACGAACTATCAGGAGACAATCATCGGCGAAAGCCTGGGCCGTGACCCCTTCCGGGAATGTCAGCTACAAAAATCCGTCTAGTACCAGGTTTCACAGCAAGGGACAGAGAATGGAGTCCTGTGGGCTTCCCCTGGTGACGGAGTTTTCCACAACCAGTATATCGTATCTCTTTGCTACTGTTTTTCAAAAAGGAACTATCAATAATATAGAAAAAGTTGGTGCAATTCACAAAATCTATAGAAAAGGCATAAGAAAGATAAAAAATATAATTAAGTTCAGCACATCGCAAAGCGAATGTACTCATATAACAAATTATTCCTTTATAAACTATTTTTCGCCGTTTAATAAACTGGTAAACGGATGTAGACGAACAATAAATACTTCATTGAAAGGAAAAATTGAAGAGGTTAAATCAAAATGTAAGAACTTGTATATAAAAAGGCAAGCCATAAACACCGATGCCAAAAAAGAAAGTAATCTTAGAATAATAGACAGAAGACACTTCATGCTATGAGTAACAACGATAGTAAAAATTTATAATGTAAGAAAAAACAAGAGATAAAATAGGTTCAAGAAAGATATTTTACCTATGATAAGGAGAAGAAATTGCAGTATACATTGAGAAAATAAGATTTGCATAAAATTTATTGCAGAAAGAAACCTGTAGAGAAATAGTATAGAAAAGTAATTTATTTTTAACTTAGCAATATCTTTGTAGCGACCTGATATAAGCTACGAGTTCTTATAATTTTATTAAAATACGTATTATGAATTTTTGAAATATGTTTTCAAAATATGTATTTCAATACATAATCATACCTGTGTAGTTATTTGATTCAGCTGTATCCAACACTTTAACTAAAATATAATAAAATAAGTCGTCATGAAAAAAATTATATTTTAATACTTTAACTCAGTGTTAAATTATAGTAAACTTTAAGTTAATATATAAATGAATTTATTTCATTGAAAAAATGTTAGGTTTATTAATACACATATTTTTTTAGCCAATTTATAATTCTCTCTTTAATGAGTACAGAATTAATTAATGCAAAACAGTAAATAAATCACTCGCCATTTTAAGTAAAATTTAAAACCTATATAAACTACATATATAAAAATGGAAGACTACATAACATATTAAAACAATTAAATATTTTCACTTCATTTATTCAAGTAAATTAATTAATTTAACATAACAAAGCCTAGACTGTTTGTACGAGGCTGAAACAATGTTTCAATTACAAGAGGATTTGTGGTCAGAACCAAAAGAGAAATGCTTCCAATTATAATTTATGTTGCTAGAATCCTGAATTAAATAAAACAGTTTTGTGGTTTAAATAAAACAAATTTAGCATATAATTATCAACATTTCATTATACTCTAAATAAAAACATTTTGTATTTAATTATTTTATTAAATTTTTGAAACTGAAATTGTTCTTTGAATAATAAAGTACATAATTCCATGATCTAACTTATTCTTAGAAGTTACATATACATTTTTTAAGGAAAATCTATTAGTTTATTTACAATGGCATAACTAAAACCTTATTGAAGTGCGTATAACCCTCGAATTTGATTTAGTTTAGAATATTTGAATAAATTATAATATGAATAGAAAATTATTTTAATGCCTTAGGAATATTACAGTAAAACGTAAATAATTTTACCCGACATTATTTAACACTCATAAATATTTCAAGGTTTATTTTGACTCATAATTTCTACCTTTATACTGAATTTCTCAATGCGTATAGTTTTTGTTTAGATGTTTATCTTATTTTAATAAAATTAAAATATACCCTACTTATAGTTTTTAACGGTATATAATGAAAACTTTATTTTTCTCACAGTAACAGTTTCAGTCCTAAATTTAACCGGTGAAGTCTAGTAAAGAAACAGTTGCTTTACAACTATCATTGTACGAAGCCAAGCGATGTCATACGAGCAACTTTTCTGCATAAACGGCTTATTCCATAACAATTTTTTATTACAAAACATGCATCCCAAAAAAATCTTTTGTATTAAAAAAATTCAATTTCTTGGAAAAAGAATGGCAATTATTCCCATTTTTTTAATTAATGTAAATGTACACAGTTTTCTGCCTCAAGAATCATAAAAATCAGCTGGATTGAAGACTCAACATAAGTATCTTGAAAAACATCATCATTATAGTTAAAGGTAACACCCAAATCCGCCCTATTAATTCCCAATAATCCTTTTAAACTGATCTATACATTCATGATTTAAAAATAAAACAACTATATTAAAAATTTTAACAGTTTATATCAGCGAAATATGTGTTTTTCCTTTTTTTATTTCTAAAAAAAAAAAAAGTTTATATTTTAATTCATAAAATAAGTAAACATATGCAGATACCATAAATATGACACAACATGTTACAATTGTAACAGGCTTTAAAGTTAAAATTTATTTTAAATTTGTCAAATATTAGAACAGATTAATCATTTTAACTAAATTATGCCAAAAATTAATTTTACTTAAATTAACTTTTTACTTATAAAATATTCTCATTATTATTATTACTTATATTAAAGTAAAGGATTTTCTTTTTATTTCGTTTTTCAGATTTTAGTATGATTTTATTTGTGGTCACAATAATATGAAAATTCTTGAAATGACATATATCTAGGATGTAACACTTGGATGTATACAAACAGCTCTTCTGAGATGAAACTAAACAGAAATACGCTACTTGAATGTGCCTAGATTGAAATTACAAGCAAAATAATTTGCTCAATATTAAGATTTTAAAAATATTTGAAAAAATGAGGTTTAAAATCATACATGTAACTATAACTACCAAAATTTAAAAGAAATTTCAGTCAGAATCAATAGTTCTTGTCGCAATGTAAATAGTTAAAGGAATTAAAAAGAAAAGTTCCCTCTCTAAAAAACAAAAAACAAAAAAAACACACATAAATCAATACCAAAAAAAATGAAACAATAGATGAATTTGTGTATTTAAAAGCAGCACTTATTTTTAATAAATTAATCGGTTTCTTTTTAAATTATTTTATTTAATACACTTTCCTTTTTTTAATTTCACGTAAATACTTCTTATATTACTGTCTTATTCAGTTTTTTTTTAAAGTAAATATAATTTGCTAGTAAAATCAAAAGATTTGAACTTTAAAAAAACCTTTTAATTTTTTTTTTTAATTAATAAACATTCGTAAACACTTTTTATTCAAAATTTGATAAATTTCAGGATTTTTTCTTTTCTGTTCGAAAATGATTTCAATTCTTGAAATAACTGGCTATCTAATTAATGTCACTCAAAAGTAAATAAAATCAACGGCAATTTTAAAGTAAAATTTAAATTCTGTATATTTTTCACTTCATTCTTCCGAGTAAATTATTTTAACAAACAAAGACTGAACGAGGCTGAAACAATTTTAAGAACTAATACGTAAGAACTTGTGTGGTATATGTAAAGACGAGCCAAGAGGTTGATGTTAGAAAAGAAAGTAATCTCTGAATAAAGAGTAGAACAATTTTCATGTAGGAGTGAAATAACGACTTAAAAGGTAAAATTTTCTTCTGCCTTAGTGCAAACATTTTATCTTATTTACCATTATAAAATTTTTATGAAGATAAATAATAAACTACAATTAAGAACTTGATACAGTGGGGAATTTTGTTTTATGAAAATGAAGTTTATTACTTAAATTCTGACGTAAGAAAGAATATAATGATGAAGTTAAATGAAAGTGAAGGCTCTTACTGAAATACTCAGATTTATAAAGGTCCTTTCTTTGTTAAAAGTAAACTGTAATTAAGGATAATTAAGTAAATAATTGAGAGATAATGTTAAAATAAAAGTTAGAAATGAAAAAAAAATTAAAAAGTGAATAAAAATATATATTTATCAGGGAAATTAATTTTTATATTTTCTTTACAAAAAAAATGTGAATGAAATAAATTGTTTAAAAAAAAATACGATGTACATATCTTCACGCATTAAAAAATATTGTAGTTTACAATATACTAATAAAAGATTTGGTATAAAATATCAGAATCTTCTATTAATATGTGTCCAACACACTCAAACCTTAGAAAAAAATAAAAATCAATTGAAAGCCTACATTTTTTTATGATATTATAATGCAGTAAATTATTTCTCAATAAATTTTTAAATAAATAATCAAAATAAGTTTAGTTTTCACGAAGAAAGTACGTTACCTAAAGATTTTTAAGTAAAGATGCTTTATTTATAGAGAAATTATTTTAAAATAAAAAAATGATGTCATTGATTTTAGAAATTAGAACAATTCTTTACATTATCGATGGTAAATTATAAATTCGTATTTCAGTAAAATTTAAATACATATATATCTTATTCTATATTTTAAAACAGAAAATTCAACTTAACTTTAACAAAAGGAGTAATAAAATAAGAACGATTAACTAAAGCATATTTAATATAAAGTAATATTATAAAAAAGTTATCTTCAAAGTTTATTATGAAAGAGTTTTTTTTTTTATTTTACCAAATATCAATATTACTAAAGCTATCGCATTTTACAATTCTATTTTTCTAAAAAATTTTTATCAAACGTACGTAGCCTTTCATCTAAATAATATATAAATATAATATAAAATGTAAATGCTGCAGGAAACTACGGGGCTTAATTAAAATTTTTTGCAAAACATATTAACTTTATTTCAGTCAAGAAAAGACTGAAATAAAATTTAAAGATTTCAGGATTAATATTTAAGAATAAAGATTTTAGGTAAAGACTTTTCGATTGCTTTCTTTCATGAAACAATTAGAGTTAAGAAAATAAATAGTAATGATCTGGAGTTTTCCATAAATATATCTGAAATAATAACTAAATATTTATATAGAATCGGAGTGAAGTTCTTCCATAATTTTTTTAAGGTTTACAGGCAAAGCATTTACAAAAGTTAAAAGTTTAATTTTTGAATTTTTCAGTGCTGGAATTTTCTTGAAGTCGGATGCGTTTTTACGGATAAAATTTTGAACATTTTTATAAATTTTAAATTACTTAATCTGCTAAACGTCCTCTAAAATACCTTATACAATTTAAGTAAATAAAATCGAGTGTAATCTTCGTTTAAATTTATTTTAAATTACTTTAATTTCCTTCCCATCACAAATAACGTGTTCCTAAAGTTTAATGATCAGGTTCCTCATAACCAGATTATTATTTATACTCAGGAAAACTTGATAAAATAAAATTATTGTAATAATTTAAATAACACGTTAACTGATAAAGAAAAAAATTTTGTTTACTAAAAGAAAATATTTCAACGATAAATACAAATTTAGGACTTGATAATCAACCTAGGAAAAACTTTAGCTTTGGTCAAAAGCGCTGTCGCGGAATTGATGCAAATACGTTTCAGTGATTACTAAGTAAAAGTGCATTTTCAGTGATGATTAAAATACAGATGACTGAATACGATTTTAATGATGACTAAATACCAACGGTTTTTGTTATTAAACGCAATTTCGTGCAATTGTAGTTTGTTCAGGTTTGCCGAAAATCCTACATCTATGAGTTCATGACTCACTCCGAACAATACTCGCTGGCAAACGAATAGTTTTTATGTACCAGAATGGAAGAGGTTAAAAAGGCAAGTTCTTGGATCCTAAGGAGACTATTTGGTTATAATAATCTCGGTAGGAGATTATTTTCGGTAGTAACCTCACCAGATGGATTCTTCATTCTCCAGGTTGTAAGTTCAGCGAAGGGTTGACGACATATTCAGTAAAAATCCGGCCGTGAATATATACAAATATATTGCACTGAATTTAAAATAAGAAGAACATAAATATTCTGATGAACCCGGTATTATAATTATTAGATAAAAAGTGAGAAAAATTAAGACAATGCAGAACTTGCTTTACCTAAGTAATTCATTCATCATTAATTAATAAAACAGAAGTTTAAAACTTTTTATTTAAAAACTGGAATAATTTCTTATTTAAGAGCACGGCATACCAATTTACAATTCTAACTACTGTAAATCATTGGTACTCTGCAATTATAATTATACTTTTATTTTCATCGTTAAACAACTTATTCTATACTCATTTATAAATAAAGGAATAAGTAAACAAAAAAATACCATAACATGCCAATTAAATATAATATAACGTTAAAAACTTAAAAGTAAAATTATTACGCCATTATTAATTCTATTTATAAATAAAACCACATTTTATATACGAATTAAATAGAAATACAAATAGAGAGATTTATAAGATTATAACTACAAAAATTTAATTAAAAAATAAAATTATTCTGAAAGAAATGGAATTTGTTTATTAATTCATAACCTTGAGCGAAGTTTTCAAATTTTTTTATCCTACAGGTGAAATAAGCAAAGGCTATGAGATACACTTTAAATCATAAATAATGAATAATGCAACAACATAGTTAAATAAACATAATGATATAAATTTGCTTGGAATACCTGTTTTTACAAAACAATTTTTTTGTTTTTTTCTCCCAGTCTAGTTGTAAAAAAAAAATTGAACACATATATCAAAAATAATTAAAATGGACTAACCATAACAAGAAATTTTACTTTATTTAGAATAATATTGCAGAGCATTTTTTCAAAGAAATAAAATATGTATGATAAATAAATACTTTTAAAAAGAATCATTCCTTAATATTTAACATTTAAAGGATTTTATTAATTCGTAAATGAAATTAAAATTCTGTTACCAAACTTTCTTCAAAATCAAAGTTCATAAAATATGAACTTTTTATGAAATGATCATAAAATAATGATAATTAAAAATTAATGATTATTCATAAATGTAATTTTAAATAAGCATTTCATTTATATTTCTTTTTAAGTCGGCCATGGTTTGAAGAAACCTTCCTTAATAAATAAAAATCATGAAATAAAAAACCAAAAAGGATGTAAGAAAGAGAGTTAACAGAACAACTTGTGAAAATGAATATTCTCCTAAATTATTTATAATATTTAATTTACTGTCAGAATTATGAACATAATGAAAACACGAAACGATTTTTTTTAATAAAATGACAGATTTTCTAGTATTTTTTATACAGGTTACATATAGGTAAAAATATTACTAAAAAAAAAAAACATAATATTGCTATACATAATATCTGTCAATAATTTAAAATTTTAATAAATGCTTTAGGTTGATTTCGCGATGTATGTGAACAAGTAAATTTCTGGATTTTAAGTATTCTGTTGTTATTTTAAAAAAAGAATAAAAAAATTACTTCCTTTTAAAAAAAAAACAACATAACCCCAAAATCTGTGTTCTAGATGAAAAAACTGGATTATAAATCGGAAATGATGACAGTAAAATTTTGAAATTCGTTATGACAAAAAAAAATCCCTTTCGGGACGCCGGAAGGCGGAGGTAGATTTCACTTGTGCTATGTACGGAATAAAAGAGAATTCCTTCTTAAAGTTAAGAAAAATTTCAAATTTACTCGATACGAATTTATTTATTTATATATATATTTTTTTTTTGTTTTAATCATATTTTTCTTAAAGTTAAGAAAAATGTCAAATTTACTCGATACGACTATGAGGAACCTGTAAGGGTTGGTCATATCAAAACCATTATACATATATATATATAAACCTTTGGACTGACGGTGGTTTTGAGGTCTGGGGGATGTGAAACGCGAAGATAAGGCGAAAAAATTTCCGGAAGTCGAATCATGGTACCCATTACATTAGGTAATTTTCTTATAAAATCTACCTAATTGAAGAGCTAATGACGAAACGTATAAACATTCTATATAACAACGTATAACATACTAGTAATAGAGCAAGAAAGGTACATTAGAGCGGTACATTAGAATAGAAATAGGCCTACATTGTATTGATTATTCTAAAATAAATTTTGAATCCGCGGATGGTTTACGAATTGAAACTGAGCAAAATAATTTTAACGTAATTGCTTTGGTTAATTTGGTATAAAAGATACTTACAGGAAAATTATTTTCTAGCGATTGAAAATGAGAATATAATATATGCCGGTTATATAAATATAAATAATATGATGGATGATGCAATAACTGATCAATATTTACTTCAATACAAGGTCATGGTTTTAGTTTTATAACGAATAGTCCTGGAAGGCTTATATCTGAAATATGAATTGCTATCAGAATCGGGAAACCATTAAATTTGAAAATGATAATTTCCTAATTTTTTATATAGACATTACACATTCATTTATTAGAGTAATACTTATTATTTTTGTCTAACAAATAATAAAATTAAGGATAACGTTAGTAAAGTTAACATGAATGCTAAAAGAAAAACTTTATTCTATAAATTGAGAGTAACATTTTCGAATCAGGAGATGTAGACAACTTATTTTTTAATGTCCTTTCTGAGTGTTTAAATTCGGCAAAAAATAATATACATGTAACATTAAACAAAATTCTTTAAAGTATGGATAAATGTTAATTTAGTACGCAGAATTGAAAAATCTGATGTGGACACCACATGAATTCCTTATACGCCTATTAGATTACATATGCACATTTTTTTAAAATGAAAAGTTTATAAAATGTTATTTCATTTATAACTTCTGATATTTTATTATTATTATTATTATTATTGAATTATTATTTATAGTAATGTTTTTCTTTTACAATCAATTTTTTAAAAAGTTTTTTAACAATTTTTTTTACAAATTAACAAATGTTAATAATTATTAATAAATCAATATATTTAAATTAAAAAAACTAGATGAAGTCTGATTCCAACCGTTGTAAGATCCAAATATTTCATTAATTAAAATTTTATTTGGCTACAACTCTAGAACCAATAAGTACCACTTATGACATATCGTTGAAAAGTTCTCAAAGAGGTCTTACTATTGCAGTTAAAATTTTTTTTTTTTTGGATTTTGGGCTTTTTGGACAGTTTTGGTCGAGTCAATTGCAATTAAAAGGGGAAATACAAAACTAGATGTTACAACAGTCCTAAATCCAAAATTTCAACATTCTACGGCCAATCGTTTTTTTATTTATGCGCGATACATACATACGTACGTACAGACGTCACGCCGAAACTAGTCAAAATGGATGAAGTAAAAGAGGAATATATTATATAAAAAGATAAAACAGCATCTATATAATGTGAATACCAAGAAGTATTATGTAAAATACAAAAATAAATTAATATTTAGTAATCGTTAAAGAAAAATAAATATTTCAGGGATCTTAACTTCGCGATCCAAATTTAATGCAGAACAATGAATGTACAAAAATAATTTATTAGGAATAGCCGGATCTAAACATACCGAATAAAATGTTTAAAATTTATTGTTGAGGTTATAAGAGGGAAATGTTTAATTGTGGAAAAATAAATGAGATCAAGAAAGAAATAAAAACAAGTGACATACATTCTAATAATAATTTTTTTTTAAATATTTTTTCTCTGAAGACCCAAAAAGTCATTTTATATGAAACCTATAAGTAAGGAGGGAATAATAAGAATTATTTAACGCATGAAAAATAAAGTCAATAGGAATAGATGGAATAGGAATTAATATAATAAAAGAAGTTAGTAATATTTTTACTAATGTTTTGACTCATTTGTTTAATTTGAGTACGAGCAAAGGTAAATTTTCCTCTATATTTAAAAATTTTGTTGTTGTACCTGTATTTAAGTGCGGTGATAGACAAAATTCTAACAATTACCGAACTATATCATTATTACCAGTGGTCTCAAAAATTCTTGAAAAAATTATAAAAGTTAGGAGATTTCGTTGAAAAAACATATTTTTTTAGTAAAAATCAATATGGTTTTCGCAAAGGAAAAATAATGAAAATACCCTTTCGAATTTTATGTCTAATGTAATAGAAAGTAAAAACAAAGGTCAGCAAGTAGCAGTTTAGTTCTTGGATTTGTAAAAAAGTCTTCGATATAGATCATAATATTTTGTTTGACAAACTATGGAGAGCTGAAATAAGAGGTCATTGCAACAAATTATTCGAGAGGTATTTAAGGAGAAAATCAGAACAGGTCAAATTAGGAGAAGAAATGAATTCTCAGGGTACGGTATCCCACAGAATTCCTTACTTAGAACTATTTTATTTATTACATAACATAATTGATTTATGTAGTGGAAAATTTTATAGTAGAGTGACATTTTCAGATGACGCAGCATTAGATTATAAAGCTCAAAACTTATACGAAATAAGGAAAAATACTGAAGAAGACATTCGGAGGTGGTTAATCAAAAACTGCTTAATTTTAAAATGTAATGAAGACAAATTATATAATTTTTCAATTAAAATGTCTGCAAGGAATGTTATAGAGTGAAAAATATCACAATTTTATCTTTAATACAAATATAAATTGTACATGTTGAATTATACTGCAAGTAAATACGGTTAAGAATCTGGGAGTAATTTTAGACGTAAATCTGTCTTGAAAGGAACATATAAATAAGATAGAAAAATTTCTTTTACAAATTATTTGCACAACAAAATTACTAAAATTGTTCACTCCTTGATAGAATAGAGATGAATTAGTATATCTTGTTAGGGAGATATGTATTATTCTAATATTAACTCATTATTGGTAACACAAAAACATGTAATAGAATGATTTCTTATAAAAACAAATTAAGCTAATGTTTTCGACTTTTTAAAAAATTTAGCATCCTGCCCAGATACTTGTATGTTTTTTAGAGTCCTAAATTTTTTTTTTTATAAAAAATACAATATGTAAAGAAAAACGCACACATGTCAAGAGAATTTAGGTAGAAATGATATATTTGTGTTACCTTTGCCAAAATTGGCGGTGTATCTCAGAATCTCTGTTTCACTTTAAAAAATGTTTTTGTGATGGTAACCCTCAATACGGATTTATCTACAGAGAGTACAAAATTTTCATGCAAATTACACATTTTAAGTTATATTGCAGAAATTGTTTTATTGAATTTTCTTTATATTATTCATTATAATTAAGAATAAAGTATGCAATGTGTTATTGTTTGTAACTGGGTGTAAAATAATAAATAAAATATATATATATATATATATATATATATATATATATATATAATAAATTAAAAAATGATATGAAGCGATGCTTATTTTTGGACACATTTTTTAATTTTAAACAAAATATAAATACTCTTAATGTTGAACCGTAACTATTTAATTAAAATGACACAATTTAATAAAAATATTATTGAGAAATAAAAATAATTGAACGTTAAAAGGAATTACATTAATAATTGCGTTTTAATTTATTTTAATTAAATTTACAAAAAAAATCAGTTTCACTATTACGATTATTGAAAGATGTAACAGCAAATAAAATGTTTAAAAAAATTCACAGAAATTTATGAATAAACTGATACTCATCGATTTTTTTTTTAATTCAATACAAATAATCCTACAATAATTACTTTTCACACGATTAATTTGAATACTAAATCGGAGTAAATGCAACATAACATCTTACAAAAAATTATTATTGGTATAGTATTTCTTAAAATGACGACGATGAAATAAATATGAGGAAGAGAAGGTTTTTTTTTTCTTAAAAAATTTATTCCTAATTTTTTAATCTTAATTTGATAAGATATTAAATATTTATGTGAATGTGCATAAATTTAGATAAATTACCTAAGATAAATAACAACTTTTAAGTTAACCACAAAATATATACAATATATATATATATATATATATATATATATATATATATATATATATATATATATATATGTAATTTTCATTTAAAAGAAACAAATAAATAAAACCTTCTTGATTATATTGATAAATTTCAAATAAGACACAAGTTTAATTTTCTAGAACCACACAAAAGTGCTATAATAAAGCTATAAGGAGAAAATCCCCCCACAAACACACATATATCTAAAAGAATATATATTTTTATAAAAGAGAATTACTTGTAAACAAAAAGCGCTTCTTATTATTTTGTTAGAAAAAAATTCCAGAAATTATTAAAACTATTATTATTGATGTAGTAAACTCTTAATTTTTTTGAGGTATCTTTTTTTATATATTCCAACAAAATTAGATTTTTAAATGGTAATTATAAACCTTCTTCTTCTTTTTCCGGTTTAGCCTCCGGTAACTACCGTTTAGATAATACTTCAGAGGATGAATGAGGATGATATGTATGAGTGTAAATGAAGTGTAGTCTTGTACATTCTCAGTTCGACTATTCCTGAGATGTGTGGTTAATTGAAACCCAACCACCAAAGAACACCGGTATCCACGATCTAGTATTCAAATCCATGTAAAAATATCTGGCTTTAAGGTAATTATAAACCGAAGATAATTTTCCTTTTTTTTAATTTTATTTCCCTCTGTTATAGAACAAAATTTTCCGTAAGCTGACAATTGCGGTGCTTCCTGAAATATAATTAAAAAAAAAATCTTTCATATACTCATTTGGATAGAATAATGGACTAAGATCCCTTTCTTTATGACTCCCGTAATTAAATACTATAATACAGCATACTAATCTATAAGAATCTGCTTTATTCTATTTTCATAATATTGAATTAGATGTTTTTTTTGTCCAACAACCAATATTTACAATCGGCTCCTTAACTGGAACCATAAGTAAATAGTTTCATAATAAGCACATAATAAGGGGTTCTTGAGGAACTCCCGTAATAGTCAATCCATAACAATAGTTATCAGTGAGCAGAAATCTTAAAGTTCATTAGAAAATTTATTTCCGCCAAACTTCATAGTCCAAAATAAAATTAACAAATAAAAACCAATAAATAAATCAACAGTCAATAAAATAAATAAATAAAGAAGCGATAGCGAATCTAACAAAGAAGAGAAACTTGTAGGTATAAAAAAATATAAATAAATAAATAAAGTATCGCCAGATCTAGTAATATTATTTTTATTTATTTATTTTTGGAATTTTATATAAGAATTTTTCTTTTATGAATATATTACATTACTTTCCAGAGCAAGAAAAACAGATAAGCTGAGCCGAGCCGATCGGGTGTGAACGGCGCGTCAAAATTAAAAATCTACAATGAAAAGCAAACCGATTCATTCAGCTATGCATGTTCAAATTTAGAGTTTGATTCAATTAAAAAAAGAAAAGATTTAATCAGTCAACCCCATTAGCCAGCTGATTATTATATCATTTGGTTTTAATTATTAATTTAATTTTGCTTAATGGAAATTACCGATATTAAATCTAATAGAAGCTAACAAACGAGAAAATTAGAATACGGTAGCAATAAATTACATTAAATAATTGTATATTAATTAGGCTAATTCATTTTGTAAATATATTTATAAAACTAATTAATTTTGAAATTGAAGGGTTGTGTTTCAAGAATTTTTTCTGATGGCTGTACAACGCCTTCGCTTCGATTAACTTTTCATCAAAAACACGTATATTTAGAGATTAAGTAGTTTTAAACAAGTTTCCGAGTTTCTTTACATATTTATAAGCATAATTAATTTTTATAACTATCAATTTTTGTTATTTTTACGATACCGTGATGCTCTTGTATAATGAATACGCTGGGCAAAATCAAATTTTGTATTATTAGAATTTGTTTTTTCTAATATGAAAAGTATTAAATGTATTCATGTTTTTTTAATATTTTGATCGAAGTGTGGCTAGTTCAAGATTCCTAATAAATAGGATATTATTTATATGAACAAGCAATGTAACTTTCAGTGAATTCAGATTGAAAAAATCTTTGAAGTTTATTTAGTAATTGTTTAAGTATAACTGTAATAACGTAAAACTTATATTATTACTTGTGCTTTAGTATGTACTACAAATTCATTCCAAATTAGTCCGTTATGTTTATTTCAGGTATACTAATTTAATCGATAAAAAAATAAATTAATAAATTCTAATAACATTTTAATATTTTTTACTAACACTTTTATTTACAGTCGCATCAACAATTAAAGTCACTAGCGACTTATCAGTGTAATGCAACTGTACCGGTAAACTTCTAGTCTTGAACAAACTCAGGTCGAATACTCCCGGGATGTGTGGTTAATTGAATCCCAACTACCTTTATTAGGATTTGAACCTGAGAACTTTGACTTCGAAATCAGCTGATTTACGACGACGAGTTTACCACTAGACCAACCCGGTGGGTTACATTTTAATTGTTTAAGAGTCAAATGAATTATAATAAAAGAACAAACTCACCGATAAGTTCAACAGATGAATGTATTTAATCCACGTGCACTCACTGATGGAATATAATAAAAATTTAATCAAAAATTATATTTACCTAACAAAAATAAAATATTATATGAGTGAAAGTCATAATATACAATAATTAATTACAATGTACGACTGTCACTTAAACGATTTACCGACAACCACACACGAACGCAACGCGGCTACTGAGCTACCAGTCCAGCGTTAATACGAAACCGGCGTAGCCATCGAGTGCGATCGGCGCGTCAGAATCCAAGACGGGCATGCGCGTTATACACAACAGTAAACAGACAAGAATAGACCTGCTTGCAGATTGCTTCCTACACCTACCCTGTTTACTATTCTTTGTAGTAGTATGCTTATTCAAATCCCTACACTCCAGTAAAAACTATAGCTCTTTCATACCTAACCTAACAATGACCTATATGCCTATACTGTTTAATAATGTTACGTTTTTTTATTTTAACCTTATTTTATTGTTTATTTATATGCATTAACCTTTACATAATTACGACTAGTTTTTTCTTTTATCAATGAATCATCAACATATTTATATTAGTATCTATATATTAGACTTGAATAAAAATTGTATTATTTATCATACTACCATTAAACTGAAAAACAATAATATATGAATTATTTATATTATATAATTATATTATTTATGAAACTGATAAAATATGTACAATAAATTTTGAGGAGCAACAAGAAATTCGGTTCAGTGACAAAAAAAAAATAACAGGAAGCAATTAACAACTCGCTTTGTTTAGTTAAACTATATAACGGCTCCTAAAAACGGGATAAACATCTTCAAAATTATTAAGCATACTACTATAAAAATAGTAATACCGTTTTTGGAAGTGACTTTCTCATGTTGGGTAGCCTTTAAAAATTTAGTTACAGTACCTAATAGACAAGAATTTTTTCAGCCTCAGAGATTTAACTTCAGAAATAACAATAAAATATTTTTAAAAATGTCAAACTTTTACATTTTTTAATGAAAACAGTGAAAATTACGATCAGCTAATCATCAATAGTTTTTTTGTTTATTTATTTTTGTCTTTTTACTATGCACACCGCATTCATTTTTATGCATTATTTATGAATTGTTTTTGTTTTTTTACGTTTGCAGAGTTAGATACCTATGACCATCCGAATATAAGTCTAGCACTTTTCTACTCGGACACTGCGAGTTTACAGTAAAGCAGAACAACTTTTAACTCATATAGTCGTGTCCCCCGTAATAAGATTTTCAACAACAGTACTGTTACACGGCATCTAATTACTCTTCACTAAGAAATACAATAGAATATTAATAAAATGCTTTCACTTACCATTTTATTATTGGGTCATCCTAAATCAGGCATGCCGTATAGAGTAAAGTAACCTGTAAAATACTTTTAAAACTATGCAACTTAACACCCATTTAGCTTATTCTTCAAGTTATTGTACTTTTCCAGTTACGGGCTGCTCAAATGAAACGGATCTATGAGGGCATGAACAGGGAAGATGCCACTAATCTCTTGCTACAAGAATTGCAAGAGAAGTGAACTACGCTACGACTGGGGTGTGAACAAACAAACTTATTCCTGAGCTAGGACTGTGGCTGGGGAGGAAACACGGCTGCGTAGGGTACTTCCTGTCACAATTCCTTTCCGGTCACGGAGAATATGGTGAATACTTAACAGGTTTAAGAGAAGGGAGCTCCCAAAGTTTGTGTACTGCGGTCAAGAGGACACTCCCTGCCACACCTTTTTTGAATGTGCACATTGGGAGGATCTAAAAGTCAGATATAACAGGAAAGATATTACCCTGGAAACTGCAATAAAGTACATGTTGAGAGGTAAGGAGGAATGGCTGACAATAGACAGATTCATGGCTGAGGTTATACGAGCAAAGGAAGTAGATTACAAGAAGTGAGAGGAGTTACTTCAGGGGAAAAACAAAGACTTAGACCCGGCTGCTGGAGCAGGGCCCGGGAACGGCATACATGGTTTTACAAAATGACTTATCTACGACATAATTTAATCATTTAATTTAAAGAATGATTTAAACGACATTACATCATAATTTTACTTAAATCAACGAGAAAACAAAAAAATATGCCGGATGCATAACCGAAAAGAGCGGTTTTTTTTATTATTCATTCTTTACTTAAACGTACAACCTCGGTAATTATTTTCCACAGTTAATAGAATAACTGTAACCAGTAGTTACGTTTTATAGTAGTGAAGATGGTCTTTCAATGACGATTTCGTCACTTAATGTAATAATTTTTACAAAACTAAATTTTTAAGATAATATTTACAAGGCAGTCGTTTGTAATTCTTTAACAATCAGACATAACGTGCACCTTTTTTTTTTGTCTTTGTCATTTGACTGGTTTGATGCAGCTCTACAAGATTCCCTATCTAGTGAACGTGCACTAGCATACACAAAATGATAAAACAAATATTTAAATTAGATACTGGTTTCATTATTTATTTGGTTCCAAAAGATTTATAATGTTAAAGATCTTCACTTCTAAAATGTAAAATTGTGATAAATTGTAAATGTTAAATATTTACAATTTATCACAGTATTGTACGAGTATTATACAATCTAAAATGTTATTACATTATATTCTTCGTACTTTAGTAGATTATGAAGTAGATAGTAGAAGTATGATATTGTAATTTTTAATATTGAAATTTTAGTACATTCAATCAAACAATTCTAAAATTTTGCAGCATTTTAATTTTCATAAGGAAAATTGTACCTATCTGTTCGTAACAATTTCACTTACAGGTTAAAATGATAACATTTATCGATAAATTTCTTATTTTTCAACCTATTTAATAAGTGATTCTGTGTGTTTTGATAATTATTTAATTTAATCTCAACATAAAACACACATATACAGTGTTTGTTTTAGTGCATTAAAGTAAGAATCTTTACTTTCCCCTCTAGATAGCACTGTAGCAGAGCTATAGCTCCAGAAGGGAAAGTATTGTGATAGGTCTAATTTGGGTATATGCACCGGATCTTGATGTTTTGACACCTCAGGAACCGAGAAAATCGGATAGAAGTTTTCCGAATGTTAATGTTCGTATATATATATATATATATATATATATATATATATATATATATATATATATATGTGTGTGTGTTTGGTGTTGACCTCTAAATCACCATATATCTCCAGAACTACTGGACCGATTTTGACCAAAATTGGTCAGATTACTTCTATGTGTAGGGCATTGATGCCATTAAATTTTCAACTTAAAAGGTCTAGGGGGTGAGGCTGTGGAGCAATGACACCCTCAACGTCTCGGAGTTTCGTCTAATTAGTTCATTTTTTAGGCAAATTTGTTAACAATTAAAAAATAACAATATTTGTAAAAAACCTTTTTGCAAAATTTCACCCCCAATGCTCTAAACTAGTGGCTAAGTGGGCATACTGCGTCAGTAGTACCTGTTGGCACTACTAGGAGCGCTAGTGTCTAGTGTCACAGTTCGTCATCTTGGAATTTACCTTTTTCCTTGTAGGAAATTCCCTTTTCCCTCGTCCTCTTGGAAACGGGATACTTGAAATTCCACAGGGTTACCAACCAAACTATTTTTGACACTTAATTTAGTTAATATCTCAAAGGTCAGTAGCAATACAGCTGTAAAGTTTGTAGTGTACAGCTGTTTTAGTCTACTATGTTGTGACGTCACAGATGAGTGGTAGAATTAAATAAATGTATAATATTTAAAGTGTTAAAAAGTAACTTGGTTAGGCTGGGTGTCGAACTTGATCGCCGGGTTGACTCGGTACCTGGTGCGTTAAGCCTCGAGGCTACACCAGTCTGCCGATCGTACAAGTGAAATTTGTGCTATATAACTTGTGAAATTACATTAAGTTTAGTTAGTGCAGACCGTGGCACAGTGGAATAACTGATATCCACAGCTGGCCGAAATTAATTAACTATTATAATTTAATCTTTTTCAACGAAGATTGTTTTAAATTGTATTTTATCTACTTTAAAACTATTCTGATGTGATAATTTAAATTTTAAAACATTTTTGACAACTTTAAGTAACAAATTTTTAGATATTGGTTTCGCTTTCGTTTGTCTTATTGTTTACTTTTCACATTAAACTTATTTGTTTGATTAGTGGTACAGAAATATTTCAGGGAAGGAATTGAAATCCTTCTTTAAATACAAAAATATTTAAATATTAAAAATATATAAATATAAAATAAATATTTCTAGGCAAGGAAATATTTCATGAAAAAGCAATTATATTTAATTATAAATAATTTTATTTCACTATGAACAAACTGTTCTTTGATTTTTACTTATACTAAGTATACATCATAGACACATTTATGCATGCCTACATAAAATTAAATACAGTAAACAACGTAAAAACAAGTAAACAAAAATACAAAATTTCAAAACATTTGCTTATTAATGAAGGCTTAACGTACTAAAAATACGTGATATAAAACAATAATAAAAGATTATAGACCAAGTCAGTGGTTCCAAAACTTTTCCGAGTCGCGGCGCCCTTTTTCAATTAAAATTTTTCCATGGCGCCCTAGCCTAAGTAAAAGTATGACTACTTGTAAGTAAGAGATAAAAGTAAATAAAACTCGTGTATCTTCATTATTTTTTTACTTTATTAACTTTAAATTAATAATTATAAATGTCTTGGTTCAATTAATTATGAAGCTTTTACAATATTTCGCGGCACCCCTGTGAAGAGGCCGAGGCTCCCCGGGGCGCCGCGGCGCACAGTTTGGGAATCACTGGACTAAGTAATATATATTGCTTCAAAGGTTCAGTGCCCTATTCAGAATCCTTGGCATCAGTCTCACTCTCCTCTTAATCATCCTTTGAATATGTTCTTTCAGTTCCTTCGCCATTATCATCATCATCATTTACTGCTGTAATCTCTTCCGAATGAACGAAATTTGGTGCTCCTGGCAGTAGAAGTTCTATTATTTCTTTCTTGAATGGCTTGCTTCTTTTCTCCTTACTTTTCTTGTACAACTCAAAAAGGGGTCTGAACTAAGAAACAATCTATTTAAAATGTCCCTGTTACACTTTTCCATCGAAACCTTTCTCGATAATTTTAATCTAAACTGCCGAAGTGTTTGTTTCTCGCTTCTGCTGCTTCTTCTAATAGCTGAACGATCGATAATATAGAACTTTTAATTACATTTGATCCGTGAATCAAAATTTTATGTAGGGTCGGGGTCATGAGGTGCCATCCATACAGTTCAACGTATAATTTTTCTGTAACTGAAGAAAAAATTTGAAACTTCTCGGGGTGAATTTGGTGCTGCTTGACATAGCCGTCAAAATAATTTTGCAGTTTTTTATTAGACGCGTATCTACTCCTGTTATACGAGCCGCTTCTGGGTCAGAAAAAAACCGCTTTTATTTGTTACCGTCATTCGCGTTACCAAAGCCCTGCTTTAGGATACCAGAAGACCCATTTCCTCTTTGAAGCTATTTTGTATTTTCTTTTTTGAATTTTTAATCATTTTTTCTTCTTGAGTTTTAGCTTGTCACGTTTTGATAGGAATTTTATTTGCAAGCTTATTTTCAATAAACATGTAATTTTCTTCTATCTTCCTAGTAGTGTATTCTTTTATGAATTCGTACAGTGATATTCTAGTAATTTCTCGCTCCACTTCAAAAAAAATCTGAAATGAAACAAACACAATAAACTAACCTTAGAAAAAAGAAATTAAAAAACAAATTGCATCAATAATGACTTTAAACTGTTAACTCAACTTAGTTTTTTTGTTAAAAAATGATAACTAAGAACAATTAAGATAATAAATGAATGGAAAAAGTTGCCTGATGAGAGTATATGCTTGATTAATTCTGATCTCCCGATACACAACAGGACACTCAACTGAGGTTTAAAGATATTTTTCCTTCATTATTTCGCAAAAAAAATTATTTTTTTCTAATTTGAGCGTAAATATTGGTGGCCTTTAAATGCTCACATAATCAATCGTTATTGTCCCTCCCTCCTTGTCAGTAAACGCAAGCAGACACCCCTTGAAGTGCTTACGTAATATTTCTGCCCCTTGACTCGAAAAATGTTAAGCATGAGTTTCATGTCAAATTTTTTACTAGTTGTTTTTCACTTATATTTTTATTCCGTATTAGAATTGACGTTAATCACCCACAAATTTTAATCACCCACAAATAAGGGGTGGTATTTATCCCAGATACACAATTTACAATGTTTTATTGGCAATTATCTAGGGTGCGTTTGTAATGAACATACTGAGATTGAAGTTAATCCTTTCAGACTGAACTAATTTCTACATTAACGGTGCAGTTGACTGTATTATAGAATGACTATACTATTCAAGTGCAAAATTCATTGAAGTTTTAGAAAATATAGCAATCTTCCAGCTCCGTTTTTATAAAATTGCAGCTGTGTGCGGAAATTTATTTTCTGAAATAAGTTACTGATAAGACAAGGATCTTTTCAATACAAACATCATGGGCCCACAAGCCCTGACAACTTTTCAAAAACCTTTCCGAAGTTAAAAGTATGTTAAAAAAACTAGTTTCTTACTTAGTAATAAATATTTAATTTTGTAATTATTAATTTACAAAGTATTCAAAAACTAATTATTAGAAATAAATATATGTACCTTTTAATCCCTCAGTGCAAAATTTTAATTTCACTCGCTTAACATATATCATCAAAAATAAAAACTCAGCATCAAACAACGAACAATAAAAAATAACTAACTGTTCGCTTTGATACTTTGTCATGACTGAATTAAAAATCACTTAACATTAACAAGAGATGAATCATTCAACTGAAACTGCGACTTCACAGTTGGCAGATGCAATAGGCGTTTAACTTACGGAATATGTCAATTTTTCCGATGTTTTGGTAAGTTTAATTTTTTTACTTTTGACCAACTATTTCGTAAAATGGAGTATTTTTGTGTCGTGTTGTCGCTAGTACCGCAATCCCGCGTGAATAAAATATGGTATGCGCGGGCGCTTTAGTTGTGTATTCATGTGAGTGTGAGTAAGCCGTGCATCAGAAACAACCCAGTTGTCAGCTTTTTTTATCTAATAAAATGAAAAGTTTTTTGGGATTAATTTTTCTCACATTCATCGTGAAAAATCTGCAATTTTTATATTGAAAATTCTTGCGTTGGAATTTTCAGAATATTTCGTTAGATCTCTAATTTTATTTCCCGTTACAAAACGTCTTTGCAAACACAGTAACCTTTACAACTTGCCGTGTAGTTATCTAAATGCATTTATATATTTACATAATGTTTATGTTTTTTCCATGTCAGATGACAATAATCCAGGTGCAAAATTAGGTACCGTATACCGTTGGTATGTGAAATATCAATATTATCTATGCTAGCTCGTAGTATTCTCCTCTCCTAATCGTAAACGTCACGTGAATGGGCTTTGCTGATTAATCTTTATCTTCCATTTACTTAGTTACACGCAGATAAGATCCAACGTTAGGCTAGAGTGGGATCATCGTCAACCGCCAAAATTTCTGTATTATCTGTAAATGATGATGATGCAACTGTGACATAGTCCGGGCTAGAAAGGTCTGCAGTAAAATTGGCCCCACACGTGAACCATGCGGAACTCCTGAATTAGTCAAAAACGTTAGACAGCTTCTGCTTATATCTAACTTGCGAAGAGTGACCATCCAATAGATACATAGGATTAAATAGAATGGTTGGAGGTAGGCTTGACTTCAAATTCTAAAGAATACCAGACAACCAAACCTTGTCAATGACATGCTCCACATTAAAAATGCCGCTGAACAATATTTCCTTTCCAGAAACGTGATGATAATACTAATAATCCTACAAGTTTCTTCGATAGTTGATTGACCGCTTCTGAAGCTAAACTGGTGGTCAGGTATTACATTCGCTTTCTAAAATAGGTCATAGTCTTCGAAGGAAAAGCCTCTCTAATATCTTAGATGTAATCGGCTATAAATTTATCGGTTTGTATGAACATATATCCTGCACAGGTTAACCAGATTACAGACATTTGTTATTTGTGGTACTTTCCATTCTGATGGGAAATACATTGTTCGAAGGATTGCATAAAAAGGTGTCTAATGTATAATACGGCTTTAGATGGCTGCATAAATAACATCTTTTGAGTAATTAAGTCAAATCCGGGAGTCTTTTTTAAGTTCTTTTATCTCCTGAATTCCTGTGATATTTCTACAGATGAGAAGGGTCATCGGGTCCCTTTCTCATCATTTCAAAAAGAAACGGACTATTCAAGAAATCAGTGACTTCCTCCTCATCATCTTCTTCCTGCACCTTCTTTGGCTGGAAGACCTTGCTCAAGGGTGTAGCAAACAACTCAGCCTTTTGACTGTAACTACAAGCCCATACATTTCTACAATTAGAGATGATTTAATTATTAAAATCATCTTTATTATTATGTTTAATTATTTTCACAATATTATACTACTACTTCTTTTTTTCATGTGTCATACGACGCCGAGTAAACAATAATCTACTAGCTGTGTGTAGTTAAGAAATAAAAGCAAACTATGTTAATTTTGTATGAATTTTAGTGGAAAATATTTCCAACTCCCTCCCAATCAAAGGTCAGCTTAAAAAAAAAATAATTTCTCGGAAATAATGACTTTATGGATAATCATGATTTTATAAACAAAAAAAGTTTTCATGATAACAATAAAGTACAAAACTATAAGATTTATTTCTATTCCGAAGATAAGAAATATTTTGGTTATTTCTGTAAAATATATTTATAAAAACATTAATTCCACTCATGGAAGAATTAATTCCACAATATAACTAACCTAATAAATTTTATTTTTTATTTCTTTATTAAAAAACGTAAAAAAATTCCACGGTTTACAATATTTTATATATTTCAATAGGGGCAAAATGTATTTTTTAAGTTGCAGGTAGATTTGTGGGTTTGCCTGTTATATCAAGTAGGTAAAACTTCATGCAGTGTAAGTTAGACTAAAAGATAAAATTTACAAATAAAAAATGATGTAAATTTAAAGAACATTAGTATTCTATCTGATCCTGACCTCTATAGAGTGCTCTTTATTGATCGAAACACTTTTTTATTCAATCAACTATTTGAAAGATTTGCAACAATAATAAATGTGAAGCAATAATATTAGTTCATTTTTTATGAATTATCATTACTAATAACATAATTTTAGTTTTCTAAAATTCAATAATTGTTTAATTTTTTGGCTTCAAAAAATTAAACAAATAAGAAATGCAACAAGGTTGCGAAACAAGAATGATTTAACTAAACTACACTTAATAAAAATAATTACAGGGTTCATATAAGGTTATTTCTATAAGTACGAATAACATGTAAAAATAATTGAATTAAAACCTTCTTGAATAAAATACAATTTTTTTTAAAGAGAAATTCTTTCCTTACAAAAAAAAAATCAGAGCATGTATATAAATGCCCAGAATAAAATAATTACAAATAAGTGTTAAATAAAACAATATATTGCAATTATCCAAGGATTATAATACAAAGCTTAGATTAATAACAATCTTGTGCGTCGCCCGCTCAAAGCACAACCTTCACAAATGTAGGCTAACGGTTAGAGACCTGCGTGAATGCGGCAAGATACAGAATTACAAGCATCTGCTTGTAACGAAAAGTATGCAACCATACTTTTCGGCAAATGTGATCTCGAGAAATTGTATAGTACCACAGATGAAAAGGTGTTCAAATTCCTCAAATATTGGAGCAAGAAAGGAGTAGAAAATACAGCTAGTCAACCGAATACGAGAAAAAAAATCACATATATTACGTATTAGATTAAACGTAATCTTACACGTAATCTTACATTGTAGAATTACAATAAAATCAGCATAAAAATGAACTCTATTTTCAAGCAACGAAATATCAGTACAAATTGGAACAACAGACAAATTTTTTAATGCTCACTCTGTTGAACACCAATGATGACTGCTTCTATTTAAGAGAATCATGTTACTTGTTTAGAGTACAAATCAAATCTTCCTTTCAGGTGGAAGAGTTTCAATTTACCTTCATTCTATTGAAAAATTACTGTTTAATGCATTCTTAATTTTCAATTAATTTATCACATTATTATTTTACAACGTGTAGGTTATTTTTGTTATCATTATTATTATTATTATTAATTTATTATTTATTAGTTTCCATAAGTTTGTAAAGAAAATAGAGTTTGTTGGTAAACTATTTGTAGTTAGTATTGGCTTCAATAATGTCACAGCTTAAAAAGAGATTTTATTTGAGCTACTTGGGAATAATGATTTATTTTATATATTACCTTATCTTTTCAATTTTTTTTTTTATTTTTTTATTACATATTCTTTTCTAAGATTTATAAGTTTATTTGTTAAAATTTTCGGAGATAATGGCTTCCTATGCATGGAGTAGAATTAGTAAATTTAAGTACTCCTGCTACTCACCGTACATCAATTTCTCACCATAATTATAGAGCTTATCTGTAAATATTCGTCTGTAAATCAGTTTTTTGCACATGGCTCTCAAAAATGGTATAAATAGTAATTGAAGTGAAGGTAATATATAACAACATAATTATTTTTAAAATTTTAAATACAGTCAAGGAAATAATATCAGCAGATCTACAGTAATACAAAGTTCTCAGTTTCTACTTTAGTGAGCAAAATTGTAAACGGTATCTATAATGGTTGAGTTGTTTTGCATTAACTGTTAAAAGTAAGTGAATACAATCTGATGGTAAATAAACTATCTACAGCAAGTTTTCCCTTGTTTTTCCAAAAAAACTATCCCAAAATCGATAAACATAAAAACTGTCAGAGGATAAACTAGACTTGATTTTTTGGTAAATCTGAGTTACTATCGATTTAAACTTATTTTATTTACATATTTGAATAAATGATATAATACATCAATCTAAACGAAAAACATAATAATAAAATGTTGGGAAGTACATGTGGTCCTCTGGGAAGCATCGTGAAGCAAGCGATAAGAAGGTAAAAAAAGTCTACTGCTATTCAGTCATAACAAAAATAACAGCCATGAAATATTTTTCACGGCTAGTTTCAAAAGCGATCTACAATACACCCATTGTAGAGGAGATTAATACCGAATAACAGATCGTTTCATGTAGAATATATTAAGTTTTTTTTTTTTTTGTGTTTCATGTTGAATTCTTATTTAAGTGTCAAACCCCCATTCTCTAAAACAGCGTTTCTGTACCTGTGGGACACGGTGATGTAAAACGGGGCCGTAAAATCAGCCTAAAACTTTACATGTAAACAATAATGATACCATTTTATGTGAAGAAAATCATACATTATAAACATTTTACTTACATTTATAAATACACAAGTAAAGGAAATAAATAAATGAGATGGTTGCGTTTGTTTTTCATTTAAAGGTTTCTCCATACCTGGTTCTTACAAACACACATAAGCAAATGTTTTCAAGTGATAAACGACGATTTCTATATTTATTTATTAGTGAAACCCTAAACGAAAAACCCTTTTCAGAAAGGTAGGATGGGATTAATATTTTCAATGCTTTTGTAACTAAATTTCCATATTCACTTCGACAAGCAAGTCAAAACGTATCTAAATTTTCAGATGTGCTTTGTACTTGTAAAGTTTTATCGGCAGACATTTAGATGAGTTGGTTGTGAATCTCAACTGGTAACTTAAAACTGCAACAATATTTTTACTAAATGGATTCAGTACCCATCTCTTCGAGAAATCATTCTTATCTTCCTGAAAAATACTCAACCAACTGAATTTTTACCTCATCCAAATGTATGAGCTATCTAAATTTTGGTGAATAATAGTATCTTCACCCAATTTTTATCAGTATAATCAGAAGTGAGTGGAAACATATAAAAATGTTTGCTTTGAAGGGGAATAATTCAGATATCAATCTTCATAATTAAACCATGAACTTTGTCCGTCATTAATAAAATAATTTTATCACGTTCTTACGAATTCACATTCAAATCGTTTAAATCCGAAAATACATCAGCTTAGTAAGCCAACAACAAAATATTCTCATTTTTCTCTTTATTAAAATATTGTTAATTCATCTTGCAATTTCAATAACCGGGTTAACACTTCCCCCACAATAACCATCTGACTTCTCTATGGAAAAGAAGAGATTTTTTATTTTCACCCAATTCATCGCGTAGTTTAGCAAACAGCCTATTCTGTTATAGTCAAGTTTTAATAAAATTAACCACTTCCTACATGCACGTTCATAACCGTCCCTATCAACGCTTCTAAATAGTTTTAATTAGGTGTCATTAGGTTAGGGTTGGAGGGTCGCCAAATATTTCTTATACATTTTTTTTTATTTTTTGGGGTCAAAGAGCTAAAATGGTTAAGGACCATTGCTAACACAATAATAAACCTAATAATACTACAGTAATGCCTGTTTTTCTTTTTCTTTTCATTTAATTGTAAAAAATAAAAGCGTATGTGTGTGCTGTGTTTAACCTTTTGAACTACTGTGGTTCGGGGCACGGTGGTTTTGGGGCGTGGGGGATGTGAAACGCGAAGATATGTCGAAATTTTCCGGAAGTCGAATCATGGTAACCATTACAATAGGTAGCTTTCTTATGAGATCTATCTAAAACTGCTTTATAAAAAGAATAAATCGAATTATAATTTAAATTACATTACCGTTTAAATTAATAGATAAATTAATCGTAATGTAAATCGGGCTACTTATTACTCTCATTGAAGTTTTTGTACAACCTATTAAGTAATTAATGCCGGGTAGAAGTTTGTTCAACTGTTTTAGGAAAAAATAAAATTCTGACAACAAAGTTGTAATACTTTCTGCCATTGGTTATTTTTTCTTATGTATTGGAAAAATTATCCATAAAAAAATTTATCAAGATTTATTTTTTTAGGTCGGGATAATTGATAATGAAATCTTATTGTAAAATTATCATTATATGTTTAAATAAATCAAAACACGTTTAAAAAATTCAAAAAATTGGTATGTTTTTATTTTCTTCTGCTAACCAACCTCCAAAATTACCTTCAAAAAGTTTTTCTTTGATTTTTCTACGTTTATTATGTTGAAAGGAAGAAACCCATAATGACCTCAAAATTTTTCCAAAAAATTGTCCCGTATACACGAGTCTCAATACAAAATTTCATAAAAAACAGTTTATTCAGTCAAATGTAATTAATCTTCAATATTATTCAATGTGTTTTTTCTTAAGACAGCGTGTCAGTAATTGAATATTTAATGTCTCATAATGTTTTTTTTTTTAATTTTTTCTATTTTGCCTGTGATACTGTGCTTTTAATTTTATGTATTACTGTTATTTATTTTACATATCTGTGATATTTAGCGCTTGTTATTTGTAGTTTTTTTATTGTAGAAGCATCTCTTTCTGGCACTACTAATAAATCTTCGTTGTGCGTCACTCAAAACAAAAAAAAAAGACGTACATAAGACCGTAACCCCCTACCTTTTTTGGGGGGTTCCTGGGTCATGAATCGTCGAGAATTAAAAAACCATACCCCACTTTTTGACTGATTACATACAATCCTTCATGCAGCATAGCTTTAGAGCTATTCTGCCAGGAAAGTAAAAGAAAAGTATTTCTATACAATCATGTAGAAAAGTCCATTAGAAAAAATATTACTTTACAATTGCAGAGGCACCATGGTTCACACAGAATGTTGAAATTTACGAATATCTTGAGCTTCTGACGGTTCGTGAGGTTTCGAGACAGCGCAGTTTTAAGTACCAGCAACGAATTGAAAATCTCGTCAACCACTTAGCACTCAATCTGCTTAATAACAGAAGGGACGTCCAAAGGTTGAAACGTCTCCATGTGCTTGAATTAGGGGCTACTGCATGACAATTTGACAACGCCAAATCTAGTCATATTTTTATTTAGTTTTATTTTGTTATCTATTAATGTTTTGTTTTTGTGGACTATGAAGTGTTAGCATAAATATTTTTTCTAATGGACTTTAAGATAACTGATAGCTATTATTATGATTTACTTATTACAGGAGTTCCTTAAGAACCCCTTAGCATCTGCTACTTGTCAAGCGACTTACTTATGCTTCCTCTTAAGGAGCCGATTTTAAATATGCCGGTGAACAAAAAAATAAATAAATAAAAATTTTCTCTATTTATTTATTAATAATTCTCTCTCTATTTATTTATTTGAAAATATGTTGTATAACTATGAAGTTATTTATTACAAAAGCAAAGGAAAAAAATCAGTAATTTTCTTCTTCAAGGTTTCAAGTTTAATTATCTCAAAAAATGTTTCAAGAAATTTCAAAAAAATATACATTGTTGCTTACCATATAAAATTCACCCATTATTTATTATTTTTAGACAACTTTATTTTTTTTTTATCATTTCTCCCAACCCCTTGATCTTCGGAACAAGCACTGAGCAGGCGCTGCATCTTCATATCGCAGATGAAACCTTGCGTCCCCTACCATCAGGTGCATGTCCATACAACCGACAGGAAGGACACAGAGCCTCTTGCCGGCAATCCTTCCATAGATGACCGGCCTCACCACAGGTGAAACAGTGGCCACTACGATCTGACCCGGTACACGAATTGGCCCTGTGGCCTGGTTTCCAGCAGCGAAAACAAAGTTCGTCAAATGAACGTCTCATAACCTTACAAGCCACCTATCCAATACGGATACGTCCATCAGCCAATAATTTATTCGCAGGATGGATGGCTCAGCTACAGTGACCACCTGCGTTGCACCGTAGGCCGGTTGCATGGACGTAACTTCGATCGACACAGACTCCCCCGTAATTTTCCGAAATTCCAAAATGAACTCATCCTGAGTGGTGAGTACATCCACATCCTTAATAAGGACGTAGACCCTCCTAGCACCCCTCCCTGTCACAGGCGTAGTGATGCCCTCGACCTTTGCAGAAATATCCTTGCTTATCCGTTCAGCAGCACCATTAACCCACACCCGGATGTGGAAGTCCTTACCCTGACCCTTAAGCTGGAGAAGATTTCACCTGGCGACTCAGCTCCTTTCACTGTGTGGAGGAGGTCAGCGTAAGTTTTCCCCTCCGCTTTTACAACCTCTGTCGTTGTCGGCGGGCCTACCGCCGTTTCCTGCCGACATCCTTCTGCATCAACACTAACAGGTACACAAAAGTGATTCTTTCCGACCCGTCAACTGAAATATTCAACTGTGCAGCGCAATAGTTGCCTAACTCGCCCCGATCGTCCAACTGTGCCCATCCTTCATCACCTGAGGAACCGACCGACATGATGGAGGCCAACTCACGGTCCCCAGCGTCTGAGTTAATTATTAGGGTGTAATCAGTACGACCAAGGTCAATTTCGAACCACCACCATCCCGGACAGGTCTCGAGTAGATGACTGTGCTAGGATTTCGCACGCCATCAATTTACCCGAACGAGCCAGGTCCCCATGGTGCTTTACGAAATTCCGGAGTATGATTTGGGTGGTCATCCCCATCCGCCAGATCAATTATCTATGCAAATCCAGTACCCTCTTCTACCCCAGCGGTGTCCTCCACCAAGACTGAAAATTGGAAAACATCCTCAGACCAGCTCCGAAAGAACAGTCTCCCATGGTCCTCTTCAGCAACACCATCATCAATCATTCGACGGCGCTCCGCACCTGACCAGGATGCAGTCCGGTCAAGACCCGTGGCTAGAGTCTGCGAATCCATGTCCGTAACAATGAAATACGTCTGCGTGGCCTCTTCCACCGCACCCGGCTTTGTTGATTGTCCCTTCTGAGGCGTTACGATTATTTCATCAAGAACATCTTGAAACATCTTTACCATATAATCAGAGGCATTCATACTTTCGGAGCACTCCTTGATTTCTACTTTTTTGTTCGTATGATGCTGAACAAGCGAGCTGAACTCCCAACATGGTTAAACAAAAAGTCATGTTATTAATAAAACATCTCTTCCGAAGTGTAAGGTTCTTTGCACCATTTGCACTCCTCTTCCCCTCCGTCTACCCTCCTCCATGCTGGAGACGTCCTGGAATGATTCACATTTCTCCAATCCAGAGACCTCTCCTGAGGAGCACAAGGAACGCCTACCACCAGCCTTGGATTCTTTGTTTCCTCTGTAACCGGTGGAGAAAGGCGCAATCTCCGTTTCCCAGATGTCTTCGGGATCCCCTGCCTCACATCCATATCATCGTCAGACCGTACTGGAAGTGGTGGGAATTCCTCCACAAGGCTGCTACCACCTGCGAAACCCGCAGCGACTAAAACCGGCGAAGCCACAACCTATCCCCGCCGCCGAGCCGATGTGCCTTTCTTTTTGCTTTCTCTGCGTCTTTCCATCAGTCGCTCCTCACGCTGAAATTCCGCAATATCCATTTCCACCGCACTATCGGTTCCGCTGCTGTCCGAAGGGACTTCACTCACAAAACCCGAAAAGCACCAAAATCCCCTTCAATCGGTGGGGACGCGCCTCCAGACCGTTCTGGCTCGGTCATAGTCCAACAACAACAAAAATAGATTAAAGAAAAGTAATCTAAAATAAAACAAAACTAACAAACCAATTTAAACAAACTGAATAAATGTAAATAAGCTCTTAGTAACGGCTAAACACCCCGTAGCAACCGTCGGTAGAAACGCAAACTAACCCAAACGTAATATAAACGCAAACTAAACTAAATAAAACGAAACAAACATAAAAGAAACGAATCACAACAAAAATAACAACGAACAAACACTAACGAAACAAAAAAAGAAAAGAAAAGCAACAAACACAGCAGTATAACTCGGAGCGAGAGAAGACACAACCGTACACTACAGGATCTCAGCTGTATTCCCTTTAGACAACTTTCACGAAAAAAAAAACACTTTTCTATTTTTGTTTCATTATATCAAGAGAAATTTTAGGAATATCTTGCAAAAAAACTTCATACTTGATTTCAAATTTTTACCACAGCAGTCTATTAAAAACCATAATTAATAAACAGATAAATGGTGAGTTAGTTATCTATAAGTTATCTATAGTTATCTATATTCATTTATCAGTCTTTATACATATTGATTTCTTTGAGAGATTTAATGGAAACCCTATCGGCATGTCTTTTTCTGTATTCAAATTTACCTTTTTTTTTTTTTTTTGTCTTCAGTCCTTTGACTGGTTTGATGCAGCTCTCCAAGATTTCCTATCTAGTGCTAGTCGTTTCATTTCAGTATACCCTCTACATCCTGCATCCCTAACAATTTGTTTTACATATTCCAAACGTGGCCTGCCTACACAATTTTTCCCTTCTACCTGTCCTTCCAAAATTAAAGCGACTATTCCAGGATGCCTTAGTATGTGGCCTATAAGTCTGTCTCTTCTTTTAACTATATTTTTCAAAATGCTTCTTTCTTCATCTATTTGCCGCAATACCTCCTCATTTGTCACTTTATCCACCCATCTGATTTTTAACATTCTCCTATAGCACCACATTTCAAAAGCTTCTAACCTTTTCTTCTCAGATACTCCGATTGTCCAAGTTTCACTTCCATATAAAGCGGCACTCCAAACATACACTTTCAAAAATCTTTTCCTGACATTTAAATTAATTTTTGATGTAAACAACTTATATTTCTTACTGAAGGCTCGTTTAGCTTGTGCTATTCGGCATTTTATATCGCTCCTGCTTCGTCCATCTTTAGCAATTCTACTTCCCAAATAACAAAATTCTTCTACCTCCATAATCTTTTCTCCTCCTATTTTCACATTCAGTGGTCCATCTTTGTTATTTCTACTACATTTCATTACTTTTGTTTTGTTCTTGTTTATTTTCATGCGATAGTTCTTGCGTAGGACTTCATCTATGCCGTTCATTGTTTCTTCTAAATCCTTTTTATTCTCGGCTAGAATTACTATATCATCAGCAAATCGTAGCATCTTTATCTTCTCACCTTGTACTGTTACTCCGAATCTAAATTGTTCTTTAACATCATTAACTGCTAGTTCCATGTAAAGATTAAAAAGTAACGGAGATAGAGAACATCCTTGTCGGACTCCCTTTCGTATTATGGCTTCTTTCTTATGTTCTTCAATTGCTACTGTTGCTGTTTGGTTCCTGTACATGTTAGCAATTGTTCTTCTATCTCTGTATTTGAACCCTAATTTTTTTAAAATGCTGAACATTTTATTCCAGTCTACGTTATCGAATGCCTTTTCTAGGTCTATAAATTTACCTATTGCAAAAGATTTAGCCAAATAAACGAACTATTTTATTAATAAAAAGAACACCCGACTAGCATAATATTTTTCAAGTTTGCAGATCATTAAATTTTTTTTTTAATTAGTTTTTTCTGTTCTGGTTTATATGATCCTAAAAATAAATCACGTGATCCAACTTGCTGTTGTCAGATAAAGTAGGTTATATTTTGGAAAATTGGTTTGGTTTCCTCAATTATTTATAACTTACACCTCGAAACTACGGAAAATAACCAGAGTTTTTACAATTTTAAAATAACTAATACGTTACTTAGTTTTTTCAGTCTTACATGCTATACCTATCAGCAGAAAATCTTTCTGATTATAATAACCAGAAATTGTTTAGTCATTTGAGAATAAAAAGTATTTCCAAGAAGTTATAAAGTTAAACATTTTGTTTATAATTTCATTTTATTACTATTATTGTTATTATTATTTTTTTAGTGAAAAAATAAAGTTGGAAGTAAATTATAATTGATTAAATTTAAACACGAATATATTAATCACAGACGAAGATTAGCAAACAAACGTTCCTTGTAACATATGTTTCTTTTTTTTTACAAATCAGGTTTTATTTGTTTCTTTGATTGCGTGTATCATAACTAAATCTCATTAAAGTATGATGATATAATAACAACAATGTATGAACGTATTTGAAAATTACCCTTTACTAAAAAAACCATATATATCCCAGTGATAAATTTTAAACGACAGTTTTAGAACAATCCATCGCACTGTATAACCTAATAACGTGATGCCGGTAGTTTTATTAATGGCTTTAAAGCCTGAGCACTTAGTCAAAAGATAACAGTCTCACTCCCCGCAGATAAATCAATCATTTTAACCATGGTAAACGTCAAAACAGCGTAAACTCAAGTTTTTGGCACTGATGAAAGGTGTATTAAAAATCCATTATAAATATACAGCAATTATGAGAGCATTCCAAAGGAAAAGTGTACTTTAAAGCAAAGAAGCAACAACAAAAATTACTTAATGCATTTTTAATGGCACAATTCGGTAAGTTACATAAATTTGTACAATAATTATTAAAAATTCTTTTCAACAGATATATATGTATTTATTGAAGTTTATAAATTTTACATTTGTAATGTAAATAAAATGTATAAAGAAGAACGTGCATAAAATTATAGCGATGCTTATTAAATGTAAAGTAAACAATGAGATAGATGTAGCAACTAATTCAATTTTTGTATGAAAAGAGAAGTTACAATCTTCCCCACTGTAATAAAAAATGTTCTTCTTTTCCTTTGTGTGAATAAACAATAGTATGACTTTCCATGACATATGTCATTCAAATTAAACTTAACAAAAAGAATCTCATGAAAAAACCTTATAAAGGATCAGAACTCATAATACTTTCAAAATGATGTATTATAAAGTCATAATACTGCAGTAGAAGATAAAGTAGCTTGTAGGTAACAACCGCAAATGATTATGGAAACACTAATAACTTAAAATATTTAATTAAATAAACTACAGTTTACACCTGTGGAATTTTGTTTTGAATAAAAATTTTCTACGATTATATCATTTTGTTTTTAATTTCTTCTTTATCTTTTTTTAATTTCATGTAAATAAAATTGTTGAAAAGTTTGATGTATGGTGTATTATTTTCCTTTGTACAAAACTTAGTTATTTTCTTTGTTTTATTTTTATTTATTTTCAGATTAAATTTTTTTCTAGATTTAATGGACTTTACGATGAAATGACTCTATAACTTTCACTATATCAAACTCGTTCTTACTTTCTGTCAAAGAAAAATTATCATCAGCAAATCTTAATATATCTTTATTTTCTTTCTTTGAATTTTCAATCTACCCTCAAATTTTTCCTTCAGTTCTTTTATTATCTCTGTAATAGACGTACAAAAACTGAAAAGTAAAAGAAATGGAGGGATCCCACTAAAAAAAATCAGAAAAAAGATAGAAATAGAAGAATGAGAAGACAAAAGGGATGGATCCTTATCTCATTTCTTTCTGAATTAGATTTTGCTGTTCTTAGACTGATAATGAAGTTTTTCTCACATTTATTTGATGATTTTGATTTTTATATGCTTAAAAATTATGTTTTCTTTTAAATTTTCTTCTGAATTCTCAAAAAAATAAAAAATAAATTCTGCATTTAATTATGCAAAACTAATAGCAAATACCATAATTATTTACCAACTATATAATCGTTGGAAAATTACTATTTTGTTACAAGTTAAGCTTTCTAAATTAATTTTAATAAAATAGGTGTCAAGTGTACTTTGTACACTTACATTTTATTTTTTTAATAAAATGTGATAATTAATTTTTCTTTTAAATTATTTCACGTTACAAAATAACTTCATCGGTTGAAAAAAAATGTCCCTGTATGAAAATCAGGAACGAATTGAGTCGATGAGTATAAATAAGAGCTCTGGTTATAGGGAAACTTCTGTTAACAACTTACTACAATAGTCACTGCTTGCACACGTTAATGTCACAATTGTTTCGCACCGCTTAACACATTAATGTGAACTCCTAAGCGCTTTATCTCTCACCATCCTTCATTCCCTTCTTATCCAAATAGAAACAAAGACATGCTATTTAAATGGTTTCTCCTGTTGAAGGATATGATAGAAGAGGTAGATGAGAATAACAACTTGTGAATAGAACTGAATCTTTCAATTTTATTATTATTATGTTCTTTATTTATAATTGTATTTTCACTATGGTATTTACGTTATCGTTATTAATCTGTTCTTATTTATCCTAACTGAAGTTATGAATTATTATCATAAAAGATATTACTTGTAAAATAAACAATTTTTTTTATTTGTTGTACTATTAACTATTTAAAAGAGAATTAATCTACTGAATAGCAGAAACGCCAATTAAAGTGAAATATTTCTCGTAATAAATATCCAAAAATACATATAAATTACGACACACAAGATAAGTGCGTGATAGCCTGTTTCTTTATTTGTGGTGTATAAATATATAAGAATTATGATATTTGTTTTTTTAAATGTATCACTCAAATTTATACAACTACTAATATATAGGAATATATTAATAATAATATATATATAGGAATAATAATATATAGTAAAATATTATTAGGAAATAATATATATATATATATAGGAATAATTGCAAATATAATAAATATAATATATAGGAAAATTGCAAAAGTAAAACATTTTAATATTTTTAGACTAAATAAAAAGAGATTTTCTATAAATTCTGCATCTTAAAATATTCGCGGTAAGTTATAACAACAATTTTATAAAGTCCGTTTTAAATATTAAAAATACATTTATTTGTATATATAAATACAAAAATAAAAAAATACAAATAAATAAAATAAATACAAAATTTTGTCTTTTATATAAACAGACAAAATTCATGTATATAAAATACAAGTATATATAAACCATATGTTTATTGTTATAAAAGGATATCAAACCAAATTTGTGTTGTTCAGACTTAGATTCTTTAAATTTTTAATACTCTTTACATATTTATACTTTGTTATTATCATTTAAATGTTGGAGCTTTAATGTATTTAATAGGATTTTTAACTATCTTCGGCTTCGGTCGGATTAATTCGGATATTTACAGTACTGTCGGCTTCTTACGTAATTAGCTGCTGACGATTCAGCGGCTCCAGCAACATTATATAAGAAAGTTTATCGTCATTTTTATTGTCATTCATTATTCATTCGTCAGTCGTCACTCTTGTTCAGTTCCAGCCAGTTACCTACAAATGGCAATCGCATTATTCTTGTACAGCCGCATTCAGTAACAGTTCCAGTTCATAATTTAATTATGATAAATATTTAATAATATATAAATAATTCATTTAATATTTCAAGTATATTAAACATTCATTTTATACAAACAAAAGTATTTTCAAATATAATAAAGAATTGATAATAACATCAATTTATGACTTTAATTATTTAATAATCAGCGCCGAATTTTATCTGTTCGTACAGTGTAACAGAAATAATAGTTAAGAGATACGAAATATATCTAGTACTAAGAAAAATGCTAACGTTGTTCAGTTACACGATAAGAATTTAAACTAACTTCAACGTATAAAATGACTTTGTCGCATCACGGCATCCTACTGAAAACAATAACAATTAAAATTACTATGATTATTCATTCATTAAACGGCTGTTTTAACATGTATTGAAACAGTTTGTTAAAATTATTCCTGTAAAGTAGGTACCCTTGTTTGAAATTTCAAAAGGATTTGTTTTGAAAATGGTTTTATCGTGAACGAAGTTGTAATGCATTACAATATTGAAAACGTATTCTTCAATTTTATAAACCCTAATTATCATTTACTTACTTCTTATTCATTGACATTAAGAACTTTCGTAGAGATCGTTGCTTAATTAGAACGTATTAAAGTATTTACATATGTAAGAGTAAAATCGTATCTTTAAATATTAAAATATTTATCTATTATTCTGTTATTTACGTAAAACAAAGTATATTTTATTTTAGTAACTGAGAAGGTAAATAAATGTCTTTATATATTAATTTTTATGAATATGCTTTTAGTCTGACTTACATTACTTTTATAATATTTAACAAAGCAGAGTTCTATTCAAAAGAGCAATGAAAATAAAACAGAAAATAATGTAATATAATTATTAGTTTTTAGAAATAATTATATTTTTCTGCTAGATCGCAGTAAGCTAGAGCAGTTAGTTATTTATTCTATGTAAGTAAAGATTATAATTATTTTTAAGTAACATCGACTGTTAAAAAGATATGCAAAAATCAATGCTAACAACACGCTAGGATACAGCAGTAATAAGTTTTTAACTTCGTTAATCTACGAGAAAAGGTTTATTAAAAGTGGCTTTGACCGCTGACATTTCAGGGGTTACCGAACCAGCGGTTTGTAATTTGAAGCAATTTACTTACCCTTCCTTCACTAACTATTACTATAATTGTAATATTATTAAAATAAACACTGTTGCTAAGCAAGTATATTCCTAGAATTAATTTCCATTAATTGCCTCATTATCTATTAATAACATTAGAGTAAAAAATAATCTTCCGCAAATGTAGACCGATCTGACACTCAGTTCTATGTAACAGAAAAGATCTGTGAAAATTTTAATTTGTAAAATTTTCTTCAAAAAACTTAATTAATTAAGATTAAAAAATTAATTAAGATTAATTTTATAATCAGGCTGATGACTGGCAAATCAGTTTTTTGACTGCAATGTAGTAATTATATTTTTCTTTTAAAATCCTACTTCGCAGCTACTTCCTAATGTCATTTAAAATCATTTTTAACATTAATTGTTTGACAGGTGAACAGAAATAATGACATACATTAGTTACAACCCATTAACAAGAATATAAAAATAAACGATTCTTACACCATCGTGAGAGGAAAATACAAAAAAAAGTTAAGAAAATATTACTTTAACCAAGCAGTATTTATTTTCTACGAATAATATTTATTTTTAAAGAACAGATTGAATAAAATAACAAAAAATAAAGCATTTTATTTATACCTGGAAGAAAAAATTCCTAAAAAGAATAAGTTCATGTTAGAAATACAAGAATTAGGAAAAAAAATTTTTTTTTCTTTGTCTGGATTTGTATTTAATAAATTTTAGCCCATTTACTACTTTTAAGTAAAGAATTAGTAGGCGTTGTATCTAAGACGTTCACGTAGATAAATTTCAGTAAATAAAATCACTACAAAATGAATGTTCTTCCTGAGATAAATTATTACTAGTAATTTACTTCACACCGATTCCAATCCAGTAATCCTCGGTACGAGTCTCAGCTAATCCTTTCAGACTTTTCATTCTACAAAAAATACTCGGTGCTTTTCTGATCTTAAATCCTTCTAATAAAACATACATAATTTATTTAAAAATAAATCCAGATATTTTAAACAATGTAATGAAAGGAATAATTTAAACAGTATTTTCAACCTGTTAATCGCTGTATTTTCTTTTTACTGTCTAGATTATTTGTAACAATTTTTCATTTGAATAATTTATCTTTAAGTTTACTATAACTAATTAAGATAATAGTCTCACATCAATACACATTATTTATCCTGCATCTCATCAATTCATGGACATCTTATTTTTATGAAGCAAATATTATCTCACCAGTTCTTTCCTCCGTTCCAAATCAATCGATAATATAATTCAGATGAATAATTTCATATTCAACATAATTCTCTGGCCAGAAGGAAAGTTTTCTTTGTCTCGCCTCTCTTAGGATAATTCTTCAATATCTGGAGGAAGAATTGGTTGAAGCATATAATTAGATTTATAGTAATCCACTGATCGGTAACGTGCTGTTTAAATGCTGATAAAAATATTCCTATCTTCCAAGAGATTTTGGTATGAATAAATCCTCAATGCTTGAAGGAAGTCTGTGGTACTGCATTAGATGAAATCTTTTGTCGCATTTCATGATTCTTCAAAAATAGATCGCCCTTTTATTGCCACTCACGTTTTTCTTTACCAAATCCTCATCCTTGTATAGATTTATACAGAATCTAGGGGGATGGTATGACTCTCCTTCGCTTTTAAGAGCAACGGGAGCCCGAGTGCTTTCCAACCATGCACATTTAAACCCAAATTTATTTCGATTCCGTCTGGCAGCTGATGGATGAGCTGACCGTCTGCAGGGAGGTGCGGTCAAACGAACACAAGTTCGACTGCCCAGCTATTAAGGGGGCCAGAACTCAGGCCAAATAATTAAATTTACCTCATCTTTGATGAGGTAAATTTAATTATTGCTAGTCATATATGTTTTAGTAGATGACGAGGTGCGCCTACCCATTTTAGTGATATATGACAAGTGGGCGGTGGGACACGGAAGTGAGTGATGTATGGCACCACGCTTATTCTGCTCATGCTTTTAGGTTAGCTCTAGCAACTAGTTAGGACTCTGGTCGCTAAACTTTTTCAAGGCTCAGTAGCCGTTTGTGGCACAGACATTCGGTCTTATGCTTTAGGACGACCGAATGAGGTGGTCGCGGGAGAAATGTCAAGCAAACTATCAAATCCTCATAGTGATGTTTTTTTTTTTTTGGATTGGACATCAGTTCATGTTCAAAAGATATAAAAGTCACTTTTATTTAGTTGTCTGGCATTAGTGGGCGGTTGTTGGTGATGGCCTTATGTTTAACGGCGCTGAGGACTGTTTCTATCCTGTAGCTATAGAAAAAATATAACCTGAGCATAAAGTGCTTATTTGTTAAACCATACTTTCCAATTAATTCAAATACAATACAATAAAAAAATAAATTTCTGCTGATAGAATCTAAAATTTCCTAACTTCTATTCTCCTTCATTCATTTACAATCCGTCTCATTTTTTGTTCTGTAAAATAAATTTCATTTTACATCTTTTGAATAAATAAGAAATTGGTTTCCAAAGTTTCTTTTTAATTAAAAAATATAAAATATTTTTTTAAAAGAATTTCTCGTATTAAATAGGATAAGGGCTTCAACTAATCATTTAAAATATGTTGTAATAATAACACAAAAAAGGAAATTTATAATATAATATCTGAGGCTATTAGGAGCTATAGTAGAGAAAATTGAAAATTATTGACTTATTTATAGTAGAAAAGCGGGATTTTTATTTCGTTTTAATTAAATCGGTAATATATATTAGTGTTTTTGTTTTTTGATTTACAAATACTTTTCAAAATACATAATAAAATTCTAATTATTTCTATAGTAAAACGTATTGAAATTTTAACTGCTGAATTATTATAAAAGTGTTAATGAAATAAAAATTTAGCAAAAGAACAGAATCATTAAGTGGATGGATGAATTACAAAATGAAAAGAATCTTTTTGAAGAAAAAGTATTACTACTGACACTTGACTGTCAACTGTCAAGAGTAGCAAACAGGGTGAAATGTTTTACATCTAAAAAATTTTTTGTAAGTAACTTCTTATAAATGAAAGAGCTTAAAGACAAAATATTATTAATTATCTTACTAAATAAAAAAGATTTATGTTTTTTAAAGAATGCATTTCAGTGAAATTTCACGAACTAACAGTTCATCTGACAACTGCCTGTCTTCTTTTTTAAATTAAGAATTGAATTAACAACTGTTTGTGAAAGTGATGAGAAGAATTCAAAAAGTAAGCTACAATTAACTTAAAAATGAATTTCAACATCAAGAACGTTCACCAAACGCAAAGTTGTTAAAACGAAAATCGAAACATAGCTGTATATTTCTTGTTGTCAATAATTATTTCTCTAAATAGTTTTGATATTGTCACACTGGGAAAATTTCCTAAATACTTACAGAAATATTATTACTAAAGTAATATTTATATTGATGTTTATCATACAGTAGATCTGGGTTTAATTAATGATTGAGAATTGAAATTTTTCATTTATCATAATATTCATAAATACGAGGGTCATTCAATAATTAAACAGACAACATTTTTAGTGAAGGATGCGCTTAATTCAGGCAATTGAAACTTTTATAATAGTTAGTTGGCAACCTTGTAAAAAGTGTTAATCATCTGTTCGATTAATATATACGTAACCATAACCTTTAAAATCTTAGTTACGATGGCGTGTCCGCTCGAAGAAAGTACTTTTGAGGAACAGCATTCTGTGATCTGATTTATATTTTTAAAACGTTTACAACCGTCAGAAATATTTTCTCAGTTGAACAAACAATACGGCAATAGTTGGATGAACCGTGAGAGTTTTTACGCTTGGTTGGAAAAGTCTAAAAGTGGCTGCAAAAGGGGTGATCGACTAGCATCGCCCCGGGCGTCCGGTAACAGTGTCGACCTCGGCGTTAGATTCTCGTATTGAATCACTTATCAAAGAAGACAGATAACTTACAGCTGAAAAATGTCGTGTAAGTGTTGGCACAACTCATTCCATCATTCAAAACAAACTGAACTACTGTAAGACTTAGCAAGGTAGGTTCCCAGAGAGCTTATCGTTCATCACAAAGTCGAGAGATTTCACATTAGCACCGAACTCAAAAATGGTTTCAATAACGAAGATGACGCATTTTTGGACAGGATTTTAATCTGTGATGAAATTTGGATACATCATTTTGAACTGGAGTCCAAGCGTCAAAACATGTAGTGGAAACACTGTCGCCTGTCCATAAGAAATCATGTTAACCATCTTTTGGAATGCTTATGGTTCAATTTTCTGTGATTATTTTGAGAAGTACTATCGACATCATATATTACTCAGCCATGATTGAGGAAAGGAAATATCCTCCGAGAATGCAGAGGAAGCGCGCTTTTTCTTCAAGACAACGCTCAACCTCATACGGCACAACTAACCCTGAGAACTATTGGCAAAGTGGTTTGCCAATAGCAAACCTTATTCTTACAGCCCTGACCTTGCCCCTTCGGATTTTTATCTGTTTGGTCCAATGAAAGCAGCTTTGGGTGGCATCAAGTTCAACGACAATGAAGAGGTAAAGAAAGAAGTACAACACTGGCTTCGAGATCAAAGTAAAGAATTCTTCGCTGAGGGGGGAAGAAGACTTCCCCACTGAGGGGGGACAAGTGCAGAGAAGTTGGTGGGAGTTACATGGAAAAGTAAACTAAAATTTGTATTTTTTTAATAAACCATTTTTTCTGTACAGCTATTCGTCTGTTTAATTATTGAATGACCCTGGTATTTCATTTCAATTAAAAATTACTGCAATTTTTTTTCAGATATTTTTAACATCTCTTTACATTTAATGAAAGATGGTTCATGAGAATTTAGGAGCGCGGTATTGGAAGGTTACTGAATCTTCTTGCCATGGCCACACATCAAATCTACAAAATTAGAATTAATCTATATTTATTTAATATAATCTACTGAAACTTCATTTAAGTAAAGATGCCATTAAATTTTTAATGTATAGCTATAAAAAAGTATACCTACTTAAATGCCAATACTTAACCAAAAAGCTTTCTTCAACTGTTAATAGATCGCTGATATCTAGGACATTATTCCGTACAGTGAAAAAAAACACAAAAATATCTTTTTCCTGGCGTCCTGAATGAGAGTCTAATTGTTGAAAACGATAGCACACCGTTATCTGGGTCCAAAAAAAAAAATATAATGAGGAATTGGTTACTTGATGAGAAATTCTTTAGTTTTATTTTCCAGAGCGAAGAAACAGAATAACGAAGATATAATAACTAAAAGACTGATCGAATAAAAGTTAGTACAGTTTAATAAGAAGGTTTTATATTTATATCGAAGTTGCTATTTTAACCATGTGTACAAATTGTAAGTAACGGTGATCCTAGTATAAAGAAGTTCATGCGATCTATTAAATTAACAAATCGATAAAATTTTCTTCCTAACAAGTTTTATTGTACTTTTTTTTCAAAACAATGGAATGTTAAATAAAAAATCATGAAACCGAAGTACGGGTATAAATGAAGTGTAATTTTTCACAGCAATTGTAATTATTTTTTCCACAGCACAGAAATTATAAAAACATTCCCTGTAAATTAAGAACTCCTGCATCCTGAAGGTATAAAAAAGTAAGTAATTAGTTGAATATTTTTCTGTTACTTTTTTAATGCATCTCGAGCGTGTTAATATATAAAAAAAGTTTATTATTCATCTATAGAGGGCAGCGGCCAACTATAATTATTTGAAGTAAAGAAATTCAGTGATTTCAATCATATAAATGGCCTGGTTCTAAATACTTTATTCTGAAAGTTTAGTATAAACAGTTTATGCAGTCATATGTAACTCTAAACAAATAGTATAGAAGATGCAACCGAGATAATGAACAAAAAACAAAAGAAGTAAATTGAATCAAAAATTAATTAACTTCATTTTCTAATGAAACAAAAAATTGTAAGTATTTTGCTTTAAGTAACATATGTTATACATACAACATAATAATATACGTTGTAAGTACAACATATGTTACCAATTTACAGAAAATAAATTTTCATTTTAGGTGTAGGAAATCGACTGCCCTTGCTACAAAATTTACGTCATTCGCCTACCTATGTAAATTATGATAGTTAAAATTATCCCTTAATTTAAATCATAAATAATATCACGGATATTTCTAAAACCATTTATCTAGTTTTGGTAAATAAATAGTCTCAGGTCTCACAGTGGGATTGCGGGATGAAATTGAAATTTCTTTATGTTTTGAATTATGAGAAGTACGAAAATACACTTAACATTTAATTTCTATATATATATATATATATATATATATATTAGTTCTTTGTATAAAATTTGTGGGTCGAAAATGTCCAAAACTATCAGATCTATTCACCGAAATTTAGTTATGTTGTAATAGTGTATCTGAAGTTAAGCATAGAAAATTTGATGAAGATTGGTCGAGACGTTCCTGAATTACGCTCAATTTAAGGTTGACAACAGCCAGATTAAACTAAATTTAAGATATTTTTTTCGGTCACATTGTGAGATTTGAGAGTGAAAACGAATTTTCTTTACACTTTGAGAAATGAGGATTACGAAAATACAATTCATGTATAAACGTTTGTGGCTCAAAAGTGTGTAAAGTTTTGTAGCTCGAAAATCTCCAAAAATATTAAATCAATTTAATTGAAAGTTAGATATGCTTTATTAGCAAAACAAGTTAGTTGTGCATGTGAAAATTTGATGAAAATTGATTTACTCGTTCTTCAGTTACACTCAATTAAAGTTTGATGACAGACAACATAACTTCAATTTGAAATTATTTTGTCTTTGTGTATTTTTCATTCTCGCTTACACAATGTGTCACATTGGTGAGTTAGTTCAATCTTAAGCTTTTGTGTAGGATCTACTCATTATTTATTAATTATTTCATCAAATTACGGTTATAATAATTAAATCTTCTTGTAAAAAGGAAATACTATTATATTTTAATATTGAATAAAAAAATAAAAAAAACAAGTAAATAAAATTAAAAATTTTAAAAACCTACGGCGAAATAATCGTTAAGTAAAAAAATATTAAATAGAAAGACTCAGAAAAATTTAAAAGCCGATTTGTAGAAACTTATCTACTGCAGTATCCCCTGGCGGCTTATAAACGTAAAACTAGATGAAGAACCTGCTCTTAAGTGATACCTATGTAATGCAAAAAACCACATCAAAATCGACCCAAACGTTTTAGAAAAACACATCTACTACAGCGCCCCTGGTTGCTTATAACCGTAAAACGCCTAAGTACTTTCTCTGAAGTTATACTTATGTAATGCAAAAAAACCGCATCAAAATCGGTTCAGTAGTCTTCAAGAAAAATTATAAACACACAATCTCTTACCCCAAACTCATATACCGTCTCCGTTCTGTCGTAGGTAAAAAGATTACACCTGTTTCATTTTTCTCGTTTTCATTTATGATTTGTACATTTCTTGCGAAAAATTATACAAAATTAAATAAGTCGGTCTTCTTGCTAGAACTGCGCAAGAATCTTTTATAAATTTACTTGCTGAAACCACGCAGGAATCTTTCACTGAAACGGACTTAGTTAATAATTCAAATTGTTATTAATGAATAATAGTGCTGTTACGTATGAAATGCTCGCGTTTTGAACACCGCGAGCGAAACTGGTCGATTATTGCGGATTAATATGGATAAATGTAGTAAATTTTATAAACGGATAAAAACTGTTTTCAAAGTACAATAAATGCTATTGTATATATTGCAGTATTTTTAAGGAGTGTAAAAATAATCTTTAATATCGTCTCAGATATTCCTGTGGTCTGATTCAACATCGGTACCTTTTTACCTCCGGGGGAGTAATTCCATTTACGGACAAAGTGTCAGGCTCGCTAACAGGTAGAGATTTTATTGCGTATATAGCCTGCGCCCTACCGACTAAACCTCCACCACACCAATTCCCCTCCCGAATCCAGAAACCGGGTTTAAGCATTAGTCAGCCTCAGGAGGTGCCTTCAAGCTCAAGGTGTTCAAGTCTCCATTCATCATCACCTTCACCGACCCCTGCAAGCACAAACGAACGCCGGCTCCGCAGAGGGCTCCCCCTTCGCTCTCCAGTCCGGTTTCTTCACCTCACTTGTTGCTGGTTCTCTGTGTACTCATGGAGGGTCCACATACCATCGTCGGGGAACCTCGCCTCCTCATTTTGAGTGCGGGCAGCCAAGGCATCCTAGACATTTTGGCTGCCTCCCGTTTCACTGTCTATTCAGCTGTCCACCCTCCTCCTTCTCTTGCAGAATCTTTGTGGCTAGTTATGCTACTGCAAGCCACTCTTTCACCCCTGAGCATATACTTCAGCATATTGTCCAGCGTCAGTTGGAGGACCCCGAGGTCCAACATCGGTACCTAGATACATACAAAAACACATGCATATGGACAGTTGGAATTTTATTCCAGTTTATAGTATGATAGTTTGATTAAATTATTGTTATTTTGATGAATTAGTTGCATGGTTCTACGTTGCATCGGTCAGAATACAACGTAGAACAGATAATTTTATACTGGTACTGATGATTTTACTTTTAAGTCATTTTTAAACAAAAACTATTTTAATAATATCAAAAAAATGTATCTTCACTAGGCACAGTTTTATCTAATGAGATTAGTTTTCCATAGTTAAAAAGAAAAAACTTTCAGCAACCTTCTTTTTACCTTTTGAGTGATCTAATTTAATAATAAACGTGAGGTAAAAGAATGATTTAAAGTTAGGCTTACGCAGAAGAGATGAATTAAAAAATATATATTATTGAGAAGCGAGTACAGAAAACAATTTTTGAATTACAGATTTATTAAATAACCAATTTACACCTGTGTTGCTCCTTTTCTGAATAAATGATATAAAATATTGTACTATCTATTTAAGAGTTTTTATAATTAAAATAAAGCGAGCAAAATGGATAAACTAATAAATTTTTAACAACCAGTGATTTAGGTTTATTGTGCGTTGAACGATCATAGTTATCAAAAAAACAGAAATTAGTTCTATGTAACCCTTTTAATTACCAACCACTTCAAGCGATATCAAGCCATAAAAAAAGCTATACTTAAATTTAAAGTTTGATTAGAAATGCTTTGTTGTGAAACAAATTTTTTCATTATCCAGTAATACTGACCTTTTAAGAAAATAAATTCTTGTTTTTTTTAATTCTTTGTGGTAAAGCAAGATACTTCTAAAATCCTGATAATAAGAAATAACTTTTTTAACTTCTACTTTTCTTACAATTATTCGTTACTCATTGGTAACCATTACTTCGCCCTTATACTGTATAACAAATTAAAGAAGTATTTTGGTAAGTAGCAAGAAAGTTAGAACTTTTAATTCTAATTCATGTTTTGAATACTGATGTAGGATGACATTAATTCACCAACAGTGATCAACTAGTAAGATGATGAGTCATTTATATTTTTAATTAAAAATTATGATGTTGCCTTTGAGTTTATGGAATAAACCGGTTTGAATACGTACAACGGCATATTTCTGACTGGAAGTCACAGTTGAATATTGTATTTTTTATTATGCTATTGGTAATTTTCCTCTTTTCGTATGGGCTAAAGCCGAATTAGCTAAAAAAGTTGTTATAAAAGTTCTTCTTTCTTTGAATATTTTTTGAAGAAAAGTATTATTAATAGAATCCAAGTTAATAGAAAAATAGTTTGAGAAGTAAATGAGGTCATTCTTAAAATTTTACCTTTGTAAAGTTTCAAACTTATCGACAGTAATATAGTCCGCATTTTAATTTTGTCGGATAATACGTTTAATAAAGTATGATAATAAAAGTCCTTACATAACTGGCCGATTAGCTTGGCAATCACCAAACTCTTCCTTGAAATCTTTGCCGAACATGTAGAAAATCTATACCCGAGTTTAAAAACGTAAATAATTCAGTCTTAGTGAATAATGCTTCTGTTTGTGTTTTGATATCATTACTTACATTTTCTTAAATTTTTTTTGTTTGCTCATTTATAATGATCACGTTTGTAGCTTAATATTAAACATTGTGTAAGAATAAATTGAGAAATTTTCCGGAAAATAGAGAAACCTCTAGGTATATGAAATTTATTTTTTTTTAATCTTCCAAACAAAACTCCATGAAATAATACATAACTGTTTTTCAATATTGCATATTATTTCCTAAACACGTAGAATTAAATTTTTTTTAAATGTATTTTAATACCCTACAAAATCATTTGTTAACAAAGTGGTTGACCGATACATCGTTGGAAAAACATTTACTCACAAAACAAGGAAAGTTATGCTTTGATTTTATGACATGTATATGGCAGTTGCATCAATAATTGTATTATAAGTTGACAGTTTAACAAGCCTGATAACTCAATAAAATGTAGATTATAAACGAACACATGCAATATTTCACTTTATTATTACATCTAAAAATCACATAAAATTTATCTATAAATAAACCGAAATCATAAATTGACATTTATTTACTGTACAATATTATTGTTATAGATTATTTAAAATATTTAATAAAAATTAACTGAGTTTTTAAATATATTTTTACTTTATTGACCAAAAAATTACGTATTAGAATTTTTATGAAACTTTCCTTATTTTTCTACCATTTAAATTAATTAATTAATGTATATTTAAATATTATTAGATGTAAAATTCTAATTAATTCTTCATTCTATTAAATTAAATTAAATTAAGCCATAAATTAATGGCAGATTTAAATCATCATCATTGGTAAAAATGTAAAAAAATAGTAAATAAAAATTTCACAAATGTGTTATGTTTTGTAGTAGTTATCTCATAAATAATAAAATAATTTTAAAACTGATTCTCAAAAAAAAAAACATATAAGAAGGTAAATATTTTAATCATCGCGGTCTTCCAACGGAGTCACCTTACAGGTTTATTCCTCTACACTGAAAAATTTTCATCATTATTTTTTTTTTTATGAGACTGTCCCTAAAATTCTTCTTTATGAAAACATTAGCGAAAATCAACAAAAAATCAGCAGCACATCTTGCTTATCTTGTACTAGATCTTTAAAAAAAATAAAGAAAGAAACAAATACAGCACACAGTTATCCTGAAAATAAATTGAACGTAAAACAAAAATAATTAATTGTGACCAAAAAAAATCTAAGATAAAGTTTTTATTAGGAAGCTAAAATTTTAGGGGTCGTAAAATAAATGTGCAGTAAAATATGAATAATTATAGACATTTATACAACACGCGTAGCCAAAAAGCGTTATCAGTACAAACACTACAAAAGAAAACTAAATAGTATCAATCTATTGTTATTATATAATCATCTTAATTACCAAGTAACTTAGATAAATATATTTATTAACAAAAAAATCGTTATAAATCGTAACGTAAATATGTTATAGTAGATATTCTGTTAGAAAAAAAAAATGTAAAGAGAAATAATAAATAAATCATCTCTCCCTAAATTTTTCCAGTTTTCCGTCTAATGGCGTAAAAGGAAATGTTATACCATCGCTTAAATTTTGAAAATACTCGTAGATTTCTTCTCCTATGCATAATAAAATAATTTTAAGCGATAGAAGAGTTAGCATGTAGGAGGACAGTTATATTACTGTTCAAGATTGACTGGGCCAATGAATTTTACGCTGGGTATTAATCTTTGACTGATATATTTTAATAAATTTTAACTTATTTCTTTTGTCGTGTTTGAAGTTTCTGTCCATCTCTTTCATCACATTATATGTACGGTTGTCGTATTAGAATGAAAAAACACTCTCTACGGCCTACAAAAAAAAAACAGCACTTGAAAGAAAGAAAATATAAAATTATTATCGAAAATATATTTTTTAAAAATACATTATCTACATTATCCAGCTGACAGCTACAAGTTTTACATTTCTCAATATTATTAATAGCTTATTTTAAGAGGCCGACAAACTCATTTTAGCTTCTTAATAGAAAAATAAAAGTGTTATACATTATTAAGTAATATTTGTCAGATAAATGAAGATTTTGTTAGAATGTTTTGTTTTTTTTTACTTAGTGTAAAAACTGTTCGCTTTAAATAGAATCTATTTAAATCCCTCAGTTTCTTAAAATAATTTAATAAAAAACTTATATTTCTCAATTTATTTTAAAAGTTAATTTGAAACTTTCTTTTTTAAATGAATAACTTTATAATGAAGTAACAAACAAAAACAAACAAACGATAAATCTTACCGTTTTATCCTTTTTTATGAAAAATTAATTTACCCTAATTTTTCTGCATATTGTTGTCATACAACGAAAATTTATCAAAATAAAAATTCCGAAAAATCAGCTCCATTGAGCTGTAAATTTCATGCATAATAATAATTTTTACCGTTGTAAAACCTTGCAAGTACCAACCACCCGGTAAAATTGCATTGCATGGCACGGAAAATTATTATATGACTAAAATTACATTTATTTAAAAAAAAAGATTTACGTAAAAACTTATAGGTTTTTGTCTAAAAACCTTTGTATATAGCTTATAATTTTATGAATAGAACACATTTAATATTTATTAGCCAACACCTATAAAGAATGCTTAATATAATCAAAAATATTAATCTGCAAAACGTGTTTATAAATGTATATGTTGTTTTTTTATACCTGAGAGGGATGATAGTAAAAATGACAGTTCTGGTAAGATGCAATAGGAGAAATATCGGTAGTTGAAGAGAATAACGGGATGTCTGATGATCGTCAGTCTCAAAATTCCTTTTTTTTACAAAGGTGCTAAAAGTGCTAATATAAAATGTGATAAAAGTTTATGTAACTTCTCTTTTGGTAATCCAGATTTAGGTTAATTCAATCACTTCTAAATCACGACCTTTTCTTCGGTCTTTCTACATTCCTTCTACCAAACGATTTATATTCCATCGCTCTAAGAGGTATCCTTAATACTTTTAAAAAAGTATTCTTCTTACCTCTCCTAATAATGAAAGACCTAAAGAATAGCTGTTCCTTCAAATTCTGCTAATATCTCTTCATTTTTTATTATTTCTTCTCTAGCACATTTCTAATGACTAAAGAACATAGATTATGCTATTTCTATTCTATTTATACTATTTTTATTCCTTTTTCCTAGCGGAAAATATTTTAAGATATATTAAAAACAAGTATAAGTCGTTATACTGTATAGTTTTAACTGATTATTTGGTGCTATTTTTTTAAGAAATAAAGAACATTTAAAAGAATTAAGAAAAACTATTTAATCTGCACAGGTTACACCATAACCTAAAATATATCAATACCGATAAAAATAAACCGGAATACCTTGCTACATCTATCAGGTTTGAATATTTTGACACAACAAAAAGAAAACAGGTAGTCGCATGGCCAACCTTCCAGGCTTGGCCGATTGGCTAACCTTGCTCACCGCTAGTAACTCGACCAAAGGAATTTCAGCTTCTTGGTACAGATTAAAGACAACTTCAGAGTAGATCGGAAGTTGTATGTACTTTTATACTTTCATAAAAAAAAGATAATTAAATTATTTTTAATCTCGAATATCAGTTTACTCGATATTCGATTTATGAAATGTCATTTCATAAATACTGAAATGCAAAAGAAAATAGGGGCCTATATTATGCTGAATCAGAAAGATTTTATTATTATAGATGGGTAACCCTATACGTGAGAATACGGTAAGTAAACTGTTAATATAATATTGCAGTTGGTTTAAATCGGATTGTTTTCTGAGTTCATTGGACTAGAGATGAAATGCTAAACCGTTCTCTTGTATTAACATAATTCACATTATATTTTTTAACATGTGTGTAATTTTCACATACGTGGTATCATAATTTTTTGAATTTTATAACACTCTATATGTATTTATTTCATTTATTATAAAAGTATATTTAAAAATACATTTTCTTTTCTCAAGTGAAAAAAAAAATATTTTGCTCTTTATTGCTGTGTTGTCAGCTGATTTCAATAACTATATTCCATTGTAACTGTCAGTCCCTTTGCCTGTTCGTTAAAAGATTTTTCCTCTGAACTTTTTTTTATAATTTTTATTAAAATAAATTAACTATTATTTGATGCGATAAACAAAAAAAAAAAATATTTTTTTAAAACAGAAGTTTGGATCAAAGATAAACGACAAAATGTGGTAAAATTTATATCATAATCTCATTCAAAAATTCATTTATTTTACTTAGCTTATGGCTTCTTAGGACACACACCTTAAAAAGGTTTGGCATAGTAGTACTGTAATAAATGCACTAAATTATGCAATTTATTACATTAATTTATTCACCACCGTATTAAATACATACATAACATACTAACCAATACACAGCCTATATAAAAATATGAGAAATTAAAAAATACAGTTATATTAAAGCAATAGTTGTATATAGTAACATCAAGACCTTTTATATATTTGATTGTTACAATGAATGCCGTCAGGAAACCTCCTGAATTCCCCTCATATCCTCTTAGAGGGCAGTCTTCATTTTCATGTTTTATGATCTACCTTGAAGCTCCACAGTTTCATACCAGTGTCGGCGGCCTGGACCAAACGTGAACTCTCTTCATCTGCCGTGCCCTGTCCTCAGCCTGTTCAAAGCCACCCATATATTACAGAGAGTGCCAAATCCTGGTACAACTTCAGAAATATATGGTAACAACGAGGCAGAGAAATTTTGTGCTATTCTCATTCCCACTCCTCTTAGATCAAAATTAGCACAATTTTCAACTACACGGGTGGAGAGAGGGGGATTTCTTGAGCAAAGCCTGTTGGTGTTTAGGTCTGGGATGTCAGAGTGTACTGGTAGTTCTGGACTTTGACAAATCTTGTTGACTCTTTCAGAAGGACCTCCTTTATTCACTGATTTGGTAGGGGTATACCACACAACACCGACAACTAAAACTCTGGTGTTGGTTTTGTTACTCCACAACTAAGGCAAATGGTGTTGTTTAGTTGTACATTAACAATCTTGCTAATAGGACACTACTATTTCTATGTTAAATACTGCTTACCTATCTTAGCTTCATTCTTTTATTACCTGTTGACGTGTTACGAAACCACTCCACTGACAAAATTTATGGTATTGGTACTTTTAAATTTCTGTTAATCTTTATATATCAATTAGTCAACGCCCCTCCCTATATTTTACGTCATGCCTTATCTGGTCTTCTTCTTCTTTACTTGTTATTAAAGGTTATACTTATCTTTTAAAATTATTTTTCTATTTCCTATTATCATAAGGCTCCTGGAATAGACGGAATACCTGTAGAATTACTGCGCAGTGCAGGTAAGGAAGCGATTGATATATTATACAAACTGGTGTGTAATATTTATGAAAAAGAGGAATTTCCGTCAGACTTCAAAAAAAGTGTTATAGTCATGATACCAAAGAAAGCAGGAGCAGATAAATGTGAAGAATACAGAACAATTAGTTTAACTAGTCATGCGTCAAAAATTTTAACTAGAATTCTATACAGAAGAATTGAGAGGAGAGTGGAAGAAGTGTTAGGAGAAGACCAATTTGGTTTCAGGAAAAGTATAGGGACAAGGGAAGCAATTTTAGGCCTCAGATTAATAGTAGAAGGAAGATTAAAGAAAAACAAACCAACATACTTGGCGTTTATAGACCTATAAAAGGCAGTCGATAACGTAGACTGGAATAAAAGGTTCAGCATTTTAAAAAAATTAGGGTTTAAATACAGAGATAGAAGAACAATTGCTAACATGTACAGGAACCAAACAGCAACAGTAACAATTGAAGAACATAAGAAAGAAGCCGTAATAAGAAAGGGAGTCCGACAAGGATGTTCCCTATCTCGGTTACTTTTTAATCTTTACATGGAACTAGCAGTTAATGATGTTAAAGAACAATTTAGATTCGGAGTAACAGTACAAGGTGAAAAGAAAAAGATGCTACGAATTGCTGATATAGTAATTCTAGCCGAGAGTAAAAAGGATTTAGAAGAAACAATGAACGTCATAGATGAAGTCCTACGCAAGAACTATCGCATGAAAATAAACAAGAACAAAACAAAAGTAATGAAATGTAGTAGAAATAACAAAGATGGACCACTGAATGTGAAAATAGGAGGAGAAAAGATTATGGAGGTAGAAGAATTTTGTTATTTGGGAAGTAGAATTACTAAAGATGGACGAAGCAGGAGCGATATAAAATGCCGAATAGCATAAGCTAAACGAGCCTTCAGTAAGAAATATAAATTGTTTACATCAAAAATTAATTTAAATGTAAGGAAAAGATTTTTGAAAGTGTATGTTTGGAGTGTCGCTTTATATGGAAGTGAAACTTGGACAACCGCAGTATCTGAGAAAAAAAGATTAGAAGCTTTTGAAATGTGGTGCTATAGGAGAATGTTAAAAATCAGATGGGTGGATAAAGTGACAAATGAAAAGGTATTGCGGCAAATAGATGAAGAAAGAAGCATTTGGAAAAATATAGTTACAAGAAGAGACAGACTTATAGGCCACATACTAAGGCATCCTGGAATAGTCGCTTTGATATTGGAAGGACAGGTAGAAGGAATAAATTGTGTAGGCAGGCCACGTTTGGAATATGTAAAACAAATTGTTAGGGATGTAGGATGTAGAGGGTATACTGAAATGAAACGACTAGCACTAGGTAGGGAATCTTGGAGAGCTGCAACAAACCAGTCAAATGACTGCAGACAAAAAAAATTATCAATAGATTGAAGTTCTTAAAAAGAACATCCGCTTGATTGTTGATCGGTTCATTTATGATCGAACAGAACAGAAATTTAAAAGTACCAGTGCAATAAATTTTGACAATGGAGTGGTTCCGAACACGTCATCAAGTAATAAAAGAATGAAGCTAAGATAGGTAACCAGTACTAAACATAGAAACTATAGTGATCTTAGCAGAAAAGATAATATTAATTATTGTCTTAATAAGAACAAGGACACTACTGTATTTAGCCATACAGATCTCCAATATTCTGCATGGTATACACCAAGCTTAGTGCCGAAGTTCTAAAAATTTATCCCCAAGCACTACCATAAAGCTTTAGGATTATGGTATTTCTTGTTCGAAGTTTTCAGCAGTTTTTCTGAGATGGACTTTAAAGGTTAAAGTTTTATCATGAATAATACCCAGGTATATCAGCTCTCTTTAATAAAATGCTGCAGTGGTACAATCAGCTCGCAGGTAAATCTTTTCCCATCAGAATATGTATCAAGTTCCCTATCCGCAACCCTATTATTAAGGTAAAAGTAAGTTACTACAGTCTTAACTGTATTAGATTTTAGTCCCCGTTTACGGAAGCATTCTATCAATATCGATCGGTGAGAATTCTCTGTGTTTTTACTTGAATTTTCTCAGATTCATTCCTGGTAGATACGGCCCAATCATAAACATCCAAACTTTCTGTTTTCTAGCTCCGGCATATCAGCTATGTAAAGGATAATCAGTATATTATATTACATTTAAACTAAAATGACATTAAGTAAATAGAACTGAACTGAATGAATTTATGTAGTATAATAAAGTAATATTAATTAATATCTACGTAGGTGTAATATTTTAAAAAACTTATGACAAAATATTTAATTTATTTATTTTCATTTTATTTATTTGTTTGACAGTACACATTTAAAATGTATCTAGAAAACATTTATGAAGGCGTGTTTGAAATGTGAGCACGCTCGTAGATGAGAGTAAATGTATGCGTAGGTGGTTGTGTGTAAACTATACACAAGCGCACACTTTAGTTTGCTTTAACAACAAACGATCCAAACTATATATCTCTGTTGTTGCAATATAAAAGTAATGGTGTTCATTTTGTGGACGCAGCTGTGATGTTTATTTGCACTAGACCAATACCATTCTTATATAACGTTTTCCGTTTTAGCTGGCTATAACGGATAGATCTCATAGTTCGCGCCTGGAAATACATACAACCTTTAAAAAATTTTATTTCAAATATTTTTTTATAATCTGATTTTATATATTGATAAATTAATTAAAAATTTTCATCATAATTTTTAATTTAAGTTTTTGTTCGATACTACTAAAAGAAGAATGAAAAAAAATGTATTTTTTAAATCAAATCTAAAGAATAAATGAATAAAAATTTTTAAAATCCATGTTTTTTTCTAAAAACTGTTGAAAAAAATAACTAATAAAATCAGTCCTAAATCGAATGAAATAAATAAATTAACTGGTTTTAAAATAGTTTAAAATCAATGTCAATATAAATTAGAAATAAATTGAATTATCGAGTAACCAAAACAACCAAAAATAAAATAATAATAAGATCCTTTTTTTTTTGTATTTTATGTGATTTAACCCTTTTCGATGGGAAATTGTGAGTGTATTGTATAGTAGACTCTTTTTTGGTTACTTTAATGAATTTAAAATTTATTTTTAAACCTCCACAGTAGTAATTACATTACCACCTTTACTGTATTTTTTCTAGTATTTTGTTCACAATAAATATTCCTCTATTATGTAATTAATGTAAATAAATTAGTAATAATATCGTTTATGAAATATCATAAATCATAAAAATTCTTTTGTATAAAAGTATAGTTAATCATGAAAAAGTTTTCTTCCTGTTACGTAATCTCCAGTAAAGAGGTATGTAAAATCTAATAGAAGTAATAAATGACATTCATTCAAAACAGAAAAACTTTACTCAATAAATTAAAATCTTTACTTAGCAATTACATGCGCTTTCAACTCAATTCTTTGAAATTTTTTGAAGTTTTTTCATGTTTGCTAGGTTTTGAGAATTTAAAAATACATCATACTCTAACCCAACTTGTAAATATTTTATTTACAGAATTATCAAATATTTTGAATTATTCTTAGATTTATTGAAACTATATATACAAACAAAACAAAATAAATGAATTTATTATTATTATTATCCTGTTTTTAACAATTGTAAAAATAATTGTCAGTAAAAGAATTTTATTAATTGTTATTAAATTCAGACTGCTATTCAAGTAAATATAGAAATACAACAATCATAGTACAAATTGACTGACAAATTAATAATTTTTTAATTAAATATCATTATACAACTATGTTGTTGGTACGAAACAAATTAATTAAATATATATTTATCTGAATTTACTTAAGGATAAATAATATTGAAACCTTACAATTTCACCAAAGTCTAAATTATACAACTTAATTATTAAAATAAATTACTATAGTTAAAATACATTAAACTTTGTGATGTAATGTTTCTTTGAAACAAATTTTCTTTGGGGCTTCACCGTTCAATTACAACTACACTACTTTAAACACAGATGAATTACATTAGTTTATGTTTGATGCTGACTGTGTAAAAATCTGACTGATCAGATTTTCTGACTGATGCTGACTGATCAATGAGAGTGGTAGAATTTTATCTTTGTAAATAAGCCAATCAATCAAGTTCTAGAGAGTTCCACTAAAATATTTTTAAGAATTTTCTAGCATATTGCTGAATCAGAACTTTGCTGTCGAGATTTATCTTTCGTTTATTAGTTTTTTCAATTTTATTTTACCATTGATAAATAAAACTACACACTTCGTTACTTCTCCTTATCTTTTCATTAGGGGGTTTATATAACAATTAAATGATTTTTACAAAACTTTTATTCAACAACAATTGTTCACAACAAAAGTTTGACTGACTCTTGCAACACAATTTTCTCTTTTGGGATAACAAAACCGTAGTTAATTATGATTCTCTATTGCTAAAATCCTTAGTTTTTATTTACTGATCTTTTGTTCAAGATATAATTGAAATTTCATAAATGCTTATACATTTTTCTAGGATTAATCTAAATGTCTGAAGAACAATTTTTTTGCATTGACAATCTATTTCACCAAAATAAAATTATATGTGTTTACTTGTTCAATAATTTCTGATTATTTATTACTACCGTTGTTGTATAAATTATTTCTTACTGATTAAAAAAATTATGTCATTTTTTTGTAGGACGATTGACACTTTTTTCTGACTTTTTATTCATTATAGTTTTTTTTTTGGTACCCTGCAAATCCAAAAATTCAAACACTAAGAAGGTTTTATCGTAAATATCCATATAATCATGTTATACGTTCATTTATAATAATCATATTTTTATGCTCACTTTATAAAACACCTTTTATTTGTGTCTTTTTTTCATAAAAATAAATCGATTTCTAAAGATAAATATATGAATCTAATTTCAGTAAATCTAATCTGAGAACTGAAATGAAATTTACAGTTTTCTCCTTTCAAATAATTGTTTTATAATTTAATATCTTGCTCATCAAATGTTAGTTTAAAAGTAGAAAGTACATAGTAAAGTTATTACTATAACTTTATTATTTTGTATTGTAATTATATTGTAATTTTTTAAGGTAGTAATCTTTGACTGACAATTTTTTTGAAGAAGGTCATCTATGAACCACACCAAGATAATTTGTTCTAGCCTTTATTCGGGATAGTTCTTTCCAGGGCCGATTTTTTTTCTATATCTTGAAACTCATAGTTATTATTAACATTCTAAATCAATCATTCAAACAAACATTATGTATTAGTTAAAAACGTTTGGTCACACAAATAAAGTTTCGGGTGATGCAAACCGTCGCACTAAAAAAGAGAATCAGAATCGGGATAAAAATGAATTGTATTTTCAAGCACGAAATATTAATACAAAGTGAAAAATCATCCAAATTTTTAATGCACACTCCGGTGAACACCAGTGATAAATGATTTATTTAAGAGAATCACGTTACCTGTTAGCCATTACAGCCAAATTACTATGTAAGTTTGCAATACTGTCAAATAAATAATACCAACAGATTTACAGTAATAGTGTCATTTTTAGTTGTTAAGCATCAGCAATTAAGTTTTCAGTTGCTACTTTACTGAAAAAGACTTAAATAGTTTTGATAATAATTGAGTTTTTTTACATTAACTGTTGAAAGTTCGTTATTGATTGTAATCTGAAGATGAAAAACAGTTTCTACAGCAGGTTTTCCTTTGTTTTTCATGCACGGTCTTTTAATAATTGTAATTCTGGTTATTGAGATCTCAAAAACAAAAACAATTATTATAGTTAGTATATTAACAATAAGTTAATAACAGCTAGTATAATTTGTTTAAAATATAATTTTCTGCAACTCTGATTTCTTGGAAATACTACTTGATTGCTTCAATCCAATTTATTTTTGTTTTTCTTTTATTCTAATAGAAATCTATTATTTTTTCAATATTCTATTACAACTCATTCTAAAAATTTGATCAGAGAAACACGTTCTCCTTTGTCTGGTTGCCTGGGAGAGGTTTTCACACTTTATTTTACAAATTCTGAGTAAAGTTATAATATTTTTACCGAATATTTTTCTTAGGAGTTTTCTTTCTTTTTTTGAGAATTGTTTCTATTTCATCTTTAAAATTTAGAGTTAAACATTCTACTGCAATTTGTTTTCATAAAAGAGTACTATAGAGTCTGATTTTCATGTTGCTGGAGAACGATTTTGTATTGTAAATATTATATTACTCTATTTTGTAGTTTATAATAATTTTCCGTTTATTTAATAATAACTTACTATTTTCTTTTAGTGATTACAAGTTAACTCTCAATCACAACGGATGAAAAGAGATGAATTCGGTTCCACTTGAAAGATGCCAACCTTTGATTACCTGTATTTTTATAAATACAAGAATTACAAAAAAATCTCCAATCAAATCTTGGCAGAAGATTCTAGAACCTTCAAGATGAAAGGCAGAGAAGCTACTACTTCACCATGACGGTAATAATCGTAGGAAAAATTAGAAATGATAATAAAAATGAATAGCCCAATGAAAAACTGAATTAAATGCTATTTAATAAAAATAAATGAAAACTTTCTTTTTTCAATCTAGATAAATGTATATATTTCAATTTAAACGTTGTTTATAGTTACATTTTTACCTAGAATTTCTTAAATTAAATATAATCTCTTTATGTTATTAGTAAAGCCACGTTATTAGAGAAAAAATTTTAATACACATATATTTACGCATGAGGACGAGATAAAAATAAACTGTAGCCTTTACGTTGGAGCGCGCCTTTCGTAATCTGACACTAATGCACCATTATTTTCATCCTCCCTTTAAACCATTCGAAAAACTCTTTTGCCTAACTCTTTGTTTACTGAAGAAAATATACATATCATAGCATAAACTTAGCAAAAGAATATTTGACATAAAACAAGCCAAAAGAAAGTAATTATAATAAAATTAAACTAACAAATTGATGAAGATTAATATATATATATATATATATATATATATATATATATATAAAATGAGTTTTTTTTATAATTCCTGTATTAAATGAAACTTAAAATCATGTTACAATTCATATAAATCTTCATCAATTTGTTACTTTAATTTTATTATAATTACTTTCTTTTGGCTTTGTTTATGTCAAATATTTTTCTTCTATATATATATTTATAAACACACTCATACAATTTTTTAAATATTTTAACACTCAACAACATAAGAACCAATACTTATCTTGGAATTCCTCCAATCTGCCAACTAGTAGTTAAGTACAGTAAAGCAATAACTTTTATAACATCAACATCTGTAAATCTTTCTTGAACTGACTCAATCTGGAAAGATTGTAGGAATTCACAATCTTAACATATTGTGAATTCCTACACAATCTGTTGTGTAGGAATTTGTGAAAATATAGAACATGTTAGCTTACACAGAAAAAAAACCATTACTGTAGCAGCGAACTTGAAAAAATATTTGAAATCAAAATTATAATTTTTTATAAAGGAAAATGACCTGTTTCCGTATTAATATCTCTTAATATGATTGTAATATGAATGTAATTAAGCCTGTAAAAGTTCAGATATTACTAATGTTACAGCTACCCAAAAATATACCTGAAAAATTTATATCTAAGATATATTATTAAACATACATGGGGAATGTACACCTACTATACTTGTATAACATCAAAATAAATGTTATCGATTCACATCTAATAATTTTTACAGGATACAGCAGGAATTATTGAATAAATGTAGTGTAATAATTATTTTTAATAAGTATATCGTAAAACATATGTAATTAACAAGCTACCCACTGCTCATAAAAATTGTATATTAAGACACGTACAACACAAAATTAGTTGGTTTTTTAAGTATTGCAAAAACAATACCATAAGTTTAATGAGAACTACTTTTAAAATTTTATAATTTATTCTTTGAAAAAACCATAGTTCCTCCGAACTATGTTCTTTTCTTAAATATCGTTGTACTAGTTTATTAGAAAAATTATGAGAAATGTATTTTTTTTTTTAATATACCTATTTGTCTATCTAATTTCTTTTGTTCTGAAAATAATGATTGGTCGTAATTTTTGTACGTTTAAATTACTTTATATAGAGTTCAATTCAATCAAAGCTCAAACTAATAGAAGTAAAAAATTGGTGATTATTTTGAAAATATTTATTAAAATACACAAAACTCTATTAAAAAAGTACTAAAACCGTATCGATAACGCTGAGCATAGGGATACAATGATAGGCAGATTATCTTGCAAGACAGTATATAGTATTATATATATATATATATATATATGAATTTATGTTAAATTATAAACTTAAATTACTGTCAAAATAATTATTGTTGAACATAATCCATACAGTAGACTAACGTGTACAATTAGAAAATTATTCAACAAAAGAAACACAGAGGTCTATCGCCTCTACCTGTAACAGTGTTACTGTTTACATATAAGCGATTATTCTCAAGCATTTATTAATAGAAAATTAATGTGTAAAAATCCAAACTGGTGAAGACATTGTTAACGATAAACTAAGGTAAGAAAACTTAAAGAAAAACCACATGAAGCTGTAGAAGTATAGCCAAAATAGTTATCATAAGAAAGTAAAAACTTCATCGCGATCCACAGCGGAATTTAACTTTTTTTTTCAAAATTGTGTTACACTTATCCGGTTAATTTAATGGCACTACATTAAGAAATGGTTATCAAATTCTTGTGTTGTTATGTTATGTCAGAGTATAGGATGAGAATATGTTAATATTGAGTCCTGGCAGTGGAGAGGTTGGGGCTGGGGACGGCATAACCGGAACTGGTCTCTTCTTTCTGCGGTTTGAGGCAGGCAATGTCTATGACCGAGACCCGGTCTCTGGCGGGCGGCCCGAGAATGATATAATCGGGCCCGGTTACCGTCCGTTGGGAATTAGGTGCAGGCACATAAAAGATCCGACCGGGGGCCGTGTCGAACATACTGCTGATGGGTGGGGAGGCCTCCTTAGAGTATAAGGACACGCTCTCAGGCTGAGTTCTACTTAGCTGTAAATCCGGCCCGGGGGAGTAAGTTTTTAAAAAAAAAGAAAGAAAAAAAAGAGTACCTGTACATGTACATGTACAATCCAGAGAACAAAGAAAGCCCCAACCAATCTTAGAACTTACCGTTTCTAGTCTGCAGACTACATAATAACTGTAATTGTCTTTCTTCTTTACAAAATTGTGTTTCTTTGTAATGGTAAACTACTTTAAAACTACTAGACCCTCGCTTGTAACTAGAAACAAACTTGAATTTTTTTTCAAGGAAGAACAGGAATGAAATTTTGTTCATTATAACAATGAATGGGATTAATGATTGTTATTTGAAACAATAAATCAAAATAATAAACCCGTTATTTTCCTTATTAGGAATAAGTTACATCTAGCGCTTTTTAGTTTACTTAAACATTCCTTCCAACCATTGACCTGAATAATTCTGCAAAAGAATATTAGTTTTAATATCTATGCAAGCCGTTAATTAATATTGACAGTTCAGTTTACCGAGTATTCAGCTATTGGTTAGGAACCAGACTTTCGTACAACTCTACGCGCTACTGATTTCCTAGAAGTAGTGATAGAATGAGGGATGGACACTATAGACAAATCAAACTAATGTGGGTGTGTTTATTTTTTCCTTGTTTTCCTTTTTTTCTTTTTTTCCTTGTTTCTTCTTAGTCCTTGTTTCTAGAAGACCGAAAGTTGGATTTTCTAGGAAATTAATCCTTTAAATCTGAGGCGTTTTTTTACTAAAATAATATAATAATGATCACTGGATCTGCGTTGAAGCACAAATAAAAAAATCTAGCAAAGTAAGGCACTATTTTCCCGGCTACGCTGTTCAAGTCATGAGTACCAAAATAAAATTTGATTATCAAAATTTCAAATAAAAAATTTTTGATTTTAGGAATTCCTTACTCTTTGGAGAAAATATAGGAAAAATCTATAGCTATAAACGAAAAAGCTCTGACTGACTGATTCATTTACTCATCTACGCCTAACCTAATTTATTAAAGTTAAAAAACAAAAAAATTGAGGGTTTGATTGTTTTATATAGTAGAGGTGTGCAAAGAAAGATTTCTCGAAATTCGACTTCTAAGTAGGCGAAATGATACTTGGCGTTTTTTTCTCAGCTTCTGAAAGAAATATTGACTTGATCTTTGTTTTAAAATATTTCTTATACAAATATTAAAAACTAATTTCTATGATTTACGATATCTTGCGTCTGAGGGAATGAAAGGAGCGAAATGTGATCTAGAAGAAATTTTAAAAGTCGTAAATATCTTCTAAAATTAATGATTTATTCAGTCGGTTCTAACTCATAGAAATCTCTGAGAAGAATATTTAAATATGTATTTCTGTGTTTATTAAATTCGAATTCTAATCAGTGAGATGGGATAAAAAATGAATTTTCCTTTTTTTCGAACTTTTTGGAAAAATTGAAAAATCAGCTCGAATTTCGGTAAACATATTTTTCATATAAATATATAAAAATCAATTTCTGAATTTTTCGATATTTTGCGTCTGAAGGGCTGAAAGGAAGTGAAATATAATCGAGCGGAAATTTGATGCAGTAGTCAAAATCTACCAACATTAATTATTTATTCAATTGGTTTTATATTATAAATATCCTTACAAAATCTTTTTCATCGTTCTCTGATATTTATCTGGGGGCGTAAATTACGATACACTCTGACTGTACTAAAATCACCTCTTGTTATTATTAACCTGATGTCATTAATAACACCGGCCAATGAGGTGCATGTACGTGTTTATTTATACCTCAGAAGAAAACCGAAGGAACTTTTACTAGTGAATAACATAATAATGTTGCACTTGACTATGTGATTATTACTAAGTCCTCTACTTTACGATAAAATTTCCATGCAAACAAAAGTTTGCACTTTAGTGTGAAGGATAATTGTTGAAGACTTTATATAATTTGATCTTATTAAAATTACCTTATTATTATCTTATTATTTGATCACCTAATGCATTATGTGATGTATTAATCAGCACTTAATGCACCAACGGGGTGGTAAAATTTCATACGTAATTCACAATCGTAATGGAATATGCAAATTATAAGTAAATTTAATACAACTTTAAGAAAAATAATTTAATTTTAACATTAAAGGTAAATAAACTGTAAGTAAATCTGGAAGTAATAACTGAATTCATGTTTAGAAATTCTCATAATCTCATACAAAATCTTATGATAATACACTCCTATAACTCGAAAATTTCTACAACTCAAAATTTATTCTAATTCCCGGCCGTATTGTATTACGTTATACTGAAATATAATTCCTTTTACTCGAACAAAAATTCTATTAGTTGAAGTAAAATATTTTATTATTTATTAATAGTAATAATAGTGATGATGATGATGATGATGACAATGAATGGCAGTCAGTTACCGATGTTTTACCCAGCGACGTAACTTTTCGAAATTATGTTTTTATAGACGAAAATTTGGTAGTAGCCGAATACCCTACTGACAAAGGTATTGTAATCAATACGATTAACACAAAGGCAAATGAGAAATGTCACCAAACAGACTGATTTGGATTACGACAATGATGAACTACCTTGCTTATCACCACAAACTTTAATGCGAGTTAAGGATAACGTTGATTATGTTCGACGATTCGTTGGGTCAAAGATGATGTACCAGAATCGGTTTCTTCCGCAGTAGCAGTTTGGCAGATGTAGAAAAATGGTTGACTACACTGCATCAGAATAAACGTCAGACAATCAACAATTTTTTTAATCGATCTTAATTAAATTCAGTGTTTTTTTACGAAAGAGCCAATTATTATTCTTCGCTTTTTATTTTACTTTTTTATAATTTTAATATTGTTTTTATTTCATCTGAAAAACTTTTAAAAACACAATCCTTGAATTTAAAACTGAACCGTGTTTTATATACAACAATGATATGTTTTACTATTCATATTAAATTATAGATAGCCTTTTTTATTTGTTATTCATTAACGAATTTTGTGCCATAAATTGATTATCAGCAAGAAAAAATGTATTAATGTACAGAATTTTCCAGTGTATTTATTAGCCTACATTTTGTTTAGTGTCTTCCGCAGTAATGAATATTCTTCAGGTAAGATAACTTTAACTTACTAACTACATACATACAAACGAGTAGTACGTACTGTATACTGTATTTATAAAGCTGAATCGTGTTGTGTAATAATATTGCTATTGTATAATAAGACTGTGTTTGGAAAAAATGCAATATTCTCCTAAATTATGCTGTACATTTTACGTGAGTTTACAGTGGGTAGTAATTTCGTAACATGTACATCTGTCTAACTCGAATTTTCCGTAAGTGATTTTTTTTTTTTATTCTCCTGAATATTCGAGTTATAGGAATTCCACCGTATTTGTGTGCTGTTTCAACTTACAAGCCGTGATCTCATTTCCCTACGATGATGTTAGCCATTCTGTTATAAAATAAGGTTTTTGTTCTTTAATTTAACTATTTTTAATGCAGCTGAGAGGAAATTTTATTATTATTTTTGTAAGAAAGTGTAGGTAGTGGGTAAACGTGGAACTACCTACGGACATCGGAAGTTTTTTTTTTTTTAACAAACCACACAAATTAAGCTTAGTATTGATGAGTCAGTTAGTTGTTTAATTAAACTAATCTACGGGATTCCTCATTAAAATTTTGTGGGTGAAACCGATAAAGGTTAGTACTAGTTATTTATAAAGAAGTTATCCCTAACGAAAAAAAAAACCTTAAAAGAGAATTGTTAAAAAAATTGAAAAAATAAAGTATAACTGCTATGAAATTTATAAAAATATTACATATCATTTTGTATCCGGAATATAATATACCAGGTGTCAAAGCTGTTTTAATTTTAATAGCCTTTACGTGATTAAGAAAAATTAAAAAACCTTTTTTTAATAATAAAAATAAAAAAGGTTAGATCCAAAAAAAGAATATATATTTTTTAGTGGTAAGAAATAAATTTTAAGAAAAGTTAAGCTTAACAAATTAGCTTAAGTAATATTTTTTTTCTAAATTTAATACTCTATTTAATAAAGGCTAAAATAAGAAATATAAAATTTTCAAAAAACTTCTCTGCATTTTAAGTCGGGGCTCTATAATTTTTTTAAAAATGTAGGCATTTCTTGATGGTTCTATATATGAAGAACACTTAGAAAAAAATTTTGAAAACTATTTAAACTGAAGGGAGATAGACCAAAAGAACAAAACCCATATACTGTATTTCAATTTTAACAGGAGAGTTGATTTTTTTTTTTAATTTTTGATTATTTATTTATGTATTGTAGATAACTAATTTCCTTTAATAGTCTTTTTTCTACAATCCTCTGAAGAAATTCGAAATTGTTTTTCGCAATATCCCCATCCCCTCTACCAGTTTTGAAAAAAAAATGAATGTGATCATTTTTCCATATATAGAAAGATTTGAGTCAAATTCGAAGAAAATCGGTTTGCTCAATCCTGAGATAAAAGACCAAAACCAGTGTATACATACACATATATACATACAAATAGTTTTTTTTTTTGGTTTAGATGAACTAGTTGTATACTAAAAGGTAGAGATTTGCAAAAACCCGACACCCAATTTTGACATGATCCCATACTTTCCCCGAATATACTTGCAGCGAATATATCTGTTCTAGATGTAGTCGCCGGGGAAATAATACCAATAAAAATTGCTTTACCTCAATTAAAAATCATCCGACAATAATCTCAACTTTCTTAATGGAACAACCGTCTTCATCAATAAAGTTGTTTGACAAATAAAAATAACCATTTGAAACATTTACTTATCAGTCAAATTCCAAAAAGAACCGTTTCTATGAGGATTAAATTGCCATAACGATAAATAAGTGAAATAAAGTAGAAGTATTCTTAGACAAAAACAGGAATTGAATATAAAACTTGGGTATAAGCTAAATACTACTGGGGAAATAAAGAATCAGACTGCTTTCATAATTTACACTTACGTTAAAAATAAAAATAAATTTTATGAAAAGTACCTTTTTTTTATCAACTGATTTAATTTAGATCAAAATCAGGAGCAATTCATTAGTTTTAACTCGAATTTTGAAACTTTTTCTGTAGAATGTTCAGATTTTTTTTTTTTTCATTTTTAGGTTTCGTAAGAAACAAATTTGTATCAAATTTGTTGATAGCTAAACGAATTTTTAGCTTAGTATCAATTTGTATCTGTTTTTCCATGTGTCATCAGACTTACTTTAATGAATTGTTCTGTCCTTTAATGGTATTTTTATAATTCATTAATTGTTAAAATCATAATTTACATATTTAATCGAACTTTTAATTCACTAAATATTTATGCGAAGTTCCATATTCTTCGATGGAATGGATTTTTTTTCGTAATTAACTTCCCCGGGATATATTTAAGAAAATAACTTTTTTGCCGTAATTTCCATTCACGGAGTCAATGTTAGAAAAATATAAACGAATAAATAACACAAATATTTATTAGTTAACCAATTTCTCAAACATGGTTATATTAATAAATTATTAACAATTATAAAAAATGCAAATCCATTTATTTGAGCATATTGATAGCTAGAATCAGTCATGACTGCTTAATATTTTAATTCTTAAAGTTTATTTATAATGATATTTTAATCTACTGACCATAGTCTAAGGACTGAAAGATCTCGAGAAGTCAAAATTAATTGCTAATAAGGTGGATTTGCACTTGTTAATAATTTATTTATAAGTTATAAGAGTAGAAAAATATTGATACCTTCTGATCTTATGAAACAACATAATAACAGTGAAATAGTATATTATTCATAAGTGGCGATTAAACCATCTAAATAGATATTTATTAATTAAATATAAGACACAAAACATTTGTAATTTATTTTTGTATGTTTCATCTTAAGAAATGTTTAAAGAGCAAGTTAATAGAGCTATATAGCGCACAGTATTGTATAGAACCAGCAAAGTCTGAATTTAATGCTTATTTATTCAGAACCTTATTTAACAAAGTTTCTTTAACGAATATAAATTCTAATAACTACTTTAGACTCTTCTTTATCCAATTTGTGTGTACGTGAATCTTGTTTTATACCAGTAAAAATAGAATACTAGAAACAGAATATCCATATAAGAAATATTGCTAAAATAACATTAATTACTACTTTTAAATGCGTTTTAATAATGATTCTTATTATTTAAAAATATTTGTTTTCAATTTTGATATGATAACATAAAATATACTTTATTATTAAGTTAGTAATACAAATAAGCTGGCTAAAATTATTGTTTCAAAGATCTGAAAACTTGTCTTTAGTCTTTTAAATAAATTAGTTTATTAATAATTCTTGTCCTACTCAAACGTTAGTTATAAAAAGGAATTAATTACTATTTATGTTTTAATTTAACAATATTTTTCAGTTTAAACGAATGCATTTAATAGCTTCCAAAACAATTCAATCTACTTTAAAAGAAAGATCTTTATTGTCAGTTAATTGCGATTATAAAAATTGTAAAAATGTTATTTCAAAAACATATTTTGATTAATAAATGGAAATTTACAAATTAATCTTTTGAAAATGAAAACTTACCTTACTTAGAAACAAACAAAATGAAAAAAAAAACATAAATAGATTGATGTCTAAACTGAATATTCAAAATCAGTATTTGGTCATGAAATAATTAACTTTATCTGATAGCAAAACAATGGCTTTCTGATTTATAAATAAAATATCTCTTCAACAGCAAAATTCGATAATCAGATTTATTTACTTTATTTACCCTGGTTTTACTTTGATTAGGATTTTTAATTACAAAAATAATGTTTTAAATAAAATCAAAGATTAATTTTAAACATTACAATAACAACAATTACAAATATTGTATTATTTCATTAATATTTAAGAGAGGGAAATGAAATATTACTATCATCAGTGATCCCTTCTCTCATATCTGAGAGCTGGCGAGCCGATTCATATCTCGATAACAATTTTCCGCCATAGCTGACGGTCCTCTGACATTCAAATCAATGTGCCTAACGTTTCTCCCGTCACCTCTTCAATTTGGTCTAGCCATCTTTTCGGCGATCTTCCACGTGACCTGCTACCAGCAATTTTTCCCTGTACGACTAGCTTCCCAATAATTTTGCTCGGTCTACGGATATGGCCGAAAAAGCGGAAGATGCGCTGCAAGCATATTATGGACAACCTCCTCTGTACATTCAGCTCGTTTATCTCAATTTGTTCGTCCTCTGATCAAGAAGGACGAACAATCATCGTCAAGAAACCTCAAGAGAACAACCTCCTCTGTACATTCAGCTCGTTTATTTCATTTTGTTCGTTCTCTTTTCCCTCCCTTCGACGCGGAGCATTCTTCTGTAGGTCCAAATTTCAATCAATTCTTCTCCAGCCGTATATGACTACTGGAAAAACAAGTGCCTGAAGCAGTCTCAGCTTTGTATTCTTCGTGATTGCACTATCTTTCCAAATAGTAGTCAACTTTGTAAACGCCCTCTTCGCTAAGATAATTCTTCTTCGTTTTTCAACCGAGTCCCCGTATTTAGCTATTGTGGATCCTAAATATACGAAACTGTTCACCTTTTCGAAATCAAAGAGTGCATCAACCCTCGTGTCTCAATTTCTTGCTGAACACGGTCGAGGATCTCTTTCATCATTTCAACTTCAGAGCCTGCGAATAGGGACGTATCCTCAACAATTTTAAGTTAGTTATACGGCAGCCTCCTATTCGCAAAACGTCATACCAGTTTTTTAAGTTCTTCCGCAAGAGATATTCGCCGTAAATGTTGAATAATATCGGATATAGAATACATCCCTGTTTTACTTCTCTCTGGAGCTCTGTTGTGTCATTTTCCAGTCTAACCACCGCATTGTTCTTTACATATACGTTCCGAAGGAGTGCAACAAGATGGTCAGGAACGCCCACTCCCTTTAATAGTCCCTACAATCTTTCCAGCTGACCAAGTCGAAAGCCTTAGTGTAATCTAGGAAGCATATTACAAGAAGAGTGTTGAACTCTCTGACTTTCTCCATCATTTAACTAATATTAGAATTTGCTCACGCGTACTTCTTTCTTTGACGAATCCGGCTTGCTCTGCAGGAATTTCTGTGTTCAGATAGTATCGTCATAGATGTTCATGGAGTATATACAACAAAATTTTACATGCATGTGAATTCGGAGAAACAGTTCTTAATTTTCGCAGAGCTGTATGCGGCCTTTTTTTATGTAGTCGTAACAGCCAATTCATAGGTTGCTTAGATCATTTTCGCTGTACACTATCTGGGCCTAGTGACACGTTGTCTCTGAATTTCTTTATTATTCCTTTTCTTTGAGAATTTCTGGTTCTCTCTCGGACACTAAATTTACCTCTGTGAGCTCTGCTTGGTCGTCACGATATAGGATGCTGCAATATTCATTCCATTATCCTCCAATCTCCCGATAGTCTGTAAGAAGTTTACCATCTTTTTTTGATTTTGGTTTGAAGGTGTTAGTAAGCTTACTTATTTCATTGAACATGGGCCGCGTTTCATTATCCGTCTGCTACTCCTAAATTTTATTGCAGGATTCCTGGATGTATGAATTATTATCACGGCGCTACTATCTTTGGATTTCAGCTGACAATTTCCGGTGACGTACAGAGAATTGACCGGTGGTGCCTTTCAATCTTCTTCATTCCTCTAAAAGTTGGGTAATTTCATGGAAAAACCACTTTCGTTTGCTTCTAGACTGGCGTACTTCCTTAGCTATCTTCTCTGTGGCTTCCAGGAGCCTGTTTTTAAAATTCTTCCCATTCTCTAAAAGGTGCTTGTTCGCTCTCGACATATTTTTCAGTGACTTATTACTAAATTTAAAAAAAATTATAAATTCTTTAAATAAAACGTATATTTAAATTAACCAGAATAAAATTCAGATTAAATTTTGTAAATGTTTCATAAAAAAAGAAAAATCGTCATCCGACAAGCTAGTTAGTACTAAGTTTTTAGTCTCCAAAAATCATCAATTTTTGTTAACGCCTGATGTTGGGATGAATGATTTTAAAAAATAATACTTAATCCATAATTTTAAGTTTAAGACATTTAGTGAGAATCACACCAACTACTACACTAGGTGACTTTTTGTTATATTCATTAATTAATACCTTCAGAAATTATATTAGTTAATGCATTAATTGCAACTTAAAATCTTTATTTATATATATATATATATATATATATATAAAAACATTTTTTTGGAGGTTAATATTACTTAAACTATTTACTTAAGTAGTAAGTGAAAACCTCCTACCAATACTTTCAACTAGAACTATTCCAAATTTCGTTTTATAATTTGGGGTTTTACTTGTATACCTTTTGTTACAAAATATTTTTGTTATTTAATTCACCTCATAAATCACAAGAAGTAACAGTAACAAACTAAACTGATGCGATGAGCGCGTCAACAATAACATGCGTAGTATAATTGCCTAGTGGGAGGAATGTTGCAGTAGGCGTGCGCGACGCAGAACGTTTTTGTCCGTCCTTGTCTCACGTGGTCTGTGTTTTACTTGGCCTCATAATAATATTATCCTACCAAAACAATAAACGCGCGGCCGCTAAGTGCGCTCTAAGAGGCATGCGGCTAATAGATTGGCCGGCTACAACGTAAGATTTTATTTATTAACTAGGAACCCTAGCAAAAAATATTGTAAATATAGCGAAAATATTCATCATCACTAGATTTTAAGGAAAATATGCTATAACCGGTGAAAATGGGCTTAATATGCAAATGCATATGCAAATACGCAATTGGATATAATCCGGTCTCTATTCATGAATAAATATAAATTTAAAAATAATTTTTCTACTTGGCTTATTATTAAATTTATCTGATTTATCCTTAATAATTGTTAAGTTATATATTAGTGCAATGAAAGTTGTTACTTGTTACAGCTATAATTAAAAAAATATATATATATCTATATATATAAAAATATTAAGTACGTTTGTGTGCGCTTCAAAAACTCAAAATTTTCTGCACCGATTGAGCTCGAATTTTAGCACGATAAATAACCCGCATCAAAGATTGTTTTCATCTATTTTTAATAAATCTATCTATCTATTTGTAATGTGTACAGTTTTTTAATAAATAAGAGGCTAATAAATCAGATGGAAATGTAAACAAAGGAAAACCAATCAGATCAATGCAAGATGGCCGCTGTCAAACACAACGACCAATCACAAAGAGCCCGTATGGCCGTTGCCAATGTAAACAAAATCACAACTGATTAAGTAACAAAATTCTTTGAATTATATTTAACAGCTAAAACATCTGTATTTTATTTTTAAAAAACACCAAAACAAAAAGAAAAGCCACCAAGAAGGATGACTTATAGTAAATAAATTAAAACACCCAACTTTCTTATAGCCCAGATAGACTTAAGACTATGCAAAAAAAAAATTCGAAATAGCCAAATACACAGAAAATAATATCCCTACATAATGACCAAAAAATCCTTTGTTAGGTTATTTTTTTACATATATATGACTAAACAATCGTTTTTGGTCATTTAGCGTTCTTTGCTATGTAAAAGCAAAGAGCAAAATTCACAAATAGTAACACTGAAACCACACAACTAAGAATTCGTTTTTTTTTGTTTTTCTAACCTCCGAAACCACCGTTATGCATTGCTTCAGATGATGATATGAATGATTTATAGCGTATGAAAATGCCATGTCTGACCGGGATTCCAACTCGGAACCACCGGATTAAAGTCCGAGACGTTACCACTCGCGCCACGGAGGCCGGCAAACATATTCGTTAGGAGCCGAATAAAAACACGACTTACCAATATGGCGTTGTGTGTCAAACCAATTTTATACGGACTATAATTACTTTTAATACGCGAAACCCTTTGCAATGATTGAACATTAACTTAAACCTCTTCAAAAATTATTCCTTTTGAACTAAGTCACATTTTGATATCATTGTTTTTCTATAACACGGCTGGAATTCTTTTCGTTTAATGATAAGAAGCATTGTCGAAGACAATAACCGAATTCTCTTTCAAAGGACATAATACACCGTTAAACTATTTCTAAATAATTCAAATTCGTGTAATTTTTTTACGAATCGCATTTTTATCAAAATCTCACCTTTATCTCAATTGACCTGCGGGGTTTTGTTTTCTTTGGAGACCGTAATTCATTAGTAGATTCATACTCGAGAATCACGTTGTACACTGAAGCAGCACAACTTCTACTTACGTTAGCAGTTTATTAACATCTGAAATCAACGCCGTTTGATTATTCTGTAATTTGTAAGCATTACTCTGCTTTTGTAAGCATTTAAAATGATGTGTTTTTTTCGCACGACATAAGGGCTTTTTTTCGCAGCCCACAAATCTTTTATATATAAAAATGTTAAGTTCGTTTGTGTACGCTTCAAAAGCTCAAGTGTTCTGCACCGATTGAGCTCAAATTTTAGCACGATATATAACCCGCATCAAAGATTGTTTTCATCTATTTTTCGCATCAGTCACATACCCGCAACCGCGAGAAAACAGTTTTTTGAACGGTCAGCTGTGTATCAGTTACCGCGCCATCTGCCGGAAGCGAGGGAAACATTCGCCATACTAGCTAACGACAACCGCAGTCACATGTGAAACAATACCTGTTCCCAATTACATTGTTTATTAACAAAAAAAACATACATAAAACTTTATTTCATTTATAATTTCTTATTTTTTTTCATTTTTTTTTGTATTCTGGTTATTGAATTATTTATTGTTAATTATTTTTACAATCAGAGGTTAATAATTATTAGCAAATCAATATATTTCAATTTAAAAAAAAAGGTTTAAAAAAATATATGTATATGAAGTCGGACTGAATGAAGATCCTGATATTTTATTAATTAAACTTTTATTTGGGTATAACTCTTGAACTAGTGAAAATAAATACAACTTTTGGATAAATCATTGAAAAGCTCTCAACAAGGGCTTATTACTGCAGTTAGGAAAAAGTCCAAAATCCAAATGTTCCAAAGTTGAAACCCGCTTTATTTAAAGTCTGACTGTGTATACATTTTTGGCCCAGTCGATTGCAATCAAAAGGGAAAGTGCACAACTTGATATTACAACAGTCATAAAACAAAATTTCGACATTCTACAGCTAATCGTTTTTTGAGTTATACGAGATACATAGTTACGTACAGACGTCATACCAAAACTAGTCAAAATTTATTCAGGGGTGGTCAAAATGGATATTTCCGTTGAATTCTGAAAACCGAAATATTTCATGATTACAATAATTCCATTACTCCGTACAAGGAAGGTAAAAATGCTATTCATTTTTTTAATTGAATTATTCAAAATGAGTTAGCGCATAATTTAAAGTTACTGACTTTAACGTTTACTTTACATTATAATTGAATGTGAATTTATGTTTTATCTATAATAAAAAATACAAGTGTAGAATAAATTCCTTTATTTCAAAACTTTAAAATTAAATAATTTATTAGTAGTAAATTCTGTCGACATTATTATACGTAAAGCTATTATAATATAGATTATTTATATAATCGTATTAGTTTTCATACGAGCTCAAATTATTACAGTGAATTAGAGTGATGACCATAATTACGTATTAACAAAAAGGTTTCCTTCTTAAGACTTCATTAAAAACAAAAATAATGGAAAATTAACCATTATATTTATGTTTTTGAACGGATGTAAGACTTAGCTTACTTGTTACTACAAGTATAAGCTTACTTGTGAAATTATAAAGGTGCATATGGGAACTAAGCGAACAAATAATTAGATAACTTATTTGGTTGAAGGAAGCAAATAATTTCCTAGCAGTGATATTCATCAGTGGCAATGAATACAATTCCCTTCATTTTTAAGTAATTTTAAAATCGACCTAGAATTTTATAATCTTGTAAAAAAACAAATTCGTGCATTTTTCGTCTTACATTATCATTTATTAAACTATTTTTTTCTAAGATAATGTAAATATAATGATTAAAGCTTGTTAAAAATCTATTTTGTTGATATTTTCGTTTTAATAGTCTTATTGCTGAACTAGCCCTCAGAAATTTGAATGTTAGTCTAACTATTACAGAGAGAACATTTGATGCCACCTACATGTATGGTGTTACAACATTATAAAATAACATTAACTCAGTAGAGATAAACAAACATAATTATTTTTGTAATTAATTTTTGTTATTGTAATAAAGTAGTCTGAAAATTCTCTACATCAAACTAATGTAAACTGTTCTGTTATTTTTTTTCCATCATTCCAGTTATATATATTAACCTTTAAAATCAAAAAAATAACTTTTTTTAAAGAAACGTATCCTTCTCTCTTTTACAAAGTTAATATTTTAGAATAAAATATTATGAATTCAATATTCGTAGAAAAAAAAACTATCAGATACAACATAATCGGTGTGGTCTATTAGACGATAAAATCATAACTGTAAGGTTTTCATAATAATTATAATATTTAAATTTTTATAATATTGTCAGATTTTCTTTAGTAATTTAAAAAAATATATATTTATTTTTAAATAATATTATAAAATGGTAAGAAAAATGCTAATAATACGAAAATTGCAATAACTCAAATTCTAAATGACCTCTTGGGACGGGCAATGGTTTAAAGCACTCTAAGAATAAAGTCAAGGACTGCGAAGCAGCCAGGAGGCGTACGTATCATTCTAGTTTAAAATAAAATAAATAACTTTAATAATAAAATGGGCTTCAAAAACTCATTAAATAACATATTATTAAAATCTTTTTTAAATTAACAAGTACTGAACACAGCATTAAATTAAAACGAACCAACAACTATCAACTTACTAATCCTTAATTTTGACACGGTTAAAAAAGTTAAAATTTAAATAATAAATAATAACTTTTCGTGCTTTTCATTTGAAAATTTCGTTTATCTTTTTTAAAAAAGAATATTATAAAAACCTCTCTAATAAAGAAGCTTTATAGCAGTCTTTTTTATAAAGGAGCTTTGTTTTTGATTGCGTTTTGCGTTAACGTATACATTTCAACTGAACTTTTATCCCAATCGCGTAATTATTTTGTAAAAAACATTGTTTTTTTTTATAAGTTAGCAAAACTTAGTCACAAAATCTATAAAGTTCTTTTTTTTAATTTTTAAAAACTGAAATGGTACTCTAACCTAAAAAATACAAGCTTTGTAGATATTAAATAATATTATTTTATGTTAATTGCAAATTAAGAAGGCTTATTTTAGGCCTGAATAAGAGTCGTCAAAAATATTGCTAATATGCTAAATATGTGAGTGATATTTCTTTATCAGTGATATATCTTTCTTTAAGATTTTAATCATAAATTTCTCTCCAAATGTTTGTTATTATCAACGCCTTGCAAAGCTTGATAAATTCCGTATCTTTGTTTTCTTCCACCTACCTTCCACGATCCTATCAGATATTCAAAATCACTTCCATTGTATCCACCCTGAACTAAATGTTTGGTGATTTATATATTATCGATTTCTCCTTCTGTGTAACTTTTCAGTTTTCATATTAGACGTTTTCCTAATTTTCTATTCCAAAATGGTAGTCTGTTAGTTCTCGAACTTATCTGCTCCTGCTTTCTACTGAAATTCTGGTAATTTTATTTATTGAAACTTGAAGGAATTTTAAAAACCATGTTTCAGCAATAAAGTGATATTTCAGAATATCACACATATTAATAAAATAAAATCAAATAACCGATTTTTGAAAAGTGTTTTTACAAAACTTACAATATACAATATGTTTTGAATTGAATTGCTGCCTTATTTACTTTATGATAGACTGATTTTACAAACGAATGGTTTGATCATGAAGTAAAAATTCATGGCCAAACTAAAAATTCTATTATTATTTAATTAAGTAGTTTACTCTTCTTGATGTGTAATAAGGATATTTTTGTGAAGATACTGGTAGGGCTAACACATTTTAGCCAAAATAGTCTGATTACCTTAAGTAAAATAAGTAATTTTAGTAAGTATATTATCACGATTATGTTAATTATTTTAAGCAACATATTTCATCTATAATAATGTCCCAATTAACATGAACGATAGTTACGAAATAATTAACTGAATGATTAATTTAGAAATCAATTATTATAATGTATCAGATAACAAAATTCATGACCGGATTATACCTCGTAGTAATAGTGCTTTATTTAATACCGAGGTAGAAAATAATTTATTTGCTTATATAACTGAAATTTAATGTCGGTTGATTGATATGCGATGAATTGCGTATGATGTAAAGTAGATAACACACGTATTCACGCGGTATATATATTTGAGCGTTGTGGTACGTATTCTTTTAAATGAACAAAACGAGTACATAATCCTAACCGAGCAATTTAAGTGAAACAGACCATTTTCACATACATTAGTAAATTATTAATAGCCTTGGAAAAAATATTTATTTCTAAACTTATTATTATTAACTTACTAATTAACTTATTATTATTAATGAACTTGTAATGCTCTGTGCATGTATATTTTTTAAATGATCTGTTAAAAGAAATTTTTTTCTTACGGTGATATAATTGAAATTAATTGGTGTAAACAGTTTTGCATTAACCGCTCAAAATTTTACGTATTTTCTTATAATGATACTTATTGTATGTGTATTCAAAATGCTCACAAAGTGAGAATATAAACTAATTTTAATTTGGAAATCAAATTGTGTTAATTCAAAAACGTTAATGTTTTCTGAATTTTTTAAAACATTTTAAACTCCGTTACACGTGAATACTTACAAAGTTGTTTGTTAGCAATATAACTGGAAATCCCACTTCCTTTTTAAGAAGAATTGGGTTTTTATCTAAATTTTGGAACCAAATTTAGCGACAGCTTTATCTGAGAACTGTTTAAAAAAATTATAAGCTAATGATAGACTAATTTACAGATCATTGAAGCAGAAAAACATTCGTTCTTACCTTAAACCTGTTGATATTTTATATGTGTTTCATCTCAATTGAGTAAAAGGATAAGTGTGAGTAACGTTTCTTTACAAACTGTGTTTATTATTCTTGGTTTACCTGTAGGGCGGATGACTTGGGGAGACTTTTGGATATATCTAGGGCAAAACTTACTTATATGACTACAGAAAGAGTTCATAATAGAAAACATTAAAAATTTAGCGTTATTTCTAAGATGAAATTTTACGCAATTGGATTATATGCGATTACATATTTTACTGTTGTTTGGTGTTTTTTTCAAGAACTTTTTTAATTTATAATGACTCAAAGCTTACATCGACTGCATAGCTTACCCTGAATCAGACATTGATAGCAACCATAATTTAGTGATAATGAAAAGTAGATTGGGGTTTAAAATCCTGAAGAAAATGGGTCAGATGAATCGGTGGAATTTAGAGAAGCTTGAAGAGGAAGTAAAAAAGATTTTTGAGAAGGACATCGCAAGAAGTCTGAGTAAAAGAGATGAGGTAGAAAACGTAGAAGAAGAATGGGAGAATGTTAAAAAGGAAATTCTTAAATCAGCAGAAGCGAACTTAGGCGGAATAAAGAGAACTTGTAGAAAACCTTGGATTTCAGACGATATACTGCAGCTGATGAATGAACTTAGAAAATATAAGAAAGCTAATGATGAAGAAAGTAAAAGGAACTATCGACAATTAAGAAATATTATAAACAGGAAGTGCAAACTAACGAAAGAAGAGTGGATTAAAGAAAAGTGTTCAGAAGTGGAAAGAGAAATGAGCATTGGTAAAACAGACGGAGCATACAGGAAAGTTAAGGAAATTTTTGGGGTACATAAATTAAAATCTAATAATGTGTTAACAAAGACGGTTAACAAAGACGTCTAAGAAAGACGGTACACCGATTTATATTACGAAAGGAAAAGTTGTTCGGTGGATGGAATATGTTGAAGAGTTAAACGGAGGAAATGAATTAGAAAATGTTGTTATTGAGGAAGAAGAGGAAGTTGAAGAGGATGAAATGGGAGAAACAATACGGAGATCTGAATTTAAGAGAATATTAAAAATTTAAATGGCAGAAAGGCTCCTGGAATAGACGGAATACCTGCAGAATTACTGTGCAGTGCAGGTGAGGAAGCGATTGATTATACAAAATATTTACGGAAAAGGGGAAGTTCTGTCAGATTTCAAAAAGAGTGTTATAGTCATGATACCAAAGAAAGCCGGAGTAGATAAATGTGAAGAATAAAGAACAATTAGCTTAACTAATCATGCATCAAAAATCTTAACTACAACTCTGTACAGAAGAATTGAGAGGAGAGTGGAAGAAGTGTTAGGAGAAGACCAATTTGGTTTCAGGAAAAGTATAGGGACAAGGAAAGCAATTTTAGCGCTCATATTAATAGTAGAAGGAAGATTAAAGAAAAACCAACCAACATACTTGGCGTTTATAGACCTATAAAAGGCAGTCGATAACGTAGACTAGAATAAAATGTTCAGCATTTTAAAAAAATTAGGGTTCAAATTCAGAGATAGAAGAACAATTGCTAACATTTACAGTATCCAAACAGCAACAGTAATAATTGAAGAACATAAGAAAGAAGCCGTAATAAAAAGGGAGTCCGACAAGGATGATCTCTATCCCCGTTACTTTTTAATCTTTACATAGAACTAGCAGTTAATGATGTTACAGAACAATTCAGATCCTGAGTAACAGTACAAGGTGAAAGAATTAAGTTGCAGCAATTTGTTGATGATATAGTAATTCTAGCTGAGAGTAAAAAAGATTTAGAAGAAACAATGAACGGCATGAATGAAGTCCTACGCAAGAACAACCACATGAAAATAAACAAGAACAAAACGAAAGTAATGAAATGTAGTAGGAATAACGAAGTTGGACCACTAAATTTAAAAATAGGAAGAGAAAAGATTGTGGAGGTAGAAGAATTTTGTTATTTGGGAAGTAGAATTACTAAAGATGAACGAAGCAGGAGCAATATAAAATGCTGAATAACACAGGCGAAACGAGACTTCAGTCAGAAATATAATTTGTTTACATGAAAAATTAATTTAAACGTCACGAAAAGATTTTTGAAAATATATGTTTGGAGCGTAGCTTTATACGGAAGTGAAACTTGGACGATAGGAGTACTTGAGAAGAAAAGATTAGAAGCTTTTGAAATGTGGTGCTGCAGGAGAATGTTAAAAATCAGATGGGATCAAAGTGACAGATGAAGAGGTGTTGCGGAAAATTGTTAAAAAGAAGCATTTGGAAAAATATAGTTAAAAGAAGAAACAGACTTATAGACTACATGTTAAGGCATCCTGGAATAGTTCCTTTAATATTGGAGGGACATGTAGAAGGAAAATATTGTGCAGGCAGACAACGTCTGGAATATATAGAAAACAAATTGTTAGGGACGTAGGATGTAGGGGGTATACTGAAATGAAACGACTAGCACTAGACAGGGAATCTTGGAGAGCTGCATCAAACCAGTCAAATGACTGAAGACATTAAAAAAAAATGACTAAAAATCTCTAATTGATTTAAAGTATAATTAATATTAAGTAACAAATTTACTATTTTCTTTTTGTTGTTCAAATTGGAAATCCCTTTAGCGTCCTTAAAGAACCCATTCCTGATCTTCCCACCTTAAGCAATTATACATTACATAATTAATTACATATTATGCGAGCGCCTATACACAGTGAATGTGTGTGCATTGATATTACACGTGTATATATATATATATATATAGACGCTACCACTCCGCTGTTCTTCGTGGGGAAGTGATAGCGTCTCGGCCTTTCATCCGAGAGATTCGAGTTCGAATCCCGATCAGACATGGCATATTTCAGGCACTACAAAATTCAATTTTCATTTTCCCAGTATAAGATACTCTATAAGCTTCTATGGTGATTTAATTCTTCTAAATCCTTAGATCTCCTTTTTTATATAACGGAACTATTATTGACGTCTTAAAACAAAAACAAAGTAAAGTAAAAAAAACACACAAAGTAAAGTAAACAGGCACTTTAGCAGTTTCATATACTTTATTATAGATTTCCAACAACATACCCAGTAAAATGGAGGCAGCGTTCTTTAAAAAGCTCATAGGGTATTCGATCTTCTCCCGGCGCCTTATTATTTTTGCTTTTTTTGGTTATACAGAGCAAGTCTGTTAATTGAAAGGGAGCATCCAAGGTTTCATCAAGGAATAAAGGCTCACAGTAAATTATTCTACAAGAATCAATATTTGGATTTAAAAGCTTACTAAAATAATTCGCTCACTCTGGACCTGTAATATCATTCGCAGAACGAAATATTTTCCCTGTAAAACAGCGGAGCAACTTCCAAAAATCTCCAAAGAACTTTAACTTCTCCGAATTTAGCTACAATGTTCTCCTAATACTTTTTTCTCTTTTTTGCACAATTCTTGGTAAATTTTATTAAATTTTAGATATTCGTACTTGAAATGTTCTGAATTAGTCCTTTTCTACATTCGGAGAAATCTAAACACTCTTTTTCGCGATTTAAACCAGTTTTCGCTCTTTTTTGCACTTCATATTAAACCACTCCTCTTTAAAATTTGTCACATTTGTAGCTATTGGACTTTCTCCATTATTTATTAATATATCTATTAATAAGTTTGAATCATGCTCTGGATCTTCAGACCAAATATTTTCTCTAATCTGTTGTTTTACTTTATTTTGGAATGCTTTTTCGTTTACCTTTCTCCACTTTAATTTTAGACGAATTAGCGTTATGATATGAAGGATCATTATTGATAATCGACATTTTACAGTTATTGGCAAATGATCTGAGAAATATTCCTCCTGTACTTAAAAGTTATCTACAATTGGCAATAGTTCAACATTCACCACCACAAGGTCAATCACTGAGGCACCTTGCCTCATCCAAAAAATGTCATTTCCCCACTGGTATCTCCTCTTAAAAGAACCTTTTAAAACTATTAAAATGAAATCAAACATTTTTAACAGCTCCATACCATTACGAATTAATTTTTATTTTTTTTATTTCTAATTGGGATCAGACTCTCAAAATTCTCTAATATATCTTCCAGAATTATTCGCTCCGATCCCAAACGACTATTAATACCCCCAAGCAATAGAAAATGCTCATTTTTATACTTCGATTAGAGATTGTATAGCTTTTCGAAGTCCGGTGCCACGTATTACACTTAAAATAGACAGGTACCACACGCACACTACAGTAGAAGAAAGCCATTTTTATAACTTCGTAATTACCCAATTTAACATACTTAAAACTATTTACATATATTATACCCTTTTTAATTCCAAACATACAACCGCCACTTGCTCTACTAAAGTTGGATGTTTTAATTGCAGGAATACACAAAACACTATAATTATCTATCTTTTCTTAAACATTACCAAATTCTCATCATCCAAGATAAAGGTTTCAAACACTAGAAAAAACTTCGTATTTTTGTAAAAGTATTATAAACTCTAAATTATTAATTTTACTTTTTAATCCACATGTATTGTACGTTACGATATTTACACATTCGCTTAACTCCGACTACCCATTAATTATCCTTTGACTTGATTGATGACGCTAAACCAGTTCTTAGAAGAAAAAATCATTCATTACTGCCGACACTACTTCTTTTGAGCTCTTACCTATTCGTTTCTTGTTTTCGTTTTTTTACCTTCTTGAACATCCATATCCTCTTTTCCATCATCCGTAATTTTTTTTTCCCGAATCACTTCTTCGTATCATCGAAAACTGCCATTAACCAACAATCCACCTCGACGCAATTCTGAATCCTGACCAGCGGAGCGCAGGTTATTCATAATTTCTAACAAAGTCTTTCTTTCTTCTGTGTTTCCAAGTTATAGTTCTCATTCACGTAGATTTTGCTCCCTTTCAATCTGAAAGTTTGTCGCAAACTTTTGGTCTCAGTAATCCTTGAAACAAAGGAAACTAGCTCTGGACTAGCCTCCCTCTTCGCTGAGCCAAGCCGTGTCACGCAATTGAGGTCCGTTTTACGCACTTCAACCGACATAATATTGTTAAATGTATCAATCAGTTTTTCCTGAATGTTCTCGAAATTCTCCAGTTCTAGTTGACAGACACCGTAAAAAATTAAATTATTTTGTCGCTGGACAGTTTTCAATATTGCCTGTTAACGTTTAACAATTCTCTTAAGATCTTCCTTTTCTGCGGCTAGCGCTTCAATTTTTCTATTTTGTTCTTCAAGTATTGAATTAATTAATTAAACTTTCCAGTTTCCTTCTTTATAATATCTTCCATGTCTGACTTTATTTTACTTTTTAGCTTGTCAAGCAGAGCCGCTGGAGTAACCATATCTACAGCCATATTACCAAAATTAAATTCTAACTCTCTCCTTTATATAACATAAATTTACTTTATGAATTTTACGAATTTCTATCAAATTATGATTTATAAAATGAAAAATACTCACAAATATTTTTATCCGTTAATAGAAATAAAAAGAGTTGTCCCTTTTCTATAAAAAAAAAAAAAACAGTTGCAAATAGGCATATTGTAGTACAATATTATGTTAATATTAACATATTAACATAATATTGTAATATTATGTTAATATGTATAATATTACATAATATTATACATATTATAATATTATGTAATATTATAATATTTATAATATTATTATAAATATTATAATATTTATAATATTATTTATTTATTTATTTTGTTTTTTGTGCAACAGAACAGCTTTACAAAGCCTTCATATGTTGCACAGTATTACATGAAAATATATACAATAGTTAACAATATCTATAAACAGTTATAAGTAACAATTCATATATAAGTTGAAAATACCATATTTAAATACATAAATATCAGTATACAATAATAAAAATAAATTATAAATTTACAACATTGGAAATAATAATTAATGTTTAAGTCACTATTTACAAAAAGTTTACAAAAATACATTAATTTTGTTCAACAAACGAACTTGCGGCAGGAAGAAATAATAATAATAGTATATTTATTTATTTTGTTTTGTGCAACAGAACAGCTTTACAATGCCTTCATGTTGCGCAGTATTACATACAAATATATACAATAGTTACAATATCTTTAAAAAATTTATAAGTAACAATTCACATATAAATTGAAAATACAATATTTAAGTACATAAATATTGGAATACAATAATAATAATAAAATATAAATTTACAACAATGGAAATAATAATTAAAGTTTAAGTCACAATTTACAAAAGTTTACAAAATACATTAATTTCGTTTGAGAAACGAACTTGCGGCAAGAAAATCAGACCATCGCCTTTACCATCTTATAAAGCAATAGCAAATTTACATATATATGTTGTTAAATGCAAGTTATGAGTCTGTGCATAATTATAAAATAATATTAATAGAATGGCCCAAAACAATTTTAATAACAATAACCGATATCTATGACAATATCCAGTAATAATAACTACAATTACAAAGAATAACCATTTAGTATTTATACAATTCAGAATTTATAATATACATAATCACAACATAATTTAATAGTAATATATTTGAAACAGTAAGAATTACAAAGTAATACAAAAGAATAAAACCAGAGCAGTAAATAATTTCCATAAGCAGAAACTAATTCTGAATAAGACTATTTTACCAGTATAAAGTTAAAATATTATTTCGGAAGGTGAATTAAAAGGAAAAGGTTAGTAGTTAGACACTGAAATAGGAATGAAGATGGATACAAACACACACACACATATATATATATACATACATATATACATATATATATATATATATACATATACATACACACATATATGTATATACACCATCTATCATAACCTAGTCAGTGTTACCAACTATTGCTCTATGTATGTCATCAATAGATGGACGAGAAAAAAGATCTAATAGATCAGCGAAACTATTTGCCAGACCAAAGCATCTTAATGCTGGAGAACACTCAGAAACTCTTCTAATGAAGTAGGGCCTAAAGCTCCTGATGTTCCGATATGGCACCCGCAGTTGTAATTCACGACATTCCGGCATGGTACCATGGAGGAGATCTGCAGCAAACTTCAAATCGAAAGCAGTTCGCCGATCTTCCAGTTTCTCTAGCTTCAAATCTCCGCATTGAGTAGTGTAGGAAGTGGTGTCAAATTGACCAGGAAACCTGCATCTCAACGCCCAAAGCAGTTTCTTCTGGACGCTTTCGATCATATCGTTAGTGAAACCACGATCCCTGTTCCAAATAACCGTACAATACTCAGCAAGAGGACGAACAAGTGTTTTATACAGCAATAGCCATGTGCTTATTAATATAAAACGACGACAAAGCCATCTCACAACACCCAAATTTCTTCTTGTCAATGAGGTGATGGCCTCAATATGACGTATAAAGGAAAGCTTCGTGTCAAAAAGAACCCCTAGGTCCTTTATCTCCTCAACTCGCTCAATTCGAGAGTTGTCTAAGAAATAGACATGACGAGACCAATTCGTCTTTCTTGTGAAAGTCATCACCTTCGTCTTTTCAAGATTCAAAGGAAGACTGTTCTCAACAGACCACAACCAAGCCTCGTTCAACGCTTTCTGCAATAGCAGATGATCTGCATCCGAAGAAATCCTCCTATAAATCTTTATGTCATCAGCAAACATTAGAACAGGACAACTAATACGCTCCATAATGTCATTGATGAAAATCAAAAAAAGGAGTGGACCAAGGTTCGAACCTTGAGGAACACCAGAACCAATTTGAAATTCACCAGACGTGGAGCCACCAAAACGCACTCTGAAGCAACGGTCCGTATTATTATAAATATTATAATAATATTATATATATTATTATATATATAATTATATATATAATAAATAAGTACTCACAATATAATAATACTCACAAATATTATGTTAATATGTTAATATTAACATAATATTATAATACATATTAACAGTTACTATAAACAATAAATATTTAATATTAAGTTTAAAAACACTACATGGTAATACTTTTTTAAATGTAATTGATAAAATTAAAACCAGCAGAATTTAATAATATTTCATAATAACAAACGTCAATCATAAATATTATAAATGATTTGAATCAAATAGTTCATTAAATAATCAACTTGCACACCTGAAATAAAGCTGATAAGATAAAATGACAAATTCTTCAATCTAAGCCAAATGGCTGTTAATTCACTCCTGCATCAGTGCTGTATTTAATTTCTAAATTGCTACGATCAATATATATATATAATCAATAAGTATAATGCTTCTATCAAACCATGAATTCCTATTAGTGACTGCTGCAGTTTAAATGATCTAGTATAGTATTTAATGTACATTCTGATACTAACGTTGGCAAATGTTAGCAGTATGAGGTTCCAAGGTTAATCCTAACAAAATTTAAACATCCAAGTAGTAGTTAGCCAACCCACCGGGTTGGTATACTGGTGAACGCGTCTTCCCAAATCAGCTGATTTGGAAGTCGAGAGTTCCCAGCGTTCAAGTCCTAGTAAAGTCAGTTATTTTTACACGGATTTGAATAGTAGATCGTGGATACCGGTGTTCTTTGGTGGTTGGGTTTCAATTAACCACACATCTCAGGAATGGTCGAACTGAGACTGTACAAGACTACACGTCATTTACACTCATACATATCATCCTCATTCATCCTCTGAAGTATTATCTGAAACGTAACTACCGGAGGCTAAACAAGAAAAAGAAAGAAGTAGTTCTTTCTTTTTGTAGCCGAATGTCGAGAATAGACCTACCTCACTGTCACGTATCTCATGCTTTTACCACATTTAAACTAAAAGAAAAAAATATATGATACCTCTACCTCTTCCAGTTTAATTGTACGTTACGTCCAAAACCAAAAATACTTAAAATATAACAATAACTTCCACAGTTTTTGAAAATCACGCAACTGATTTAACTAGCACTACCACTTTGAATTCAATCCTACCAACCCCCGAATCGATCTTATTATAAGGACATTTTGGACGCCAACAGAAGTAATATTGAAGGCACATGGAAAGCCACAAATAATATAGGAATGAAGTTCAATGTGTCTTTAACAAGGATAGAGAAGAAATTACGGATAGCGCAGAAATAGCTAATGTATTTAGTGTATATTTTGAGGGAATATCAGGTAAATTAATATCTAAAACTTACGGTAATGTAAGTCATAACTGTATAGTAGGCAGTAGGATAAAACCGGTGTGTAGATCTTTTTTTATACCTCAGAGCAGTAAAGAGGAGACTAAAAGGGTTATTCAATCCTTGACAAATAAAAGATCTTGACAATATATCCATGGAATTCTATTAAAAAAAAATTTAAATATTGTACATGTATTGGAATTTATCATTAATAAAAGTTTTGAAACTGGTATCTTCCTACAAGTGCTCAAAAGGTCTATAGTCATCCCGGTTTTCAAAAAAGATGATTCAAGAGAGGTGGAAAAGTACTGACCGATATCGTTGGTCCCTGACCAAAATGATAGAACTGGTCATGAAAGAAAGATTAATTAATTTTCTCTGTAAAAACAATATTTTTTGTAAGGGTCAATTTGGATTCATAAAGAATAAAAGTGCTGAAATAGTACTACGTGAATTATTTAAATACGTACACAACAGCATAAATACACATAAAATATGCTCAGTTTTGCTTTTATATACACAAAAATCATTTTATAACAGTTAATCACAATATCCTCCTAGTTAAAATGGAGAGAATAGGAATTAGGGGTGTCGCGTTAACCTCATTTGGAACTTGTCCGTCAGTTGTCTACAGTGTGTCAAAATGGTAAAAATTTTAAGAGAGTGAACTGTAGTTTATCATGTGGCATTCCACAGGCTACTGTTCTCCCCGTTTTTCTGTTTTTTTTATTCATTAATGTAATTAAAATTTTAGAGGGAAATATCTCTTCTTTGCGGATTATACTGCCATAGAATATAGCTGCGATAAGTGGAAAAATATAATAATGCAGATGGAAGAAGATGCCATTATTATCAGTGATTGGTTCTATAATAATAAATTAGTTCTTAGCACGTGTAATTTTGTCAATTTTCTGGATAGGCAGGAAGAGACCTTCTCTGTAAAGAACCATAAACACTCTTGCTCGTGTAATACTATTTGTGTATGTGAGTGTATAAGAAAAATGAATTCCACTAAATATGTAGGCCTAATTATAGATTCCGAATTAAGTTGGAAGCTTTACATATTAAAATCAAGGAAAAAATTATTATTATACTCATATAAATTTTATAAGTTACATTATTGCAATAAAAAATGGTTTGTTTGTTTATATAATGCGCTTATTAAATCTAGACTTGAATTTGGAATCGAATGTGTGGGAAGGCACTTACTTATAAACCTCATTTAACAAGTGTGGAAATAGTACAAAAAATTAATAAATTAGAATTATGGAATTCAAAAGCAGCTTCAATCCATCTCTTGAGGTTTTAAAAAAACTGAATATTTTACCCATACAGAATCTACACATATACAAAGCATTAAGAGTATTTTTCAATAGTTGTAAGATCATAATGTAAATAATGTGTACAATACAAGAAGTATGGATGCAGAATATACACTAATCCCGGCTGTATTTAAAGAACGGTTTCGAAAATCATTTGTCTATTTAGGACCTAAAATTTATAACATGTTAGACAATAGCATAAAGCGTATTATTATTAAAAAATATCTTCATTAAAGAGGTGAAGAAATGGGTTGCCAGTATTCAGGACATTAGTGCTTTGTTTTCTAAATTAGAACGAATAAAATTAAAATGGTATTCAAATTTACAATATGATCAAGGTATTGTACTACTGTTGATGAATCGAACAACACACCGCCTTATATGTAATGATTATTAAAATGAACTAGACTCGATGTGATAAACGCTACATTAATTTTATTTAGATTAGGCTATATTTTAAGACTCACTTATGTATTATTATCTTTGGCATTGGATCTTATATATGGCTGTAGGTATTCCAGAGAATGAAACTTAATATATGTATTTGTAAAATTATTATTGGAATAAATTTTAATTCGAAAAAAATCGAATCACGCAGTGTTTGTTTAGATGTAACAAATACCTGGACATTCTAATTTTATTTATAACAAATATTAATAAATGTGATTCAAGCATGAGAAAAATCTCAAAAAACATATCTGACAAAGAGATATCTGATCAGGAGATATAGCTCCGATCAGGGATATTTTTTTAATTATACCAATTATAAGTGTGAATCACCACAAAATCGTCCAACAAATTTCAGAAGCTGTTTAGAGGAAATCTTAAAAAAACTGATTGATAGACTTTAATTTATATATATATAAAACTGTATGTGTGAGTAACTGACAGTAAACATTTAAAAACAATACAAATGTCTTTTTTCAATAAGTGTGACAGGTTTATTCTTAAGTATAAAAAAAAGCTAGGTAAAGATGGCTATAAAAGTGCTTTAAAAATAGAAGGGCTAGAAGAAAGTAATGGAAATAAAAACTGTATGGAATTATTTAGGATAAAACACAGAAAAAAACGAAAAGGAGATAGTACAAGCGTACATTTTGATGAAGAGAGGAATAACGGGGTAGAAGCTGATAGATTGCAGTAAGTGAACCAAAAAATAAAAACACAAACAAACGAAAGATTGAGACAAAATAAAAAGAAATAATTTTTATATAAAACTCTTGGATGCAACCATCCTACAAGTCTACGCTAGTTGAGCGCATCATAAAATTTAATGAAGCTTATTGTGAACTGTATGCAATTTACGGTGGAGTACATACTGGCAATTTCATGTAGGTCATTTTATTGTAATCTCACAGTATTGTTGTTCTAATAAGTTCTTACATGATTCATTTTTTCGTGATATATATATATTAGGTCCTGTTAAAAATAAATTTAATAAATGATAAACATATAGGTATTTTTGTTCCTTACTGTTAATTATTTAAAATATATTATGATCTTATATCTGAGCGTTTTTAAGGTTTTAAAAAATAAGTTAAATTCTTTATTACGTCGCAGAAATATTGCTCTAATCGATATTATTTTAATTATTACTATTGTCACATGGCAGCCTTCAAACCATTGAAAAATATTTTTTAAGAACATTGTACGTAACTATTAAAGTTGTATTTTTACCGACTTTTCGAACAAAAGTACTGTATTACTTTCGATTGCATGGTGGAAATGGGTGATTAAAAACAACTACAAGGTTGATAACCAGACTTAGTAATTCAACATTTGCCCGTGCGAAGGACAGGCACTTCAGCTTGTATATTTTTTATTGATTATATTATTATTTTAAATATGAAATGAAAAAATAAAAGTTCTTTTTTTTTTGTCTGGTTTTGTTTTGTCATTTGACTGGTTTGATGCAGCTCTCCAAGATTCCCTATCTAGTGCTAGTCGTTTCATTTCAGTATACCCTCTACATCCTACATCCCCAACAATTTGTTTTACATACTCCAAACGTGGCCTGCCTACACAATTTTTCCCTTCTACCTGTCCTTCCAATATTAAAGCGACTATTCCAGGATGCCTTAGTATGTGGCCTATAAGTCTGCCTCTTCTTTTAACTATATTTTTCCAAATGCTTCTTTCTTCATCTATTTGCCGCAATACCTCTTCATTTGTCACTTTATCCACCCATCTGATTTTTAACATTCTCCTAAAGCACCACATTTCAAAAGCTTCTAATCTTTTCTTCTCATATACTCCGATCGTCCAAGTTTCACTTCCATATAAAGCGACACTCCAAACATACACTTTCAAAAATCTTTTCCTGACATTTAAATTAATTTTTGATGTAAACAAATTATATTTCTTACTGAAGGCTCGTTTAGCTTGTGCTATTCGGCATTTTATATCGCTCCTGCTTCGTCCATCTTTAGTAATTTTACTTCCCAAATAACAAAATTCTTCTACCTCCATAATCTTTTCTCCTCCTATTTTCACATTCAGCGGTCCATCTTTGTTATTTCTACTACATTTCATTACTTTTGTTGTGTTCTTGTTTATTTTCATGCGATAGTTCTTGCGTAGGACTTCATCTATGCCGTTCATTGTTTCTTCTAAATCCTTTTTATTCTCCGCTAGAATTACTATATCATCAGCAAATCGTAGCATCTTTATCTTTTCACCTTGTACTGTTACTCCGAATCTAAATTGTTCTTTAACATCATTAACTGCTAGTTCCATGTAAAGATTAAAAAGTAACGGAGATAGGGAACATCCTTGTCGGACTCCCTTTCTTATTAGGGCTTCTTTCTTATGTTCTTTAATTGTTATTGTTGCTGTTTGGTTCCTGTACATGTTAGCAATTGTTCTTCTATCTCTGTATTTGAACCCTAATTTTTTTTAAATGCTGAACATTTTATTCCAGTCTACGTTATCGAAAGCCTTTTCTAGGTCTATAAATCATTTAACAAAAAAAAAAAAACAATTACTCTTACTTTATAAAAAGTTGCCAGAAAAAGAACCTTTCAATACATAATCAAATTTGCAATTATTAAGAAAGATGTCAAATAGATCATTCTTGCTCACAATAAGACTACATATTTTAAATGTTTAAATAATTGAAATGACCACTCCACTGAATAATCGGTGAATTAAACGTCATATTTCCAAACTGTACAAATAATTAAAATAATATACCATAAAAAATAAAAATGCTTTCGTTTTTATCACTTGTATTGCAAGGATAAATAAATAAATTGTTTATAATTGTAAAACTAAATTCATATTTATGAGTAAATTACCAATTTCCTTATCGTATTTATCAAAAGATTATAAGTAACATAATTTTCACCTTTTAATAGAATAGGGTAGCGAAGCGTGCCGATGTATTTTATACAAAATCAAAGTTCAAGCATTATTATTATTATTATTATTTTTAAAGAACATTTATTATTATTAGTAATACGCTACAGCAGAGATCAGTAATAAATTGTTGGAGGCTTATCAAGCTGTGACAGTAAATGCGATTATGTGTCATTGAAATTTTACGAAGAGAATTGAGATTGGAGATGGAAAGTGAAAGGGTACATGGGATCCGTGTCAGGGAGCGTGAGTTTTTGGACCTGTTATATTTTATCGTTACCTCTCCCCTCGCATCTCGCTAATTCAAAATGCATTATGCAAATAGGAACTGGAAAATGTACACATATACATCCTCCATATGAGCGTGTGTTTTATCAGACAAAACCTTTTTTAAATAATTCCCTTTTTTTAGTAGCCAGTATTTTTAAGCTTTTTGAATCGTATTTCTCTCTCAATACAGCCGAATAATTCAAATGTTGAAAAATCATTACTTAAAAATATCGTTATCTTTAGTATTACATAAATTTATCAACAGATGTAACTGGGAATTATAATAATAATTATTTTTTTTTTTTTTAAAAAACAAGCTTAAGTAAATACGGAACAAATTAAAGAACGTATTACGTTTGACAGAAAATAAACACATATGAATAATTGCTTTAAAAAAATGAGTTTTTTAGATAAATAAACATTATTACATATGTTATATTGTAAAATATAATATGCAATGCCCGTTCCGTGATTATTAAATACGTCGGCAACGATAGTTTTATTTTTTATTTTCACTGATGAAGTTACGTGATTCTGTTGTTCGAAGTTGCTTTTGTTGTTTGAAACAAAAAGAATGGATGAAAAACTAATCAAGTTAGTAAGGAGTTTTATTGAACTACATGATTTGTAGCATAAAAAATATATGGACATTGGTTTTACAAATAATAAATATCTGGCATGATATAGGAAAAGAACTAGAAGGTAAGCATTTTTTTATGCTCGTATATATTTATGTTATTACAAATTAGTGTATAGGAAGTATACACTAGTAACCATAAGTAAAAGAAAACTATATCTTAAATGTTTTCGTCTTGCCATGCCACAAGTCTAATTTCTGAAGTAAAGTATTCTATAAACAATTCTCTTACTCTAAATGCATCATTAATTGCGTTTCCTCCCTGCATAGGGAAATTTTGAAGTGCTGTTTCATGAGGAATATCATTCAAATTTGCATTTGGATTTTGATATGTATAAGTTTTTGTATCATATACTTTTACAAAATTATGTAGAATGAAAGCTGTCAATATTTTGCAATCTACATTTTCCGTTTTGGCCTGGATTCGTCTCGTAAATATTTTAAATGTTTGGGTAATAATACCAAAAGAGTTTTCAACAATCCTCCCAGCTTGCATAAACGATAGTTAAAGATGCGCTTAGAATAATTCAAATCTTTTCCTGGATATGGACACATCAGATAGGTTTTTAGAGAGAATAATATACAATAATATAAAGAATACAATAATATAAGAATACAATAATATAAGGAGAGAGAATACAATAATATAAGGAGCTCCTGTACCTGAACCTCGCAAATGGTGAATGATGTGGTACAGATAAAGTGTTATTTGGAAGTGCTTTCCCCTGATTAAAATTCGCAAAAATGCCACTATCATTATTCTTGTCATACGCACCAACATCAACGGTTATGAAATTGTAATGTGCATCAACAAGTACCAATAAAACAACAGAAAATGTTTTCTTATAATTAAAAAATCGCAAACCGTTATGTGGGGGAGCTTGAATTGAAGTGTTTTCCATCTAGCGCACCCAAACACTTGGGGGAATTCCAAATTGTGTTAAAGTTTAGAGCAATAATTTTTCACATTTCTTCTGAAGGTTGCGGCAGCATTTCACTGATAAGATTTTCAGTTATAATTTTGCAAGTTTTCCATTACAATTATATGCACTGTAGAATGCCCCATGCGGTAATTAAATGATGTTTTTAAAGAATCACCTAAGCTACCTAAAACAAAAAAAATATTTATTTAAGTGTTATTTTAGTAGATTGTAAAATTCATAAGCTGAAGACATTTATTTTCAGCGACATAATGTAAGGCCAGATGGAATAATATTACAAACAAATACAGAAAATTTATTTTAAAAAATATAGCAATAAGTGAACAAACCTGAAAAAATTGAACTTTATGAATACGTAAATCAGGAGGAATTTCTACGAACATTTTTCGATGAGAGAGATACAAAAGGAAATATTGTATTCCAAGAAGACGAGGCTGAGGAACAAGAAGATAATGGAGAACAAGACAAGATGAATAAAACACAGTATTTGATGAAGACCCTCCAACTATTCGTACAAACTGAAGGTGATATCAAGTCATCCGTTCATCGAAGTCTGGAAAAGCAGTCAGTGAACACCAAAAATTCCTAAAAAAAGAATGGTCCCTCAACAAAGTGAACCTTCTCAGTTAATGGTAATTAAAAAAAATTCGGAACAACCTGCTTCATCAACAATGACAATAACCCAATGTTCATAAGTTATTAAAAAAAAATCTCAGATTGGAATCATTTATCACCTACATGATACAAAATGGTGTTGTTACATTTTAACAAATATTTTTGAAAAAAATTGTAGGGAACAAAGATTTCAAATAATATTTTAATGCGAAACCAATTTTATATTAGATTTAATTTTTTTTTTTTTGTCTTCAGTCATTTGACTGGTTTGATACAGCTCTCCAAGATTCGCTATCTAGTGCTAGTCGTTTCATTTCAGTATACCCTCTACATCCTACATCCCTAACAATTTGTTTTACATACTCCAAACGTGGCCTGCCTACACAATTTTTCCCTTCTACCTGTCCTTCCAATATTAAAGCGACTATTCCAGGATGCATTAGTATGTGGCCTATAAGTCTGCCTCTTCTTTTAACTATATTTTTCCAAATGCTTCTTTCTTCATCTATTTGCCGCAATACCTCTTCATTTGTCACTTTATCCACCCATCTGATTTTTAACATTCTCCTATAGCACCACATTTCAAAAGCTTCTAATCTTTTCTTCTCATATACTCCGATCGTCCAAGTTTCACTTCCATATAAAGCGACACTCCAAACATACACTTTCAAAAATCTTTTCCTGACATTTAAATTAATTTTTGATGTAAACAAATTATATTTCTTACTGAAGGCTCGTTTAGCTTGTGCTATTCGGCATTTTATATCGCTCCTGCTTCGTCCATCTTTAGTAATTTTACTTCCCAAATAACAAAATTCTTCTACCTCCATAATCTTTTCTCCTCCTATTTTCACATTCAGCGGTCCATCTTTGTTATTTCTACTACATTTCATTACTTTTGTTTTGTTCTTGTTTATTTTCATGCGATAGTTCTTGCGTAGGACTTCATTTATGCCGTTCATTGTTTCTTCTAAATCCTTTTTACTCTCGGCTAGAATTACTATATCATCAGCAAATCGTAGCATCTTTATCTTTTCACCTTGTACTGTTACTCCGAATCTAAATTGTTCTTTAACATCATTAACTGCTAGTTCCATGTAAAGATTAAAAAGTAACGGAGATAGGGAACATCCTTTTCGGACTCCCTTTCTTATTAGGGCTTCTTTCTTATGTTCTTCAATTGTTATTGTTGCTGTTTGGTTCCTGTACATGTTAGCAATTGTTCTTCTATTTCTGTATTTGAACCCTAATTTTTTTTAAATGCTGAACATTTTATTCCAGTCTACGTTATCGAAAGCCTTTTCTAGGTCTATAAACGCCAAGTATGTTGGTTTGTTTTTCTTTAATCTTCCTTCTACTATTAATCTGAGGCCTAAAATTGCTTCCCTTGTCCCTATATTTTTCCTGAAACCAAATTGGTCTTCTCCTAACACTTCTTCCACTCTCCTCTCAATTCTTCTGTATAAAATTCTAGTTAAGATTTTTGATGCATGACTAGTTAAACTAATTGTTCTGTATTCTTCACATTTATCTGCCCCTGCTTTCTTTGGTATCATAACTATAACACTTTTTTTGAAGTCTGATGGAAATTCCCCATTTTCATAAATATTACACACCAGTTTGTATAATCTATCAATCGCTTCCTCACCTGCACTGCGCAGTAATTCTACAGGTATTCCGTCTATTCCAGGAGCCTTTCTGCCATTTAAATCTTTTAATGCACTCTTAAATTCAAATCTCAGTATTGTTTCTCCCATTTCATCCTCTTCAACTTCCTCTTCTTCCTCTATAACACCATTTTCTAATTCATTTCCTCCGTATAACTCTTCAATATATTCCACCCATCTATCGACTTTACCTTTCGTATTATATATTGGTGTACCATCTTTGTTTAACACATTTAATTTATGTACCCCAAAATTTTCCTTAACATTCCTGTATGCTCCGTCTATATTACCAATGTTCATTTCTCTTTCCACTTCTGAACACTTTTCTTTAATCCACTCTTCTTTCACCAGTTTGCACTTCCTGTTTATAGCATTTCTTAATTTCCGATAGTTCCTTTTACTTTCTTCATCACTAGCATTCTTATATTTGCTACGTTCATCCATCAGCTGCAATATATCGTCTGAAACCCAAGGTTTTCCACCGGTTCTCTTTATTCCGCCTAAGTTTGCTTCTGCTGATTTAAGAATTTCCTTTTTAACATTCTCCCATTCTTCTTCTACATTTTCTACCTTATCTTTTTTACTCAGACCTCTTGCGATGTCCTCCTCAAAAATCTTCTTTACATCCTCTTCCTCAAGCTTCTCTAAATTCCACCGATTCATCTGACACCTTTTCTTCAGGTTTTTAAACCCCAATCTACATTTCATTATTACCAAATTATGGTCGCTATCAATGTCTGCTCCAGGGTAAGTTTTGCAGTCAACAAGTTGATTTCTAAATCTTTGCTTAACCATGATATAATCTATCTGATACCTTCCAGTATCGCCTGGCTTTTTCCAAGTGTATATTCTTCTATTATGATTTTTAAATTGGGTGTTGGCAATTACTAAATTATACTTCGTGCAAAACTCTACAAGTCGGTTCCCTCTTTCATTCCTTTTGCCCAGCCCGTATTCACCCACTACATTTCCTTCCTTGCCTTTTCCAATGCTTGCATTCCAATCTCCAACTATTATTAAATTTTCATCTCCTTTTACGTGTTTAATTGCTTCATCAATCTCTTCGTATACACACTCTACCTCATCATCATCATGGGCGCTTGTAGGCATATAGACGTTAACAATCGTTGTCGGTTTAGGTTTTGATTTTATCCTTATTACAATGATTCTATCGCTATGCGTTTTGAAATACTCTACTCTCTTTCCTATTTTCTTGTTCATTATGAACCCTACTCCTACTAGATTTGAACCCTACTAGATTTAAATTATGAATGATAAATCATTAACCTTTATTCTTGTAAATTACTGTATTTATATAATTATGATCCTTAAATAAGTATTAAAATCTAATTTAATCTACTATTATTAATCTGATTTTTGAAGGAAATCATTTATTACTTCTTAAAATAAAATTGTAAATAAATTGAAACAACTTTTTTACATATTTGATATCCATATTAGATATCGGTCTTTGACCTGTTGTTCTACTTCCCTCAACGAATTTTTTACAGCTGCTTATTAATGTGCAATATTTTTATTTAGAAAAATACGATTATTTCAACAACACCTGTTTTTACTATACTAGTAACCGATTTAGTTTTGAAAATTTGCCAGATTCTAAGCAAACGATGCTACATTTTTAAGTTACACGTAAACATTCAATTTATATTTACTTTAGGCTAGAATTTAGATTATTCTTTTATCTATTACTCACAAGGTAAAGCTACGAATGCAGTAGTATATCTTCATCAACTGAATACTCAATCAGTCTTGATCTACTTTACCCTACTAATCACTAAACTGATTGCAATTTATTCAATCGTTTTCTGCAATCTTAAGAATTCAGTGCAGTCGGTATCGGAACTAAAAGAGAATAATGAGGAATCTGGGTGGAATAGTACCACTACAGATATTTTAATAAATGTTAAAAATTAATATTTAATATAACCTATTTCCTTGTTACTGTATAAAGAGATCGGGGTATGGTTATATACTCAATTTCTGAAATAAAATAAGAATGAATTCATAAAATATGACATATGTTTATTTATAGTTGTCTATTGATTTTAAAGATTTATGTTTTTAGACGGAGCAAAAATTTGTTCATTAATATTTCGAATATTATTAAACAAACAGTAGGAAAAATCCTTCAGATTTTTTTTTATTCCCGGGAAAAATATTTAATAATTTTATGTATTTCTTAAGGTATTTCTTTACATTATTTTGTATTTTTTACTCATTTTCATGTGATTTTAATGAAATTATATCATTAATTATAAAAAAAAATTATTCCATTGGCTTCTGATCCATACTGTAAATAATCTAACAAATAAGTTATGATTTCGAAGTCGAGATTTCTAAGGTTCAGCCCTAGTAAAGGCTGTTACTTTCATATAGACTTGAATTCTAGTTCGTGGATAATGGTGTTCTTTGGTGGTTGGATTTCAATTAACCACTCATCTCAGTAGTGGTCGACGTGAGATTGTACAAGATTACACTTCATTTGCATTCATGCATATCATCCTCATTCATCCTCTGAAGTTATTACTTCAGAGGATTCCTTACGGTGGGTCCGGAGGCTAAAAAAAAAGAAAAGTTATGATATCGCAAGAATTTAAAAATCAATGTAAATATTTTTAATAAAACTTTAAGCTAAAGAAAATTTAAAAAACTTTTTCGAAAAATGTTTAATTTAATTTTTTTAACTTTTACTAGAACTGTATGGTTGTTTGATATGTCGAATGAAATTATGACAAAATCAACTGAAAATAATTTCAAATTTCGATAGTAAAATTTGTTAATATATATGTACATTATTAGTTTTTTTTGTTCAATGTTCAATATACAAAGGCTGAAATAGCTGTTCTGCTGTACAATAAATAAATAAAAATAAATAAATTATTATTAATAATTATAATGATAATGAAAACGATAACGATAACGATAATGATAATGATAGCGATAATAACAATATTTTTTATCATATATGTGGTATAAAAATAGTAGTAAAAATAATACAGACTAAGCGTGTATTGCCTACGCTTGGAGTGGTTGCCTAGCTGCAATAATTGAGGTGCAGTTAAATTTTCTATTAAATCACTGATATCTCGAGGACCTTTAGTCTGATTTCTATATGTGAAATACAAAACGAAATCCAATTTATTTTTAAATTTTACTTGCAGCAAATATAATGGAGTTATAGAAATAAATCTAATTCCGCAGACAATTTAGTTAGCAATGCCAAACAATGCTAAAAAAAACGTTTTTTGTAAAATTTAATACATATTATGTTGAAGTTTTAGTACTTAACATGTAGTATTAGAATTATCAGGATTCTTATATGAATACAATCGCATATAAAATTCAGTAAAAACAATAATGAAAAAATCATTCAGATATATGTTCTACATTCCTATGATTTAGGCGAGCATCAGCACATGTAAACACATTAATATTCTGGTTAAATATTCTGTGTTTTATTAGAACGTATGTAAATATATTCAAATAAATATGGTTTTCAATAAAATATTTAGAAAAATTAACTTTTTTGATTTATTTGTTTATGAGAGTGGTCTTAAGAAATAGCGTCATACAAAATACAGGGTATAAATATGGAGAGAATGACAACTAAGGCTAAAATTACTGAATTACAGGAATAAACTAATTCCTGCAGGCTACTGAATTAGAGCAAGCTTAAGTGTAATTTCATGCGTTGATTTTTATTAACAACAACATAGAAATCATTAAGTAGACTTAAAACTGACTCTAAAAGTACGGGGGAAAAGCCGTTTAAAGAAATTTAAAGTAAGAAACTGAGCGAAGAGAAAATAGAAAATGCTAGAGGACTAATTGAGAATGAGTTAAGGCTCTTTGTAACGCGGGAATGTTTATTAATTTTTTTACACTTTATTTTCTAAAAGAATTTATTGGGAATGTACACTGAATATTAAAATGACATCAGGCTAAGTACTACTACACTTTAAAAACAAATTCATTACTCAATGATAAAAAGGAGAACAATTATATATACTTTAAAACCTTATTGTCGATAATGTAATCTTTTCTTCAAATATCTTTTTCTTACGTTATATAGAAAAACTTTTAATGAGTTTTCTCTTCAAAGTAAGTAAAAAAAAAAATCAAAGTGCATTTGTTTTACATTGAAATCGAACTCATTTAGTTTAATATCAATTATTAATTATTTATCGATAGTTTAATTCCGCGAATTGTTTTTGTGATAAATATGACAAGAACGTTTTTGAAAAACTTTTCCGCTGAGATTATGTACTCTTTTGTCTGTGTTAAACTAGTTAGTACGCTATAATTTTGATGGTATAATAATTTACAAGGTGCAGAGTGCACACGATATGAACACGCACACATCAACTAACAAAGGAGAAGGCGCAGTGCGAACAGCCGCACCTGTCTCATTAAAGCAAATCTCCAACAATGGTCTTAGCCACTCCTTTAGTAATGCGGCTTACACCAAACCGACGGCGTTTCCCGGCTACACAGACACCTTATTCCGCCTTCCTTCACTTAAATCGATTTTTAGTCTAACTCCTTGTGTAAAGTTTACACGCATGAGAACATATAATTTCATCACACTTGAAGGTTTATATTAAATATTTAAAAATATAAAAACTACCAATAATTTATAACGCGCAATATTTTGATTTATAGAAGAGTAGCTGGTCACACGAAACGATGTAAAATAGACATTAAATAAAATATTAACATAATAAAAAATTGACTGTGAAAAAAATCTTCACGTTAATGACAATTTTTACAAAATTATATAAAAATATAAGTACATTCTTAATATTAATATAATAAACATAAATAAAAAGTAAGGAGGAAATCATATTTTAAAATAATAAAGCAATTTTGATTTCTTTAATCAAGGAAAGATAATATCTACTGTTATCTTTTTTATTTTTTTTTTTTTTTTTATTTATTTATTACAACCATCCTTTGACATTTTCAAGGCTGAGTAAAAGTATGTATAGATTTTCTTAAAAAACTATACATACTTGAAGATACTCTTGTATTTACTTGGACTTGGATTTACTCTTGTAAATTATAAATATATAACATTAAAAACGTTTTTAAAAATGTTATAATAGTGCAGGCAGAGAAACGTAACCTGTAATATTACATGTATGACAACCATCCAGTTTCTCTTCAAGATGAAAATTTCTGGTGTGTATTTCAGATTTCTGGTAGATTTGGATTTCTGTATGCCACAGCTGTTTGCGTCCTATGCTAGTGTAACTATCTGACAAATTACCGATAATGGAGGGTTTACAAAGAAATAATGGGAAAAAACAGACGCGAACGATTACATCGACTATGATGAGGTAACTACTCCTATTGAAAACCAAAATAGGCTACCTCTTTCAATTTGGGTAATTCAACCTTCCCATTATTAAGTAGAAAAACGAGTGGTGATCCAGACACAAATTCCTTTACTTGACCAAGAACTTACGCTGCGGCTGTTGTTCACGATGTCCAGAATATTTGTGAGTAAAAGCTAGGTAAGCTAACATCCAATATAGAGTTTCTCGTGCAAAAAATTGAAAACCTAATTGGACCTCTTACGAAAATAATTATCAAACCCTGTTATGGCCAAGTTCCTGAGTTCCAAGTTTGAAGTGGAATCTTAATGAACCAGCAGGTCGGACAGGAATACGAGAAGCTTTGATTACTTTAGACATTGTCTTGCTTTCAGAAATGTATTTCATTGATCGCAATTTCTTCGTGTTCAAGGCTATTCTATTTACTGATCGCGTTTACATAGGGAAACTTATTGCTTAGGGAGGGGCACGAGAAGTTTCTGACCTCCAATCTCACATTCTTCTTTAAAAAAAGTCTGATGGGTCTTAGGCTAGGAGTGGCACGAGGGAAAGTCTAAGATATTTGCCACTTACATGTGGGATGTCTTTCAACCTCGTGAAGAAAAAAATCCTTGTTTCTTAGATAACCAAATTTCTACGGTTTTTTCTATTACGTTTTTTCTGCAGCTGAATTTATTTATGTGATCAAGATGGAGAAAAGCTCACAGAAGAGTCCTGACTTTGATCTAATCACAAACAAAATGCTCTTTATGCCACCTTACAAAGCTATCGTGTATACAACAAAAATACCAAATTCGGTTTAATTATTATACAAATCACTTGGCATTAAACTTACTAGATAATGGGGAAGACATTAAGAAGAAGATTGATACGTCTACACGTTCAAGACCTAAGTGTCCCGGTAGTGTCTTAATTTGTCTATAATAAACTCGGATGTGAGTTTTATGCATTACTCAACTCTTAATCTAAAATTTGTTACATATACTTCTATTATTTTTTTTTTTACTTTTTTTTTAGTCTACTTATATGATATATTATTTTGCTTTCTAGTGATCTTAAGTATCATTCATAATTGCTAACTCTATGAGCTTGCATAAAAGTTTTTATTATACTAGAGTATAAATTTTGAGGAGTTCACTGAGAACTTCTTATCATGTTATCCAATGTACTACAAGTTTATTTAAACGTAATCGATTGTAGATAAACTCTGAAATAATAAAATAAAAGTTGTATTTTTGGATTTTAACGTACTAAGTGCATTATCGAAATAGAAAGTAGTACATGATAATTAAATGCGACTGTACTTCTTGCTCCTCCTGACCTTTCTCCTTTCATATTCATGAATACATGAATACTTATCAAAGTAAAAATAATATTTGATCAGTCTTCTTTATGTTTCCAGTTTCTTAAAAGTCAATTTTTTTCAGATAGTCTTAAATTTATTTATTTTGCTTTTATTTATTTTACTCATGCATTAACATGCGCAAGCGAAGGTAGTGAAATCCTATTTTATACTTATTGAGCTATTAATTTCTAATTTTAAGTTTAATACAGACCAAAATTTCGGAGTAAACAACAAGAAAAAAATAATTGCAAGTGAACTTTGTGTGTTGTTGATCTTTGCATTGAAGATCATTGAATAAAATAATCATTGTACTCTACAGAGTAAATTAAATCTACAATTTAATTGAAATAATAAAAAGGTATAAACACTTCATAGCTCTAAAATTGGCTGTTTAATACACCTTTTATGACATAAAAACAGGTGATAAATAATTAAATGAAATCTAAGATCAGTCATTTCATTAACTGTTGAAATATCTTTGATACTTTAAATCCGAGGCTTCAACTGAGATAAGGATTGTACGTAAATTTGCACTGATTTGAATCTGTATGTACCTCATGTTTATTTATAGTTCCGATTAAGTTAATGGCTCTTTCCTAACTGGTTGAGTTAGACATAAACTGTCCAACTTTTTTAATAAATGTTCTGAGGTCGTTCATAATGTAAAGATTCTATACATAGACCCCTATTTACTTTAATACCTTTCATTATACATTGATGAATTCACTATTTGTATAACTGCTTGGTGTACTTTTTCTGTATTAGTCATAATTTTAAACTAATTTATATATAGTTAAAATAATCTGATGCAGTATCTCTTGTATCTCTACCCTGTAAAGTTTTTATTCATTTACTGTATTATATAGTAACAAGACCAATATAACGGACCTGAGTAACGGATTCCTTCTGATTAAGAAGAAAGTATGAGAAACTATTTATGAAGGAATCCAGAAGAGTACTAAAGTATTCCTTTTCTCAGGCTAACAGGTCCATTTAACAATCGTTCTTTGTAATACTGTTAATGGCACGCCTCCAACAGTTGTTGTTCGATGAGAAGAGTTACCGGACCAGAGTAGGTATTTATGGGAAAATATAAGGGCACGGACGATAATTCTCACTCTTCAACAGTTAAGGAATGTAGCGGTTCTGTAGGTCAGGGTATATAAGACTGCTTGGACCGTGAGGAAAGTCACTATGAAGCTAGTATAAGCGAGTGTTGCACAGTATGTTCGACGCAGTTGTAAGACGGCGTTATCAGTTAGCATATAGTAACGACTAAAGTAACGTCACAAGAATTCCAATGTGGATAGTGGGTGAATGCAGGAAGTTGTTCGGTTAGTTATTGGTAGCCAGATGTGAAAGTGGCAGTATTAAATAAATTCATTCATAAATTATTTGGGTAGTTCTATTGTAAAGAGAAAAGGTGTTTGCAGTGAATGGAATAGTATGAACTTTAGACTGGTCCGTCTAATCTTATCTGGTTGTTAATGCAATACTAATTGTTAAAGGAGTTAATATTAGCGGTCATTATAATGTCTTTAGTCAACTGGACCGTATTCTGGGTGCATTTTTTATGATTTTAGGTACCTTTAAATAAATTCTATCGTTATTTGAAATTCTGATTCTGATCATTTATAATTATAATTTATCGATTATTGTTAGTGAGTTTATTATTATTATATTTATTATTATTATTGTCAGTATTATTATTGAGTTGTCTTATTTTCTATGTTCTTAAATTAATTTATTATATTTATATAAAAATTTCTATTTCTTAGTCTCTCAATAACCTGATCGAGCCGCGAACATGAGACAATATCATGAAGAAATTTGATCTACAAGTGCAACGGCATTATTAACTCTTCAACATAAATGTCCATTTGGGTCAAGTATCTGCGTATTAGAGTTGTTGAATCTGATTCTCAAATTTAATTACATTCCAACTATTAGTAAGTTCATCATAAATTACTGCCCTAATTTCAAGATGTATAAGGACGTGTATCGTATAATATTGCCCTCCTACATATATTTATGATGAAATAGTTAGTATTTAATTAAAGATAACAGTAATTAACTTCGAACAATACGACTCCAAATTAAGTTTTTAAAACTGGAAATAAATAGATAGAAAATGAACAGATGAAAATCAGGAATTAATAAAAAAGTCAGTAAAATTTTTTTCTATTGTTTAGGAAGGCTTTCGTAGCATTGCTAAGAGTTCGTCTCTGCTATTTTTGAAAATAAAAAATAGAAAAATGTGCCGACTTGTAAATAAAACTCTATGTTGTTAATAGCTTGAAATTCTTAATATAGGATTTTTTCAGGCACAACTATAAATAAAGTTTCACTTATTTGCACCTACTAAGAATAATATTTTTATACATACTTCTTAAATTCTTTTGTTTTATTTATAATTATTGATAAACGTAGTTCTTTTAATTCTATGTAAATTATTTTGTAAGTTATATAACAGAGTTAGAAACTTAATGCCAAACGTAAAAAAAATTAGTGCGTCCTGAATTTTGACCATGAATTTAAAAGCATTAAATTATGACTAAAGATTTCTTTATGTGAATGAATGTGTTACCTCTATTTTATGATAATGATGATTTAAAGTAGATTTTTTTCTATTAATTTTTAAAATCAAGTGGGGGTATTGGATAATAGTAATTTTACCTGTGAGCTTTTGTTTGTTTACTAAAGAAAACAAAACAAAAAAGTACAATGTAAATATAATTAAAATTTAAAATATAGCATAGAATATTTTTAGTCCACCCCTAAATACATATTTTATTGTTTTCAGTATTTCATTGTTAATGCAAATTATTTCTAACTTAAACTATCTTCTATAATCAGATCTTCATCATCAGATAAAAAATATTTTAATTTTTCTGAAGTTTACGGAATAGCACATGCTTCGTAATAAAAAAAAACAGGAGATACCAACATCTTATTAACAGTTTAAATTTAAAGACCATTATTATTTTCTAAACGACAGGTTATCAAAAATGGAACAATTTTATATCTTTATCAGATGGTTAGGGGGCCTTCTAAACTTAATAACTGAAGTTTTATACATTTTTTAAACATTTTATTCTTTTAAATAATTTTGTTTTTTTTCTAATTGAGGTATCGACAGGTGATAAATAACTTCAATCTTATCAAAGATTAGAGGATTTTATATCAACAGCCTTCAAAACGTTTTTTTTTCTATCTTTTTTCTAGATCATATTACCGACTTTGTATCTTATGACTTAAATTATTTTAAGTCATATCACCTTAGAACGATACTGGATTGAATTAAGTTTTACAAATTACGCTAGTTTAACAAATCATTCTTGAACTTTCATATAATTTTATCGTAATGGTAATATTCGTATACGATACAGTCACTGACAAGATAAAAAGTAAATAATAAAGCCAAGTATTTCAATAAATACTTGTAACTTGCAATACTTTTCATTTTATCTCTCAAGAAAGATTTAATTTTAAACGGTGCCCAAAATTCGAGAATATCATGCAATATTTTAGAAAGCTTATTTTTTTCTAAAAATGGAGCAATATATGTAAGAACAGTTTTCAATTTAATTCACATTGGCAGGGGCAATAGGAACTAACTTTAAAGAAGACGTTTCTTATAAAGAATTTTTTTAACATTGCATTTTTTCAACATATCAACTAGAATTTGTTTTTTATATCATAAAAACTTTTCTCTCTTTATCACAACAATATGAATGAAATTTTAGACTTCTTCTGGAAAGGAAATTTTTCCTTTCTATTCAAATAGATCAAAATATCATTTGAAGTAAAACTTAGTTATAATAATTTTTTTTTATTAATTTTTCTTTTAGAATAAAAGGTAAGAGTACAAATAATATTTTAAGCTAATCTCTAGGTGAAAATAAATCTATTTTTTTTTTAAATATATAATATATATATATTTTTTATATATATATATATATATATATATATATAATATACACGGGTATATAAATAATGAAATAAAGATTCGAAAATGTTTATGTAAATCAGTATTATCCTTACCAACTTTCCGATTAATTCATATTTTCCATTAATAGTATAAAAAAAGATCAGTTATTACCGTATTAACTTCTAAAATAATAATTTATTAAAATAATTAAATTAGATTCCTATTAATATTCATGTAAAAATGATAACCAATAAAAATTTAGGTAACATTTTTTTACTATTAGGAAATTAAAATTTAGTTATTAAATTTTAACCCAATTTAATATGTTAAATCTAAATATAAATTTAGAGTTCTCAGTGCTACTAAACAGTTATAATTAAGTTAGTGAATTGTAATCCAATATAATATGTTAAAATACATCGTATGTAATAGTGATATTAGTAATAGGCGGATCAGTTTGAATGATATGAATATCATACGACTGTATGTTATCTGAAGCCTCCGGCAACGAGTTGGGTCGCTGCCTTGCTGTTTAGGGACTCTCCTGAACTGGAATATAGCACAAGTGCGAATAACACAAGCAAACCAGTAATACTAGGTACTGGAACAATCTGAACATCATTAATCTAAAGTGTTTTACTGTTAGTATTAACTTTACAGAAATGATGAACTCGAGGAAGCAGGTTTGTTCAACCTTACAACCCACTTCAGTTCGTCATACACTTTCCCTTACCTTCAATACAATAATAATAATAAGCCTACTGTTGCTATGATCACGTCTTGGTGCTACCAACCCTAGATACTCATTTTCATAACCTATAATTTCTGTCAGATTTTCGGATGAAATACAGTAATACAATTACATTCATATTTCTTAATTTCGTTATTTATTTTATCATTTTACATATATTTTTAACTAAAATTTTACATAATTACAAAAATATAAATACTAAATTTTATTTTACACGACACGGTAATATAATAATAAAAATTAAGCCACAAAATGTATAGTCTAAAGTAAATAAATACTATGTTAACTATAAATAAATATTACTGAATATAAATATTTATCAAACTAACATACACAGTAGCTCTTTGAATAATAGACTAACAGTAAAATCTGTATTAAGTAAATATATTCTAAGCACCTTTGTGAAAATAATATTAGATTCTGCTGTTCCCTTTGTTAAACTAACAATTAAGAGAAAATTGCTCAATAATTTTTTTTCTCTTTTCGTTTACAGATTTAACTGTTATATAAATGACAAGAAGATGCTGAGGAAAGTAAATTCAGAAAAATTAATAATTTTCCATTATGTTCACTTACCACTATGACCTCCAAGGCCGAGTGACAGCACTCCTGTCTTTAATCCGAAAGGTTCTGAGTTCAAATCCCAGTCAGGTTTAAATTTTTTTTCGAACTACAAAATTTATTTTTCATCATAAAAAACGAGATTCGGAGATATAATTACGCGCAGGCCATTTAATTGCTGGAGAAAGAATAAAAAGATAAATAAATCATCATCATCATATAGTTATCTACCCTGAGGCAGATTTCTCTCGATTTGACCGGTTTCATTCTCTTCAACTCTTAGCTTAGCTTTTAAGATGCTTATAGTTCCTATATCCTTTCAAATCATCTAAAACCTTTACTCTTTTCCGTCTTCTCAATTTGCTTCATTTATTGATACTTCCAGTACAATTTTAACTTATCCCTTTTCATCATGGTATTAAACTGGGACATTTCTATTTATTTAGTCAGATTTATTATCCAGTTATTTAAATTAAGTTATTATTCTCGTTTAGTCTCCTTATTAGGTAACTTTTTCAATTTTTACTTTGTCTGTCCTTTTATTTTTCTCCCATCATCTCTAAACCTACAATTCCGATGAGTCTAACCTTTATTTTTTCTTTCACTTAATGAAAATCATGTTACACCTATCCTATTTTTCTGAACGAAATTATTTTTTTGTAACATTCAAGAGATAATTTAATGTATTAAAAAGACATACTATTTAATTTCAAACATCACTATTTTCCGATTATTAAGCAGGTTGGTAGGCTGAATAATATTCTATCTAATAAAGAGACAGCTAATAATATTTTACATACAAAGAAAATTTCTTTGTTATTCCTACTGTACCATGCATCATATTTCATTATAAACAACGCGTTCAAAAAGTAACTAAACATCTGTCTATAACTAGTACAATCACACAGTAAATATAATATGGTAGGAAATAGAAATTATATGAAAATAAGGACTAAGAAAAAATATCATAAATGCAAAGGTTTTTGGTTTTTTGTGATTTACTTTTGCTAATATTTTTATAAAGGTGAAATATGGTATAATTTTATAGTTTTTACAAAGATAATGACGGAGGTTTGTGATTAAAATTAAGTAATTATTTTACGAATATATTAAAAAAAAAATTATTTATTAAGAAATTAATTTTATATATATTTTAATATTTAAAATTCTATTTTAATATACACACACACACACACACACACACACACACACACACACACAAATGTTTATATATACTCGTGTGTATATATATATATATATATATATATATAAAATTGGCAGCATATAAAACGATGCCATAACTAACCGGGATTGAATCCGGTCACTTCTGTAAAAATGGTGAAACGCTACTTACTCAGCCACGGAGATCGGCGGAGCTGACTAAATGAAAAAAATTACTTTTTAAATTGTTACTAATCCTGTTTAATTAAAAAAAGCTAATTTAATGTACTTATTGATTTCACTCCAACATGTTATTTAAAAATCACTCCTGTAATATTTATTAACAATTAAATTTCAAATTAATTTTTTTAATTATTAAATAATAAAGAAATATAGATAGGGATTGGATACAAATATATTTGAAGAACACACTGTTTACTGTAAACGTCAGTACAAAAACATAGCCTCAATTTTTTAACAAACATGAGAAAAGCAGCTGAACAATGACAATTTGCATAAATGTACGTTTTTACAAATATTATATGAATCAATCACATCCTAGAAGGGGAATTATAGAGATAATGGTATGGAGAAAACTTTATTTTGATTTGCAAAAAGACTATCTCAAAAAATAAGAACATTATAAAAATAAATCTAAAAAAAATTTAATTATAAAGTTTTGTCCCTGTACAAGAATAATTGAATAATACAAAATGAATAGGTGAAAATTTAATAACGTTTAATTGTAATAAAAAGTTGTTTCAATTTATTTACAATTTTATTTTAAGAAGTAATAAATGAATTCCTTCAAAAATCAGATTAATACTAGTAGATTAAATTAGATTTTAATACTTATTTAAGGATCATAATAATATAAATACAGTAATTTACAAGAATAAAGGTTAATGATTTATCATTCATAATTTAAATCTAGTAGGGTTCAAATCTAGTAGGAGTAGGGTTCATAATGAACAAGAAAATAGGAAAGAGAGAAGAGTATTTCAAAACGCATAGCGATAGAATCATTGTAATAAGGATAAAATCAAAACCTAAACCGACAACGATTGTTAACGTCTATATGCCTACAAGCGCCCATGATGATGATGATGTAGAATGTGTATACGAAGAGATTGATGAAGCAATTAAACACGTAAAAGGAGATGAAAATTTAATAATAGTTGGAGATTGGAATGCAAGCATTGGAAAAGGCAAGGAAGGAAATGTAGTGGGTGAATTCGGGATGGGCAAAAGGAATGAAAGACGGAACCGACTTGTAGAGTTTTGCACGAAGTATAATTTAGTAATTGCCAACACCCAATTTAAAAATCATAATAGAAGAATATACACTTGGAAAAAGCCAGGCGATACTGCAAGGTATCAGATAGATTATATCATGGTTAAGCAAAGATTTATAAATCAACTCGTTGACTGCAAAACTTACCCTGGAGCAGACATTGATAGCGACCATAATTTGGTGATAATGAAATGTAGATTGGGGTTTAAAAACCTGAAGAAAAGGTGTCAGATGAATCGGTGGAATTTAGAGAAGCTTGAGGAAGAGGAGGTAAAGAAGAGTTTTGAGGAGGACATCGCAAGAGGTCTGAGAAAAAAAGATAAGGTAGAAAATGTAGAAGAAGAATAGGAGAATGTTAAAAAGGAAATTCTTAAATCAGCAGAAGCAAACTTAGGCGGAATAAAGAGAACTGGTAGAAAACCTTGGGTTTCAGACGATATATTGCAGCTGATGGATGAACGTAGAAAATATAAGAATGCTAGTGATGAAGAAAGTAAAAGGAACTATCGGCAATTAAGAAATGCTATAAACAGGAAGTGCAAACTAGCGAAAGAAGAGTGGATTAAAGAAAAGTGTTCAGAAGTGGAAAGAGAAATAAACATTGGTAAAATAGACGGAGCATACAGGAAAGTTAAGGAAAATTTTGGGGTACATAAATTAAAATCTAATAATGTGTTAAACAAAGATGGTACATCAATATATAATACGAAAGGTAAAGTCGATAGATGGGTGGAATATATTGAAGAGTTATACGGAGGAAATGAATTAGAAAATGTTGTTATAGAGGAAGAAGAGGAAGTTGAGGACGATGAAATGGGAGAAACAATACTGAGATCTGAATTTAAGAGAGCATTAAAAGATTTAAATGGCAGAAAGACTCCTGGAATAGACGGAATACCTGTAGAATTATTGCGCAGAGCAGGTGAGGAAGCGATTGATAGATTATACAAGCTGGTGTAATATTTATGAAAAAGGGAAATTTCCGTCAGACTTCAAAAAAAGTGTTATAGTCATGATACCAAAGAAAGCAGGAGCAGATAAATGTGAAGAATACAGAACAATTAGTTTAACTAGTCATGCATCAAAAATTTTAACTAGAATTCTATACAGTAGAATTGAGAGGAGAGTGGAAGAAGTGTTAGGAGAAGACCAATTTGGTTTCAGGAAAAGTATAGGGACAAGGAAAGCAATTTTAGGCCTCAGATTAATAGTAGAAGGAAGATTAAAGAAAAACAAACCAACATACTAGGCGTTTATAGACCTAGAAAAGGCTTTCGATAACGTAGACTGGAATAAAATGTTCAGCATTTAAAAAAAATTAGGGTTCAAATATAGAGATAGAAGAACAATTGCTAACATGTACAGGAACCAAACAGCAACAGTAGCAATTGAAGAACATAAGAAAGAAGCCGTAATAAGAAAGGGAGTCCGACAAGGATGTTCCCTATCTCCGTTACTTTTTAATCATTACATGGAACGAGCAGTTAATGATGTTAAAGAACAATTTAGATTCGGAGTAACAGTACAAGGTGAAAAGATAAAGATGCTACGATTTGCTGATGATATAGTAATTCTAGCCGAGAGTAAAAAGGATTTAGAAGAAACAATGAACGGCATAGATGAAGTCCTACGCAAGAACTATCGCATGAAAATAAACAAGAACAAAACAAAAGTAATGAAATGTAGTAGAAATAACAAAGATGGACCACTGAATGTGAAAATAGGAGGAGAAAAGATTATGGAGGTAGAAGAATTTTGTTATTTGGGAAGTAAAATTACTAAAGATGGACGAAGCAGGAGCGATATAAAATGCCGAATAGCACAAGCTAAACGAGCCTTCAGTAAGAAATATAATTTTTGAAAGTGTATGTTTGGAGTGTCGCTTTATATGGAAGTGAAACTTGGACAATCGGAGTATCTGAGAAGAAAAGGTTAGAAGCTTTTGAAATGTGGTGCTATAGGAGAATGTTAAAAATCAGATGGGTGGATAAAGTGACAAATGAGGAGGTATTGCGGCAAATAGATGAAGAAAGAAGCATTTGGAAAAATATAGTTAAAAGAAGAGACAGACTTATAGGCCACATACGAAGGCATCCTGGAATAGTCGCTTTAATTTTGGAAGGACAGGTAGAAGGGAAAAATTGTGTAGGCAGGCCACGTTTGGAATATGTAAAACAAATTGTTAGGGACGTAGGATGTAGGGGATATACTGAAATGAAACGACTAGCACTAGATAGGGAATCTTGGAAAGCTGCATCAAACCAGTCAAATGACTGAAGACAAAAAAAAAAAAGTCTACAGACTAGTAGTCACCGCAGTAACTCGTCATCGCAAAATCAGCTAATTTTCGTAGTCAAGCTTATTTATGTAAGTCCACGTAAAGGCTGTTGATTTTATATGAATTTGAATGCTGGACTGTGGGTACCGGTATTCTTTGATAGTTGGGTTTCAATTAACCAGACGTCTCAGGAATACTCTACCAGAGTCTGTTCCAGACTACATGTTTGTCAGTAGATTTACACTTAGATTTAACTACATCTGCAGCTATATCAGGCCTGACAAGCTGATAACAGTAATTGCATTTGCCTATTCACACCCACCCAGATCCGGCAGTAGCTGGAAAAACTGATTGGAGACACCAAACAAACTTTGCCATAATGTGGCTCTTAAAATAGTGCTTGAATGGTACTAAATTTTACAATAAAATCAATATTTTAAAATTATCACAAAAATAAAATACCTTGAAGGTACTGTGTAATAAGAAAATATCTAATCCTTTGCATTACGTTGCTAATTTGCTACGTTTGTACGTTTGCTAGTTTGAATTTACGTTTCTTTGTTTACTAACACAGAAACGTAAATTAGTCAGCGTGTTCACTTATTCACAGTACATAATGCTCACTTTAAATTATTCTACTTAAATGTTCAAAACAAAACAAAATAAGCAGTTTTAAGAGAATTTCTTCTTGTAACTAAGGATTGTAGGGAAAAATTATATCAGTGAAATTAACGCTGAAAATTCTTCCTTTAATTTTGTTTTAATCTCATTTCTCTAACGTAAGCAGGATAGAAATTTCCGATCTTATATTTTTTACGACCTTAATATTTAAGAATTTAATACTTTTTTGTTGTAAAATTGTGCAATAAGTACCATATTAAAACTAAATTACAAAGGTATCATTTCTTACAACAATCTGTACATAGAAGTTTGTTTTCTAATTAATTGAGAAAATAGAGTTATAATTTTAATACTTTATAGATTTTTCAAAAGGGGTTTTTTAATGTTTTTTTAAAAACATTATCATTTCAAAAAGTTTATTGTATTAATTCTCAATGTGTAGCAAACAAAAAATAAACAAAAGGTAACTTTAATGCTTTAAAGATTTTTTTTAAAGTTTTTCTTATTGTTATTTCTAGAGATATTTGCCGAAAATGAAAAATTTTTCCTTTCCCTCCAAGAAATAATATCGAAGCCACCCGTGGTCTCATTGATTCGTGAAAGTGTGTGCAAAATAAACACGTACATGTCCTTTGTCATTTTTCTTCATTTCTTTTTTATTTCTTACGTTTATTGAACTATTGATAAAAATAAAAGGGGATCAGAAAATTTAGCAAATAACTGTTTTCTTTAGTAAGTAAGAAAGTTTTATATAAAAATTATACAATCGTAAAAAGAAAAAAGTTACCTACAAACAATATTATACTATAGACAAAACTATGCCCAAAATTGTCATCTGCACGATCTTTAATTATCCTATATTAGTAATTTTCCTATCTTAAAGAGCAATGTTTGTCAGCAATGTTTTGTTAGTCAGTCGTGCTTTTTAAATTTTAATGATTTAATTTTATGAATTATTTAAACTTTTAATGATATTAATAAACATTTTTAAAAAAATTAAATCTTTTATCGGCTTCCCCGCCGTCAGTAATGCTCCCAAAGTATTTTTTTTCGATCACTTGCACTACTACTGTGCTTAAAAATACATAAATAGATATTCTGTTAAAAACTATGCAATAAATAAAAATATACCTTTTTTCAATTTTTGGGGAAGGGGAGGAATTTTGGAGCAAATTTTTTTTAAATAGTAAGAAAATCAAGTACGCATATACTAATTGAGGTTACGTTTGCAAAACTTTGAGAAAATCGACCCCAAAAGTTTACCAACAAATTGCCCATTATATACGAGTCTGTACAAAATTTCATCAAAATCGGTTATCCAGTCAAACGTTATTAAGATTCACAAATGCCAACAAACGTACATATAAACATTACCCCCAACTTTTTTTTTGTGTTTTGTGGCTATAGGTCATGAAACGTCGAGAAACGGAAAAAACACATACCACATTTTTTGACTGATTACTATTGTTTTCTTCTTGTAGCATAGCTCTAGAGCTATGAACTCTAAAATAGCTCTATAGCTGTTTTCCTGTTGTCATACTTATTTTATTTAAACTTTTCAAACGTAAAATTCTATTTCTTAAATATTTTTTGTGGGCTTGTAGAAACAAAGGTGACGGTTATTTATTACTTTTTTCAGATTCATCAAGTCTTTTGTTTCATGTTATTCTCCATTATTTTCTGTCTATAAATATTTTCAACATCACATATTTATTCCTTACATCTGCAATTATATTATGTATTCTAATTTTTATTTTCCTTTTCTTCCCGTCTGTAGTAAAATAATATAATTTCTTGGAGCTCCTTCAAAAAATCAGAAAGAGTTTTCAAGATATACTAACAATGTTAGTATGCTTCCTGACAATTATCATTGTTTCATGCCCAGAAGAATGAATGCATCGTGTAGATCAATATTTCGAAAATTAAAACATCTTAACTTATCCTTTTATTTTATATTTATGAATGTAGTCTTTTCTAAAAATAATATATTTTCTAAAACAATTACCAATAATCTCATCTCTACTAAATGTAAATCAACACTATATTACGACTTAGGAGAAAGATCCTTACTGTGCTTCCTTTTTCATTTTTAATAAATTATCAACAAAACTTTTAAAACTTTTCACACCAATTTGTCTTTTAAGAAACAATGTTATTTTGTCTATGAATTTTTAAATAATACTAGCTAAAAAATTTAAAAGTACCCTCAGTTATCTGCATACCTTACAAAATGTAAGTAAATAAATGAATATGTATACATATATTCAATACGTATATGTTCAAGTAATTATACATATATATATATATATATATATATATATATATATATATATATATATACATATATTAAAATAATTTTATTAACACTGCCTGAATTTTTATTTATTTTTTAGTAATTCATTATATTTAGGATCTTCGTAAATTTGTTTACCTTAACATTCATTGAAATAAATATATAAAAATGTTCAATAAACTATTGAATGTTTATATTTTATGCCAAAAAAATGTTTTTACAGATAATAATTCTTATTCATAATATTAAAATTAAATAAAAAGATATATATTTTTTTTAAATAATGCTAATTTAAATAATTTGATACTATGGAAACGACGTTAGTTTATTTAATAATATATTAAATCAGATATTATATACATTAATTAACTGTCGCAACTAGATGGTGGAAATAAATATTAAAATAATGTCATAATAACATTGTAAAACATTAATTCTCTTAAATTGAATGTATTTCTAGCTTATTTAAATCATATAATCTATTACAATAACTATAGAATACTATAAATATCCTTTAAAAAGACACTGGTAATTTTAATATGCTAAACATGAAGATTATGTTTATGAAATTAATATGTTTTTCAATGAAGCAGCCATTGCAGTGTAATGCATACGCTTCTTCACTGAAAAATGAAAACTAAAATTATGAAATGACATTTACGTAAAAAGAATTAATTTTTAAAATAATAAAAAAATGTTGTAATATACCATGAACTGCCTTCAACCCGTATAACAGCTTTTTTATATATACTACTAAATATAAAAAAAAATATATAAATATATATATATATATATATATATATATATATATATATATTTACGTGATATTATTTATATTTTAAATAAATAATTAATATGGACTTTGTATCTAATTTTTATTTTATACTTAATTCTACATTCTGTGACGCAGCTCTTATCAAGAAATTATCAAGGTTTCCCTTCATCCATTCAGGCAAATGAGAGGACAGTTTTTTTACGATGCATATCTATCCATTCTGACATGATCTGTATAACATGTAACGACCAGAATAAATGGTAAATTTTAATGTTTTTATTTCCTTTACGTCTCTCACAAAATTAATTAGAACTGGGTATCTTAATATATTGCCCCCAGCTTGCCCTCCTCATTATAAAATTCTAACAGAATCGTCTACGTTTAAAATTTTATCCATCTACTTACTTCTCAACGTTCTTCTGTGGCATAACATTTTAAAGTTCTCTTTCCATTTTATTCTCTGTTATCTGTTTTTGGTTATCATAAAGTGCTACATTTCAAACAAACGTGTTTAAAAACTTTTTTTCTTAGATTGTATTTGATAATCGGAGACTTCATATTTTCTTATTGAAATCATGTATGTATTTATACATATATACAGTGAAAAAAATATATATTTCGCTTGGATTTCAGCTACCCGGTAAGATGAGATTAGACTGAAATTTTTAGGACATTAATTATAGAGCAGAATTAGATTTTGTCTGATGTTTTACCTGAAAAATCGAATTAAATATCCATGTAAAGGCTGTTGATTTTATATGGATTTGAATGCTGGACTGTAGGTACCGGTATTCTTTGATGGTTGGTTTCACTTAACCAGACGTCTCCGGAGTGCTCTACCAGAGCCTTTTCCAGACTACATGTTTATCAGTACATTTACACTTACGCCTCACTACTGTGTTTATTAACACAGAAAAGTAAATTCATCAGCGTGTTTGCTTATTCACAGTACATCATGCTCACTTAAAATTATTCTAATTAAATATTCAAAAAAAAAAAGATAACAAGCAATTTTAAAAGAATTTCTTCTTGTAAGATAAAGATTGCAGGCAAAAATTATCAGTGAAATTAAGGCTGAAAATCTTTCCTTTAATTTTGCTTTAATCTCATTTTTCTAACGTAAGCAGGGTAGAAATTTCCAACCTTATATTTTTTATGACCTTCATATAACTTAAAAACGTTGTATCTCACTTAATTCGTGACGTGTAACAACTAAAAAATGAACAAAAGGTAACTTTGTTACTTTAAAAATTTTTTTTTTAGTTTTTCTTATTCTTATTTCTAGAAATATTTGCCGAAAATTAAAATTTTTCCCTTTGCCCCAATAAATAATATCGAAGCCATCCGTGGTCTCATTGATTCGGGAAAGAGTGTACAAAATAAACACGTAGATGCCCTTTGTCATTTTTCTTCTTTTTCTTTTATTTCCTACGTTTATTGAACTGCATTGATAAAAATAAAAGGGGGTCAGAAAATGTAGGAATTAACTGTTATTCTTTAGTAAATAAGAAACGTTCTGTATAAAAATTATACAATCGTAAAAATTAGTTTTTTATATCCTTTATTATCAGTTTATTATATTATGGTTACTCAATTATAAGCTAAGAGAGTAAGTAACTGTATTACTAAGCTATATCTAACTGTAACTTATAAAATTGCACACATTTATTTCAAAGTACATTAATTTAGAACTATCAGATTATTATTGGGAGCCGTAACCACTTCTTCAACTGTACATAACTAAGAAAAAAGAAAAATATATTTTAAGAATACTTCATACTTAAATCTCCAGCTTTCACTTGTCGATAAGTTGCAGTTTGGCATGATCTTGCTTAGCCTAAGTCTAATATTTCTTGAAAATGAAAACTTTTATGTCGACCAAACTCTAAAAAAAGAACGCTAAAAAATACATAATTATCCAATTAATGTTACCATAAATAACTGAACTAGTAGAACTTACTAGGACTGAACTTGATGCTTGGGGATTCTAACAAAAGGCTGGAATTTTGCCCAATTATATCAAATTTTTATTAAATTTTATGTTAAAATCTTGAAAACATTTACTTTTTTCTAAGCAATGACTGATTTATAAGTAGTGACATAAGTCATGAATTTAAATTATATTACTGTAAATGGATTGAATTGTGTTCGGTAAATTTTAATTTTATTTAATTTAATTACTCTGGCTATTTTTTGTGTATAGATTGTAAGTGTAACGAAGCTAAAAATTAAAAATTAATTTGAAAAAAATTAAAAATAGTATTCATAAAAATTTCAATGTATTTTTTTCTATATACTGGTTAATATGCCAGATATAAAAAAAATTAGATTACATTATTTTATTTAAAATTAATCACTGGGTTTGGTTCACAAAAATTATTTTATAAACTTGCAGTCGAGAAAAATTTTCAATGGAAGTAAAACAAAAGAATAAATAGTAACAATATTAACAGTCTAAATGCATAACGAATAAGCTTCGTCTATAAAGCTGAGCATAAACTCATAGTTACATGAATCATTTTTACGACAAAATATATTAATTCCTCTTCTCAAAATAGTAGTAGAACAAATTAATAATATAGATCACAATTTACATACATCATTAAAATATATTTTAATAATACCTAGCAGCTAGGAAAATTAATTGTACCTAGGAGCTAACTAAACAACAATATTCTTATATCGTATTTTATCAATTACTTTTAAAATCCAAGAGTAAAACTACTTCGATCCTACGATAATTAAAAATATGGAAAATAAATATAGTTAGCCGCAGTGATATAGGTAAAATATATCAGCTTCTTTGCTTTTATTTTACATTTAAAATTTGTGTAGCCTATAATACTACTAAATAAAAATTAAATATTATTTTATAAGTATACTATTTAATTAATTTTCCTAGAAAGAAAAATATTACAATACTTCTATAAAACATTAACGGTTATTTTTTCAGGTAAAAAAAAAAACATTTAAATAATATGGAAAATGGTTTAAAAGAATTCAATCATTTTTTTAAATTTTCATTTTTTGAAGTCGGTGTGATTTATTACATTTAAATCGTACTTTTTTTTGAAGTTGGAATTATATTTTCTAAAAGTTTATTCTGTTTTACAATTTATAGATTATTTTTACTTAACCACGGTTAGGTCTACAAAAGACAAGCTGACAAATGAATAATACATCCGTTTCTGAAGAACTTTTAATTATAGTTATTTTCATATACTTTTATTTCCTGTTTAGCCTCCGGGAATCACCATCAGGTATTACTTCAGAAGATGAATGAGGATGATATGTATGAGTGTAAGTGAAATGTAGTCTTGTACAGTCTCAGGTCGACCATTTCTGAGATGTGTGCTTAATCGAAACCCAATCACCAAAGAACACCGGTATTCACAATCTAGTATTCAAATTTTTAATATACCTCGGTCAGATATTGTAAACATATCAACTAGTAGTTAATGAACAAAGTTAACAAATAGTTAACAAAGAAAAACATGTCGGAGGCGAAAAATATTTGAGGAGGTTAGAATAGCCTTTTAATTTTTCTTAATTAGATAAATTAGCTCTACTCTTATTTTATATCTCTCCGCAAACTGGATTCGGCTGCAATTTAAAAAAAGAATTCTATCGAGAGACTTTTATGTTTACAAAAACTTAACTCGATAGTCCTTTTTTACAAAACTTTTACTTTCTGTTGCTAGACCTTTCTGTCCTAATATGGATTACTAGGAATCTATTAAAAAGAATTGACTCCTTTTTTTTCAAAATCCAGTTAACTTTGGGAGTTAAGAGTGAAAATTTAGTATTCCAAATTTTCCTAATTTTTCTTAATGAGATTCCATATTGATTTATATGTGTACCCTGTGATTTGATATATTATTTATTATAAATGATAATAGGTTATTATTTTATCTATCTGATATTCATAAACAAAGCGGCATGGCTTTATTTCAAAAGCACACCAGAAATAAAATGATAGTACCTGCTTACTGGCGGGCTTACGAGTATATCAGGTCCTTATTTACTAGCGTAACATTAGGGTATATTCCCGAAGCGCGGTAAATATATTTTTAAAAAAACCATTATAAATTCTAATGATTAAGAAGCACATTAACGTTACCTAAATAACATATTGAATTTGCGTAAACTAAAATAACAAAAAGGGAAATATCTCTCACACGCATATACTGTTAGCAACAACAATACAAAGCCGATATCAGTGAAATAAATTTCATTTCCATAATAAACACTGTTATCACCCTCTATATTTAACGTTATATCTTTTGAATGTGAACAATTTTGTTTGATTCATTGCCTAAATTTGTGCTCTCATACTGCTGTTTATTATAACCTTTTGTGTTCGCTTTCGTTTGCTCGATTCATTTATTTTAATTAATTTATAATTATTTACATAAAATTACATAATATTTATTTACTAACAAAATATAACAAATACCAGGTCACACGTCACTTGCATATCTGTATAAAATGAGTTTTATCTTGTGGGACATGTCCATGAACAATATAAAATTAATGAACAATCAAAATACCTTTAATATTATCAATGCTTAATCCCGCTTTAATTTAAATATAAATTAAAAATTTCCATGATAAATAATTAATAATAAATCTATTATACTATTAATAACTAAATTTAAATTATACGTGTAAGCAATATACATGCGTATGAACACGCCCAAATATGTATTCAAATTTTAACTGAATTATTTATTTAATTTCCTAATACATAAATATAATTTATATTCAAATAGATTTTTGTCACCCCACAACAAAATAAAGTAATTCTTGCAATTAAACATATTGTTTTCATAAATTTTATCTGTTCATAATTATTTAATTGACTTATTTTTTTCGAGTTCTACAATGTTTCATATTTGCCAATGATGAAAATCTTTACATTATTATATATGTAATGATTATAAATATTTACAGGATAATTTAAACAGGATTTGTAAATGAGCTGACGTAATAATAGTATAAAGATATCATCAAAATTCACTTAAATTGTATTTTACGAGTATTTTAAAAAATAAAGTTTACATTATGAAATTATTTTGCAACTTTTTTAACACTTTTAATAAGATTTGGTATTAGAGTATGCTTCTTTTACATAAAATTCCTTCCGGCTAAGTGTATTGTTTCCTTTTAATATATTTTATGATCCCTAAAACCAAAAACATAATCACTTTTTTTAACTCTTCTATTTATCGAATATTCAGATCCTTCAATGAATTCTAACCAAATTTAAAATTATAAAATTATGAACTGCGTTGTTGGGAAATTTAAAACTTCATGTTCTTTAAATACCTAAAGACTTGAATATGGTGAAGTGAATTCTCATTTAATAATAATAATTGGTTATAATTTTACAATTTACTTTAAAATATTTATTTTTTGAACTGCAAGGTAGTTCTTCAGTTACACCTCCTGATAAATAATTCAACATGAAAATTTCACACAGAAATTTGAAATTATGGCCTTTTGCTGAAAATGTCCCTTATATTTCAAGATAGTCATCGATGAGGAAATTCTGGTACGGTGGGAAACTTCAAATATCTGGGATGTGACCTTTCCATCGCTCATGAACAAGATATAAATGGAAAATCGGCTAAATTTAGTGCGGTTTGTGGTTCTGTATCTCGTACTGTAAAAGGTTAGACTAGGAATGATACCCAAATTAAATTTTATAAAACAATAGCCATTCCTTTACTTATATATGGTAGTGAAGTGTGGACCAACAGAAAATCGGATGATTCCCGTGTACAAGCGGCAGAGATGCGGTTCCTGCGGATCGTGAAGGGTTGCACGAGAAAGGATTGTATTAAAAGAATGAAATCATTAGCGAAGAGAATAAGATATAACCGATCAACGAAATGATCAGACAATATTGTGAAAGATGGATGAATCGCTTGTTACGAATTCCTCAACATGATTGCCGTTGCGTGCATGGTACTGTAAACCAGAGGAAATAAGAGATGTAGGCAGACCGAGACGTTGATGGGCGCCGGAATAGGCTAATCAAGTTTAAACTATGAAGGAAGAAGAAGAAGAAGAAGAAGTTATAATTTTAAGTTTAATCGACTAGCCTATATTGTAACAATTCTTTTAGTTTTAGTTTATGTTGGCTTTTTTCTTTATTTATTTGTGTTATTTTTGTTGTGTTATGATTATTATTAATTTTCTACACATTTTCAAAATTGCAAACATGAACTAGCTTACTATTGTATTATTCATTACTCTTGTTAATTAATATCTATCATCTACACATATTGCACTAAACTTAGTTTTTTTTCTGTATTTGAAATTAGTTGTATAGGTTTGTTAATTTCTTGTTTAGAAGTTTGTTTCGTGTCATTCTCATTGCCTTGTTAAATGATTTGTAAAGAAATAGATTTTTATATCAATTTAACTTTTACTCTTTTTATATGTTTAACAAAAATTGAAAAATTTTCCTTTGGAGTGTCAATACCTAGAAGATTAATAATAGAATTTCTACAATGCAATATAAAAAAACGTTTTTGGTTTTGTTAAAAATTATTCCCAATACAAAATTAGGTTCCTATATACATAATCAGGTTTTAACTATAAATTCTAACAAAATTTGTTTTCTTAAATCTGTATTTTTCATCATAATGATTAAAATCCATACTAAAGTGCTATTAATCCAAATTAAAGTGGTATCAGGATTACTTGGTATTTAAAATAATTAATTCATAACTTGAGTAGAATTGATAGATACAAATCTCGTACATTAAAGTCGAGCAAAAAAAGAAAAACTTAAAAGAAAAATCCTGAAATATGTGTAATTAGTTTTCGAAGTAAAATGGTATTAAATGGTAAGTAAAATAGAAAAATGAACGTCTTATATGAGTGGCAACCGAAAATGCTCCTTTGTTTTCTTTTGTCTAAAAACGTTATAACATCGAAAATCCACTGGTGAAAGTAGGAGTATTGCCATTTTTAATTACTTATATGGAAGATAAATTTTTAATTTATTAAAACCAACTAAAAAATGTCATCACTTATTGCTTTCCTTCTTATTTTCCCTGCCGAGTATCCACGTTCTTAAACTCACTTACTAGAAGAAAAAAAGACATCTTTATTCAGAGGTTTTTTTTTATATTAATATAACAAATATATAATAAACATCGAATATAGAACTATAGAGACAGTTTAATATCTCAATCATTGATACGACTGACATAGAAATGGTAATCATTAAATAACAGAAAATTTCTATCGCAAGTACTAATACTTTTTTTAAATTTAATTCATATCATTTTACTCATTATTTACCCAGAGTGCCTAGCATAGTATTTGTTTTTCTTAAGTAAAAATATGTAATTTTTTGTTAGAGATTATGTTTCATGATGGTAACTTTATCAGAACGGTTGAAAGAGAAACAGAATAATAATCACTGATTACCAAGGGCCATAATTTTAATAAAGAGATTTCAATTTCATTCTTTTTTCATACTTTGACTTGTATATTTTTTTTAACTTGTTTATAAGGTTAGTGTAAATATAGAATTTCATATATATATATATATATATATATATGAAATTCTATATTTATATATATATATATATATATATATATATACATACACACACACACACACACACACATATAAAGTATATGAACAAATGGTAATTGGATATAGACTTGTTATCTAAGAAAATTAAATAAATTAGATTTCGCCTTTTACTGCTGCTGTATTATAATGTTACCCTATTTCAACAGAAGAAAAAATTAATTACGAAATTGGATACCAAAGTTATGCCATACAGACAGCTTATGTAAAACAGACAGCTTTCTGTTCAGATGTCACTATTTTTGCTAGTAGCGTTGACAAACAAAAAGATCAATCATCAGTCTACGGCCATGTCCATAACTAATTTGTACTTTTTGTCTTCGGCTCTAGACTTAAATCAACGTTTTACACCTCAGTCAAGATATATCGCAACAAATAAAAACCGTGGTATTTGTTTTTGTTCACAACATATAATAAATAACATATATGGTAATACCAAAATTCATATGGATCTTTCAATCTTATTCATCTTACTTATTTTATTTGATTTTAGTTATAATTAGAAATTTAAATAACAAAAAATAATCTTATATGTTTGCCCTTTCAATCAATTAGTTTCAGTCTAAATTACCTTTTTATATTAAAATTTTTGTTTTAATTAAATTTACTAAAATTAAACTCATAGATAAAATATCGTAATTTTAATTGCATAAATTATCCTTTAAGCACTATCAACTTGTAAACTGTTGGTTCATACTAAATCCTTCAGGAGATAAATGGCAAATAGGAATACAAGTGTATTAATTGTAGGTAATATACTAACTCCCGTCTGATCCTACTGGCAATGCAATACTTTATTTCTGGATTTATATCAACCCCTTCATGGCATAAGGAAGAAATTGTAATACCTTAAAAAGTTAAAGTGTTTTACATATTACTATTATAATTTTTATTTAAATTATTTTATAACATTTAAATTTAGTTATTAAAACCTAAGTTGTAAAGGAATTTTCTGAGAGCTGATTTAATCAACTCTACAAAAAACATCATAGGAAATTGAAAAATGTAACGAAGTTCCGTGTAGGTAAATTTTCCATCGACCAGAAAACTGTAGAAACTGTGTTTCATTTCACGTTTATAAAATAAAAAAGTGTTATATTAATTATGAAAATTCCATATTCTACTAACGAAATTGGGTACAATTCAAAACATAAATCTGTGTCATTCTTCAACCTTCATGGTTAAAGGTCTTCAACCTTCTCTCATTTTTATCCGAAAATTTTGAATTCTATTGAACCTTGGCAAATTACGCTAGCTGCAAAATTGATCTCAACCACCAAAAATAATAATAAATAAGTAACAATATATAGTATAAGATTGTTTTTATATGTACAATTAATTATTATTTATTGAGTTGTACAAGCATATAACCCTAAAAAAAACTTTTTTCTTATTTAAATGTATTGGTATTTTCTTTAATTTTTTTCATTAAAATCCATTGAAGTAATACAAACGGCACGAAGAAAATCAATAATTTTTCCTTCATTGATTTTTGTAGTAAAATTATTCGATTACGTTGTTCTTATCTTCAGTTATTCTATTGATATGTTATACTTATGAAATTTAAGCTATTTATTTATGGAATGGTGAATTATAATAATAAAAAGTTATAAATTTAATGCCAATATTGCTATACGGTTATAAATCTACCAGAAAATAATGTATTGAAATTGAAAAAGAAATGAATATTTTTAGAAATATCATTTTGAGAATATTACTTGTTATCTAAACAAAAAAAGAAACGTGCGTTATTTTTTCAAGTTCAAAGAGATTCCGCTTCAAAGTTAAGGGAAAAATAGAGGATGGAACTCGGTTTAAATTGACTTGAACCTCTTATAGAATGCAAACTGTGGGAAGAAAAGGAAAAAAGAATAAAAGTAAGTGAGAAAGAAAGTAGGGTAAATCTCCTGGGCGTCATATATAACCTCCTTGGTTGTAACAAGCTATAAATAATCTCCTAGAGACTGGCCGCATGTGTCTCAAGCCAAAAGCCTTCGCTTGTTATCAGGGTTCGCACTTGATTCATGGCTACCTCTTTGTAGAACATCCTTAGAGAATAGATCCTGTCCCTCTGTGGAGCGAATGGATAATTTCCTACAGAATTGAGTCCTATATACAAACTCAGGTTATATATACGGCCGCATCATTCAATCACGAATTGTCTCTTACGCTCTCACATACTCCCCCTCTTACTCACACAGCATCATCTTCTCGCAACAAAAATATTTTTGCTCTCTGACTTCAGTACACTGCCACGCTTTCTCACATTATCATTGCACATTCTTCATTCTCAAGCATCCCCCTTCGCACAAACACACGCACGCTTCCACTATATGCTGTTTCTGTCAACTTCATCTGCTTCCCCATAACAAAACTCCCAACAAAAAGCCTGCTACCGGCAAGTAAAGATGTCACCTGACAGGAACAAATAAAATATCACTTGCTACTTTATACAGCAACGATATAAAATAATATCGTATTATAAATTTAGAAATACACATAAAGCAATTAAGTAATAAATATTATTATTTACCCACGACGGAACGGAGACGATTATGTGTATATATATATTTCATTTTCCTGAAAATTACTGGACCGATTTTGATGCGGATTTTTCATTGCATAGCTGTAGAGCAAGTTTTTAGACATGTTTTACTGTTCAAGATCATCAGGGGGCGCTGCAGTAGATGTGTTCCTCTAAAACGGCTGCGCCGATTTTGATGCTGTTTTTTGCAGTACATAGATATCAACTCAGTACAGGTTATTAGATTAGTTTTACGGTTGTAAGCCGTCAGGGGGCGCTGCATATCTACTGCAGCAGTTTCTTTAAAACGGCTTCGTGAATTTTAAAATTTCTAATTTTATCACTTGTCTTCTGTTTAGAATTGAGTGAAAAAAATCCATTCATAGCGGTGGCGGTGGCTTGTTCTCTAAGGAATATATCTGTCTGGTTTCACCTTTTTCCCTCTTAGCATTTGTTTTTGTACATTTATATACATAATGCCAATTATAATTTGAGCTATGATATGATTTTAAGGAAACTCTAGTTGCCAAATTATTCTAGAATTTTTTTTTTATCTCGCATAACTTACAAACGATTAGCCGAATGATGTTAAAATTTTGGATTAAGGATTGTTTAAATATGTAGTTCCACACCTCCCCTTTTGATTGCAATTGAATAAACAAAAAATGTCCAAAAAAAGCCCAAAATCCCTAAAAATTTGGATTTTTGATTTTTTTTTAACTGCAGTAATTAGTTCTCTTTGAGAGGTTTTCAACGTTATATCATTATAAGTGGTACTTATTTTGTTGGATCCAGAGTTATAGCCAAATAAAATTTTAATTAATGAAATGCTCACAACTCACAAAGATATGAATAATACTGATCTAGTAATACGAGTAACAAAGTAACTTTTACTCTATCCTAATATTTCATGTAAGATTGTTGAATTAATAATTGTATAAATATTTGATATTAATTAAAACTAATATTTCAGCAATTGTGTAACTGTCCTCTTTATTAAAGAATTGGAGGATCGTATCTCACTTCCAAATGAATAAGTTTAAATGAAGTCCAGCAAAATACGTGATCATGTAATTTAATAGGCGTTCACGGAAGTCATGTGGTGTCCACATCAGATTTTTTGTGTACTATAACAATTTCTTTCCACATAATTCATGCAGGCTAATAATTACTCATTTTTACGAATAAAAATTCCATTATACTTACTGTGAATAAAAACGTAAGTATAAATTATTAAATTAAAGTAGAAATTAACATTATTATTAATAATTTTATTTTATTTTAATATTAGTCGAATAAGGACACCTCTAACATTAAAAATAAAGTACCCGGAGAACCGTTAAAATTTAGTGGAAGTGTTTGGTATTTAGCAGCTACTAAAAGAAATGTAATAACATTAGACATGTACTAATGAGAATAATTTAAATAATAAAAATATAAATTCTAATTGTTAACATTATTTCGAAGTATATATTGTGATTATATTTTAGCTTTAATATATTATTAATCGTTGATTTATAAATAACCCCAGATAAAATTTGTTAAAATTAATTTAAATTGTTAAAATTATATGGACTGTAATAGTAACAATCTGTCTAATTTAATCTTGATTTAAAAATTATTCTATTAAATTATCGTTTACTAATGATTACAAAGAAATCATATTGATCTCATTATAATGTATTATCCTGTGTAAATCGTTTACTAATGATTACAAAGAAATCATATTGATCATAATGAATTATCCTGTGCAACACGAAAAAATGTCTGTTGTTATCTTTTGAAAAGAAATCACAATCACTCACTGAAGGATCCTTCACCAGTGTGAATTTGTTAGGAAGCGAATCGATAATGTCTGAAGCACTGAAAATGGAAATTAGAAAATTTTCAAAATTTGGAAAAAATTCAGAAAATTTTAAAAAAGAGGGTCATGTAGAGAAAAATTTCCAGACCGCAGATAAATGTTATATATCTACTCTTTATGTTAAATTTCCTTGCTAACACATAACGTGTTAGTAGAAATAAGGTTAGAAATTAATAATTACAAAACAAATTTTATTAATTTCCCAAATAGAAAAACAATTGAACTCAGAGTTATTGTAATGAATATGATAATTTAGTTGAGTCGCACAAAAAAAAACTTTGGATCTTTTCCGTTATGTGGCAGAATTTGCATTTTGTTGGGAATAGTGTAAATGCGCCTTGTATAGTATGGAATGACATCATAGCCGCATGGCGTGTCATTACCGTCCCCAGCGCGCCGTATTTAAGTTATTTACAGTATTTCATTTCTAAGAAATCATTCATGCGAGTTGAATCATTCATTCATTCTTCTCATTCATATGTTAATTTTTGTATAGTATAATTTTTTTAATTAAATATAGTTAAAAGTACTGTAACATTACCAGTATAATGGACTAGGGTAACGGATATCTTCAAATTAAGAAACAGAAAAAAGAATCCAGAAGGAACTAAAAAGGATTTTTTTTCTCAAACAGGTCCGTTTAACAATCTGTTCTTTGTCATACAGACAATGGCAACCCCAAAAGCTATTGTTCGATGAGAAGGATTACCGGACCGGTATTAGAACTTATAGAAAAACGTAAGGACGCGGACGATGGAAATTATTACGCTTTTACAATTAAAGGGATGAGGCGGGTAATGTTCTGCAGACCAAGGGATATATATAATATCAGGGACCAGAAACTCAGCAGTTCTACAAGTCATTCGTGATAACACGTGACGACAGAGTAGTTTCACAAGCACGAGTTTGACGCGGTTGCGGTGACAGCGATATCAGTAAGCGTGTGGTAACAACCAATAAAGAGTAAATCACAAGTATTCCAGTGTGGACAGCGGATGAATGCAGGAAGTTGTTCGGTGAGTTATTGGTAAATAGTAGTGAAAATGACAGTATTATAATCATTAGGGTAATTCTGTTGTATAAAGTAAAAGTAATATTTGCAGAAATTGAATTGTATGAACTTTTGACTTTTCTAAAGGTGCACAACTAGATGTTAAAACAGTCCTAAATCCAAAATTTCAACATTCTACGGCTAATCGTTTTTTAGTTATGTCAGACACACACGTATGTACGTACATACAGATGTCATTCCGAACGCTGTATACAAAATTCCTAATTCTAAAATTTACATAAACCTTTGGAACAAAAATCATATAATTTTATTTGTCATCAAATTATAAATTAGGCAATTATTATAGATTTCATTAGGAAAAATAGTTCGTAAAGAACTAGTACTAAAACAAAAACTTGGGAATCAATATTTTATAAAATTGCTCAATATTACTGAACGTTATAATTAATACGGATACAAATAACCTGATATTAGTCTCTAAGCGGTAGATACAGTAAATAGTATTAATCACGGAACTTTTTACAAAAAAAAAACGCTAATGAATAATGTGGGAATAAATATATAAAATGTAATATCAATTGTAGAAATGTTTGTTTAACAATCCTATTAAAAGTGCTTTTAATCAAAAACTCAAGGGTTGTAATTAAATTAATTAATACAACCAACTCTTGCTTTATAATTTCAATTCTCAAACAATAAACAACCGAATATATTTATTTAAAAGTACAAATTCCAAAAATAATTATTGACTGCTATCATTAAGCAATAGCTGTTAAAATTCTGAAAGCAATTTTATTTAGAATTAAACTATTTTAATTTTCATCTGAATTTTTCATAGGTAAAATATGTGTAATGTTTTATATCACGTGTTTTTATATTATGTGTTTTGTAAAATATCATGTTTTACTCATGATTAATTGTGTTGTTAAAATTAAAAACTACGAAAAGTATTAATAAGAATTTCAAATGAATAGAAAAACCTATCTTGTTGATACGACCGGAAGTTTGTGAAACGCCAAAAAAAGGAAAAGAGACCAACTGCCGGGAGTATTCTTTCTTTTTCTGTTTAGCCTCCGGAACCACCATAAGGTATTACTGCAGAGGATGGATGAGGATGATATGTATGAATGTAAATGGAGTGTAGTCTTCATTTAGATTTATTTTTTCTATTTGTTAGACATTTAAATGTTAATTCCCTGAAGAATATTAATCGAAAAAATCTGAAAAAATTGTCGAATTTGTTCTTTTTATTAAACTTTGGAAATAAAAATAAATTATCTCAATCCATCAACTGTTAGTCCTTAAATATTTTTTTCCCAAATCAAATCTGAAAATAATCTAACTTTTTGTCTATCCATTACTGGACGGAGTTTCACAATTTCGCCACCAGGTGCTAGTGGGTGTAGGTTTCACAATTTCACCACCATTTGGCGCTATGCCCTTATGTTCGTACATGTGACCCGTCAAAATACCTCAAGACTAAATAGCCCCGACAAAATAGCCCATTCTAAAGTAGCCCAAGACCAAAACAGCCTCGACAAAATAACCTATTCTAATATAACCCAAGATTAAAAAGCCCCCCCAAAAAACTGAAAAAAATTCCACATTTAACATTAGACGAGGTTATGTTTGACTTACATAAACTTCCTTTTTTTACGAGAGTTTCTCGTGATCTGTTTACCTTAGAAATTAGTATCGGGTGATTTTTTTTAATTTCCACTTATCGTTTCGACCCCCACCAGTGCTTATCTGTGTTTGTACATATAGTGTTGGGCTATTTTAAAATAGGCTATTTTGTCGGGGCTGTTTTTTCAGGGCTATTTTGACGGGGTAATGTCATTATTATATTCGATGTCACTATAAACGACACTTTCTGTTATTGTTCTAATACTCAAAATACCTGGCATCCCGCCTTTGAAAACGTTTATACGATGTATGAAGAATTCTGTTTCAGTATTATCAGTTAGCTTTAGTATGATTGGGAGGTCATTAATAATTGTCTAAAACGTTCATTATTATAAATAATGTAAAGACATACTAGCAACAGTCTGGAAGAAGTTATATGTGATCATGATAATATTTTTCGAGATTATTGGAATTTGACATCAAAAGTTTCGTTAGTTAAATCATTTATAATGGAAATAAAAAGCGTGCACTTATAATTTATACCCACCAAACTTGTCGCTATTTTAAAATATTATTTCATAAACAGAATCACAATAATTACTGGAAATTCTTAGTTCATTTCTAAGTCGCCACTTTTCTCAAGGAGTTTAAATATTAATTCATTATGTACCCTGTCGGTTATGCCCCTCTAAACCACCGAATTTTAGACTAATTCTTTGCTCCCAAGTGTGGGTTATTACACTACTACACTATGTAAATCTACTAACTCGTTAGTAATATTACCGTTTCCAGTGTCGATAATCCTATTCTGAGACAGTTATTATACCAACGAGAGTAAAATCGCTATCTTCTGCAACATTTACTGTTAAGTATGGAATTTTACGATTCTAGTAAATTTACCAGTTTACAAAATAACTTGTAAAATTACTAGTGTCAGTAGAAATGCATACTCTGCTCATTATTTCTATACATTTAGCGAACAGGCTCTGATTAAGAGCAGCACAAAACCAATTTGTCACTTGATTAAGCATTTAACAGAATAACGAATAGATAACGATTATCAGTCAGAATAACGATATCAATCCTAAAAATTTAGTTAGACATTCTCGTTCGTAGTAAAGTTACTGGCGTACTGCAGTGATTATTACTAGAAGAAGTAAACAAAATTAAATATAAAATCGATAAATAAATTAACCAAATTAAATCGAGTTTTTAATTCATTTATATATGGGGAAAAATTATTGATAAAAAACTGATAATAATGTTTTTCATATCATAATTATTTTATCTTTGATTTTACGGATAACTACCAATATATTTTTCCTTTTCTTATTAATTGACATTTACCGAACAATGTTTTTGGAATTAATATTCTGCCACATAGTTGGCAGAAGATGTATTTTGTAAAATTTATAAGAAATAATGCTTAGTAAAAGTTTCAAAAATTAGGCTGGAATATATCATCATACTTGATTTCCATGGTAATGATGCTAGAATAAAAACAAAGCTGTGTGTATGTTAATTTTAACGTATTTGCTGTATAATATATTATTAGCTATTTCAACGTTTTAGTCCTCAGTAAACTAGTTTTTAACACAGTTAGCTTTATTCGTTGTCTGAGTTTCAGGATATTTTAAAGTTTTTCTTCGAGTTATCTGTCTAACAGCAATTATCCCTTCATTTAAAGTACAGCGCGACATCTGAATTAAATTTTTTCTTAAAATCAGAATTAAGTTTTAAGATAAATTATTTTTAGTAAATCAAAATTGTTCATATTGCATTACACTTACAATTATGAGTATATAACATGTTTAAAAAAAAAATTACTTCTTTTTTTCTTAAGAAAAATTAAAAATTTCTCTTGCATCCATTTTTATGCATTATTTCCATTTTAAATGGTATATTAAATGGCGCCTTAAATTCTTTTTCATGAACCACCATTTAAGTTTAAAAAATGGCACTTCATGAAAAAGAATATTATGATTTCCAGTTAATGATTTTTTTTTTTATTATTATTGTAACTAAGTATCTGAAGTATTTTTTTTGCTGACAAGTTAGATTAAAAATTAAATTACAAGATTTCCTTTTGTAGGAAACAATATTACTCTGTATATCTAGGGATAATATTGTTTTCTACAAAAGGAAATCTTGTAATTTAATTTAATTTGATATAACCTGAATATTCCATAAAATAGTTAAATATCTTCTTCAATACGTACGCAAGTGTTTTAAAACTAATATAGTCAAATTTTAATTTCATTCTAAAATAAAATAACGCTGTACATTTATTTTCTTCTCACAATTGTATCATCAATGTTTCATGTAGTCTAATTAATATTTCTATGAAATAATACAATATAGACTGTAAATATTTACTTTGCATTAGTTTATTATCCTTTACCTTGCTTCTTTCCGGAAAATTCTGCAACATTTTTATCTCTGGAACAGCGCACCTACCGTTTTTGATTTGATCTACGCATAGTAAAACCTTTACTTTAAATACCGGTACATAATATTTATTTATCTTTTGTAAAGATAAATAAATATTACACAAGCTCATTACAGATTACTCAGGTTTTAGAAGAAAATCTATATTTACTGTTAAATATTATGTCTATTATTTATGTAGATTTTAGTGTTATGTTTGTAGTGTTGGTGTGTTTTGGCGGTAGGGTATGAATCTCTATGTATAATTACAAGGAAAGCGGCAAATGGGTCTTGCTTGAGGGAGTAAGTCCTAGTACTCTCAAAGTAACAGTCCCTGAGGGTTTCTGTACTGCCTTCTACAATCAAATTAACTAATCCTTTGATTCCTTAATATATACCAGACTACCCTTTATGGTATTAAAAGATTTATCTACAAAGCTCTTTTTTAATTTGCCTTTAACTTTCTATCAAACTTTGTAAAAATTATATTATGTATTCAATAAACTGTTTTATATTTTGTCTCTACTCACTCAAAATTTAACACGAGTTGTGATATATACTACGACTTCTAAACCCAGTTTATTCGGAAAGAGAATGATACGATCATCAAACTAAGTTAGGATGTAAAAGAGCCTTTAACGGAAGTGGTAACGTTAAAATTATAAGGAAATTGAAATTAATTCCATACCGTATTAAAAGGAACAAATGGATTTTAAAGCAAATTAATATTTACGCTGATGTAGGTAGCCAGTGAAATTTAGTAACGTGAATTCAGGTTCTGTTACCAAAAGCCATGAAGTGGTCGGTTAGTCGGTCAGTAACTCCGTTCATATTATTGTTAGTTTTACTCGGCCGCGTACTGGATATTAAATCATTCTTCCTACACCAGATGGTGCTACCGCTTCCTGTAATCTACAACTCCAAGCTAAAATACAAATTGAATATCATCCCGGTACCAATTTGTACTGCAAAACAAAATAGGCGTATGTAAGTTAAACATATGAAGGTAAACATACATTTATATACATTTAAAACTTACACTAGCGCTTAGAAACCAGTCCATTACCATCATCAGAAGATATAAATCTCTTCAAAAATTATTTACATGTCATCCATTACTGTTGATACAATTTGGATATTCTTGTCAATTAACATGTGAATAATGTTTTATAGAAAGAAAATTGTAAGATAAATTAGTAAAACAGACTTCCAATCTAATTAATCTAAGTTAGTATCCGATAGAAACAAATAATCGCCAGAAAGGTTCTCCATCTTGAATGGATAAGTAAATGGAATAATAACAATCAAGTAATTATAATATCGCACTGATTTGATGCACTATGAAAAATGAAATCTGAGTTTGATACCGCTTATCAAATTTGTGAATATTTATAAAAATATTAATAGATGACTTGTTCTGAAGTTCTTTCTATTCTGGATTTTATTGAATACAATAGGCTTAAATTTTTTTTTTTTGCAGTTCATAATAAAGAAAAATAATATCCCTTTTTAATTCAACTTTTTTCATGTCGGTTTTTTCGCTATGCCATTAAAATTGTATTTCAAAAATAAAACATTTTCTCCAAATAAGATATGCATATTTTTTCGACTAGATACACTATGTATTTACACATGATGTATTGTTTTATACACATCAGCAGTGGAAAGATATGCCGTTCCATTCATAAAAATCAGAACTGTTCCAAAATTTACCTGTGGATTATGACACAGCAGTAAAATTTTGAACAATCCAACATCACAAAATACGCAAATTAATTATAAAATAAAAACCTAGACTTTGTAAAAGTTTATCGATACTTAAAATTAATGATACATAAAAATAAAACAAAATTTAAAAAAGACAAATATCAATTCAAAAAACATTAATGAAAATTATTTGAGCATATGTATACGTATACGTTATACTAAAAATTAATAAATTCAATTTAATTTTTTTTTATTATTTTTTAGTTTCTATTATTTAAGAGCTTCTACAGATTGTAGCAATTTTTTGTATGCACTTGCGGCTTAACATAAGTGGAAGCCATTAAAGTCACCATCTCATACGATGTCTGTAAATAAAGTAATGAGTCTGATTCAGAAAAATTTTTTATTTACAAGCCAATTATACATGGACTCTATCACCTTCGAAATAGTTCCCTTGGGAAGCCACGCAACGCTTCGAACATTTTTTCCACTCGTTATAGCAGTGTTTAAACTCAGAAACCGGAATATCCTTCAAATGGTCGGTTACAATTTTTTTTATGTTTTCTACTGTTGAAAAATGGTGTTCTTTGAGGGGTTTTTTTGAAGTCGGAAACAGGAAAAAGTCGCAGGGACTCAACTCAGGTGAATAAGATGGTTGAGGAACTACAGGAATTTTTTTCTTTGCTAAAAACTCATTAATTGAGAGTGTAGTGTGACACGGTGCATAATCGTGATGCAGCATCCAACTATCTTTGATGGCTGGTCTCACGCGGGCAACTCTTTTCCGCAGTCTTTCAAGAATTTCTTGGTAAACATATTGATTTACAGTCTGTCCTGTTGGCAAAAACTCCTTATGGACAATGCCATTACTATCGAAGAAACAAATTAACATGGTTTTAATATTTTATTTGCTCATTTTTGCTTTTTTGGGACGTGGTGAGTTTGAAATGTGCCACTCCTTGCTCTGGCGTTTTGGTTCTGGGTCGTACTCAAATAACCAAGATTCATCACCAGTAATAACATTTTTTAGAAAATCAGGATCAGTTTCAATTTGCCATAGAAGATCGTGGCGTACTTCCACGCTGCTGTTTTTCTGTTCAACAGTGAGGTTGGGACTAATTTTGCACAAACCTTATTCATGTCCAATTCTTTTGTCAAAAATGATGGACTGTGGTATGCTTCAAATTCAATTGTTCTGTAATCTGACAGTTAATCTCCGGTCATACTGTATCAAGTCTCTGATTTTCCCAGCATTATCTTCCACGATCTTCCAGAGCATGGATCATCCGCAACTGATACCCGGACATCTGTAAATGCTTTAAACCACCTAAAAACTTGGGCTCGTGGTAGAGCGTCATCTCCTTAAGCCCTTTTCAATTTTGAAAAAGTTCCAGTAGCATTCTTATAGAATTTAACACAAAACTTGATTGCACATCTTTGCTCATAATTAGTATCACTCATTTTTGTAACGCACAACAAAAATTCACTTTACGAAAAATTTGTTTACGTTCCAAGTGGCAACAACAATAGACTAAAAATATTAATACCTAATATAAATCAATTGTTCATATAACCATATGTTTACTAGTAATTTATAGTGTTGCCACTGCGGCTGCCAAAAAAAAAACTAGTCTCATTACTTTATTTACAGACCTGGTATAACCTACACAGGCACTCGACTACAACATAAAATGAAGATGGAATATAAAATTCCACGTCGCTGATTAACTTACTATATCCTAAAAAATGCCTGAAAAAACTGAAAGAAAAACTTGTTTAACTATTTTTTTGTTCGTTTTTTATAATTATTCTAGATTGATGTATACAAAAAGTAGTCGGATTTTTGTTTTTTAACAATTATTTTATTTAGCTTTTTTTACTTTTTCGATAACATTATTTTACCATTCAATATACTAATCATCTAAATTACGGTACGTTATGTTTTTCAGAAACGTTGTGCTACTTAAGTAGAAATTTTTATTTTAACCGCGATGTAGAATAACGGACCGGCAACATCGCACAGATGGCGTTAACTGCGATGCATTCCTTCTTCCTATTACTGAGTACATTTTTTGCTTACGCCTAAATAACGATGAATTTCGAAAAAATATCACAAAAGGCGTTTCTTTTTTATCGTATTATGGTGTACCATCATTAAAATATGAAAATCGTGTGATTTTAAAATTTTGTCCTCTCGTTTAGATGAGAATCTAAGATAGTTTCAGATCAAGATAGCCTATGATACTTCCAGCCCAAAAACCTTTTACTATCCAAAAGTTGGTTGTAAATGTTAAGATAGATGAAGCTGCAGAAGGATACATACAAACATACATAACAATTAAACATATTACCGCTAAGTACCTGGATGAGTAAAACGTATATAAATGTGTGTTTTTTTATCCTTCATAATTTTTTATTAAATTTAAAATTTTAGAGGTACCAAACATTTACTGCAAAAATATACAGTCCTCTTTATAAACTTTCACCAGTCTCAATTTTTTAACTGATTTTAACGTGTAAAAAAGTTATTAATATTTATTAAAAAGTATTCAACCGTAACGAAAACAAATATTTTGAAGCTTCCTAACTTTGATTATTCATTTAACTATTAACAATAAAAATTTATATAACTTGTCAAATTAAGTGTAGTACTGATTTGTTCATTAAATTTTGGGTTCAGCAGTTGAGTGTACTTCCTATTTTATTTACGGTCTTATCTTTCTGTACAACAGTAATATTTTGTAAAAGAAAACCTTTAAAATATATTTTTATTTTAATTATATTTTAGCAGTACAGTTTGAAATCCACTATATACAATGATGTGTACAGATTATTTACTTCAGCTACTGGCCAGTTCATTGGTGTTTCAAGATGAAAATCTATAAAACTGAAGACGTATTTTAATTAAAAAATTCATATTAGTAAAATTTCATTGATATTATTGCTTGATTTTTAAAAATTTATTTTATATCCGCAAAATAAAGATTAATTCTGAGAAAAGAATCTTTCAAAAGACGATTCATTCTCTCATACACAGGTGACTACATAAGAACTCTCCTTCTCCTATGTAATACCTCTTATTTTTATGTTGAAAGAAATAGATCGAAAATAAAAAATCTCACGGAATATGAAACAGATTGCATTAAGAAAAAGCATTACTTGAAGAATAACAAAATAAAAAAGTTCTAAATTCGAATTTAACAATCTTGTTTTATTAAACCACTAAAATCTGGGGAAGAAGGGTAGACAAATTTGAAACAAGAATAATAATAAATTAATATTACCAGTTAAAAATTCTGCCAATGTAAAATAAACATTTTTTTTGCCAGAACAATCAAATAGAAACGTTTGTAAAAACGGAATAATGAAATAATCCTTTTTAACTAAATAAAAATGAAAATTTTAATGGAAAATGTATTAGCATGTTAGACCCAAGGCAAAAAAAAAAAGAAAAAAGCTATATATATATATATACACGTATATGCCGCAGATGAATGAACTCTTTGTTTCTGCGGCTTTAATTATTGGGCGCTAATACTTCACTGGGGATTTGATGTTATTAATTAAAAACAAAGGTAATAAATGTCATGACAAGTTGTGTTTACCGTTCAAATCCGTAGTTAAATAAAATAAAATTAAGTAAAAAATTGTAAAAATAAAAAAAAAATTATAAAAGTAAGTTATTCTTTGTTTTTTATAGATTAAATATATGACGGTAATCATTTGTTTAAATTTCTCATTGTATAATAATAGAAAAAAATAAATAAATAAATTTGTGGCTGACTGTTTAAAAACTCAAAAATGAAACTGGAAAAATTTGTTCATCTATGTTAACAAACAACATTACTGATGACATTATTTATGTCAACAAATTATTTTTTTTTTAAATTATGTTCCTTCATTTTACAAAAAAATATTATTCCTTTTCTAAAAACATGTGGAGGTAATTCTGAAAGATATTTTTGGAATAATGGTAAAAATAGTATACTATTCTTATGCTGTGGTAGTCCAATTGATGTAAGAATAAGAATACATTTTTTCTTCTAAGAATTATTGAAAAAGAATTACTAAGATTAAAGAAAATAATTTTGCCAAACCGGCTGTTTTTTAATAAGTTTGTCTGCCTACTAACCCAATATAATATAAATAAATAAAAGCCTATACAGATAAAAATTACAGTTCATTATATTATTAAAACAAATACATTATTATTATTATTTTTTTTTTTTTTTCTTTCCGTAGCGGAGGAAAAAGCTCTGCCAGCCGCCGTCAGGCCCGTACTGACGGCAGTGCGGGGCTCTCACCCGCTAAAAAACCTCCCCCTCTACCATGCAGGGGCCGGATCTAAGCCATAAGGTATGTACAGCCCCTGCATGATCACCCAGGCACTCCACTATCCGAATCCGTGTGACCGGAAGGCGTCCCCAGGGGGCGATCGACGAGCGACGACTCCGAGGAGCCCCCGCCGCCCACTTCCAGAAGCTGGCCTCCCTTGATCACCCATCATCGAACTCCAAGCCTCCATAAATTCGCATCAACTCATCCTGCCGTCGCCTCTCTTCATTGGTCTTCTCTCGTATCATTGATGCGATCGTAGCCGAGACACACTCCCACTTGTTGCCATTGCTGAGCATTACCTCGATTATATTGTTGGCCCACTCCATACCCTGACCCTCGAGCACTACGCGGAAGTTGCGCAATCTAGGGCAAAAAAATACTACATCCTCTGCTGTATCCAGTCCGCCGCAATCGTGACAGCGACTTGTATGTCCAGACAGGAACTGGGTGAATTCATAGCTTGTATGACCATGCTTTCGCTCCACCCAGTTCCTGACGTCTCGTATGAGCCCATAGGTCTGAATCTCCTTTGTCTGAATCTCGCCATCTGTCACACCAAGCCATGTAGAGACCGTTAATTGCCTCCTTTCTGTCCCCTCCATTCACTATTGCAGCTCTCATTTGTGCTTGTAAGTCTATGGGCGGTACTCCAGCTATAATCGAAGCCGCCTCGGCGCTGATCGTTCGATACCCTGCGATGACACGTATATTCAGCCTACGTTGTTGCATAACCAAACGCCTCACGTTCCTTGCCCTCGACAACGCTCCCAGCCATACAGGAACTCCATATAACACCACAGGAGAGTACACACTGGCCAACAGTTTCCTCTTACCAGTCTGAGGACCGCCCTTATTTCTCATCATGTTGCTCAGCGCCTTCACCACATTTTCGCCCTTTCCGCCTCCTTTTCGCCGCCTCCTCAACATGTATAGTAAAGGATCGGTTCTTGTCCAGCCACACACCTAAATACTTCGCGGCTGGACTAGGATGGACTATCGTGTGTCCCACTCTAAAATGCAATGGATGCAGTCTGCGGCTTCCAGCCATAACAACCACTTTCACTTTGCCTTCAGCGAGCCGCAGACCATGAGCTACTAGCCACCTCTTAACCACATCAGCCGCTTCTTCACCGGCCACCATCAGTTCTTCTTCCGTTTTGCGCACAATTACAAGTGCCAAATCATCAGCAAACGCCACCGGGGTGACGCCCGCCGGATAGCGCTGCCTTAGAACATTATCGAAAGCAATGGTCCACAAGGCCGGACCCAACACCGAACCCTGAGGGACACCCCTCTCCACCGGAAATTTCGTTTCACCACCTTCCGACCTGCCCACCACGAATCTGTCCTTGAAATATTCGTGCAACACCCTTCGCAGGTATGCCGGAATTTGTCTTACTTCTAGTTCACGAAATATAACTTCCCATGGCAGCTCATTAAACGAATTGCGTATATCTAACAGCATGACCGCTCCTATCTCTCTCGACCTCCGTGTACCCTCTGAAGCTGATCGAACAACATTCATCACTCGACAGATCGCATCAATCGCTGAGCGTCCAGGCCGGAAACCAAATTAGTCCTCATGAAGTCCCCCTGCTACCTCTACGCCGTCGTGAAGTCTTCGAAGAACAAGTCTTTCAAACAACTTCGCAAAGCAATTCAATAAACAAAGTGGTCGAAACGAAACCTGTGCCCCCGTAGGACCAGCAGTCTTCCTTAGCATCACTAACCTTGCACCTCTCCACCGCTCAGGTATCCACTCCATCTCCAATACCATATTCATTGCACGCAATATCACACCAGGCACCGTCTCAGCCACAATTTTTACTACCTCCGGGGGGATTCCATCCGGCCCAGGACTCTTTCCGCCTTAAATCAACTTAGTCGCCTGACTCAGGTCTTGCAGCGAGAATGGAACCATTGATTCCACCACAGTTTCCTCCCGTTGAAAGTCTACTCCTTTCGGAAACAGTTCATCAACGCCTTTCCTCAGCTCATCGTCGGTGAAGAGTGGCAGCAGTCTTCCAAACTTTTTTGTGACGATACGATAGGCATCACCCCACGGATCAATTTCCACAGCATCACACAATTGCTGCCACTTGCATTTTTTGGACGCAGCAATTCCTCCACGAAAGTCCCGTCTAGCAAGCCGTAACCTTCCGAGCTACTCTTCGATGTTCTCACCCCGCCTCTGTATTCGCTTGAGGCAGCGCCTACTCACCACACATCTTCTTCTCAATTCGGCGAGTTCGGGAGTCCACCAATATACCCCTGCAGTCCCTACCCTGCACGCCCTGCAGTCACTTTCTTAATTACACCCGTTTCCACTCCCCTGTAAACTGTGTCTGTCAGCTCATTCAAATCCGTGTCTTCGCTACAGCCAAGTTCAAAATCAATAGCCGCCCTGAACTGCGCGACACTGCCTGTATAAAACCTGATGCTCCTTGTGCCTGCCCGTTCTTCCTGGATAATATCGCCAATTTCAAAAGTTATTAGCCTGTGGTCACTGAGGGTCTCCTCCCCCAACACTTCCCATCCCAACAACCTCTGCAAGCCTCTCATGTTCACAAATGTCAGATCTGGGACAGAAATCCCCACTCCTCCTCTCTTGAACGTCATTTCGCCTCTTCGATTGACGCACTAAAGGTCCACTGAAGCCATAGCGTCCTCAAGAAGTCTGCCTCTTCGATCATCGATGGCTGATCCCCAACTCCGAACCTTAACATTAAAATCTCCGCCCACCACGACGATTTTCGACCTCCATCTGACAATTTCCTCCACCAAATCATCAACCATTCTCGCATAAACTAAAAAGTCAGAGTTAGGCGTCAAATATACACTAAACATCACCACCCTTGCCTGTTCCACCCATACATAGCCAGGTCCTGCGCCTTTATTACGTACTGCTGCTGTACCACAGGAGACCAGTATAGCCGTTCTTCGATCTGGCTCACTCAGTAATATAATCTCACAACCCCTGCGGACAGCTATTTCCCAGCAGGCATCCATAGCCCTGCTACTCCTGTTCGCATTAAATTGAAAAACTCGCATTAACATGCAGATTTCCCACCACTGCAGCCCTCAGCTCCCCCTCCGACACGTGGTTTCCCTTTGACCTCTGTGTTAACTGGCTGCTGCCGACATCCATCACTCTTATGGCCCTCTCCATTACATCTAAAACATAGTCTAGACCGGTCTGGTCCTCCGCACTTCGCAGCCATATGGCCATTCTCTCCACACCTGAAACACCTCAATGTTTCCTCCCTCCGGCACACTCTGCAATTAATCCAGCCTATCTGTATCCTCTCAACATCGAATAACCTACGCGCTAGAAATCCAGGCACCATTAGCGTGGGATTCTGCGATCCTCCGTAAGCTGGCCGCAAGGAGTAACTCTCAAATCCGCCTCCATGCAGCCAGCATATGCCGCCACCGACTTGACCACCTCAGCAGCTGTCGCGTCATGCTCTAAATCTTTTATATAATAGTATGCAGGGCGAGCTCGTCGACCGACCTCTCTGACCGCAACTCCATCAACATGTTGCCTGATGGACTGCTCTAACAGACTCCCCTGTTTCGCCTTGACACGTATTTGTACTTCTTCGGCGTTCCCTTTCCTAACCGACAGCACTTCAGTTACGCTATTGTCCACTCCTTCCTTTACACATTTGAACAGTTCAGCGAAGCTCCGCCCCTCAGCTCTGATCGACATCGTACGTGACGGCTCACCCTGTCGAGTAGCCTTCCGCTCTCCAGTAGACTCATCAATGTATAACATCCGCTCCTTACCAGCCTGTCTTATTATTATTATTATTATTATTATTATTGTTATTAATATTTGGAACCTTACTAATCCGTTGTGGATATAGCCTCTTTCGGTTACTGCTAATCACTTTCTCTGACAAAGTATTCTCCAGTCTCCTCCATACCACTCTTTCTCGAGACATCCGTTTCCAGTTGATTCTGGCAGTCTCTTTGATTTCTTTATCATATCGATCTGCGGGTCTTTCTCCTGACCGAGTCAGATATCGGAGACAGTCCAGCACCAAAGCCATCCAACGGTCAACGGTTCTCTCTCGTTGCAACGTGTTCTGGTTACTGCCACTTTGGAAGTTTTTGTTTTTCCAGCAAATCTGTTATTTTTGTAATGAATCTAATACTGACTGCTATCTTTCTATTTAGACTAGTCACTTCAGCATACTTCTTTCCATTCCTTGTTGTGCTGTTCTTAATTTTCTCTTTATTGCATTGCTTAATGTCTGTGTTTGACAACCATGAGTAAGTACCGGCAGGATACATTGATCAAATACTTGTTTCTTTAGAGTCACAGGCATTCTGGACTTGAACACCGTTGAGTTACTTCTAAATGCTCTCCATCTCAGTTTTATGCGACCAATGACTTCTGGAAATAGTGAGTTATTAATACTGGTGAGTTATTTCAAAGAGGTATACCCTTCAACACTTTCCGATAAGTTGTCCTACACTGTAATTCTTTCATGTGTTGCCCATTGACCATATTTCTTTTTTTTTTAAGAGTTAGTCTGGAGGCTAACTCTTTACAGACTGTATTCGGACTAGATAGATGTCTGTTTCATTGTCAATTTTAATACACATTCAGTCAATCCATTGTCCCCTACCGCTTTGCCCTTCGTCATATCTTTTACTGCTATTCTAACGTTACAAGTAAGGATTTCTGGTATGCATTGCTCACTCTTTGGAATTTTAAAATTTTTGTCTTTTTCCTTGTATGTATATATATTACGCTGACTAAATAGTAACATATATGTGTTACACGGTAACTTTGGAACGTTATACCTATTTAAGAAAAAAAAAATCAAATACTTTTGTAACTCTCTAATGATTCAATTAAACATAGTTAAATATTGAAACAGAATGGAAGATAGATTGGTTTTTGGTACGCTATCAATGAAGAAACATATGATTCAGGACTGGACTCAGCAGGTAAATATAATATATAAACACTTAGTTAAATGGGCGGTATCCTTGAGGTCTGCCTCAAGGGTCCATGGCCTCCGCAACGAGCCTTCTTCACCTTTGACGATCTTGTGCTTTTCTTCTTTCATTCGTCCCCAAGAATCATATGACCTTCTATATCGAGACTTCCCTCTTTTCCTGCTATCCACACAGATTTATTAAGAGGGCGTTAAAGTTAACGCCCTCTTCATAAATCTTTCCTTTTCCTGCCCTTGTCATATGACCCGTCTATCGTAATTTTCTTTCTCTTGCCATAACTGTAATTGTGAGATAGTCATAGAGCTCATCCATCTTTCTGTTCTTTCTTAGTGTCCATGTATCCTCTCTACTTCGTTTCATCTCTGAATGATCAAAAAATTCTACGCAAGATGTTATTCTGAAATGTCGGAAATTTTCTCTCCACTTCCTTAGTTAGCACCCAACATTCATTGTCATGCACAAGAAATAATATCTGAGAGAAAAATTACTGACGTTATAAATTTTGTTTTGATTTTTTTGGACACATCTATCCTTTTCAAAAACCTAATGAGAGTGCAGTAGCACATATTTCACTTATACAACTTCTCCATGATTTCCTTACCATCTCATTTCATTCTGTGATAAAGGTTCCAAGGTAAGAAGCTTCTTTAACTTTTGTATAGTTTGCACCATTTACTGTCTCTATTCCTTGATTAGGTCCTCCCTTTCTGTCTACCATCATGTACACAGTTTTGTACTTATTTACTTCTAGCCCGATTCTCTTGCCGTTTGTTTCAAAGTTTTCCATCAGACGTTCTAATTTCTCTTTACTTCTTCCCATCACCACAATGTCATATACAAATCCTCTCTCGTTTAATTCATAGGCTCATAATTCTGTTGTTGCTATTGCAACTCTCCTTACGGCCTACTCCAGCACCAAATTAAAAATTATTAGAGATAATCAGTCACCTTACCTTACAACATTTGAGTGAAGGCCGGGGAAAGATTCATCTTCCTTAATCAAGGCGACGCTTTTAGTAGGGGTGAGTTCGCCTCCTACATCGATATAAAATTCATGAGACTCAATAGACTAAGTGTTGAACAAGAAAGGGAAGTCCTGGAGGACGAGAGACTGCCAGTCCTTCCGAGAACAAGAGCAGAAGGCCTTTCGTATCGTAGTCAGCCAGAATGTTTTGGCTTTCCTTTCGGGCCAAATTCCTGGCTCGCCTCGACAATTCAACTTCACGCACCCGCTCAGTCTCTGGACCATTATAGCTATGTTCAAGGAAACCCAACCGAGCCCTCAGAAAGGCAACCACTGGAAACGGCCCTATTTGTGAGCTGTCGAGGTCGATAGACTAAGACAATCTTTCATGAACGAAATATCAAATCCAGTAAGAGCCGCAACTTAGACAGCGTGCCCTGGAAGGCGGTCGAGCTTGTAAAACTCGCTCCTTGTTGCGAAGTTGATTCTTTCAACTATGTCATCACCCGGAAATAGATTTCTGATTTCTAGAGGTCCGCCCGGCCTGTGATCTTCAGAAAGGAGAAGAAGCAAGGCAGCAACCCAGAATCTTTAGGCTTGTCTTCTTGCTCAATTATTTGAGTAATGGTGCTGGTTAATAGGCTTGACCGAGATCTGGAGGCAATAGGCAGTCTTAGCGACCTAAAGGTGACCTGCACGGTCACTCTTAGCACCCCTAGGTTAGCAACCTAGAGGGTGTGGTTAGTACTTGGATGTATGACCGCTTGGTCTTAGTGACTTCAAGTTTGAATATCGTAAGGATAGATTTCTATACATTTCTACAAACCGTATTTACAGTTATTATCACCGTCTGAGAGCCCCAATCAGGCTCAAGGAACACGCATTTGACACCGGCTGTGATCCTCTTTAATCTGAAAAATTCATTTAACAGTGTACCTTGGGGCACGATATTTTGGACAATACAAATTCGTGGCGTCAGTCCATACGTGCGAAGGATAATCCACTATCTCTCTGAAAGTTGGTGACTGACAGTTCCGCTGAGGGAGAAGTGTGGATCAGGATGAGCTGTAGTGTTTCGCAGTAATTGGGCAGCCCCTGTCTGACGAAATCCTGTCCGTCTCGCTTCCTTCTGAGGTAGCCCCGACTGGGTTCGCCGACGATTTGACACTCGTTGTGACGGCTAAGTTGGAACGGGCTGTGACGATCACTGGGAACGAAAAGATAAATATTACTCATGCCCCTGAGATGGGGATACAGCTTTCTGCTGGAGAAAACCCAGATGGTGATCAGTAATTAAAATGATACTATTTTTTTTTCGTTTATCTATAATTACAAACAAAAAAAAAATATTTGTTAAAATTAGTTCATACAATTCTGCAAGATGTAACATAAACAGAAAATATCAAAATAATTTGTGTAAACATAAAATCTAATATATATAAAATTTTATTGACTAAAAAAATGATAAAGATAGTAAAATTATTTTATTATTTTTTAAAATTTTTAAAATCATAAATTCATGTATGCAAATTTTCATCCCTAAATCATTCATTTCAGATAATGCGATGAAATGGTGTTAGGTAGATATGGATTTGTCATGGTAGAAAAGCAAGCAGAATCAGAGGGTAGGAATTAACCAAATGTCTGCGATGTAATCCCTAGAAATAGTGAAACGTTGAACCGCTTACTGTGTTTAGATGTTTGGGCATCAGTAAGTCTGTATTCTACCCTTCTTCTGAACATATGTCCTAATTTGCATGTGCAAACTGTCAACAACTAACCAAAACATGTTTTCTTGAATCAGCAGATGTCTCTTTCTATAGTTACCTACTTAGTTATTCCATTAATATTAACTTATTTATGAATGTTATTATTCTGCCACTAATTCTTAAAATCGATCAAATTTATATATATTAAATAAATACACACACACACACACACACACACATATATATATATATATATATATAAATTAATAAAATCCTAAACTACTAAGTTCAAGTACTTAGTGGATAAACATTAACAGTTTAATTGTTCTACATACCTCATCGATTCTATTGTAAAACATGATGAAATGTGAACGTACTTGTAAATGTTAATTTTATGTGTTTACTATGTTTATTCCAGCTCCATTCTGGATTTCAGTAGCGTTTCCTTAAAAGAAAAGTTTTTTTAGTTTACTTTTTTTTTTTATCAAAACATATGTTGCTTAATAAATTTCATGGAATCAAAGGTCTTTAAGAATAAAAATCAAATAATAAAATTCAAATTTTGCATTTTTTACTATTTGTAAGACAATTCATCATTTCCATATATGTGCAGTAGTATACTACATACTGGTAAACTGGTAATTGATGTAATACTGAATAAACCTTATATCTAAACCTATCTGTTCACGTCAAACAGATGAATAAATTACTTTCTTTTGATATCATTAGTCTTTATTCCATACAATAATATTTTGCATTAAGTAAGCCTATAATATTTTGCGTTGATTTAAGGTTTTTATGTAAAGGGTCGTTATAAATAAATATAAATATGTCATTAGTTTACAGAAATTAATATTTTATACGTAAATATTATTTACACGATATTGCAGCGAATGTCTTTAAGATTAATTTAATGACAATATTGTTAGTATTGTAAGGTGTATAAGTATCATTAAGTATCCAATTTCTAACATTAGTAGATTTTAGCTTCATCTTTTACAAAAATAATAAATATTTTCGTATTTTTTTTTTGCAGTTCATATATTAATTAGTCAAAACTTTCAACTTAGTATGTCGAAAAAATTCCTTAGCTTGTCGGAAAATTGTAAGTTATTTACTATTTGTCGTATAAAAATGCCCATTATATATAGTATAAAACACATTCACTTTAGGAGAATCAGATTTATGTTGTATCTTCATTTTAGATTTTTCTTTCCCATATTCAAACATTCCTTGTGTTAACTTTTCAATTATGTGAAAGGTGTACTCGTCACTGAAAATTATGATATTAAGAAACAATCTACTTCTACAGCATGTTCTTATCATTTTTCTTACCAATTAATTACACATGAAAAGGATTTATCTCATGTTTTTTATAGAATTTAAGATCAATGAAGTGAAATAACAGGGACAAAATTTGTATTTTAAAAAATAAATGAAACTTAATAAAGATAAATTCTGAAGATTTAATATGATATCTACAGAATATATTAAAAGATATAATTATTATTTTTAATATATTTTTTTTTAATTTAATAAATGCATTAAACAGTTAGTACTGTAACTTTCTGTTTAATCATAAAAACATTTCATTATGTTAAGTTTAAAAAAAGTTTTAAAATTCGAATTCAAAACTTGATTCGAGTGTTTTTTCTTCTTCTTTAAGATGATGCACACGGGTCATTCATAAGAAGCAGCAATCGCATGTAGCCAGATCCAACTTCTGGTTTATTAGTACAGTAAATATCGTTTATAGGGACCTTCAAGGAACCGACGATTTTAGATCATTATAATCGATAGTTACAATGACCAATTTTTAGGTAGCTTAGTGGTATAGCTTTGAACGACCAGTCCTCCCCCTCTTCGGCGAGGATGCTCTACGGGCAGTTACAGAATTATTCCCCGTAACTGATATCGACTGGCGTGAGATTCAGGTAGAACACAATACAAGGTTTTCGATTGACGAACTTATGGGTGCCTCCCGTTAAAAGCCCAGGCTCGGATCAGGTTCCTGGTGCGATAGTAAGAACGCTGGTGGCTAGGCACCCATGGCTAGTAGTGGACGCATTTAATTAAGTTCTGGAGGACTCGAAATTTTCAAATTCCTCGAAGGAGTCAAACATAGTTCTTATCCCTAAAAGGAGTGAAATTCAGCAGGACAGAGTCGCTTACCGGCCTATCTGTCTCCTTAACATGGTAGGAAAGCTGTCTGAGAGATTGCTTGTAGACAGATTGTGAGCAGAAATAGATATGAAAGGTGGACTCTCCCCCAAACAATATGAGTTCGTGAGGGGGAGGTCCATTGTAGAATCCCTGAGACATGTCCTCCACTGGGCCGAAAATGGGGCCGGTGGTTCCTGGCGTCGAAGGAGGATCCCAGTTATGGTCCTCTTAGACGTTAGGAACGCTTTTGGAAGTCTTCCTTGGCCAATGATCAACGAGGTGCTACCTGAGGGGTATTGTGAATGACTGTCTGCACAGGAGGACGGCCACTGTACCGAGAATAACCGAGGATGAAAATATCGAGATAGACATATTCGGAGGGGTTCCGCAAGGGACAATCCTAGGACACTCCTGTGGAACCTAGCATTCGACGGTGTGCTGAGGCTAGAATTTGAGGGCGACGTCGAATTAGTAGCTTATGCTAATGATCTGGCCCTCCTTATTGCCAGTAAAACAGAACACGATGTTGAGGAATTGGCTGCTGCGGCGATTGACAAAATACAGGGTTGGATGGAGGATAGAGGCTTATGCCTGGCGCCTACAAGACATATGCAATCACTTTCACTGGAAGAAGGCAAATCAGTGATATCTGAGTCCGCATAGGTAATAACAATATCCTCACGTCCAGATGTGTAAAATACCTGGGCGTGTGGTGACAGACCAATGGAAGGTTTACTATACATTTAAAAAAAGTCAGTGATCGAGCGGAAATCACGATGAATAGGCTAGGTAGGTTAATGAGTAATCACAGAGGGCCACGTTCATCAAGAAGAAGGCTATATTATCGGTTGCAACATCCATCAAATATAATGCGGGGCCGGCATGGACAGAGGCTTTTGAAATAAAGAGGAACGAGGCCAGGGTCTCGGCGTTACAACGAAAAGCCGCTATCCTTATAGTATCATCTTTCAAAACAGTTTCAAGAAATCCAATATATACCAGGCGTGCCTTCTGTTAAACTCCGGGCACAAATTTTGTAGAGGATTTATAATGGAATGCCCAAGAATGAGGCTAGAAGACTATTTGCTGATTGGCAAACCTCGTGGGAGGCCTCATGAAAGGGCAGTAGGACAAGGAGAATTATACCGGATGTTGGCGTATGGGTGCAGAGGGGATTTGGTGAGGTGGGCTTCTATCTCTCCCAGCTGTTGACGGCACACAGAGAGTTTGAGGCCTACCTACACCGGTTCGGCAACCCCAAAATGCAGATATTGCGAGGAGTTTGATTCGACTGAACATACGATTTACTCATGTAATAGATGGGACCAAGTCAGACAAAATCTGGGTCTGGCTAGGCTAACTCTGGAAGAGGCGGTAAGGTTTACAATGACATGAAGGCGTAATTGGAAATTAGTGGAAAATATGGTAACTAAAATTATCGGTACTAAAGAAAGGGAGATCAGGGAATGGAATGACGAGTAGGAACTGTTAGGTAGGGATTTCCGACGGCAGCCCTGATCAGGAGATTGGGCTCGCCAAGGTGGGCTGCTTTTGATGAATGACCAGCGACCCCTAGTGCTTGGGGAAAACAAAAAAATCGAGTACCGGTCGAAGCCCAACCTCACAGTAGAGTGACGGTTAGAGGCATGGCAATAAAAGGACCTAGTCCCGGCCGACCAGGGGGACCTCCTTGAGGCACGGCATAGCGGGATTCTGAGGAGTCCCCGGGAGGTTTAAGGCAAGGTACTCGCTGAGATTGTGCAATGCTAGAAAACAGAAATGCTCGGTGAGACAGGAGGTTTAGTCGGTAAGGTGCGGGCACACACAGGCTCTTAACAACATCTAGCCGAACCCGTGCAAGTCTGACATTCCCTCACTTGTGGGACGTACGTAAATGGTATTTCTCCGACTCATCGAGAACAAAAGAAAAAAAAAAGGTAGCTTAGTGGTACTATTTTAATATGCATCTACGGATAATGTAATACAGCAAAATAATCATTAAAATTAATAATAATAATATATTATTTCCGTAATAAAATAATATAAAAAAACAAAAATATGCAATAATAAATACAAATACGGAAGGGTAAAAGAAGATAGACAAAAATTTATTTTTCTGTAAAACGTCGGTTATTTTGCTTTATTTCGAACATTACCTGTTGTAACACAGTTTTGAAGGTTCTTTACAAAATAAAAACAAAGACTATGTTTTTCATTAACAATTTCTGTAAAACTGAGAAGCCGGCCAACGGTTTTCATTGACGCTAATACTTCTGGAAGATCTGGCAGGTTGATGTCTTCATCGTTACCTTGGTTTTTTCATTACCTACATTCCCGTCTATTTCTGCTAGTACTGAAGCCACTGCAGCATCATCTGTTGTATTTTCATGCATTTCTAAATCTTTCTCAATCTCTTGATCAAACAATACATTTGACAAAGATTAGTTTTGCAGACTATTGCCCCATTCCGCTAAAGATTAATTAATGCTAATTATACCATCCAGAATAGTTATTTGTGTTTCCTTTTTTATGATCAAAATCCTGTATCATTTGTAAATTTAGATGTTTTTTTAGTGGATTTTTACCGACTTGATCACACCTTCATCTAAGGGCCGTAATACTGCTGCTGTTTTTGGTGAAAAGAACACTAACTTTATACACGAAAGATTTTGAACGTGTGGATCAGCCGGACAGTTGTCAATCAGCAGCAATATTTTGTTATTTCGTTCTTTAATTCACTATACCATTTTCGTAATCAAGAAGTAAACATATCACTTGTCATCCAGGTTTTCTTGATACTTTCGTACATAATAGGAAGCGATTTCAAATTTTTAGAACATCGGGGTTTAGTACTTTACCTTAAAACCATAAATTTTTTTGTCTGTGATATTTGTAGCAATTAATACTGTTAGTCTTTCTTTGATAATTTTACCTCCGAACACCTTTGCTTTTAAACCGAACGGTTCTTTCTGGCGTCACTTTAAAAACAGACCGGATTCATCACCGTTATAGATATTTTCGTCCGAATAGCCCTCTTTTAATTTTGTCCAAATGGTCTTTAGCCATTTTTCTGACACACCATTTTTCGTCACTTATTCCCCCTGACAAAACATCCTGAAGCTGATGGAACAGTTGCATGCAAACTGAAGTTATTTTACGTGGTTTACCGAATTAAAAAAAAAAAAACTTTCGCCTTAGTTAGCAATATAGGGCCGCGCTCACTAGCCCTCTGGTATTTAAACCATTTTAACAGCACCTGGTTTACATCATTATATTGACTAGGCCGTAATTTGTTTGATTTCAGAGAATTTATTTCAAAATTTTTTTTAATCTTCTCACAGTTCTTCCATTTCACCGATATTGTTGAATGACCTACGCCTAATTCTTGGGCAATGTCCTTATTAGTTTCACCATTCTCTAACCGCCAGATAATGTGCGCCTTTTCCTCTATATCCATGTTTCTCATGAAGTCATAATTAAATCACTATTGAATGAATTACATAGGATATGTAAAATAAAATACTGTAGCCGCATGATATGATACGCCCACAGCAAAAGATTAATAACTGAATGTGACTACTTCAGTTTATAATAATCTGGTACAAAAAGAAAATTAAAAAAATCAAAAACTACCGAACATATGTAAGAAAACAGAAAATTGTGACTCATTTAACCGTCAAAATATTTCTATTGCTACAATGTAGATATATACTACCTTACTAATGAGTCACTTCCGTCCGTCATTATAAGCAATAAAATATTGCATTGCAGTAGAAAAAATAAGTTATAATAACCGAAATGTTACTACAACCGATGTCATTATAAAAAATATACGGTACATACTGTATTTATGTATTAACAGCACACCAAACCAACCAAGAGACGTTTTTATCACTATATCCCATATGTTATATCCGATGTCACTATAAACGATACTAACTGTATTTAATAATAAATAACTAAAAGTAATATCAACAAAAGTGGATACCGGCTAATGGTTAAGCTCACATTATTTTCGAATGCAGGGATTCAAACTTTAAGAAAATTTTACTTCCAACGAAAGCAAAGTTTTGCTGATGACAAGTCAACCGTTCGACAGTTATTGGAAATTGCTGATCTTGTACTGTAATTCTTTTCATTGACTTTCTTTTTCTGTTTAGCCTCCGGAACCACCGTAACGTATTTCTTCAGAGAATGAATGAGGATGATATGTATAAATGTAAATGAAGTCTTGTACAGTCTCAGGTTGACCGTTCCAGAGATGTATGGTTAATTGAAACCCTCTTTACAAGGACTAATATGTGGTAATAAAATATGAAGAAATGAAAAAATTATGATAAATAATTCACTAATAAGTGGGCAATTTTTTATTTTGCTTGGTTACGTCCTATTTTTAAATTCAAAAGTTGTTTTAACAATTACATAACAGAACGTAAACATTTACAAAATACTGAGAAATATTCAAATGAAACATTGTCTAAGAAGAAAAGTTAAAACTTAACACTTAATAGTTTACAAAGATACTTAAAAATGATTACCTCTCTTAAGCAAATATTAAGTAAACCTTTTATAATTAGTTTTAATCGATTTCTGCTAAAGTATGATATTAGAAAATGAATATAAATTAAATTTGTAAAAGAACCCGATCATTATCAAGCAATATTTTGAAGAATGGGTGTTCACAACATTAATTAATTTGGTTATTTTTGTATATTTCATTTAAATAATACCCTGAGGAATATAATATAAAGAATATTTTACATAAACTTTAAAATACAGAAGAGAAAAAATATGAAATAAACTTAAGAGATAAAAAGTAATTTAGCAAATATAAAATTACTGCATTGTAGTATTTTTATAATACTTCAAGTTTTAACTTACTATTGATCTCAATAACCAAGTTTGAAATAAATGAATTTTTTTCACAACAAATGGTACTAGGTTGCAAATGCTACTAGGTTAATGTTTCCCAGGGGAAATGTACCTAACAGAGTTTTATTCATTTCTTCATTTTTTATTAAAAATATTTAAAACAAATAATAATAAATTTCTTCCAGTGAAATTATTAAACAGGAAATATTGAAGTTTCTTTTAAAGAACAAATATTTTACATAAATGTATAAATGTATTCACATTTCACATAAACCACAAGTATATACTTATAATACTTTATAAATATTTTAAGTATTATAAGTATAATTAAATTACATATTTTATTATAACATTTTCAATAACTCTTTATTGACTCTGGTGTCACTGGTTTACTTTCATTACTAAATAACCACTCATTGATTATATGTTTTAATGTACCTTTTAATTAACTTCAATGATCATTATATTTAATCATCATCATTTACTAAAGACTACGCCTTGTTGATTTAGCCACATCACTCTCATCTCCGCCTCTCTCTTCAAGTCATTATATAAACCAAGTCCCATCTCTTCTTTAACATTATTTGCTTTCGGTCTACCTTTAGGTTTTTTACCCAAAACCTTGCCCTCAAATATATCCATTAAGAACTGGTCATGTCGTATTACATGTGCAAGGACCCCTCCTCTTATTCACTTCTGCTAACACTTGATCATTTCTTTTCCTATCCACCCAGATTTTTCTTGTTATTCTCCTCTTGTTAATTCTTTTAATATTTTTGCGTGATGTTATTTGTGCATGTCGCTTTGCCATTACTCAGACTATTCAAGGCATTGACAAATTCTTCCTAAATACAGGTGGTCCCATCATGTCTTTATCCACCCTATTTTCATCTTCCAGATATTCCCTACTGTTAACAATATTCTTTCCTTCATATAGCTCCTCAATATATTCTTTCCATCTGTCACCTATACCATCTAAATCAAAGAGAAGATCCCCATTTTTATTCCTTATCATATTTGTTTTCGTTTTCGATTTTATCATCATTGACTTAATACTCGAGTAAGCCCTGTCAGTTTTTCCTCTTTCTAGGTTTTTCTGAATCTCCTCGTTTCTGTCTTGCAGCCTCATTTCTTTTTGCAGTCTACATTTTTGAGTAATCATGTTCTTTATCCTTTTGTACTACTACAGGTCTTTTCCTCTTAACTTGTTTTACTCTTCAATGAGGTCCAGTATTTCTTTGGTCATCCATGGTTTCCTTAGTTGTAACTTGTTTAGTCCTATTATTTCCTTAGTCGTTACTGTTATAGTTTCTTTCATTCCTACCCATACTTCTTCTCTTCTGATCTATCATTAGTTTCAGCTCCTTAACTATTTCCTCTTCCTTGAGTTTTCCTATGTACCATTTATGCTATTTTTATGCTATTTTTTTTTTTAGCTCTTGTATTTCCAAAATCTAATATCACACTTTGCTATCACAAGGACATGATCACTACCTATGTCATATCCAGGATATGAATGACTAGACTTTATTTGATTTTTACACTTATTCTTAACTAGAATATAGTCTATCTGGTATCTCCTACCATCTCTTGGCATTGTCCAAGTATACCTTCTTCTTTTGGGCATTTCAAAGCATATGTTAGTGACATTCATTCCACACTGTTCACAGAAATCTAGCAGTCTTTCACCTCTGGCATTCATTTTTCCTAACCCAAATTTGCCCATCCGTTTTCATTTTCAGAATGATTTTCCCTTTATAATATCACAATGATAACATGATAATAACATTGACAACCTTAATTATTATATAATGTGAATATGAATACACAATTAAACATAATCTATGATACTGTAAATTAATATGAATAAGAAACAAAGATTACAGCTAATAACATGAAATATAAACTTAAATTAAACAAAATTGTAACAATGATAAGTATGTAAATAATAAATGTAAATTAAATGAAATTGTAGTAAATAAGCATGCGATTAATAAATTTAATCATTAAATAATGGTAATAACCATAATTTATTCACAGCTCTATGTAACTGACCATTGGATGTATTTATATCAACCACTCAAACTAATTTGCCAGAACCTGGATAAATTTTTGTAACTACTCCATGTTTCCAATGCATGTGTGTGAAACTTTTGTTGGTAAATAGTCCCAAGTCTCCAACAGAAAGATTACGTGATGGATAATGTCATTTATTGTGTTGTTGTAAGTAATCCAGATAGTCTTTGGACCATCGTTTCCAGATCAGATGAATAAATTTCTGAAGTAGTTCCTTAACGATTAATTTTCATTTTTTGATAATTAGGTTCAGGAAGTAAGTGGACATCTAATAAGAAAATGTCCTGGTGATAGGGATTTTGAATCTCTATGATCTGTAGAAACAGAGATGGGATGTGAATTAAAACAAGCTTCTATTTGAGTTAAAATCGTATACAACTCTTCAAAACTGAAAATCGTCTGTCCAATTACTCGGCATGTATGAAATTTGGCACTATTAATTGCGCTCTCCCATAACCTACCAAAAAGCAGAGAAGCAGAAAGAATGAAAGACCAATTAATTCCTTGTTTAGTTGTAAACGTTTGAATGTCTGATTTGAATTCATTTGTTTTAAATAGTTGGTATAAATTGTGAAGTGAAGTATATTTTTAGTATAACAGAGGTTAGAACTGTTGTCCAATACGATTTGAATAGGGATTCACCTACGAGATATGAATCTTTTTAGAGTTGCAATGAATGATTGTGAAGTTAAGTCTGAAACCAATTCCAAATGTATAGCTTTAGTAGCAAGACATACGAACAGCGCAATATATGCTTTACTCAAGGACTTGGATCTCTGCCCGCCATGATGTATTATATGCTGGCTAGCTCTTCTGTATTTCAAAATAATTGGATCACCATATTCTACTGTACAAGCAGAAAATGGCCAGAAAGATGTCTCTCTCTAAAGGATGGTAGCTGACCATCCTCTTGATATTGGGGTTTTGCATTGAATCAAAAACATATTAAACACTTACGAATGATTTTCTTACCATTTACAATCCAATATTTTTGTCATAAAGAATGATGATTAATTGAACACCAGCATACAAAAGATGCAAATGTTCAGCATTAATGATTAGTTTAGTTATATTTGTATTTGGGTGAAGAATGATGGGATGTTTCACTTGATAATGCAATAGAGAATATTATAATCTGCCACCTACCCGCAGCAAACCTGAACTGTCCAGAAATGGGTCAAGAGAAATAACTTTACTTTGTATAAGAATAATTTGATATGTTTGATGCTATTTATCTCATTACTAAAATGCATGGATTTTGATTGTTGTAAGAAAAAGGTAAGAGTATGGTTTAATTCTTGTATAGTCAAAGGACTAGAAATTTGTTTTGATCGATTTTTTCTAAGATTATGAATAAATCTAAAACAAAAACTAAAGATACAGAGTAAAGTATGTAAGGATGAATATCTCTTTGTATAATCAACTACAACAACATCCTGACCCCGTAGGGGAAGACATCCTCCGCCGACCGTCCATTCCAAGCCCTTTCGGCTTTACCGGAGATCATCTTCAAAACCTCAGCTTTTGACATATTTCAGTCCACCTCGGCCAGGATGCCACCAACGCAAATTCCACAAGTGACATTCCCATCAGTGAACAACTATTTAATGAACTCAAAACAAAACACATTTCACCAAGTCTTAAGCAAGACTAAAAATATCTAATGAAACAAAGGAATTGAACTACCTACTCGTAGAAGGTAAAAGTGAGTTCAACACACAACACAAAACATAAAAATATTACACGGAAACATAACAACAGTAACATTGAAATAAAACAAAACAAAGGACAACAACAACAACAACAAAAACATAATTTATAGATCAAAATAACAAACAAAATAGAATAAAAGAGAAATCCAAGTAGAGCTCTAGATCCCTCAGTAATCCTTTCCTTTGTTAAGTACACTATAAAAATCTACACTATTTCCCATTTGTCCTGGCTCCTCCACTTTACACGGAGATCCAATAAGACCCGATAAGATCAACAGATATATTCGACAGATGGTCTCCGCATGCATTAACTCTTACTTCGAGTACTCATGAAGAACATAGTAGGTGTCATCCAATTGTCCACACTTAGGACACATCCCAGAATCCACCAGGTCGAATTTCTGTAGTCTGTCCCTAAAAGCACCATGGCCGGAAAGAAATTGCGTCACATATTTTTTAGGGTGCACCCAAGAGGCGTCTCGCAAACCAACAACATTTGGAGTCAACTCAACGGACTTCTTAGCAACATACCGTTGCTGCTTCTCAGACTCAAACAAGTCTATCGGTTTAAGGCCTGCAATCACCAAGACTGTTTCCCATAAAATAGTGTGGTAACCATATTAAGCGTTCAGCCCTTAATAATAAGCCCGATAACTTTTATATTTTAGCCTATACGCCCAAACAGGCGCCGTGTATAGCATAATAGCCTCGCACACATATTTATACAGAATGCTCATGTTTTTAAAGTTAAGACCAATCAGGATTGACCACATGTCGAATACCGAAGAAGGTATTGCAGGACTTCTCTGCGACATATTGAAGGCGCTTCTTAAATTGCAGCTTCTCATCAAGAAATACCCCGAGGTACTTTTGAACCTAAACATACTTTATACGCTGGCCTTCCATCGAAACATGGACATGCCGACTCACTGCCAAACGGCCTTTGAGGAGCATCATCGTGGTCTTTCCCTGGATAAACATCATCTTGTATTGAATACCTCACAACTCAAGCATCCTGCAAGCCCGAGTGGCTCGGATATCAACTTCCCACCGTGAGCTTCCTTCGACCAGCAAGAGTCCATCGTCAGCATAAGCCACGATGCAGCACCCGCTGGGTAACCTCAGCCGCAGGAAATAATCAAACTCCACCACCCACAATAATTAACCCAACACACTGCCCTGGGGACATCCCTTAGATAGCGTCTTGCCAACCTCATGCCTGCCATCGCCGAACAGCACATCCCTATGACTGAAGTAACTTTGTATAACTTGCAATTCACTTACAATACATTCTCTTTTTTGGAGTTGGTAAAGAGCAGAGCAACCATATATTATTAAATGCTCCCGAAATGTCCAGGAAAATCCCCAGGACATATTCTGTCTCACTGATTGTTACCACACTCATCACACATAATATGGCGTCCTCCGTGCCCTTTCCGGGACGAAACCCGTACTGATTCTCCATCAACAATCTTTCCAAGGTTAACCTTCCATTTATACGTAGATACAGAACCTTTTCAAAGATCTTACCAATAACCGGAAGTAACGGCAGAGGCCTGTACGACTAACTAACAGCAGGATCTTTGTCGCCACCTTTAAACAACAATTTCACAATTCCCTTCTTTCAACACACAGGGAAGTATCCTCCAAACAACAATTTATTAAATACACTATGACAATCCTCACACTCACCCCAACCAAACGAACAACAAGCTCATTCCACCCATCATTCACCATCATTCGCCGTCATTCCATCAAAGCCTGGGACCTTACCCCTACCTAATTTACCGATAATATTACGCACCTCAGCCTCAGTGATCTCCAAGAACACTGCACCCCCGTGGAACTGAGCGACCTCTCGCCGCACCCGCAGATGGTATGCGATCTCTCCAGCTTCACTATCATCAGGCATTAAATTGTCTAGTAATTTGTGTAAAATCTTAGAAGTATCCGAAATTAAACCAAACCTTTCGAGAGAGCAGACAGAAAAACGTCCTTTCGTCGTTTGTGTCCGAAGACCCTACATACTACCTCCAGGGATCCCTGTTCTCCTGCTCATGTACAAAGGAAAGCCAGGAGTCCCTTTTAACAATCCTCCGGACTTCATGAAAGTAATGACACCTCAGAGTTCTGTATTCAGGAACAAGGTCGGCCTGCCATTCCGAATCACCCTCACGTTGAGAAGCTCTCCGCAAACGACAAACCGCCCTCTTCATGCCGGACAGCTCCCTATTATGCAATGCTCTCTCGACCGGAACTTCGGGGAATTGAACACTCAGCGACATTAAAAAAAGCCACTGACAAACCAACTGCCAGATCTTCCAATTCCAAGACATCCAAACTCCGATCCAAAACTCGGAGCCTGGTTGAAAGTAAATCAACAAATTTCTTCCAGTCCACACGCCTGTGCAGGAAACGACCCTGCTGAACCGGAACGTTACATCGGTAGCGCTCACTCAAGCCACCAGCAATCTCATAGACAATCAATCGATGATCGCTCAAGCAATCATCAACTACCTCCCAATTACAAACATTGACAGAATTAAACCAACCAACGGTAACATCGATGTACGTTCCACCAAACCATCGACGCCCATCTAATATACCTGCGTAGGTGGGCAATTCACCAGGTACGTTATATAATTGTAGATCATGCTGGGCCAAAAAGCCCTCCATTAATTCACTGGTATCTCTCCCGCCACCACCCCATTCGGTCGCCCTAGAGCATAGACCAAATTTCCGTGCCAAAAACGGCTACTGTGCCTCTCAAACAGATTTGCGATCTCGTTTTCCTACATGCTCCTAATGAGCTCCTAATTTGCGTGAGCGGATTAAGCAGGGTGCCGTACAGCACGCACCTATAAGGATTGGACTAGTGCCAGAGAACCGTAGAATTTTATTCCAGACCTCATGATAACGATCAACAGGATCTCTATACTGAAAATATGAACTAGCAACATACAGATGCAAGTTCTGAACATCCACACGGACAACGACATGATGATTATCCGAGAGCTGTAGAATAAAGACACAATCAAGTTCCCTTCTGCACAAAACAGCGGACATGCTTTCAGAACCGCAATAGAACCTCTTCCAACGAGAAAACCTGGCAGATAACGGGAAACAATACATGAATGTTGCAACAAAACAACTTCGGAACCTCTACGTAATGCAATCTCTCCAAACTCAATCTGAGCAATGTAAGCACCCTGAGCTAATCATTTAATCATTTAATGAAATAGAATTATAGTACGTATCGAGAGCTCTCTGATAATACCAACAATCTTTACTGTTCTCAGAGTGCTTATGATCCTTTCGAAGACGTCTGCAATTAACACAAGTCGGACCCTCCGACTTCTTTGGAGACTTCTCACGCATGTGTCCTTCATCACCACGATGACGCAAACTGCAGGATGTTCACAGAACTTACCCCAAACCTGCAGCACTTAAAACAGCGCTGGACATCTAAATACTCCTTGAACTTATAAGAAGAGAAGTCTACAAACAACTTGCCCTCCGCAGTGAAGCCGCTGAAAAGTTTAGGACTAACCTCAAAAATTCCATGATAGCGCTCCGCCTCGTGCCTACCCGATGTAAATAATAACGGCGACATTCAGACTTGTAGCCTCATCCATCTGAGTATTTTGCTTCCAATGAGAGCTATTAATTCTTCCTCAGACAGCCGTCGATCTATGTCATAAAAAATCACTTTAGGACGCCTCTGGCCTTTAGGGTTGACTTTCATGTCGGACTTTCCGACTTTAAAGGAGTCAGAGATGACCCGCACAATTTCTTTGTCATCAGAAATGACGACTAAACCCTTCTTCGTCTCTCTAACATTACGAATTATCAGGTTCTGCCTCTTATGTCATAGGACGATCTGAAACTCGTCCTTCATCTCCTTAGTTGTTTTAGTAGTTGCCCCTTCCTTTAGGTTGGCGAACGCAACCTCTTGCTGCTTACGGAATAGACTAGCCTCACGCCTCCCTTTCAGAACCTCCGCGTAACCTTTACCCAGTGGGAACCATGGGAGGGGCGGAAACTATCTCCCTCACAACCTCTCTTACTTCAGGCTTAATAACCAGTCTTTCATAGCCTTGAGACAAGCCCTCAACAATGGGTTTGAGTTCCCTGATCTTAGGGAGGTTTTTACCAAGCACATTAGCCTTAGCACCTCTTGTGTTCTCCAAACATTGAATCAAGAAGTCGTACTTCAAATGCCCGGACAAACGCGATCGAACCTTCAGCTCTCCCATTGCCTTCAGAAAACTTCTTAATCATTAATTGATCAGGATAGACATGACATTGACATGGTTTTATGTCTTTCTGATAGATGTTCAGAATTCAAATTGCATTTATTAAGATTATGATTGTCTGGCCAGCAGGTTGAAAATCGTGAGAGCCAAAGTAGACCATGCCACCAAAGTAACATGTTCATTAATTTATTAGGAGAACAACTTCTGGACAGTACATCAGCTGGATTATCCGAAGATCTGATGTAGTGACAAATACCACTTGCACTATTTGCTGTATTTCAGAAATTCTGTTGCTTATAAATATCTTCCAGGCAGATGGTTGCCCATGTATCCAATAAAGTGCAATAATTGAATCAGTATAGAGATGTATTTCATTAAATTGTACATTTAATCCATTAGTTGTTTTTACTAGCAAACAAGTCAGTAATAAACAACCACATAATTCTAGCCTGGGTAGTGTTATTTGTTTTAAGGGGGCAAGCTTGGATTTAGAACACAATAAATTAGATGTGATTGTACAATTGGTGAATACAGTTTGTATATAACTGCAGCAACCATAACCCTTCATGGAAGCATCAGAAAATCCATGTATCTGAATTGACTTGATCACACTATTAATAGGTTTTATAGGTTGATTCATCATAATTGACTCAATCAAGTGTAACTGGTCATAAAAATTGAGCCATTGCGTCAGAACTGTCTTGGGTAATGTGTCGTTCCAACCTAATTTAAGTTGCCGTAGTACTTGTGTAAAATGTTTATAACAAAATAGAATGTACCAATAAGTCCTAAAGGATCAAATGCACTTGCTATGATAGCCAGAATGTTTCTTTTACTGTAATAATTAGATTTATTAGTTTGAGTGATTTGAAAATGTAATGTATCTGTAGAATTATTCCATTGAATTGCTAAAGTTCGTAAACTCTGTTCTTGATTTGTAGGGATGGAAGAATCATGATCAAAGGAAGAAATAAGGTGATTATTTGAAAATCATTTATGTAATGGAAAACCATAGTGCTCTAATAATGTGGAAATATCAATTTTTAAATAAATAGCTTCGATTAGACTGTCTGAAACTGTAATAAATCGTATCGAAGAGCGTTACATGCTAATGGTGGTAAATCATGTTCATTTTCATTAGATAATTGAATTAAGCACCTAGCGGTTAAATATTATCCACAAGCGTAGGTAACCATTCGTGATGTGTAATTTTTTTATTTTCTGATCTGGAGACTCACGCCTTAATATGCGTTGTAAATTTGAATCGCTAGGCTTGACTAAAATCTGACGATACATTTTTGCTAAATCAAAAATAATAAACTGAATCCTAAATCTAAGTAATATAGAAAATACATCTTGCTGAATCTTCTGTTGCTGGTTTTCACTGATTCGTCGAACTCAAATTTTGTTGTCAGACTTGATGGGTTAAATACTGGATGGTGTGGTAAATAACGCACAGATGATCTGTCAATTAGCAAATCATCGAAGTTGAGTAGTAACATATGACCTAAATTTAAATATTCCTATATGAAAGTGGGATAGTCCCATTTAAGCTTAGGATTGTTCATTAACTTTCTTTCTAAAGATAAAAATCTATTCTTAGCGCTAACAAAGAAATCGTCTAGTTGAACATTATCAGATTTGAATGGTAATGTTACAAAAAATCTGCCCTGATTGTTTCTAGTAATGTTTGACTAAAAATGTTCTTTATATTAGAACCTTTGTTAACTGATGTATCAGTGATAATCTCTTCTATTTACCAGAACTTCTCAAGTACAGCTTAGAGATTTTTATCATTGTTATGAGCAAGAAAGGATGTTACAGTATTATTGCCATTAACAGTAATAGGAAGACAACCGCTAATTATATATCCTAATTTAGTTTCTTGAATAATGGGATACCTATACTTTCAAATGAATTTTCCTGTCAGGATAAGACACAAGTAATATTGAGTTCCCATCAGGATTTCAATGGTATCTGGTACATTAAAATTTGGATCAGCCAAAAATATATTTGAGGTAAATTGAAGTATGAAATATGAAATGCAGATAAAGGAAGGTTGTCAGTAATATCCGGTAAGACAGCATTTGAACCTTGAAAGTAAAGTTCCTATATCTGGAACTCAGTGTAATTTTAACATTATATTCTGATTGTGACAACAAATTTTTATGCCCAAAATAGGAAGATCATTCTTCATAAGTTTGGGTCCTAGCTTTCAGGCAAAACTGTATGTGCAAAAATTCGCTTGACTACTGGAATCTAATAACATTCTACATGAATGTTTATTACCGTATATATCAATGGTATTATATACAGCTGTTGACAAAATTATGTTTTCATTTGAATGATTCTTAAATGAGTAATATCTATTAATTGCAGTCATTGTTTCCTAATTTGGAATCATTAAATTTGTCCATGTGAATAAGTGTATTATATTTGTTTGCGCAAATTTTACATAGATTCTTAGAATAGCATTGATTAATAGAATGGTTCTTACAGAAACAGTTAAAACAACAATCATTATTTTTCAAAAAGGTTTATGATCATTAATGGCAAGTTTAAAAATTCTTTACATAGATATAAGTAATGATTTGAATTACAGAATGAACATTGATTAGAATTAGATTTTGTAAAATAACTAACATAATGCCTCTTATATTGCTTGTTAGCATTAAATGTAGAAGGTTTGGTGAGAAAGTTTTGGTTGAATTATTGCAGCCTTTTGCTTGGACATTGTTTCCTTTATTTATTTGTTTATTTGATATAACTACATTAATATTTTTGAGAAGTTGTCTTCTTGTGTTAAGAAATTCTACAAAGTCTTTGAATGTAGGAAACCTTTGATTTGATAATTTCTCCTTCCATATTCTTGAAGTTTCATGATCCAATTTTGATGTTAGAGATTGGACTGCGATAAATTCATATGTATTAACAGGAAGCTGCTTTAAGTGAATGTACATATGAGGAAATTTCATTAATAAAATTAAATACAGTACCTAGGGATTCTCCCTTAATGGAATCTTATCTTAAGATGTAATCAGCATTATGAAATGCGATTAAATATTTGTTATCATATCTTGTTTTTAGTGATTAAGGCAATTAGATAGTTCTCATTGGTAATAGATAAATTTTTAATGATGGCCGGCCAGTGGTTCATCTTTTATAGAAGAGTGCAAATAATGGAGTTTTTGAAATTATGTATGTATATAAATTTTTTTTTGTATTTTTAGATTCATTGATTACATATTAATTTTTTTTTAACTTTTAAAACATCAGTATGGAAATGAAGAACTCAGGATGAGATCAATGAATCCAAAAAAACAAACCTGATATATTTTAGAGTAGTGGAGGAGTGAGAAAGAGAACCAAGAGAAAAAGAACCAAGAACTACTACACTAGATACTAGTACCACAGACCAAGAACCGCTGGTACATTTGTATTATTCACTTTCAATAAATCAGGCTGCTTTATTTTCATTCTAGTTTTCAGTCATATTATTAAACTTACTCTTATTTCTAAAAATAATCTAAATAAATTTACAGGTAAACAAATAATGTAAAACAAAATAAATATCTCAGAAAATAATTTAAGAAAAGTATGCTGCTAAATATTATTAGCCTTTCTAATAATTGCATTAAAAGAATTTATTTGTATTTGTTTACTAAATTTTAGGATTTAGAAATAAATAGCGACAAAAATAAATAATTTTCTTTAAGTTGTAAAATAAACAGATATCTGTTAATACTTAAAGAGATTCACAATAATTATTGGGAAATTATTTACTCGATTGTAATTAATAGCAATCTTTACTTTAAATCAATTTTAGTTTTATTAGGAATTTATTAGTTGTCATTTTCATCATATTATTCAAGTTTGTCATCAACAAATTAATTTGCAAAGGAAACATCAGTATTTTCTGTACTGCTGAATTCGGTTTAATTAAAATAGATATAGGAATCAACTAGTAGCATCCCTGTTATACCACCTACACAACACTGTGTCCATTAGAATGTCTAAAAAAAGGTACAGATAACAATATAAGATTAGTAGTGAGTAAATGGTTTCATAAATAAACATGTACTCAATGTAGATAAATTTCATTTTATAAATCTCCTTTGTTAAATAATACAAAAATATAAAAATATCGAGTATGTAGATGTTAAAATCTAAGAACATAATAACATATTAATGTAATGGACTGTATTTGAAAAAGCAGAAAACAATTCTAATGGATGTTGCAGTACATCTAAATAACTCTACAATTCTACTTTAAAGATTATTCAGCTCATATATTAACATCATTTGCAAAGATACGACTATTAAAAAAAAACATAAACTGCAATAAGTTACAGATTATGAAAATTAAATATATGAGTTTATCATGCATGTATTTTGCTTTTGAAAGAAAATAAATTCCATCTCTACTTCAGTTAATTTTTTTTAAAAATAATAATATAATACAAATTTTATTTATTTCTATAAACATAACAACAAATGGTTTTCAATAAATATCGAGAGACTTATTAAAATATAATATGTAAATAAAATAAATATTAGTGTATATATTATTATTTTTTTAAATAAATTCAGCATTTTTGTTAGTTAGTTTTATGTTTTAATTAGATTTCATATAAGTCTTTTTTTTATTTAAACATCTTTTTTTCAAATATAAAATGAATTGTAATAATAATAATAATAATAATAATAATAATAATAATAATAATAATAATAATAATAATAATAATAATAATAATTTCCCTTGTGGGGGAATGGCACCATGATTGGAGAGAACAGTTAGTAGAAGAGATGATAGCATGTTTGAACTTGACTGAGGTTAACGTGGAGGACATACTCACATTTAGCAGAGAAAATGTAGAGTCAATTACCGATCTGACGCTGCTAGTCAGCACGTTGCTAGGTGGATTTCAGGCTGGAAGGTCCTAGAAAAGAAAAAGCTAACTGATCATTCTACATCCTCTTTCATCTGGATAGGAATGTAGCAAGGTAGGAAGATACCCAAGGTCGCTGCAGACTGAGATCTTGGAACGCCAAGAAGCTAGACGCTGTAGCATTTGAGGAAGTCCTAGAAGAGATAAAACTTCTCGATTCGTTCAACGGGAATCGCCGGATAGCCTCTATTGAAGATCAGGTTGAAGGTGTTACAAAGTAAATAGTAAAGATATGTGACAGATGCATTCACAAACGCAGATCATATGAGTATAACCTCAGGGCCAGTTACTGGTGGATAGAAGAAATCGCCGCCCTGAGGAAGAACTGTTTGAAGGCCAAAAGAAGGGCAACGAGATGTCGAGGAGACCAGATTCTGATTGGACTATACAAAGAGGCAAAACAAACCCTGAAGAAGGCCATTAACAAGAATAAAGAGAAGAAATAGTGGACCCCTGCTTGTGGGGTGGGGGTTTCCCTATAAATTGGATTGCAAGAAGCTGGGGACCAATAAGAGGATCCCGCGACTCAACGAGAAACACCGGGTGAAGGAGATAATTAAGGACTTATTCTAGAAGAGAAATGTCTTACGAACAATACATCCTGTACGGCTTGTACTAGGGGAAGAGGAACGCTTCGGAGTGGAAAACGTGAAGAAAGAAAGACAACGTCTCCAGTTCGGTAAATCCAGACGGGATCACTAATGAAAAATTTTGGAAAGTATTATTGAAGAACATCCAAAGAAGATGCTGGAGCATCTATAATGAGTGTCTCAAAAACTGCTCCTATCCGAAGCCGCGGAAGAAACAGAAGTTAATCCTCCTAAGAAAGGGATATAAGCCTTTGGACAGGACCTCGTCTTATCACCCAAATCGCTTGTTGCATGCAAAGGGAAAGGTCTTGGAAGGTCTGGTTCTGAGACGAATGGAAGAACACATGGTATCCTTTGGAGGCTTCTTGGAGAATCAGTATGGTTTTCGACGAGGGTTGCCAACAGTGGACGCCATAAAACAAACGCTGAGAATGGTGAAGAAGGCTAGAGAGAAGGACATAGAGATAAAGAGTTTTTGTGTTATGATTGCCATAGACATCAAGAATGCCGTCAACTCTCTTAGATGGTAGGATGTGCTGGAGGCTTTAAGGATGAACGTTCTATAATACCTAAGGAACATCATAGAAGATTACCTTCACCAGAGGCAGATAGTATACAAAGGGTTCATCCGGTTGATGTTGACACTAGGCACGCCACAGCGGTCTTGTCTGGGGCCATTCTTCTGGAAGGTGGTGAACGATAGCTATTGGAAATACCATTACCGGCATGCGTGAAGATAGCAGGATTTGCCAATGGCAGCTATATTGTCGTGGAAGCCTTGGAGAAACATGCCTTGGAGGTAAAGATGAAGGGGAGTAAATAGATGGATGATTAGCCATATATCACCACAGTAAAGAGATGGCCGACTAGCAGAGGGCTACAGATGGCGGTTAACAAGACAGAAGCGGTTCTGGTAACAAAGCGAAGGACGTACAGGACGCCAAGACTGGTTACCTGTGGGGTGCAGATTGACTAGAAGAAAAAGCTTACATACCTTGGAGTTGAAGTAGACAGGGATCTTTCTTTTGGACCTCACATGATGAAGGTGTCAGAAAAAGCCGCGTAGTGGCAGGGAACCTATAACATTTGATACCAAATATTGGTGGGCCAAGAGATAAGAAAATAAGGCTGTAGGCAAGTGTTGACCTTTCAATAATATTCTATGCAGCTCCTGCCTGGGTCGACGCAATGACCAACAAGGCACAAAAGAAGAGTCTGCTGTGAGTCCAAAGACATGTGGCACTGAGAATTACAGCAGCATACCGCACAATTCACAAAGCGCGGTAATGGTGGCAGACATACCCTCAATAGATCTGTTAGCCTGGGAAAGAAGTGAGACATTCAATGAACTGAAAGCCGGAGAGGCGAAGATGTCACAAATAAAGCAAGAAGCAAGAAGTAGACTTCTCAGGAAGTGACAAGAAAGATGGGATGAAGAAGTGGTTGATCACGTAGATTGATTCCTAATGTAGAGAAATGGACGAGCAGGGGGCATGGCGAGTCGAGCTACTACCTGAAGCAAGCATTGACGGGACACAGAAGCTTTCGAGCGTATCTCCACCGATTTCAACGATCAAATGAGGCATATTGTCTGGATTGTGAGGCAGAAGAAAATGATGCGGAACATGCGATTTTCCACTGCAGAGAGGGAGATTCTGGGAACCCGGCTTGGATCGCCGATCTCGCCGGACAACCCAGTAGATCTTATGGTTACAGAAGAGGCAAAGTGGAAGGCAATTGAAAAATTTATCCAAAAGCTGATGAAAAGGAGGGAAGAAAGCTGAGATGAGCTCAAGACAGACCACCCGATTTGTTGCAAAGTTATGCTGGTGATCCCGTTGCCAATTGTCATGGGTGGAAGAGGAGTTTGTGGTGGATATAGGGACGTTGTCCCTGAGTTTTGCATAACCCAGGGGGTAAGGAATCTTACCCTGGCGTACCTATAAAGGTTTTCTTCTCGATAAAAAAAATAATTTAATTTGTTTTATTTAGTATAATACTAATTTCATTTCTGCGGAGTAACGTCTATCGATAGGACTGAAAAAAATTTCAATGTATTTCATTTCATTATAACATGAATAGTCTAAAAGAATTTTAGTTATTTTTTTCGGTCATCATCCTATTCGGTCATATATAGCTGATATGTTTTTACTTTTGATAATTACCAAAGGTATCTTTCCGCTTTGTTTCTCTAGAATAAAGTACAAAAAATAAAAAAATAGAATTTTATCGAAAAAGATTTAACTAAACTAGCAAATATTTATAGCGTATATATATCACTAGCTTATATTATCCTAGTTGTAAAGGATTATCATTATTTATTTATTTGTTGTTATTCGATTACTCCTTGTTGTCAGGTTAAGTAAAATACACCTGTGTTTTAATAAATTAATAAACTTTCACTGAAAATATTTAAAACTTAGTAGTATATACTAATAATAGTTAATCTAAGCTTTCATAAATTGTGGTACAGTGCAGTGACCACAGGTAGATGCTAGTGAGTCGCATATTTTCAATTAAACCTGCTTTTGATGACGTTTAACGCACTCAGTAGTCTTTGTCACACTCAACTAGTTAGTGCATTTTAAAAACTAATCCTCTGTAGAATAAAAGATTAGTACAGTAATTTTTATTTACGTATATTCACAATCAACTTAACCTTACAGAATAAATAATTACGCATAACATAATGATTATAATTCTAGTATTATGCATATATTTTATTTAATTTTGAATCTTTTTGCGTAAAATATTCTGAACATTAAGACACTCGTAATTAAGAACATGTAATTAATGTCAGTTAATTAATATTAACTGACATTAATCCAAGTTGATGTTACTTAAATAGTCTTAAGTATTCAGTAACTGAGGTTATATCTGATTGATTCTCTCACTGTTTCTCTTTCCCTCTCTCTCTTTCTCAACACTTCCCACAGAAGCACAAATACGCAAAAGCACAATCACAAAATACGTTCACTCTCTCATCCCAACCTTGTAATCGCCATTATCATGTAGTTATCAGTAATAGAGGTATCAGTGCTGTGAAATGTGAGGAGATGATGAAATGATATTAGGTCTTGATATATGGTATTGATAATGCGTTACGATAATATTGCGGTACAACAATGAATATCAATGGAGTCGTTAATATAATGTAATCGCAGCGGGCAGGTTATATAGTTTTGTTATGCTGTGTTAACGGTAAGTGTGTAGGTTACCTTATAGGTATACCGACTGTCGTCCCGTCGCTTCTACTGTTATGCGATCTCTTATTTACATAGTTCATAATGAAATGTGTTTACGACATGCTTACAAGACCATTATAATTTATGTAGTATTTATTGATGTTCAGATCCGCAGTGTTAACACTGCCGCATCACCAGGTGGTAATGTTGAATATAGTTTGTTGTATATGCATACAACAAGTAAGTGGGAATCTGTGTTCATTGTCTCTTCAACAATGTGAAATACATGTCGGTTAATCATTCATATTATCCTCTATTCACGTTTAGACAACAAACAACAATTTAACTAAAAACTAAGTATAAATATAACTTTTTTTTTCTCAGTGAAAATTGTCAACGCGCAATAATGTTTAATAAAGTGCACGAATGTCTGTTATAATTAAGGTATTTGTTTATTCATAGAATAAAGTATCATTAATGCTATCACTGCATGTACTATTCAACCATTTCAACTTGATAAATGCTGTCTATTTCAATTTATGAAACTGAAATAGATTTTATATAGAAGTATAATTTTACATATTCAAAATGTTATACAGAATTGTTTCAAAATCAACAAACATTAATCAAAATTCAAATTTTTATATCTTAGAAATAAACTTCTTCAATACATCATCTCATGAAAAAGGATCATCACTTATATATTTAAACAATAGACTTTCTTTCTTTTTCCTGTTTAGCCTACGGTAACTACCGTTCAGATAATACTTCAGAGCATGAATGAGGATGATATGTATGAGTGTAAATGAAGTGTAGTTTTGTACATTCTCAGTTCGACAATTTCTGAGATGTACGGTTAATTGAAACCCAACCACCAAAGAACACCGGTATCCACGATCTACTATTCAAATCCGTGTAAAAATAACTGACTTTACTAGGACATGAACGCTGGAACTCTCGACTTCCAAATCAACTGATTTGGGAAGACGCGCTTACCACTAGACCAACCCGATGGGTTGATCCCTTTGTTCTGTACTGCGTATTCCTTAATTCATAGTCCTCTTCAAATTTAATTATTCTTTCACCGCATCTCTTTCTTATCAACGCCTACAATATAAACATTTATTTAATCAACAATTTTTATTAGATCTATAGTTTTACCAGAGAAATCTTGAACTACCACCTTCAGTTACAAATCAATAAACCACTTTGAAGTAGGATAAAATATCCATGTTTGGCACTATTTTATCTGTTCATGATTTTTTAGCATAGAATGTAACATAATTATCATCTTAAGGATGTCAGAATTTCTTTCTTAGATCTATTATAGAAAAAATTTTATTTCTCATTTAAAGTGTTATTATTTTTCTTTCTCATTTAAAATTCCTTTTATTTGTACACTTACTGTCTAATTCCAGAGTTGGAAAATTCGGAGTTGTCTAATTCCAGAGTTTATTGAAATATTATATATTTCTATTTATTTATTTATTTATTGAAATATTATATAATATTTGAAATATTATATTTTCCCATTCATTTTTTTAAGTGCAACCTTAGAAAATAAATTATTAATTTTTTATCATGTTAGCTAATTTTAATTTGCTTGAGACTTGATATTTTTTTCAAAATATATTAATGGTAAAAATAGTAATATAATAAATATAAATAAAGTATATTTAAACTAATATATCATAACAGTAACATTAATTAATTAATAATATAATATTATATAACAGTGTCCCCCGACGAATGGAGAAACTTTCAGGATATTCTCTACTGGTGAAAATAATGGAAAAAGTTCATATAAACATGGGTCTGGAAACGCTTTTTTTCGAGTTACGGCTAGCGAAAGATTTCACCCGGATTTCAGCTGTACTTTAATTTTATGAAGGGTACTTTACTTAGATGAAGAGTACTTTAATTTTATTTCATTTGCAGAACTTTTATTAGAAAAAATTATTATCATTACCAAGGCTTTTATAAATGTTGGTCATAATCTTAGTTTTCAATATTTTTCAAGATAATCATTTTATCCGTAATATTTAAACGAAAATTATGGCAGCATGATAGACTGACTTGGATAATCGTTGTTGCTTTAAACAGCATTTTATCTCATTTCTCCTTAACTGAAGAGATCACTTCAGTTATTGGTAAGTGAGGAATGGTAAGACCTTTGGCAATTTATCATTAATTGATGTTTCATTATTTGTCACTGCATAGAAGACCAGAAGAGAGTATGTTTTTCCAGGTCTGTTGAGGATAGGTAATACAAATATATATATATATATATATATATGACATTTGTCATTCATTCTCAAGCCCAATATAGTTAAAAAAACTGGTATTCTTTTCTCTATGAATAGGTCTTCAAGGACCATGCAAATATCATTTCAGTAGGTTTTTTTCTTTTTCTTCGAGAAGTTCTTCATTCTTACGAACTGTTTAGCTCTTCTTTCTTCAGTCCATTCTCCTCTGTTGAGTTTTTCTTTTCACCTACAGAAACCTTTAATTCAAAACTTTTCTTTCTGTATGCTTTTCGATTTAAACAGTAATTTTCTGTAATGTTGAGCTATTTGTGCTCTTCTTTCATATGTTTGAGGGTAGCCACCTTGAAGTTTATAATTCCAGAGTTTACTGAAAATTTGTTTGTTTAGCCTTCATTTGTACCAAATGCCCATAGAACTTTAGTCGTTATTCTCTTATTAATACTTCCAGGTAATCAATTTTATCGTATATCTCTTTATTTGATCTCAGTTTTTGTCTTCTTGTATTCTACTTGGACCATAAATCCTTCTTAAAATTCTTCTTTCTATCTTCATTGATTTTCGATTCCAGTTATATCTTTAGCTTCCATGCCATACAAGATTTCTAGTTTTACACCTATGTAAGTGACGAGTAGTAGTGAGATTCCTCTATAATTATTGGATGAGTTTTTCAGCTTTTTTATGCAATGGATTAATTATTGCGACAAGCCAATCGGCTGAAATGTTTTCCTTTGTCCAAATCTGCTGTAATAGTTTGGTTGTTTCTGTTATGAATTTCTCATTTGCAAACTTCCATATTCTGTGATTATATCATTCTCACCTGATTCTTTGTTGTTTTTGAGCGAGCTATCATATTTCTAATTTCTTTCTTCTCTGGTGGATTAAAGTCAGGATTCAATATTTTGAAGCTTAAATTCAGTTTTTCTTTGTATTTCTCACAGTTCAAAACTGACTGGTATTTTATTATTGTGAAATAATTTATCTTTAACTTTACGCTTAAATAAAAATTAAAAGGAATCTAATTGGCCGTAAATGAAATTAGTTCTTTAAATAATGAATAAAACGTATGTATAAAACGTAAATAATGAATATAACGTGGTATCACGTTTATACGTATTTCTGCGTGACCGGACAGAACAGAACATGACTAAATAGAACGTAAGGAAACAGAACAGCAAAAGAACAGAACAGTGAAGAAATAGAATTATGAAGAAACAAAATATGTCATATTTATATTAAATATATTTATATATCGTAAATTTCAATTGATTAAAGAAAATACAGTATTTATTTTTTGACTATTGAAGGGAATAATTAGAGAAATACTTATTCATATAATATAACTATAATTAAATTTTCTAATGAAATTTATTTAGGATTCCTGACACTAAGCATGTATTTAAACAAAATAACGAACGCAAATAATAACAAAAACGTATTTTAATTAATTATTTTGTATTTAATAATTTATTTTTATGCCATCGCAGAATAGAAGAAACAAAATTTTTATTATTAATTTTATTGTTTAATCATACTTACTGTTTAAGCAATGGGATAAAACTCTTTGGTTTTAGTGTAAATACAAATAGACTGTTTGTTTATAAATCCAAAAACACTATGTTATAAATTTAAAATCAATTTAGAAATTTAAACACGTTTACCTACAATCGTCAAAAGAATTGTTACAGAATGTTGTAGGTTGAAAAAACTTATTTTAACTGTATGTAAAATTATAAAATTTAAACACTATCGGGCACTAAAACACTCTTTAAAATATTTGATTGGTTTTTGAAAAATTAATACAATAAAATAGAGGTAACTTCCTTAAAATCCTATTAGAAAGATTGCGGATTAATAATTCCACGAAGTCATTACACAGATTTTAATGTACTTTTTCAAGAAATGAAATAGCTACCGATAATCACATCGCAGATTCTCAATTTGAATTTTTAAATTTTCATTTCGTTTTCGTAACATACATAATTGTCAGCAATAAGTCCGGGCAAAGAAAATCTACTTAGAGCATTTTCATAATTTTTATACCATCCAATTCTAACAACACTTCTGCATAATTAAACCCCATATTTATTAAAATCGGTTGATAGTTGACAAAGTTATTAATTAATTTCAGCAATAAGTCCGGCCAGAGAATATCTACTAGACTATTTATTTTCATAACAAAAATTATTCTACTAAAAATGAAACGTTTTGTTCTTTTATTCTAGCATGTTTTACTTTAGGATTCTTTTACTTAGAATCTACTCTAGTTAGGATTTCTACGCCGAATGGTCAATCTTCAATAGTATATTTTTTATTATTCATTATTTAATTTTTTATGTACATATTTTATGTACATATTATTATTTATAATATGTACATATGTACATATTATTATTTATTGTGATTATGTTTATATTTAATTTTAAAATAGGTTAAAAAAAATGTTTCATTACTCTCCTTCTCTTTTTTCTATTCTTTTTAGAAAAAGTCAGGAAAGAACAATTTTTTTCTTTATTCCGTTTTATGTTATTTAATGACGTTTCTTGGCTTTGTTTAGCCACATCTTCAGAATTGTATATTTTAGGTTTGACATTCGCGTTATAATGAAAAAATTTTATATTTATTTTTTATATTTAAATTTTATATATATATATATATATATATATATATATATATATATATGGCTACGTAAAACATTCTTACTGGTTTATCAAAATATAATGTCAACATTATTCGTTCATAAAATTCAGTTCGAAGTAAAATTTTTAGGCTATTTTGTACGTCCATAGACTTGGCTGAAGTTTGCAATATTAAATTTATGCTTGTATATGAAATAATGAAAATTCATCGAATTACTTTTTTTATTTTTTATGTTTCATTGCAAATTATTAAATGTTCAATTTTTGTTAATGTTTAATTATTATTGTTATTCAAGAAAATCTACTGATTGAAATAATTTCCTATTGCAATTTTACATACTATGGTTTATTATTAACTACTTAAGTAGACAATTTTTATTTATTGGTATATTGTTTAAATAAAACATGTTATCAACAGTATAACACAACAATCCCCTAGGATTTACTTAAGAGTCTAGAGAAAAGTTTTCCTTCCTTCACCAATTTTTGAGTTTGCATAGTACAGTACAAAACATAAAATAATTAGAGTGAAATTTATTGAATTTTTTTTCGGTTCTGTAATAAAATTTCCTTATAATTTTTTTAAATATACAATAATCGATGTTACGTTCTTTGATACCTAGAGAGTAAAACATTTTGCACGTAACTCGTAATCATTGCAACATAATTTTAGATTGAAAATCCCCAAGAAAGCATTTCATTAATCCCTAATGACTAATAGAAACTAATAGTTGAAAATAATTGAGAAGTAAATGGTTTTCCAATGGATTAGAACCTCATGGAACTTTCATTAAACCGATTGAAGAAGTACGAGAGAAATAACAGACTAGTTGAGTATTTAATTTATTTTATTTTTTAGGCGTCATTTGCAATTTGACTGAATTGATGTTATTTATTTTCTTATCTAATCTATCTGCTTAGTTTTTAAGATGAAAATAATTATAAGACTCCAAATTCCGTTAGTAATTTTTTACATTCCACTGTTTTTATTTCTTTAGAAGTTTTATTTTCAGAGAACGGAGCAAAAAGTATTCATCTCTCTAAAGCATTTTCCACAAATTTCACTTATCCTCTATTCATTTTAAGATCTCTTTATTTCAAACTAACAAATTTTCATCATCCACCTTATTACTACATTTTATAGGTCTTTATCTTTTATTTATTTCTTTTCCGTTTTTTATTTCCATAAAGAACACTCAACGAAAATATTTTTAAGAATATTTTCAAAAATTTAAGGTCAATAATTTATATCAAATCTACGTTAATGCTCTCCTTACTTGTGGTAACCTGCTATTTAATCTGTATTATATTTAGTCCATCATTTGCAGTTTATCATTTAAACAAAAAAAAAGATTCCAATTTATGTTATATTGTGCCCCTCTTCGTGCATATTTAATTTTTCCTTATTCTATTTTCTGTCTTATTAGCTTATTTTTTTTATCATTTGTAAGTTATTCAATTTTTACACTGATAAATTAAGAAAACATACTAGTAAGTATTTTTCCATAAATTTATATAAAAATGAAAGTAGTTGTAGCTTTTAAAAACTACTTTAAAATGAACTCCACATCATTAGTACATTTACTTAAGAATTATTTCACTTAATTAGGGTTTTATACTTTAATTTAGCGAATTTTACTATCCAAAGATGTATAGACTACATTTGTATTGATTAGTTGGTTTAATCTTCTTACTAACGGATTAGATTATACAGTAATCTGAAATCTGATGATGGGTCAATTAAATTAGGTCTAGTATTACTGAAAGTAAAGAACTTAAGATAGTTACCCTACACAGGCTGCTATTATGATTATAACTGCAACAAAAAATTGCCGAAGTAGAAAAGTTAATTTTTCTACATCTAATTTTATAAAATCAAAATACAACAGGGTTTATCACCTAATTATTACAATCTCAATATTTTCTATAAATTTTTCTGCTTTATCAGTTCAGCTGTTCTATCGCACAAAATGTTAAATATCTTGTTCATATTTAAAACACAAAGTGAATTTTTATCGAATAAATTACCCAAAGATTATCACTAAACAAAGTTTTTATGTCATTTTTCATTAAAACCAAACTTTTCTAGTTGTGACAACAGTAATTAAATTTTTGGGATTATTTTGAATCCCGTAGGATTTCTATTGAGTTATTCTGATATAGGGATTTTTTTGAAATGTGAATTGTATTTATTGATAATCAATAGCAATTCGATCGGCGTGTATTGTTATATGGATACAAAATGAATTATCAGCAAAAAAATGGAGTACGCTCGGAAAATTATGAAATATGGATAAATAAGGAAAGAGCAGAAAAACTGACGGAGAGATTGAAGTATGCAGAAGATCATTGAAAAGAGAGGAACCTGATTAGTATGATAAAACAGAAGAAAGGTCTTTTTGAAGTAAAACTGAAAAAAAGGAAAGCAAGGAAAGACTGAAAATATAAAGAAGGTGTTGATTTTTAACAAAAATAAGAAAGGAAGACTATGTGATGAAATAAAAAAATAAAAATTTTCAGGGCCGAGAAATACCGAAGCCGTCCAGTTGATATGCATGCATCTTCATTTCACCGAACTGTTGCTTCATTTGTTTTTATCTATCTACAACAGAAAATTCTCACAGAATTTTTGTTCGTTAAAAAATGTCTCTTAAGTTGTAAACAGAAGATAATTAAGATTTTTTTTTTAGCTGTACATATTAAATGGTTGTAAATAAATATATATATTATAATTTCTTTATTCTCAGTTTCTGCTCTTTATCTCTGGTGATAATTTTTCGCTTTAAACAGCTTAATTATTTCATCCTTTAATAACACATTTTTTAAATAGCTACGTTACTTAAAGAAAGCTTAAAAAGATAATGTAAAAATCATTTCCTGAACAATATATGAATTAATCAGTGAACAAAATTCAAAGACATGAAGAATTTTATAAATTCAATTTTTTTATTTTAGTCTTAAAATTCATTCATAATCAAATCAAAAACTTCCAAACCAAACATGTAGCGGTATATATTTATGTATGGTATATACCACTTATATATATATATATATATATATATATATATATATATATATATATAAAGGTATAGTGGTAGTGGTGTAGTGATACATTTCTATGAGTTTGAAACTTAAGTAGTAGAAAGTAGATGAAATATTTAATAATGATTTTAAAATTTGAGAGATTAGATTCTTTTATTGTTGTCAATAAAGACACATTTTTTTATTATTTAAAGCAAATTATTTTAATTAACACGGTTATAATGTTCTCATTAAATTCGAAAATAAAGTATTGATTTTTCTAACTTTGAATTTTCTTAAATATTTACATTTCAGATAATATATATAATTATAAATTAATGATAATATAAAATTTTTGTTTTTATTTTTAATTGACAAATTCAAGAATGCCCTCCATTGAATGGAAGCAGAATAGTAAATGATTTACGGAGAAATTGATACAATAAATTATCATTTTACAGTATCTACCAGGATAATTATTTTGACTGTAAGACATATAAAATATTCTTCCTACAAGATGCACAGGACAACTTTGATTTCTCTGCGAATACTAAGGACCATTTTAAAAACAAAATCCTGTAATGAATGAAGTAAAGGTATCAATTATACGGCTAAATCGGTTGAATTTCGATGAGAATGTTGCATCAATGTATTCATTTTAATGAAAAATATAATTTTTTATCCATCATTTTTCCGTTTCCCATAGCAACCCTGGAAAGGAATACTTGTTACTCTTAAAAATCGTAGCGCTGCTTATCGAAATGATTGGTGAATCATCTCTAGCCGCTTACAATTCTTATGGTTGTTGCATTTAACATAAGCACGTATGCACTTCAGAATTTTAAAAGTCGGTCCGCACAAACAGCTTTTAAAATAAATATACACCAAACACTTTATTGGAATGGGTAGACTGTTAAAATGGGTATACTGCTAATACGTCAGTGAAATTTACATAATTTCTTCCCTTTTTACTAAAAAATGCTTAATAGAAACATTTGAAGAAGAAAAGTCAGTAAAGTTTATTTAAAAATCTGGTTTTGATAAAAAAAAAAAAAATATATATATATATAAAGTTTAGTGGTGTCGTATCTAATTTCTTGTTACTTCTCTTTCTTTTTCTTTTTTATTTGTTATTAATGTTTGTTTTGTGGACTATATGGTGCTGAAATTAATGGTTGGTGATTTATGACTGTGCTTGAAATTTCATATTTGACTTTAAGTTTGCTTGCATCTATTTATTGTGTATTATTTAGTTTGGGGGTTCCTTAAGGACCTTATCACGTGCTTTAGTCAGGAAACTTACTTATGGCTCCGCAGGAGAGCCGATTGTAATTATGATTGTTATTGAGCAAAAAAAAAAAAATATATATATGAGTTATAATAAATAAATTTTATTATACGAAAGATGATTCCATTCTACAAAAATCATAAAAATTAATCAATTACATTTTCCATTCGTTTAGTATTTTTTTTTTAAATATATAACAATTCAGTGTGTATTCATTCATGGAATAAAAAATGTATATTTAAGGTAGAGTTTGAAATAATATTTCCAGTTTTAATGTTCTATTTGCCGATCTGGTTTTACCAAAATACCATTACTCCTCTCATTTATGTTGTTATCAGTAAAATGCATATGCGGTTCCAGCTAAATGACTCATATCTACATGCAAATTCAGATATTTTTATTGTTACTGAATCCAAACGGCATAAAACAGAAAATGTAAAAAAATAAAAGTATACTTGAGTTAAAATAAGTCTTTTTTTTTGTTCTTGTTCTCCATTAAGTGATTGATCAAGGTTTTTTAATTACTACTAGTTTAACCAGTTAGAGGATAGAGCTACTCAATCGGTATTTAATCACAGAGTTCGGATAATGTCAAATTTATTGCAATCTTTGTTAAAGATATCTAAAAAGTTGGGTACAGTAATGACAGACTTCACTAGAAAAAAAAAAAAAACTACAATTAACTCAATTTAATTCGTTTACTCAAACGTTTTAAGTGATATTTACTATATATATATATATATATATATATAGTAAATTTTATATATATATATATATATAAAATTGAACAATTTTATATATATATATATATATATATATATATATATATAAAATTGTTCAATTTTAAGTAACTATTTAATTAAATTTCAAATTTCTTCCAAAAAAAAGGAAATAATGTTAAAATAAAAAATATTAAAAATTAAAAAACTTTACTGACAAACATTGCTTCTTAATGTAGGATAATTAAAGAGCTTGCGGGTGACTATTTTGTATATAGCATAATCTTTTTTTTTTTAATATTTAGAATTTATTTAAACAAATATGTATATAAATGTATATTTATAAATCCTATGACTCTTCCGGTAACGTAACGCGATTCAAACGCGGGGTCATACATCTAAATCGGTTCAGTCATTGAGCATCTGCGGTGGATCAATCATACATATATACTGTACATCCTAAACATATTACACTCCTTTTTGGGCAGTCGTGTAATAAGGTCCATTTCTGAGCACATCAGTCAATTTTTGTTCTGGTTTGATTCCATCGTAATTTAGCATTGTACTAGCAAATATCCCGTTTGAATTTTGAAAATCGGAAGACCGGTTGCGAAGTTGCGAAAATATAACCATATTTTGGAATAAATGTGATCTGTTAGATCGAGAGTGTAAATATGCATGCAGAAGTTAGCCTTCAATCTAACAAGCATCCCGTTTGAATTTTTAAAATCGGGTGATTGTTTGCAGAGATTTATAAGAGAACCACGTTGCACCTCCCTAACAGCGTTGATAGTGATGATTGGTCTAGCCTCGCACGAGGTGCTTCCATCACCTCACTACTCTAGCCTCACATGCGGTCTCTACGGGAAGACCATTATTATTAAACAGAAATTCTTTTAATTTATTTAATATTGTTTTATTTTATTTAACGTAAATTTAATTCTATTATTTTTGAAATACTATTCATTCGATTAAATCGAATCATTCAGTTCAAACACACCTCACGCAATGATAGAGGCAGTTCATAGTTCATTAATTCAATTAATTAAAGTTTGTGCTTCAACCGGCAAATCTCCATTACTATTTATACAGCCTTTGACACTTCCGGTAACGTGAGGATTCCAACGCGGGGTCATACATCTAAATCGGTTCAGCCGATCAGCTACTACGGTGGAACAAAAAAACAAATATACCTACATACACCCTAAATATATTACACTCCTTTTTGGGCATTCTTGTAATAAATAATGTTACATATATTTTTAGAATCGTATTTAATAAACACTTTGATAATCAAATTTCAGCAAAAGCGATTCTATGTGTGAAAAAAGTTAATTTACACTAGTTAAAGTATTCTTTTCTTCTTACACACGATGATCAACCCGAATCATAAAAGACTTTAATTATTTGAAAATTTACTGATATCGTTTATCTGGGTTCTTGCAGAATTCTTAAACATAGTGGTTACCAGGTCAGGTGTTGTCAACACCACTTAACAGGACATGGGATGAAATAACCATTTCTAAAATTGTGATATAGTAACTATCGGATTTTAGTTAAAGTTCAAAATTAACTTCTTCCAAATTTCCAAGAATGAAAAATTCTCATCATGTGGCAAGAAAAAAATAAAATTCTCATGAATTTGAATTTCCATAGTTATAAATTGGTTAATATTTTATTTAAATTTTACAGTAATTCCATTTTCTGTAATTCAAGGGATATATTATATTAAGCAGAGAATATTTTTCCATCAGTATATTGTTAAAAAATTACAAAAATGTGTCCTAAAATGGAATACAGTTATAAATGTGGTATTATATTAAATAGACTTTATCAAGAATAAAACAGATATTTGTTAACGAAAAAAAATTTTATTTTATATTTAAATTTGAGCCTTATGATATAGGAGAAAATAAAAACAAGAATTTAACAATGTACTAATAATCTTAAGGAATAATAATTTCAAATATTACTTAATGAATAATGTTAAAAAAATATATCGAATCTTCTCAGTACATTCCTCAGTATGCTTCCTTTTAATACTAAGTTTGATTTAAGCGCAAAATTAATCAAATTTTCCGAATAACCTCAGATGTGTTTTAATGATACATACTGTATCATTAAAATGAATATCCAGAATTATTTTCTATTTTTCGCTTAATATTATGAGTATACTTAATGTACATTAATTATTAGTTTGTCACCTATTGATGTGAAACTGATTTTCTGATGAATAGTTTTTTTCTTAAATGCATCCTCAATTTAAGAAATAAATAATGGTAAAGAAGTAATTTCATCATGTGGAAGAAACTTTTTAAGAAATTAATTTTATAATCGGCTCTCTTAATGAACAGTAAATTTACTAAAAAATAGCTGCTAAAAGATGTAATAACTTAAAAAAAAAGAAGATTTGTTGAGAAATTTTTCAGTTTTTTTATCTGGAGCCTACATTTTCACAGAAAAAAGTTTGCAGAAAAAGTACTTGAATCATTTATTTTAGACAAATTTATTTTTTAATTTATTTATTTTTTTAAGGTGTGACACGGAGCAGATACTGTATCAACATGTTTGCAAAACATAGCAGTTATTGTCATTAAAATTATTAATTTACAATAGTTAGAAGCATAAGACTACTAAAATACTTGTTCTTTTACGAATACAGAATTTAAGTAATATATCTTATACTTCCTTAATAATAGCTCTATTTCTTTTTTTTTTTTTTTTTTTGTTTTTTTGTTTAAGAGGAATCAAATTTATGGAGACAGACTAATATTAATAATGTCAAAATTATGTCATCATCATTTATATTCCTAGTTCAAGAAATAGATTAAACTTTAACATTTTAGTACCATCGTTAAACAACTGTCATGCGCTGTCAAACACCCGTGTTACCGGACACTTGTCAAGTTAGATATTCGTATCGATAACGAACTCCCTAAGTCATCTGTTGAAATAGTCACGTGAATCAATAGTTAACCATGTGTCCTCTGGTTTTATAATTGTAACGTATCTTACAATTTTACACCTAATTTCCACTGTTTTTTCCCAACCCCTAGAAACAAACTTATCAATGACTAGAAAACTAGAGTTAGGGACAAAATAACCTTTGACCCAAATATGAAAAGCAGCTATATAATTGTTTTTAATTAGTTAATATTTAAAGTGAAAAACTATTGAAATTTGGGCTTGAATAATTTTAATTAATTTTTTAAATAATCATAAGAGAAATTAGAAATACTACGAGAAGTTAATCATTTTTAATAGTTAAAAATGGAAAAGGAAATGGAAAAGGATATTTTCCTATTAGTTAAAATTTTGAGATTTAATTTGTATTTCTTCTAATGTTTAGTTACGGAAACACAAAAAACATGTAATTTTAAACTAAAAATTCAAACATTTTTTAAAACTGATTTTCTTTTGTAAATTTAAACGTTTAAAAAAACAGTAATTTTTATAAGATTTATTACATACTTCATTTTGTGTACTGAATAGATTCACGTAAGCAAATAACTATAATATACCAGATTCAGACAACCACGGTTGAACTTACAGACAGATTGATTGAGTCTTATCAGGCTTTCCGCGGTGTACTATTCTCCGTACCGTACTGTAACAGACGAGTTATTTACCGAATACTTTGCAACTCTAGGTACTAGATTAATCGCTGGAGGGAACTGGAACGAGAAAAACCCCGTTGTGGGGTTCGCGACTAACAACTAGCTGGGGAAGAATGTTAAGGAAGTGTGTTCAGAAACTACGCCTGGACATAGTTTCGGAATTCCAGCCAATATACTGGTCTACGGACCTAATGAAGATCCCGGATTTACTTGAGTGCGTACACTCTGGTAGAAAACAGCTACGATTCAACGTTGGACCAGTCGCCCTATTTACTTACATTGAGCACGACAGTGCTTAGGAGGAAAGAAATCTTTTCTGCATACGAAACGAACAGATTGGGTTTCTTATCAGGACTGGATCAAGGAGAAACTGACTGACCCATTTTCGCTCGATACCGATATTGATTACGCGAAATATTTTCTAACGTCAGTCATGCAGTAGGTGCATGGCGGTCTACGCCTGAAGGTGTTAATCCGGCCAGAAACAATACCTATCCGAGGAAAGTGGCAGATCTAATTGTCTCAAATCGGCGTCTTAGGCGAAATTGGCAGCGATTCAAGAAGGCAGAAGATCTTCTCTTCTTAATAGAGCGGCGCGGAAGCTGAGGAGGTTGTTGAAGACTTTCAGAGACGAAACGTTCAAGGAGTATATCGGAAATCTTTCTCACCTGAATGGAGATGGATGTACCTTATGAAAGGCTACGAAGGGACCACAATGATCCCCAGGAACGCTCCCGCCCTACAGAGACGACGTGGATTGTAGGCGAGCATTGGCAGAGAAAATTCCGACATTTAGAAGTAACATTCCAACCCCACGATGGCGAAGGTCCTAATGATATAGATACTGGGGACTTTCTAGTCAGCTCAATGCCAATCAGCTTCACGATTAGACCGATCTCTACAAGGGAGATACTGAAATTAATCAACCAAGGAAGGCGACTAAGGTAAGCCCCGGGCTTTGACTTAATGACGCACAAAATGCTTGTCATGCTACTCCTTAAAGGCATCACGTTCGTTAAGGATCTGCTTAACGCTCTTCTGCGGACGTCTTACTTCCCGGCAGAATGGAAGGTGTCGCGAGTGTTAGTTGTCTTGAAATCAGAAAAGCCTGCACAGGAGGTTTCTTTTTACAGACCAGTTAGCCTTTTAGCAGTCTTATCTAAATTGATTGAGAAGCTGCTATTTCGCAGGCTTAGGCCAGTGTTAAAGAGCAAGGGGATAATTCCGGACCAACAGTTTGGGTTCAGGTGTGGCTATTCCACCATCAAGCAATCCCATAGAGTTGTCAGGGTCATCATTGGATGTGTGGAAGAAAGAAAATTCGGCTTGGCGGTGCTCTTAGACATTCAACAGGCCTTTGATAAGGTACGGATAGCTTGCTCTATAAATTGACATTACAACTTCCTCAACCCTACTTCCTAGTCTTACGGAATTATCTTGAGGGGCGTTTCGCTCAGGTGAAATTTAATGAAGAGTTATCAATATTCTTTGAGATTAGGTCGGTTGTCCCTCAGGGCTCTGTAATGGGCCCTGTGCTGTATTCCATATTCGCTGCAAACATTCCAAACCTTGAGGAGTACATCGTCGCCACATTTTCCGATGAAACTGCTACCCAGGTCGTTAACGAAGACCCTGGCCTAGCCTCACGGGAGCTACAAATGGGATTAGACCATGTTTGCGCGTGGCAGAAAAAATGGAGGATTAAAGTTAATGAAGGTAAATCTTCCGCATGTTACATACGCCATGCGAAGGGTGGCTGTCCCACAGTGTACTTAGATGATGTCTTTAATCCACAAAAAGAGACTGTGCGGTACCTAGGACTTCACCTGGATCGGCGTTTGACCTGGAAGTGTCACGTGAGAATGAAGAGAAAACAGGTAAACGCAAGGTATAAGGCATTGGCTGCTACGGAGAAACTCAGGCCTCACGTTATCAAACAAGATATTAATTTACAAAGCTATCCTGTGACCAATCTGGACGTACGGTGTGTAGTTGTGGGGAACAGCTAGTACAAGTCACATAGGAATTATACAACGCTTCCAGAACAAAGTAAGGAGGGCAATTGCTGAAGCACAATATTTCTCGCGGAAGGATGAAATTCACGATTATCTAGAGCTTTCGTCGGTTCCTGAGGTTGTTCTGCAGTGCAGTGTTAAATACCAGCCGACACTAGAAAATCAAGTTAACCACTTTGCAATTAATCTACTCGATAATAGCAGGGACATCCGAGGTTGAAACATCTCCGTGTGCTAGACTTTAGGACTGCTGCATGACAATCTGTAATTTGACAACGCCAAGTCTAGTAGAATTGTTTCTATTTTTATTTGTTTTTATTCTTATTTTTATTATTAATGTTTGGTTTCTGTGGACTACGAGGTGTTAAAATAAATATTTTTTAAGTTTTAAGACTAAACTTAAAATTCCATATTGAACTTTAAGAATACTTGTAACTATTTTTGTGAATTGCTTATTCTGGAAGTTACTTAGGAACGCCCTTACCACGTGCTTTTTCTCAAGAGACTTACTTATGGCTCCACTTGGGAAGCCGATTGTAATTATACTATTTATTGAATAAAAAAAAAAGTAACTACATTATTGAAATCACGATATTATTATATCGTAATAATTTAATAATATTCATTTCATTTTTGCGGATGGAAGATTTGCTATAATCTTCTTCTACGCAATAAACAATCTTTGATTGTGATTTTCTCCAAAATCATGTAAATAGAATACTTATTAAACAATTCATATGAACAAATTCAATTAAAAATTGTTATATATGAAAAACCTGAGAGACGGTAGGTAAAATTTTCTTTATCGAGAAAAAAACTGTGGTTAATTCATTGTTGAATATAAAATTTAAAAGTCTATTAAAGAAGACTTTTCAAAATTTTCTTTTCATTTTCTCCCATTTATAAGCTAGCAGCTTATACACGTGAATTAATATTGTAAAAGAAAATTAACATTAATATATTATAAAGACCCTTATTAAACAGGAAAAATAGTTATCAGTATTAAAAATATATAGTATATAAATTAACTAAAATTAATATTGTTACCATTTAGCGTACATAATAAATAATGAAAAAAAGATAATTGAAATGTAATAGAAAACACGCAATCCTGAAAAATGATTTACCAAAATATCAATCTAAATTCGAAATATACTTTTCGATTGTTAAAAATTCGTCAGTCAAATAGAGAAGAATTAGTAGAGGTAAATATGAATTAAAAAGGTCGAGGATGTAAGGTGGCCCCACCTGCGCCAGCGCCATGAATATGTACACAGCTGTGCTGTGGAATCTGCAAGGGACAGGCCTCATCTAGGAGGGGTGGAGGCTCCGGCATCTCATCTTCGATGATCGGGTGGGGACTATCTTGCAGTGCCGTTGGGGGGAAAGTAAGATGTAGTCCCGGCGGGGGATCACTTTGGGGTTCCTCGTTAGAGGCGAGGCGTTAAGACCGGAGTCCCGGTAAGGGGAAACCAGTTGGGATCCCCCTCATTTGAGGCATGGCAAGCAAGGAAGACCGAGTCCCGGCTGCGACGGAGAAAAAAAAATGAATTAAAAACCAACTTAAAGATAAATAAAAGAATATAAAATAAATACATAAAAAAATTGTGCACAAAACACTACATCATTATCCACTCTTATACTTATCGTCATTAACCAATCGTCATTATCCACTTTTCTGAGTGGCTATCAGAGACTTTGGACAAATCTAAAAAGTAGTTTTATCATTTCATATTTACAGTTTTTTTTTTTTGGAGGGGGGGTTTCCACGCAGAGGTAGATTACTTGTACTCCTGATTAATTAATATTGGTTATCTATTTATTATTAATACATACATTATTTTTAAATCTTGTTTTGTTGTTATAGTAATAAAAACTAGTTTGGTGGCTTAGTAATAGCCACCAAACTATTGATTATTTTTTAACTATCAACATGCTCAATTAGTTTCAGGATTTTATTTTTCCAAGTAGTTCTGTAGGAATACGTATTTTGGGTACCATATACAAATGAATAAATACTAAAATTGGACTTTTAATAAAGATATAATTAAACTGAATCACAAAAAACTGTTTATTAATCTATGTTATAAATTAATAAATATAAACGTACGTGTTGAGTTTCCGTTTTTAATTATCAAGATTAATAAAAAAGTAATTAAAATTTCATCATTATTTTATGATTGGCATTAAGTATATGCTAGTTTAAATTAAGATAAAAAGTACATAAATTATTTAAAGTTTGATTTATCATTTGTGAAGTCTCGGTAGGTACTATCTATCTAGAAAATCCTGTCACTAAAAATCATATGATCTTTTGTTTCTCTCATTTCATAAAAATAAATAGTATAGGTTTACTCTTTTCATGTATAGTTAATATACTGTAATAAGGATTTACTCAGTTTACAATCGTTAATATATATATAACCCTCAGTTTTCAATGTTTAATATTGTTTACCTTTTTAACTTCATTCGTTTATCTCTTATTGACGCGTTTTGGAACCAATCCATCGTCAAAACGTATTGTACATGAGTGCAGTAAAGTTTTTGGCGATGGAGTAATTCCGAAACGCGTCAACAAGAGATGAAAATAAACTAAAAAAGGTAAGCAGTACTGAACATAGAAACTATAGTGATCTAGCAGAAAATATAATAGAATTATTATCTTAACAACAACAGTAATAATACTCAACTTCTTATCAAGCACAATATAAGTTTAATTAAAAATAACTTTTATAAATTTTAATAAAAAATAAAAATAAAAATACTTGACAAGATTATTCTTAGAAGTATTTTTCGTAGAAAATAAAATCATTCTGACAAGAGATTACAAAATTAAATATAAAAAATTAAGTGTTCATTTGGAGAGTTAATTATCATCAGTAGACTTAACAAAACGAAATTAATAAAAATAATGAAAGAAATAAAATTAATGATAATAGACAGCTAAGAGAAAAATAAATTAAAAAATAAATAATATACAATTAAGAAGCAACATACGAGTATAACTAAATTTATCTGAGCTAAATAAGCGAAATTAATTAAAATCTAAAAATTATGAAAGAACACAAAGGAAGGTTAAATGAATTTATAACGGCCAAAACAGACACTCAAAAGACAATAAAATCGTTTTAAGTTTTTATTTAATTTTTTATAAGTGCAGTTAATCTGTTTTTATCGACAAAAAAAAATCTCATTTAAGTCATAAGTACAGTATTATTTTTGTGTCGTTCAAGGCTTACTCTTTTATCGGATGGACACTCTTCTATGATTCTTTATCTAGAGAAAGTTCTTTGGTTGTCCCATTGTTAATTGCTTTCAATATAAATAAAAGGTTTTTAAAATTAAAATTTACATTGACGATTTGAAGGTACTTTTAATTTTTTTGCCGTTATCAATCCTTAATGTAAGATTTTTATAATATGATGATTTATACTTTAATGTTGTTCTGATATTTAAAGTTCCTGAGCCTAACTAAAGAAATTTATTTATTTAAGATAAACTTAGAGTATACTCGTATACTAATTTCTTTATTTAATTTTTGCTTTGTAATTTCCTATTTTTATTTACATTATTATTTCTTAATATTTTATTATTATAGCCTAAAGCTAAATAATCAAATTTGACTTTATTATTCAAAGTATTTTGCAAAAAACATTTAGAAATTAGTTAAAAAACCCTAGCTAAAATGTATAACTTACATTAGGCAACTCCAGAGTAGCACAGTTCACACTTGGTTGCAGTATTTGTATCCTTTCCTTTGAACTTCTTGTGAACTGTTTTTTTTTTTTTTTTTTCATAGAGGCAGTGATTTTAGTAGCTCTATACGTATATTAAAAATAAAAACAGAAATTAAAAATTTCTCCAAGTATGAAAAGTAAGTATGAAAGTAATAACACCTACACTTATACTTTTTGAAGTCAAATATTTTAAGAAATTAAACACAGTAAATTTGGTTGATATTTGGTGTTATTAATTTGGTTCCCGTTAAAATAAATTTAAGTAAGAATTTAAAAAGTATTTTTTTTGAGTTTCATTTTCAAATCAATTTTATAATTTGTTTTATCGTTTATTTTTTTTCTGTTACTATCATGTTTTTGCTTATTTTATTTTTTGTTTAGTATTTTATAATTATATTTTTATTACTTCATTTATAATTACTGATTACATCGAAATGTGTAGTTGGTACTCAGTATTTATGTTAGGTCAACAGTTCTTAAGCATACTATTAGTAGTTACTTGGTTTTAACAAACGCTTGAATTAGTCTATTCTACGTAGAGTAAAACAAAAATTTTGCAATATTTTCCGTTAAAGTTAGCTACTACATGTATTGTTAGTTTTTCTATGAAATATTCCGTTTAAAAATGAATATCTGTTTCTATAACGTACGTAGTAAAATTATGTCAATGTCTGTTGATATTTCTTTCATAAAAACAACAGTTTAAACAAGGTTCGTATGTGTAAAACAATGGTTTTATGTAAACTTGGTGATAAAAAAGTATTTGCTGTTCCAGTACTATTAAAATTTTTATAGGCCGCTTCTAATGTCTGTTACCATAGCAAATATTCATAATGTAGGGGTAGGCAGACAGACAAATAGGGTACGTTTTACACAAATATTATCCCTAAAACTTTACTGAGTATTTCAAAACGCTCCTGTTTCATCAATTCCTAACTAGGTTTACATTGTTCCAAGTATCCAAACCTTTATCTGGTTTCTAGTAATGTATTATATAACATCATTCACGGTTATTTCATTATAATAAATTATTTAAAATCTTTTGAAATAATCAAAAGCTCAAATTATGGTGATATAAAATTTATTAGTAGTTATACATTTCATGATAAACTATATTATCAGGTAAATTAATGAAAAACAAATAATTAAATATATAATAAACAAATAATTTTCAGAATTGTTTCTTTCAACAAAAGCACTATATTTTATTTCTGTTTATTAAATTTAAACCGTAGAACTGATTATGAATAAAAATAAATAAAAAGATTATTTATGACAAACGACTTAACAGGTTTTTCTTAGAATCGCATATACATCAAAATAATAAAATGACAATAATACATCCCCTCAGGGAAGCGTGTGGAAGAATAGTCCTCTGGTGTTTCTGCTGCTTGTCTTAAGAGGTGACTAAACGGAGATTAGCATACAATTGAAGATAATTTATTAGTTATTGTTGTCATGGTTAAGTACGTTTGTGTTCTTAAAAGTCACGTATCTAGTGTTAACTATATGAGCATACATAGTTAATGATTTTTACCGATGCCATCAATTTCCCTCCTCAAAAATAAAGTTAATACGGGCTTCCTATTCAAATATACCAACTTTTTATCTCAATAATAGTGTAAACTTTTTTTGTAATATTTCAAACTCATAATTATATGTAAAAAAATCCAGTACCCTATTAGGATGGGATTACAATTTTTTCGTTTTGCACTACTGACAAAATTGGCATTACAAAAGAAAATAATTTATGAAAATTTGTAAATGTGATATCACTTTTATTTTTATAATATTGTATTCTAAAAAATGTTATAATTAATCCATGTTTAATTTTTTAACATTATTTAGCATGCTCCAACATTTTTCAGTTTAAAAAATTAGAAAAGGTTTTGTGAAACAATGTAGGAATCTGATGTATGTGAAAAAACTACCCATCAAAAGAATTTTGATCTTAATCGTATGGTAGAAATTTTTATTTACAACTGAAAATTATTTAAAAATACATGTATATGTCAAACTAGAACGAAGAATGTAGTAAAACATAATAAGTCAGCACTATAAGCGTTATATTTTTTAATTAAAACTTTAAAGAAAATTGTAAGATTATGAGATAAATGGTAAATATCGTATAAAAATTGATTTTAAAATACAAATTGAAATTTTAATTTTTAGTTTTTTTCCCAGTTTTCATGTTCAGGATATAATTACAAAGTAAAATATGAAATCACTTCACACCGATCTGTGTGAGGTGATAATTTTTTCTTAAATTTTTTTCAATAAAAAATAAATGAATTTTTTATAATATATTTTCCATTAAAAATATTTTAAATATTTTTAAAAAATATATATTTAAAAAAATATATATTTTAAATATTTTTAATTTACGCTACAATTATTTTGCATTTAATAGAAAAAAATATTCAAATCTTGTTAACAAATATATTTTTATATTAAAATCAATATATGTTCTAAATGTATATTCTAAATACTAAATAAATCACATTTCATATATATATGTAGTATTTTATTTATTTCATTTTATTTACTATGATTTTTTTAGCGGAAATAACTATTAATAATATTCCGTATTTCCATTAATATGGCTTTGAGTTGAATTGAGCAGAGCAGCTGTAATACAGTCCATTACGTATCTAGACAAATCGATAGGGAACCGTGGGGGCTGAAGCAACTGTCCGGCAAATTGTTCTGCTCACGGCTCAACAAGTTCATTTGATGTGAAACATTGCGTAACAGCACACTCAGTCGTAACACAGCCTAGTGAATCAAGTTCAAGTGAGAGACCTTATGTTAAACATGCCGGCCGAAAATCATCTACGTTCTATCTACATTTACCATTAAACTGATATTTCAGTAAATTCAGCTAAACAACATTAGCGCTGTAGTATCTCGGATGTAGTTAAATAATATTTCACGCTCGAATTCACCTCCAGACAATGTACATACGGTTTCATAAATTGATATACGATACTTCAATCTAATACAGGGTAAGGATTCATTTATCCGTTAGCAATATACGGGATATATAAAATTTAACCGGGAAAATTAATAGAAACTAGTTTCCAAAATAATAAAATGACTGCATGGAGGAGAATTTTAAAAGTTTTTTTTACATTTAGGATTTAAAATTCTGTTCTGTTTGAAAATTTATTTTCAAAATATGTAATTTCAAAGATTTTCCTTTTAGATTCAACCTAAAATAAATTAATTTAAAAAAAAGATTAATTTTAACTTCCACATCCTATCCACTCAACTTAATGTAATAATCGAATGAATCTTTCAAGCCTTGTCATCATGAAATCAATCTTTGATCTTAATATTTTTCGTATGATCGTAGTTACAGGTTTTATCTATATAGTTATTTAATTAGTTATCAATTAATACAATTATATAATTATTATCAATTACTTATTTAATTAATGAAAATTAATAGTAGACTTCTCAAAACTAATAAATTCTGCAAACTGTAGTTGACATGATACATTGTTGGCATTTGAAATTTAATAAAAAGGGAGAAAAATCAGAGGTTTATTTTATTACTTAGAATTTTTGTTGAGATTGTTTGTTGATTTTTGTTCAGCAATTTAATTTCATTATTGAATCACTTCTTCATAGAAAATAAATGAAAACACTCGTATTAAATCTTTTTAATTTAGCACGATGTTACTTTAACATAAAAGCTGCAAAAAATATACTACCTCTACGAATACTAATAACTATCTAAAAATTAGCCTTTCATTATCCCACTACCAAATTTGGGAACGTTGTTTTATAGTTTTCCAAAGAATATTAATTTAAGACCAATTAGTTTTAAACATTTTTTTAAATGTCTATGTTCAAATGTAGTTGAATAAAAAAACGAGTCGTTTATTAAAAGTAGAAATTATTAATACAAAAATGAAGTGTTATTTGAAAAGAAAAATTATTTTTAATCACTCAACATATGTACAGTGCTGAGAGGAATCAAAAAATAATATATCCATAAAATAATAACTCGGATTGATATATTGCATTTTAGTTACGTATTGGGGGGACAGAGAACCGGCTCTTGGTCACGCATGGCATTTTCACACACGCTACAAATCATTCATTTCATTCTGCGAAGCAATACCTAACGATGGTCTCGGAGGTTAAAATAAAAAAAAAGATTTTTTTAAAAGATAGGGGGACAGAGGTATCGATTTCTAATAAGAGATACTGAAGAAATATTTAACATACATTTACTTACAATTGCCTACCTGGCTGGTCCAGAGGTTAACTCGTCGTGGCAAATCGATTATTAAACAGCTCATTTTCGAAGGTGAAGGTTCGGAGGTTCAAATGCTACTAAAAGTTACATCCTTTTATACGGATTCGAATATTAGACAGTGGATACAGGTGTACCTTGGTGGTAGGAGCTCGATGAACCGCATGTCTCAGGAATGGTCAGCTTGAGTCTTTACAAGACTACACCTCATTTGCATGACATACGTATTATCCTCATTTCATTGGGCCGTGAGGAGTTGCTTATTGTTCACTACTAGAACAGATTTCAACGTACACATTAGGCAAATAAAATAAAAATTCATTTACATAAATTCATCCACGACAGTCATCATATTACACATATATTTATAATTAATGTTTTTGCTTATCAATACAAATCAAAATTACCGCTACACTGGAAAATCACGGTCTAAAACCGGTTAAATTTGGCAAGAACAATGAGAACATTAAAATGTTCTGCCAACTAGTAAACCACTAGTTAGTAAATCAAGACTTTTTTTGGATTTTTATACTGGATTAAATTCGCATATGTTCAAAAGTAGCAGGAAATTGTATTTTTATTAACTTTTTGAAAAAAAAATTAAGCAATAAAATAAACTTATATGTACTTAACAGCAAAGTAAAAAAGAATTTAACAAGAAAATCTTCGATTTTCTGACGTTATTATTAAGCGAGTAGATAATATTTCAGCTCATCGATTCAGTAAGGTAATTACAATATATTTTACAGAACTGACTTAGATTAAAAAGTTCATGATAAAATAAATACTGTTTTTAGTAATTAATAATACAAGAATCACAGTTTCAAAAATAGAGATGGATGAATTTGAAGTATGAAAATCTTTTAAAGCAAGTAATTTGAACTATTTGTTAAACTACCGAAAAAATTTTAATTCATCATTGAAAGTAAAATAAAACAAAACTTTCGTTCTTTCATTACGGTGTAACCTTAATTAATAATGTTTTACTACTTAAACAATAAATTCCTTGTTACGTCACTATAATTGTTTTCTTTTCCCCTTCGTTATACTTCTGTTTCAAAGTTTCTTTTTTACTCTCTATTTTTGATAAATATTCTTTCTTAAAAAACAACCGACACAGTCTTCAACTGAAGTGACATTTACATTTTTATGTTTACCGTACTCATCATACTCCTCACACATAGTGGTGAATAAGAAAAAAAAAGTAGAAGAATAAGAGTATTATATCAACCTCATTTTCTGACTTTTTAGAACATTTTATACATATATATGTTTTATGGTCTATTAGAACGTATATCTCAAAACTGTGAATGTTTTTTTTTTTTTTAAATTAAAACATTTATATTATTATTTTACTGTTATAGTATCTGTTACGAAAGAATACAGAGTTCTGATGAGTAATATCATAACAACAAGAGATTAGAAATAATTAAGATTTATGCGTGTTAAATCTTATTTTTCTCTGCGACATTATTAAAAAATTGCAATGAATTCGAAGAAAAAATACTTAAGAACAGAGCTATTTATCTTCTAAGTATTTTCAGGTTCCTGTTGTTAGTTTTAATGTCACACTTTTTAAAAATTTGGTTTTTCAGATGCTAGTAATTTTTTTTTCACTGAGATGTGTTCTTTGATAATAATACAAGTATTTCGGTACGAACACACTTTCATAATTTAAAATAAAAATGACATGCCTAAAGGGCAAGAAGGAAAGAAAAATTTTCCTTTAAAATAAAATATGATCATTCTAGGATTCTTTTTAGAAATCGTGATCATGAATTAGGAAAAACTACAGTTACTACGTACTTTTTCCAAATTTACGGTAGTTGGTTGCCAAAACTTGAGAACAAAGTATAGGAAACAATTGTGTAATCCAAAATTAAAAAAATAAAAAAAGGAGCCTAATATACTCGCTTTTATAATATATTAAAATTTGCAACAATAGTTTTTAAAAAATTACTAAATATTATCATTATACACTGTTCGTATGAAAACTAATAAATTTTAATATTATGCTTTTACAAATATGAAACATTTTTAGACCTATAAACCTTGCACAGATTAAAACATAAATAATTGCAAGGAAAAAATTCATCTGTTTCAACAAAAAAAAAAAATAATACTCGTAATAAATGTATGATCACCACTTTAGGGGACGAAGTTCCAAAGAAATGATCAGGATCTGACCTGAAGAAATCACGGATCTAGATAAAAAAAGAATTACGTATTGTATAGGTACCATGTCTATAATAACGTATATTAAACGAAGCAAAGGTGTAAAACAAAAGATTTCTTCTACAAACTGGTTCGTAAGACAACCCTAAAAGAGAAAACATTTAACCTATTTCATACAAAAGAAGTATATTAAATCTATAATGTTAATAAAAATATATATGCATATTTATTTATAGTATTGTTAGTATTTAAAGTAATTATTTAAAGTAATATACCATTGGATCGTCAGTCATGTCTGCATCATGGATTTTTCAGCCAATCAGTAACCAGGTCAAACTTACAAAAATGTTGTCTCTTCAAACCGAAATCTGAGGTTATTCCTCGGATACGCATGATACAATTGAGACAATGTATACATATGATATATATGAATACAACAAATGTGTTCGTGGTACAGGAAATAGTTACAAATATTTTTGTTATGCTTTGATAGTACATAGATAATTAAATAATTATGCCTAGATTCGTCCTAATACAACTAATACTCTTAATACATCTTCCAGTACACTTTCGTTCTGTACATGCATGTTTTTTAAAGATGATTCAACTATGCAACTATTGTCACGTTATCAAAGTTTGACGCTAGCAATGTACACAAAGAAGGAACAAATAGCAGTGATCGATTTTCCTGGTCGAAACTTTGCCAGGGGGCCTACATATATCGGAGGGTTACCACACAATACGGGGACAGTGCTCTACCGCGTAGAAGTGCGTATGAGTGAATTATGAAGTTTAAAAATGGTTGGAAAGCGTAATTCACTTGGATACAGGACTCCACCACTGATGGGAAGATCCAGCATACTCGAGAAATGAAACTGGAAAACCGGTGAATTATCATCAATAATATATATATATAATATACAGATATATATATATATGTGTGTGTGTGTATATATATAATATACATATTGTCTGCAGATAAGTCATGGCTTATGATTAATCAGCCCGAAATTGGCACCAAACGCCGAGGTCTACTATGGAAGAAAATTTTGTTGTTCTAAGAAAATACAAACCCACATACGGCTGAACAAGCAGATGAAACCATATACCACTTTGATTCCGAGGTGTTGGAATATCCTCCTATAGCCAGAATCTCGCTTCCTCCGTCTATCATTTTTTTTTGACCACTCAAAGATGCTTTACGGTCATCAATTTTCTATAGACATGAAATCCGTGAAGCAATGCATAAATGACGATTAGCCGAAAACCTTCTTTGAGGAAATACGGAAGCTTGTGAACTGCTGGATCATATAATGAAAAGAAATAAGAATTGTAGGGATAATTTTGATTTAACTGCTATATTTTTGTAAATAAATTGCAAAAATAGAACGCGAGGATAATTTTTTTTAATTTCCTTCAAAGAAATATAGTATAAAGGGAATTTTTCGCTAGTTATAATATACGATATTCACACTAAACACTTATGTGACACATTTTTTTATAAAAGTTTTTTCTTCTGTTTTTGACCATTGGTAATTTATAGTTAGAATACTGACTGCTTAGAAACTTAGAAGTGACTCCAATTAATTTTTAAGTATATGTGGTCGAACATTTCCTCTCCTTGATTACCTCATTTATGGATATATTGAATGGATATATTCTAACATACCTTCTCCACTTCTCACTCCTTAACATAGAATGATCTAAAAAAAAACGTTGTATCTTATTTCTGAAAAGTTGACCACAGACAGAACGGGAGCGAAATTGGATACTTTTAGTCCATTTCTTTGTTTTTTTAATGTATTAGTATTTGAATTTTTAAATGAATTTATAATTTTATACTCGTCGATATCATCCTTACAATAATGTCAAATTATAAACGCTATTGAGATACATGTCATTAAATGTCGGAGGGATTGTTTCTTTTTCACTCTGTTATTTATGAAATCAATATTTGACACCATGTTGAAGGAATCTATAAAATATTAAAGTAACAAATTATGGAAAACGTTATTATCTAGTGATATGTTTAGAGAAATTATTAATGTACTGGAAGAGGCTGTAAGATAAAGATTTATTACTGAAATGAAGAAAATTGATAATAGAAAATTGGGGTACAAGTTCAGTAGGAAATATTATGAAGTAACTGATAACATAAATATATCTTTGGAGAAGTTTTTCAATGAGGGTGAAATGTATTACGATTAAAATATTTTATTTAAATACAGCTCACTTAAAATGTATTTTCGGTTCAGTTATTGAAAAATTTTGTTAATAAAAAAATCAATAACGGAAGTTGAAAATAAAGACTTCGATATACAATTATATGAATACCTATTTCATTAATAAAGTAGTCATAACACAATTTTATTATACATTACAGACAAAAAAATAAAAATATTGATAAACTGCCAGTATCGAAAATGCAATAAAAATTAAGTGACTATCAGTAAAATAAATGTATTTCTAAGTTTGAAACTAGAAAAACTAATATATCTGTAATATACGCTATAAAATTTACATTGTGAGGTGAGCTAAATAGCACTTGGTAATAAAATTGAAGGAGAAATTTAAGATTACTAACTTATAAATTAGTTTCGACATCATTAACAAAGTGTTTATAACTGTTGAATAGAAACAAACCGTCTCATTACGTTTTAACTACACCAGTCCTGTTTATAGAGGTTTGATTTATTTTATGAAAATTGTAAAGCTTACGCCTGAAAAACAAGAACAGCGTTAAGTGTAAAATTTAATTTTATCTCAATAGATAAGTTTATGAATCAATAATCTAAGAAAACATCGACAACGTACGAGATAGGTTCATAAAGCTGTTGTATCTAAAGCTAATAATAAAGCAGTAAAAAGTTTACCTTCTCCGGTCCATATACCGGGATCAATATTAAGAAAACGGTACTAAATTTAGTAAACATTTGAAATTCGGTGATAAGGATAAAAACAAATTGAACTGGAAGTGTAATTTCTATCATATCTTCTATTTGTTATTCAGATTATAAAATCATAAAAGAAACAAAAAAACGTAGAAGTGGAGTGGAAACGGTATCACATAGATCCTCATGGAGAAAGATATCGCTACGCCGTCAGTAATACGGAGCAATTCTAAATGATAGCCTCAATTTAGTAACTATACATCGTATCAGACTGATCTACGTAGTAGTCGAGGGAGTAGATACGAAAATTTCATGGTTAATTAAGTTTGGTTAGCAAATTGTGGAGTATGACTGTGTGTGCGGGTGATCCTCTTCCTAAAGTAATGCTTCTTTAAGCTGTACCAGGGAGGGTGGATAGCCAGGGGTGGAGGTTTATTCGGTAGTGCGCAGGAACACATACGCACTTATTAACATCTTACGGAACCTGTTAGCGAACCCGACACTGCTTAGGCACCCGTAAATGGGTACCTCCACCTCGTGAAAAAAAAAGTCCGAAAGTTTCGAAAAACATCGCTAGACCATATGTTATTGCGTAAACGACCGCTAGAGTACTTACGCCGCCATTACGTGTCATTTTAGTGTAAGATGGCTACAGTGCAACAAAAGTTTTCTGTCTTCTTGAGTACAGCAAATCTTAGTCGGCAACTACAGTGCAGCGTACGTTTCGACTCCGATTTAACATTTACCCTCCAATAAGGAAAGGAATATGTCGTTGGTTTCACCAGTTTCAACAAACAGGTGTCTCTGTAAGGCAAGAGCACGGGTCTACAGCGTGTGGCAGAAGAGAACGTGAGACGAATTTAAGAAAATTTTGTACGAAGCCCAAGAAAGTCAACCAGACTTTCGTAAGCAGAGAATTTGGAATACCTCAACCACCTGTCTGGCGTGTTTTCAAGAGTCATTTATTTTTTAAGCCATACCGCCTACAACTTTTACAGGCTGTTCCCAGAGGTGACAAACCAAAGCGTGTTGAATTTTGAATCAAATACTTGAAAACCTGGAAGATCACACTTTTCTTCTGCGTTTAATTTTTAGCTATGAAGCGATTTTCCATCTCAATGGAAAAGTGAATAGACACAATGTTCGTATATGGGATCTATAAAATCCCCATTACACACTGCAACATGAGAAAGACTCCCCCAAGATTAATGTGTTTTGCAGCCTATCGCAAACAAAAGTTTATAGACCGTTCTCTTTTGCGGAATACACGGTTACTAGGATAACGTACCAGGACGCGCTGTAAACTTGGCTTCTCAACTAAATGAAAATTCACAAGTCTTCAATTTTCAACAGGACGAAGCTCCGCCTTATTGGAATCTAGGTGTTCGACACAATCTGAATTAATGATGGATAGGTCGCATCGGGAATTACTCTTCAGTTCTGGCTTCCAAGATCACCTAATCTTATGCCATGTCATTTTTTCTTGTGAGGGTTAGTGAAAGATACAGTTTATGTACGACCTCTACCAACAAATCTAGTCGACCTGTGGAACCTTATCACAGCTGCGGTGTACTCAGTAACACAAGATACGCTTCCTCGCTTGTAGTAGGCGTTGAGCGATGTGCTTCAGCTTAGATTTATGCCGTCCAGCCTGAGAGTGCCACATTTAGCATTTATGAATTGTATCTGTAAACTTTATTGTGTAACTTATTTCATACTTTATACATACATTATTTCTTAATTTTAAATATTGTAATAGAGTTATGAAATTGAGTGTATCATTTTGAATTGTTCTGTATTATAAAACTGAAAAATATATTCATATTGGAACCCAAAAAAGTTAATAAATTACATTCTAACGCCACAAATAAAAAAACATTAATTATTTAGGGCGCGTGAATAGTAAAGTAACTATTCATAAAATAAATCTTTGAAACCATTGCAAAGCATCCAAAATAATATCATGAGTTGATAAGCTATGTGAAAAATGAAGATATCGCAGTTCAAAAGTGGTTTTTTGAAGAACACGTTACCCCCGTCAGATTGGAAAAGAAATGGAAATGTGGTAGTAAATTTAGATACTTCTAAAGGTCTATACACACTGGATCGGCTACAAGACTAGTAACAATATTGAATATTTTGATGTCACTGGAACATGTAACATTCATTAAAGAACGCGTTAATTTAGCAAAATCAAGGTAAATGAACAGTAATATTTAATAAATTAATAACAGTAATAATGTCTAGACATCAGTTAAATTTGTTAACTGCAAAGATGACCATCTCGTTGTTATTTACATGTTCGTGTCTTTGATCATGTAAGAATTATTCCCAGTGTTTGAACTACAATCTTATTGATACGGGTTGGGATTGTGCAATATAATAATTTTCAACAGCGGTGAAAGCCGTTTTAGGTTTTGAAATAAATCAATGCCCGGTTGACTTGTAATGTTGGTAAATAGATCTTTTTAATAAATTTATCTTTTTTTTATTTACGTACATATACATTGTGTATATATTTAATATTTATAATTAATTATGTAAGTCTACTTATATCTCTTTGCATTTGTTTTTTTTTTTTTTTTGTAATGTTTGTGTGTTTGACATGTACAGATGACTATTTGGCCTAGTATCTCGTTTTTATTCTTCTTTTAATATAATTTAAATTTATTTGTCATTATGATTAAAGAATTTTTACAGCTATCTTGATATGTTGTATTGGGAGGGTTGGAAAGCCCTAAGTCGGGATAAGCAAGTAGATGATACAAACAAAGATTTGTTGGCAACTTTTGTTGACAAATTGTGAAAATACAATGTGAAAATTTTTTGGGTAATTTTTATTGCAGCAGGAAATTTTTTACTTTTATTGAATCTTTGATAAAAATTTTTATTGACTAAAAAAATTAAAAGTACGGAGATGACGTCCCTGCACTAACACCTAATACTATATTAGTTTGTACAATCATATAGCGAGAAAAATTGAGAATTTTAGTAATTTTCTTTATGGAACAAATTTTACTGTATATTATATTAGTGAAACAGTACATATCTCTCATTAATATTAGATTGAAGGTTTGTAAATACTTTCAATTCTAAATCTGGTTTCTTAGTGTTAACCAATAGCTAGAATTTTGGCACTAGGCCTAATTTATATAACTTTACTCTGCTTATTTCTTACTATTACTTACTTTACTATTTAAGTAAACGAAAAGTTTTCTTAGTATTCATTAAAAATATTTAAGTATCGAAACTAATGATAATCAGTCATAAGTTTTAAGCAATTCTATAATAATAGCAAATTCGTGCTACTGATCACGTAGTAATCTATATTGTAGCTGTTTTATTATGTTTACATGCTAACCAATATAAACACATGTATAATCAAACAGACATGAATCTGTAGGTTAAATATACGAGTTTATTTTATATGAACGTAGAAAGCGTTTGTTGCTGTGACAACATACACTGCATGTGACCAAAATGCTGCCTACTCTCAGCTAAATTCAATGAAGAGAGCATACACTGGATGGAATCCAGTGACGCGAATGAAGCCCTTCCATCCTTTGACGGAAATTAATTGGTGTGTCATGTAAATTAATTCTCCCTACCCCATTCTGTCACTGATTCTCGTTATTACTTCTAGTAGCATATTACAGCGTTACGTTTAGACATTATTAATTAGTTGTGATTTTATTATCATTAGAATTCTAGACGTTTCGTAAGGATGTACGTATTATTAATGAAGAAATTTTTAAGATTTAAATCTCAGTTCAGTATGTAACATTTTATTTAATTTTAATAGCAAATAACAGCGGATTTACCCGATCTGTATTACTAATCTCATTGAGAACATCAAGTCTGATAAAAAATCACATTTAAAATAATGCCAAAAATTCGATTTTTGGAATTTTTTCACCGTGTACGACTAATTCTTCATACACTACCTTTTTTTAAATAACACTACTTAAACTAATTTAGAACAAACCACTGGAAACACTTGGATGATAGTCCTATATGACCAAATAATAATATTCACCTTACATTAAGTATTCGAGCTTATTTTTCATCAACTTCATCATTTTCAGAATTAAAATTATGCTACCGACTCAAAAGCAGCCTAATTTTTATATTAAAAAAAACTATTCCAATCTTTTTTCCAGTTGTTTTATACTGTAATTTACTCAGTTTCTATATGATTTTCATATTGTGTAAATCAGTATAATACATTTTTTTTTATTCAAGAATTAGAAATAAAAATTTACTAAGAAATGGCTGTTATATATGAATGCTATTGCAGTCATATTAATCGCAGTAACAGTTGGATGTCCATGTTTGATGCATTAGTTTTTTGTTTTTTCACATTAAGACGTTAGTATAGCTAAGAACATTAACTATAACTTAACCCTTACATAACCCTAAAATCAGACAGTTCGTTATTTCATCTTTTTTGGTCTCAGTCCACTCATGTTTTATTTTGTCACTGTATTAAATTATTATTTTTACAATTATAATTTATATTTTGTGAATCTGTATTGACTTGGTAAAATTAGATGGGAATGTATTAGAAGAATGATAAATTAAAGCTACTTTTTTCTTTTAATATTATTAGAAAAAGAAAAATTAACCGAGTTGCTGTTGGAAAGCTCTTAATGCATTTATCATCAATGTATTGCAGTTTCTACCGTTAACTCACATAAACCCTTATTTATATATATATTTATATATATCTATATATATATATATATATTTATATATATCTATATATATATATATATATATATATATATATAGAGAGAGAGAGAGAGAGAGAGAGAGAGGGAGAGAGAGAGAGAGAGAGAGTGAGAGAGAAGTAATATAAATATAGACCAATCTATAATACATAGAGATATTGTATACAATGACAAATAGTTCCAGTGGAATATAAATTTAAAAATTCTTATAGTAGTTAACATGTTGAAGAAAAAATTTCCTTTACTCGTAATATTCAATTATTAATTATAAACTAATTATTTGCTACTTACTGGTAAGAGTTTTAAAAATGTTCTATAATTTTGTGTAACTGCAAAATTTCATTAAAATTCTGATGTTGAAATTTTTCCGTTTACTTTGTATCAATATATATGATTCACTTTGTAATAAGCACATTATGATACACTTACATGAACAAATTGCAAATATTAATAAAAATAAGTTACAGAAGAAAAAATTTAGTAATGAATATTGACAATATCATATGTTTTATCCGTGCGCGCGCGCTTCTCTCTCACTCTCTCTCTGTCTCTCTCTCTCTCTGTGTGTGTGTGTGTGTGTGTGTGTGTGTGTGTGTGTGTGTGTGTGTGTGTGTGTGTGTGTGTGTGTGTGTGTGTGTGTGTGTGTGTGTGTGTGTGTGTGTGTTTGTGGGAGCTAGCGCCTACATCAAAGAATTTGCGAGACGATTACAAACGACGTGATACGGTTTGCATATTTATATCACTGTATCCGCTCAAAAATCACCTACCTTCTCTTGCACTTCTATAAACTCAGCAGAAACACAAATCTATGAGAAGCTTTCCGAGAGATGAGTAAGCAAGAGTAAAGCCATTGATTATGATAGCAATTTACTGAAAAGAACGCTAAAAATACCAGAATTAAGTATATTGTGCATTACAAAAGTAAACATGTCATTTTTCTTACATATTTGAATTGTGTTGTACACTTTATTAAAGTAATTTTAAGCTGCACTGAAGAAAATCAATATTTAAAAAAATACTATTAGTGGGAACTTATTGATAGATTTAGCCTAGAAAATACATGATACTGATGAAGGAGAAAATTTAATAATCTTTATATTTTTAGAAATCTCACCGATACCGAGATTGTTGTTCTCTGTACGTAGAAATATTTTACAGCCAGTATTCACAAAGTTACAGAATAATTAATATATCACAATTACTTGGTCAAATAATTTAGCTCAATGTAATAAAAAGTTCTAGATAATATTTTTAATTAATCGAAAAATGAACGAATTTGCATTAAATTTATGTTGTAATCTACTTAAGCGAAAAATTTCAATGAAAATTAATTATATTTAAATAAATTTTAATTAAATTTTTTAAGTTTTTTTTTATCTCGTAAATACATTTATCGAATTTTTTTACTCTTCGTTTTATTTAATTGTGGGATGCTGTAACATGTCCCAGCTGGGGTTTGACGTGAAGGGATACGTCCATTCAACGAGGTGAATCGTACGTACATCGTGCGCATTGCGGTATTTTGAGTTATTGTGTCCGCTTGTTGATTATGCGTGGTTTTCCCTTCATTCCCAATTCTCTCTCAAGATTCTTGTTTCCTCTTGTCACTCAATTTTTTGCTGTAACATCAGCTGTGTTTTCATAAAAAAAAAAGTGATAATGACTTCGGTAACGTGTTTTATAGTTCTTGACAAAACTGAAAGAACAAGTTTTCTTCAATTCATAGTATAAAAAAAAAATGTAATTTTTTTCAATGTGCCATAAAAGTTGTTATGTAATACGTTTTGCTAGAAGAAAAAAATAGAAATGAAAACATAATTTTTACGAAAGTAAAAATTATTCAAGAAAACTTAAATAAGTTCCGTAATTGTACTAAAATTATTGAAATTACTGTACAATTACAAAATTTATTAAAGAAATTTTAGTAGTATAAATAAATGTATGCTATAATTATTAAAATTACTTATATACTAAAATTATATATGGTAATAGAAACTTCATTCCGGAATAAATATTAAATAAAAGTACAGATTTGTTTAGTTTTATATAGTTAATAATTTTATTTTTGTAGGACTTTGGTAACGGAAAGTTAAATATTCTGGGAAATGAGATAATAAAAAAACCAAGAGTTAATTAATATAAGAGTAACCTCTGAAAAACAACTATAGAAAATTAGCTCGTCAAAATTTAGTCAACATAGGACGTTTTAAGAGGCCTACAACTTTAAAAAAAAACTGATTTTTTTTCTAAACATTTGACCAAAAAACACTATAGATAACAGAGAGAAAGAATTAAAACATCATACATCAACAATTTCAATTCTACATTGTTAAAGCTGATAAATCTTTAAAGTTTAATGAAGTGTTATCAATGAAGCCATTTTCAAAGAATTGTAAATAATTCTTTTTCTTCAATATAAAATATTTATAATACTTAAAGTATGTATAATATAAAATATTTAATTAAACTCAATTTTATGCAAAATTAATTATAGATTCCATCAATATTTTTTATTTATTTACTTTTGGCGATAGATAAAATTTTCAAACTTACGTCATTTTCATGGCGCACTTTTAGCACTAAAGTCTCATATAGGAGTCATTAGGATATTTCATAATGACAGATTTAGCACCACTGTCTCTACTATAAAATTGGTCAAATATTTGAAATTCTTAATGGGAATTAGTTTATACATATGTAGCTTAATATACAAAAAGTTTTAATTACAATATAAAAAAAACATAGGTAATTATTTTGAAAAAAGACCTTAGAAACTGAAGCAGAACAAGGGCAGAACAGGTCAGAAAAAACTCTGGTGTCTCATTTATCTCAGGTGCTTTGCGTGCTTCATAATAACAAAATAATTGGCTAGGAGATGTAAAGTAATAAATTAATGTAACGCTTTCTATGGGAAATAATACTTTAATTATCCTGCCTCCTTCACTGTAGAAAAAACTATTTTTCTATTCATACTAAGATTAATTAAAACAATGTAATTAAGTTTTCATTTATTGAATTAATTACATTTACCTGTTTCCATTACGTCAATAAAACTGTTGGTCTGTGAGCTTTATTCTGTTAGTTTTTTCCAGAAAATAAATAAATGTTAATACTACATTTAAAACAAAAAGTCCATGCAGTGAAGAAAATTAAACTGAACTTTAATAGAGAGTATCATCAGTTTGATATTTTAATTTTGAAATAAACAATAAGTGTTACAATTACCCCATATGGTAAAGTCTTTTTTTTTATTACTTGACTGACTTCCAGAATTTTTTTCGTCATTTGATCACTGACGCGGTATTCATAAGAAATTATGTATAACAACAAAAATTTATTTGCACCTTAAAAACAAATACTACAGATAATTTCAAATAAGCTAAGTTGCGTGAAAATGCTAATATAAAAATGATCTTTAAAAACTATCTCAGTTTTTTTTTGTACTTCAAAAGTTTAGCAGATTTAGCTTTCATCTTCAAAGAAATTTTGTTCAAGGAAATTTAAAAAAAAAAACAGTAATTCCTTAAGTTTACTGTTTGTAAGCGGTAAATCTGAAATCTAAAATAAAAGAGATAGAACGAGTTCAATAAAAGTTTAAGAAGAGAGAAAGCGCACGTGCACTCACACGAACACACACACACACACACACACACACACACACACACACACACACACACACACACACACACGCGCGTTAAAAAGTAACAAAGATATATATAGGCCTATACATTTGAAATCCGATCGCGTCATGCTGTTAAACAATTTGTGGTATACTCCAGCAACTTGAAGCTTCTTTGGAAACAATGAATGCCGTTCACTAAAAAGTTTAAATTCTGAACGTGCTTTGTGTTTGACTGCAACTTTAACACTTATTCCAATTTCTCAAAGAAACAGCGGCCGTCAAAAGTGAACTTTCCATAACTTACTACCCAACAAGATAAAAGCTCTTTCTTCATAAATATTCCTGAGGAAACGTGTTTATTTGTATTAACTCCTATAAAGTATCAAAATTGTAGCTTATATATACAAAATTAACCGTTCAAGGATTTCTTTAATTTAACTAAAAGATATGAATTTAAATTAATTTAATATAATGTTAATTCAGTATACCAGAATTTGATTTTTATTTCATTTTTCGACATTCTGAAAACAAATACGTAGGTATATAATTATTTCCTTAAAATTTTATGAAATAGATAAAACTAAAATCCAAAAATAATTGCTTCATAAATATGATGAAATGATCTATCTTGAGTCATTTCTTGCTGGCACTCCTTGAGACAAAACATGATCAGTTTTCTTTAAAATTATTTGCTGTAGTTTACTAGTTTCCAGGATTTTATATTGTATATTTTAATATGTGTTGTAAAATCTTGAAATAAAATTAAAGTTTTAACTATCGGACTTGCCTGATGTTGGGATTTAGGCAGTGATAATTTCATGTTAATTCAGTAAAATAAGTTACACATCATTTTATGATGTCGTATATATTCTAATATATAGCTTAACAGTTTTGTTAAAGTAAGTTTTTCTCTCTTTTAATTAAAAACACTAATCAAATTTAAAAGCTAGAAAAAAATTATACATCAGTTTTGTCTTCTTTTTAAATGAAGGGTTTCTTTGTCGCTGTCAGATCTATTTTAGTCTGGTAGAACTATCGATTATAACATATATAATTAAAAATATAATTTAAAGACATTCTAAATATATTTAATAAATCGTTTAAAAGAAAAAAAAGTTTTTAATGTTTGTTAAAAAATAATAATTAAACGATGCTAAAGATATTATTTGCCACACAGTTAGTGTGGATGTAACCACTGTCAAGGAATTATACAGAACTTCTGACTAAACGGAATAGAGTTAACCACCTTTTTGAGCCAGGTAAATTATAGCAGCAATTTATTATATATTTATTTTGTCTTATATTTCAGATAAATGAGCTATTAAAGGATTACAGCGGTGGCGAAATACAGTCTAGAAATAGGATTACGTGTTTTTATATTCAGTTGAGAATAGCAATACGGAAGTATTACTTTTCAGACTACGTAGTACTTTGTATACACAGAAAAGAATTCTGTAGTAAGTGAATTGTAAAAAGGATCAAAAATACATATTAAAAGTAGAAAAGTATTTACTATAAAAAGAAAAAATAATTGACTAAATTTTTTTATATCAAAATCCTCCTTTGCATTTAACAAAGTATTTTGTTCCGGAAACTGTTGGTGCGTTGTTGAAAATAGTAAAAATATGTAATCTTTTCAGCAACCGAGAACGTAATTACATTCATATTTTAAGATATATATATTAGCATCCCCGTCGCGGTTTCGTCCGTGCTATATGGTTATTTGCGTTTCCTATCGCAGTGAAAGAATGTTTAGCTGGTAAGGGCTCACTTTGCTCGTCCTTCCCGTCTAGAGAGGTAATTCTGTCCCCTGGACCCTCCTTTGTTTGTAAGATTATTAACTGATGCTTACAAGATGATAATAATAATAAATTAAAGGTTGTTCTATTTATAAAACTATCAATATATTGTAATTTCTTCAGATAAAAAGTTGAGTCAATACAGTAACCCACTAATCGCCGGCCTCCGTGGCGCGAGTGGTAGCGTCTCGGCCTTTCATCCAGAGGTACCGGGTTCGATTCCCGATCAGGCATGACATTTTTCACACACGCTATAAATCATTCATCTCATCCTGTAAACCAATTCCTAACGGTGGACCCGGAGGTTAAAAAAAAAGTACCCACTAATCAGTTTTTAGATTTCCTGTCGCAGCTTCGCTAGCGAAATGCATAATCAGAATTAAAAACCTTAATTACCATCATTATATTACCAAATTTCATAAATATTGATTCAGTAACGATAGCATAAAACGATAAAAACGTAAAAAGTAATTTATGTTTTTTATTCCTTAAAATATTAAAATTCAAAAAAATCCGAAAATAGTTTTTAGAAATCTATCTGAAAAGTACTTTCAAGCCCTAATCCAAAGTATATATAATTTGGTTGGTATTATCTGAAATAGGGAAAATTTGCAATCATTTTTCGACATTTTTTACCTTTCTTAACCCCTTTCAAGGTCGAATTTTAACAAATCTTTTTATATATTCACATGAAGATTGCACACATCAAAAATCAAGTTAATATCTTATTTCGTGTCCAAATTATTTAAAAAAATAAATAAATTTCATTTTTACACTATTTTAATCCTTTAAACTCGAAATTTCAAAAAATCCTTTCTTAATGTGCATTTACATCGTAAGAAAACAAATTTTCATCAATTTATTTTCATTAGTTTTTGCTGGGCGTTAATTATGAATCACTCACGACGTGTTCTTTTATATATATGGATATATAAATAGAAAAAACATTTTTAAAGTAGTAAGATTGCTACTTATTTAATCTTAATTATAATCCTAGACTGTTAATATTTTATCTATTCTAGCAAGATAAGAATAATAATTCTAAGAAAATTCAGGAAAATAATAATTTAATAATAAAAATTTCAATCGTATTTTACAAATATTAAAGTAGACTTTTATCAAAAGTTACTTTAATATCAATATAAATAATTATAAATTCCAATATTTTTTCAACATATTATAAATCGTTTTTTTTTTTTTTTTTTTTGTTTAAAGTAATCCAGTTAAAACAATTACGAAACATTTTTTATTTAACTTGAATGTGAAACAAGAGTCTGAAAATTATTATTATTTTTTTTCTTAATAATTTTAGTGCACTTGTAATCATCTTAAAAGTAATATGGATTCGTTTCTATATTCATTCTTCGAAAACAGTTGATGAGAAATAATAGAATATTATTTTTTTTTTAGAAAACAAGTTGCAGCAGGAATTTATAGTGGAGGTAAAAAGTTTAATATTGAAATATTATTCACTCAATATGTTATTTTCCCGTATGGATAATTTATTTCTTAAATATTCAATGGGGAAAAAGGGATAAGAACTATGCTTGTATAAGCAGAATTTTGTCTTTGACATCTAACGAAAGTAAACAGTAAGGACTGCCGAGAGTTAATGTCACAAATAATTCAGTCGTAGAACAAGGCCTGTCCGTAAGGACTAGCGAAAGGTCAAATTGTTGACAATAAAACAACAACAACCGAACTACAGAGTAAGATGCGCCTAAATCCCAGGGGTTCTGAAACATTCACCTGCGTCGACAAGGTAGAATGGCCTCGCATCCTAAATTCCATTTTACGCAATAGCACCGGATCAAAAGACTATCAAATTTCCCAATTCATGAAAGGATCTGAGAACTTAAAGTTTCCAATCAGGCTTTCGGAAACCAAACAATAAGACTACCGAAGAAAGAGAAAAGAGAATACTAAACGTCTAAAAAAAATCTATACACCCGAATAAAAAATCAAACAATAAAGTAATTTATAGTCGTTTTATATTTCTGCTCAGTTCTTTATCAGAACTGCTCAATAAGATTTTTTTTCTTTTTTGAAAAATAATTATTCCTTTTTTAAATGTCATAATATTCATGAAAAAATTAAATTATTATGATTATTTTTTTTAATTTAAGACAATGCAAAAGATCTATTTTGAATAAAAATTTTACTAGAAATTTCTAGACAAGACCTGACAGCAATTTTTACTTCAAAACCGTTTAATCAAAGATTTTTCTCAATTTTATAAACCTACTAATTTTAATTAGGAAATAAGATTGATTTGTTCAAGGAATGTACTTTTTTTTTTAATTTATTCAAAAAAATAATTTTTATGTAGAATTAAGAGTTTTTGCTGAAATATGTTACTATTTGCTTCTTGTTTAATATTTAAAGATATTATTACCTTTACAAGAATTATTTATTGCTGTAGAAAAGTTCCAGAAATAAAAAAATCGGAAGTTCTGTGATAAAATTATAATTAATTTGCGATCTCAATCTGCCTTGTGAAATCCCCTATAAATCGATTTATTGGTAGAAAGACATGATTTACATTTTTTCCTGGGCGCACAACAAAGTGTCATTATTAGTGCCAAGACTCAATATTACTGCAGTAAGCAATTAAAAATTAACTTAAAAATTAAACGGATGAAAAATGCCTATTCCATATGCTAAAAGCGAAATAAAGCCATAAAATATAATATTAAAAATCTAAATTAAAACAGCATGATTTACAGTTAAGATACCTAAGAAATAATTCTAATATTCCAAAAAGCTCGTCAATAATCTGACAAGATTTAGTTTGTATTATGAAATAAGTAAGTTTATTTCAATGATTATTAGCATCCACAATAAAAACAAATTTATAATTATAATAGACTCTAAAAGTTAAATTATAATTGCTCCAAGACTTGAACTGCAGAAACTCATAGCCAATCATTCAGGAAATTTATAGCGCTTCAAATATAAACAAGAAGGTGTATTTGTTTGGATTCCCAGCCATGTCGACATCCACGAAAATGAACATGCTGATGAAGCGGTTAAGAGAGCCTCCTTAAATGGACTCCGAATGGACTTGGTGGGTCAAATGACTTCATAAGGGAAACACGCAATAAACTTAATAACGAGTGGAACAAATTTTATGTTCGTCCCCCGCAACAGAAGAAGCCAAGTTATTCGACACGACTAAGGATTGGACACAGTAAATTAATGCATTCCCATCATCTGCCTCGATTTTACTGAGAGGTGTGTGTTGTACAATGGACTATAACCATCTTCTCCTAGATTGCAAAAAATTCGAAGCTAGTTGTCATCACTTGAAGTTCGGTCAAAATGTGAAGATGATGCTTAATCAAGAGGGCGACATTAAGATGAAATTATATTTCTTATATGAAAATAGGATGGTGATTTAATTTAACAAATTTTAATATGCACAAATATAGCTTAAACAGAGGTGACGTTCTAATGTTCATTTGTTTGTTTAATGTTCAACATATGTTTAATTGTAAGTCTTAAATATTAGTTATGAACTATTTTCTACTACTCAGTCGGTAATGACTTTATTGTTGATGCAAATATAATTAATAGAATGAAAGAAGCCTTTATTTTTTATAAATATATTAATTTTCTATTGTAGGAAGTGCTATTTTAAATAAAATATGTAAATGAATGACCAACAACTCTGATTTGAATCACAGAATGACTTTCAAATACACATCTGAACCTAATTCTTTCTCCTTCACCTTGAAAAGGAAAATTAGAATTTATGTTATTCTCACGAAATCTACATTGTTAAGCCCTAACAATACAAGGTCATCATAAAACATTTTAGGGTTTAAGGAATGAGAAAAATAGAACAAGAGTACTTATAGTTATGTTATTTTGTTTATCAAATTTTCATCAAAAATAGTTTTGTTACATAATCAATAATTTTCAATTATTGATCCCTTCGTCACTCGTAAATGTTCATTCAATTTCTGCCTCCACAATGTAACATTTTGTCTAGTATGATTTATATTTTCTTCCTTATCTTTTATCTTTAAATTATTCATCTCACGTAATTTTTGCTTGTAAATAGGTTTTTATACATTCCCAAAAAATAAAAAAATAAGGAGTTAGATCCTGATTCTTTCAGGCAACTGTATGGGGCCTTCGTGGACAGTCCATTTATCAGAAAAATGTTGATTTAAAGTTTGACTAACAAATGTATAAGGGGTGTAGGTGCACCATCTTATTTGAAATAAATTCGATGTAAATTTTCAAGTTACCCGGTTGAGGAAATAGATAGTCATTTAACATGCCAAGATAAACATTTCCAGTAACAGTTTTTTCAGAAAAAAGAAAGGCACGTTCCCGATTTTCCATTAAATCACACCAGACATTAACTTTAGATGTGTTTGTCGTTTTTCAAAGATTAAATATAGGTCTTCAGTTCCTCATATTCATGAATTGTATCTATTAACTCATACGTTAAAATATAGTAAAAATATCTTCATTCTTAAAAATTTCATCATTTAAAAATGTTTCTTTTTAATTAATTTTGTCTAAAATCCCAACAGGGAGAAACACCGGAATGATTTTTCTCCATCAGATGTTTTATTTCTTAGAGTGGTTGAATTGTGGGATCTTGAACTGCAGATAATCTAATTCATTTAACATTTTCTTCACATGCAGGTAGCCTTCCAGGCGATTTCTGTTTGAGAACAGATCCTGTTTCTTAGAACTGTTCGAACCAGCATAGTGTATTGTTTTCTTTGGTAGCTTATTTTCATACGTACGTCGAAATGTAAGTTGAACTAAAATTGTTAACTTCAGTGGCATGTCACAAAACAAATTGTGTTTTATCTAGAACAGAAACAAAAGTAAACAAAGAAATGCATTTCAGCAACAGTATGAAGGTCAATAGTAGTTAAAATTCTGTCATACAAAGTCTTCAGGTGGAGATTTTTCAGTGCTACAAAGAAACTTTTTTAAAAATTTCCTAGTACCTGATCTTTTTTCCTGTTTTTTTAGCCTCCGATAATTACCGTTCAGATAATAATTCAGAGTATGATATGTATGAGTATAAATGAAGTGTAGTCTTGTACATTCTCAGTTCGACAATTTCTGAGATGTATGGTTAATTGAAACCCAACCACCAAAGAACACCGGTATCCACGATCGAGTATTCAAATCCGTGTAAAAATAACTGACTTTACTAGGACCTGAACGCTGAAACTCTCGACTTCCAAATCAGCTGATTTGGGAAGATGCGTTCCAACCCGGTGAGTTCCTAGTACCTGATCTGAGCTACCAAAACCTCACCATACTTTTATAATAACTCTATATTTTTGTTAACCATCTCATTTTTACTAATATAAAAAATTAATTTTAATATAAAAAATTTGAATTTTTTGGCGGCTGTTCTTAAGCTGTTAAGTTGATAAATTATGCCACAATAGTAATTACCTATTTAACTATTTAAACGGGTGTTATCATACGACACACCTCAGAAATAGTGGAAATAATTATGTAATATTAAAATGGTCTGTTAAAAAATGATATAGTTTAAGGGTACTCCCTTTTCGGTATTACGTAAATTTCATATTAAATTATGAAAAAAATTCTTCTTTATTAAATTTATTATGCATGATATATATATATATATATATGTATATGTGTGTGTGTGTGTATGTGTGTGTGTGTGTGTGTGTGTGTGTTTGTGTTTGTGTGTGTGTGCCTGAAAGGTTTTGCTATCTTCCTATCCTTATATAAAACAAAAATGTAATAGAAATAATGTAAATGGACCACTGAATATAAAAATAAGAAGAGAAAAGATTACGGAGGTAGAAGAATTTTGTTATTTGGGAAGTAGAATTGCTAAAGATGGGACAAAGCAGAAGCGATATAAAATGCCAAATAGCACAGGCGAAACGATCTTTCAGTCAAAAATATAATTTTCTCACATGAAAAATTAATTTAAACATCAGGAATACATTTTTTAAAGTATATGTTTGAAGTGTAGCTTATATGGAAGTAAAACTTGCGACGATCGGAGTACCTGAGAAGAAAAGCTTTTGAAATGTGGTGCTGTAGGAGAATGTTAAAAATCAGATGGTTGGATAAAGTGACAAATGAAGAGATGTTGCGGCAAATTGATGAAGAGAGAAGCATTTGGAAAAATATAGTTAAAAGAAGAGATAGACTTATAGGCCACATTTTAAGGCATTCTGGAATAGTCGGTTTAATATTGGAGAGACATGTAGATGGAAAAGTTTGTGCAGGTAGGCAACGTTTGGAGTATGTAAAACAAATTGATAGGGATGTAGGATGTAAGGGGTATGCGGAAAGGAAACGACTGGCACTAGATAGGGAATCTTGGAGAGCTGCATCAAACCAGTCAAATGATTGAAAACAAAAAAAAATATAAAAAAGAGAAAAACTCTAATACATATGTATTGCATAAAAATGCTGTTATTTTTATGTTCATGGAAGTGTAGTTACAACCATAATTTCATTTCACCGTTTAATAAATAATTCAGATAACATATTTAATGAGTATTTTTATATTGTTATAAACTGCTGCTTACATTTTAAGAAAATATTTATAGTTATATAAAGTATTCCCGACAGCTTAGCCACCTGTTCGTTACAAGTCATTCCATATATAAAAATGTAATTATGTAATAGCATTGTGTTTATATTACGTCATTTTCATAGATGTGTTCTTTTTCATTTTTCAATCGCTTTCTTATATAACGGTTTTTGACAAGTTGTAGTATTTTTTATACACAATTTTTTCTGTTAATCATTTTAATAAAGGACTCAAACTATAAATACGTTTGAATTACTTAAATAATTAAGAAATATATGGAAACTATAAAATCTATAAAACGAATATAAAGTCTTAACCATTCACTGTTGTAACATTCGCTATCTCGATATTCACATTAACATTGATATCCTAAATAAGAAGTTTTAATTCTGTAGAACATTTGCCTCTTTCTTATCCTTCTTTGTTATTTTTTGTTTTGTTTTATTTTTCATTGTTTTTTTTAGTTTTCCTTCCAAATTATTATTTAAGAATAAATCTTAAGGTTAAATATCTAAGCAATTTTGAGATAAACAAAATCTGACGAAGAATTTTCTTAAGGCAGTAAGTAGAAGTTTTGAGATCTCAGTAAATCTGAAGCGGAGGAGGAAGAATGTAAATCAAAAATAAATGTTATCTTTACGGTTATGTAGAACGTACTGCTTAAAATAAAATGTTGCCTTCTCATTTGAAGAATTCTGTAAGTATTTATACAAGCCATATGAAATTGATCTGTTTACTGTAATTATTTTTAATCAAATTAAAAAATAAGAAAAGGACCGATTCCTACCGACCGATTCCGATTCCAACTGACCGATTCCTTTCAAATTTGCAGGATATATTCGTATTATCCCAGAGAATCTTTTAAGCCATACGTCGAAGTCCGAACCTCTTTTTTTCATTATTATATCTCTGTCCCTATGGCAACCAAAATAAGTTATGAATTTTTTGTCATCAAAGCTGTTTTAACTTTAGTTACCATAGTTACCACTATTCTATCTTTTGTAATTTTGTTTCTTTTTCAGGTTTCTAAAGCCTAAAATACTTTATTATTTATCCTATTATTCTCACAACCATAAGGGTAACAAACATTCCGGGGTCCAGGTGGTGGAGCCCTCTGGCTAGACGGAAATGGCGACCGAATCGATTTCTGCGGGAATGGCAAGTGAAGCGAGCTCTGCGGCCCTAGGATAGGGCGCGAGATTCCGCACTTCCGAGTTGACACAGCCGAGCCGACCGAGCGGACACAGGGACTCCCACAGGGGGAGCCTCTGTGTCGGCTACCGAGTTCGCCTGGGCCTGGTATATATATATATATATATATTTATATATACATATGACCGGCTAGTATATATACTCTTACATATGCATATTACTTAATTAAATTATATTTTAACGAAAATTATATTTCTACTTTGTAAATATAATATTTAACTTCTTTCCTTCATCTTCCGAAGGGCCTTGATGTCGATATCCAGTGCACCTGAAACCTCAGAGATGGAGTCTTCAGTTCCTCCGCCGTAAGTCTCGAAGGCGTCTCGAAGTCTCTTGCTGCTGGCGTCGGATGACACCGGCTCCAATGGCGCAGTCAAAAGTACATCGCAGTCTAGACTGGATGTACTCACCGCTAGAGTACGTGAGGCGGTCGAGTGAGTCGCTCTTTCTACTAAAGACCTCCCTGCTTACGGAGGCTCCACTGTTGGTTTTTTAAAGTCTTCTTTTTCCAGAATCATCACTTCTGGTGTCTCAGATCCCGCGGTGGGAATTTTTTCCTCCTGTACTTTTAGTTTAGATATCGCTGGCTCAATCTTTGTCTCAGTTACTGCTTTAATTGTAGGCTCAAATTTTGGCTTTACGGAGATACTTGCAATGGATCTTTCTATCTATTTTCAATGGAGCTTTCTTCTTCGACGGCTTCGGACTGTTTTTTTCTTGATGGGCGACTCTTAATTTTGTCCTCGATGATACGTTCAACCATCTTAGATAAAGCTGGAGCCAATTCGGACAGCACATCTTGTTACTTTATAGAAGCTGTAGGAGCTGCAGGACCAGCCGCAACTTATGCGTATGACGCCGTCTTTGGCGTTCTACTAAGCACAATTTTCCTAGCGTCAAAGTAGCTGATCTCAGCCACGGAACCCTCATCTTCCGTAGACCCTCAACCACGGGAGATGTGGATGACAACTTGTCAATAATCCTATAAAACGCCAGTCATGATGGCACAAGGTGCCGGCGGGGAGACGGTTGAGAATGCCCCGGATCATTAATCCTGCCTGGGCTTCCCGTCAGCTGCCTTCCACAAATTTAATCCAGGCCGGGGAGTCTGACCCACGATACCAACATCCTAGGACTCACATGTAGCAGTAAGGGCTCCAGTACTCTTACCCATGGGTAAGGACAATCCCTGCAATAGCCGAAGTGACTGACTCATGCTGGACGGCGCAAGTCTTCGGCAGAGTAAGCTCACAGCAGCCCTACCTCAACCCGGCTCCACAACCGAGAAGAGGGCACTCCTCGTCTGCACTCTGTCCAACGTCGACAAACAGATCACGGTCATACTTCCCAACCCCGCTGCAACCAGCGAAACCGAGAAGCACAACTGCAATCAGCTAAGACAGCTCGAAACAACCAGTCCCGTACTCCATAGGGAGCTCATGAGCAAGACCATTTCCCCGTTGGCTGACATAAGTGCAGGTACCGAAGTGCCAACTCACCGGGTTGGTCTAGTGGTGAATGCGTCTTCCCAAATCAGCTGTTTTGGAAGTCGAAAGTTCCAGCGTTCAAGTCCTAGTAACGTCAGTAACTTTTACACGGATTTGAATACTAGATCGTGGATACCGGTGTTCTTTGGTGGTTGGGTTTCAATTAACCACACATCTCAGAAATGGTCGAACTGGGACTGTACAAGACTACACTTCATTTACACTCGTACATAACATCCTCATTCATCCTCTAAAATATTATCTAAAAGGTAATTTGGAGGAACAGGAGGAAAAGGAGGTAATTTAGGAGGAGGAAAAGGAGGATAAACAGGAAATAGAAAGAAAGAAAGGTACATAAGTGTCCCGTCGTTTTCCGCTCCGGACGTGTGCGTAGATGTAGCACGGACGTGGAGTTGGATTTTTTCGGGGCATTATTATTATTATTATACATAATAAAAAATCACATTTATTTTTGCTCTATATTTTCCCTTTTCATAGATATGTAATGGTTATATACAAACCTACATTCTATTTTTAATGGTTTTAGTTGACAGTTTGTGCAGTTAAACTGCTCATTTAGAAGGTAAGCTAAACACGATTCCTGGAATTGGTTTGGATTCATACAAACCGAAATGACAGTGGAATAAAGGTGGCTTAAACAATGCAGTAATCATTGCCTGCCTGATCGAATGGCTCTTTGCATACTCCATACTCCAGCTCACTGCTAAATATAAATCTGTTCTAAAAGTGTAATAACTCACATTGTTACATCTAATTCATCATTATTGTCTTTATTATGCATTACAATGAAATGATTACATTTAGGTTAAAGCAACATTTTATCCAATTTTTTTTTTAATACAAAATTAGTTTGTTTCTATTTATATTAATTAAAACAAAATATCTGACAGCCTAAAAATGAATTCCCCATAACAACAACATAAAAAGATGTTTTTATTAAGAAATTTTTATGTTTGATAATTTCTTTTTTTTCATAATTTTTTTTAAAACCAAAACAAGGAGGAAAGTGAATTCAAGCCACTTTTCCTTTTTATGGTTAAACCATATTTTAACTTCTAAGTATACTGATTAAAACGTTTATTTTTTTGTAGATAATGTTTTGGTGTTGATATCATACAAAAATTATCTAGATAATTAAAGTGAAAGTTATAAATTTTTATTGGAGACGAAAATCTACGTGGACGGTTTAAAAATACTTTTTTTTTTTACAGTAGAAATTATTGCTTAGCACTTATTTTAATTTTTTTTTTTTTGTATTAAACTTCAAGAAAATTAGTTGGAAATTTTCTTTAATATATCAATCTAATTTAAACAGTTGATTAGGAAGTTTCTAAGAAAAATGTTTCATACATATATCTGAAAAAATAAAAGAAAAAAAATTATACGTATTTCCTCTTAATATATCTATAAGTCGCTCCTCATTAGAGTCAATTATTTTAATTTTTTTTTCTGTTGTTTGTTAGTTTGAGTTTACTTTGTTCTGATAGTTGTTTTAAGTTTTTGTTTTCCTCAGGTTTGTGTTTTTGTTTATTTATAAGGGTTTTTTTTAGTTATACGCCTAGGCATAACCTAGTCGAGAGTTCCAGCGTTCACGTCCTAATAAAGGCAGACTTCATTTACACTCATACATATCATCCTCATTCATCCTCTGAAGTAATACCTGAACGGTAATTCCCAGAGTTTCCAGCTGTTCCGCATAGCAACCACTCAGTGGACGGCAGCTTCGAGGCTGTAAACAACAACACGCTAGTGAATAGAAAACGTGGCTCACTCAATTACTCCAACCGGGATTAATGGAAGTCGTCGCGGAGAAAATAAATAAGGAATGAGATCATTAAAAACATGAGCGGTTCTTCAGTTAATAGCAGTGACTCTGATATTGCACTGATATTATATTGGTCGAGGGACTCGATTCCAGTCCCTCCGCCATGGCAAACGGCGCCGGGTTTACGCACGCTGCCGGTAGCTGACACGACTCCTGGGATTGACATACCTCTCTCAAATAGATTTGAAGATTTGCTGGTGGAGAGACTAAGGATGCTGCTCCACAAAAGGAAGAGGTTAAGTCGCCTCCGATAGTATTGTATGGTATTTCGGATATCACAAAGCTGTATGAGTTATTGGAATTGGTGGTGAACCACGCGGAATACACCGTGGGAATAATAAACGGTAAACAACTTGGTCTACTTTCGAAGGATATTAAGAGCTACAAAAATATAATTCCTGTTGATAGCAAAAATAATTTGATAGGGCATACCTTCACAAGGCATGATGACAGGACGTATCGGGTGGTGCTTACGAAGCTTCACCATTTGATCCCAGTTGCAGTTATACAGCAGGAGATTGAGAGTCAGAGGCACAAGGTTTGGAGCATCGTAAACGCTCACCACAGTGTAACGAAGGAGCCGTTGTCAACTTTTTTCATAAATTTTGAACCTAAGGATACTAATAAGGAGGTGTTCGAGATAAAGCACGTAGAAAATTGTTGCGTTAGGTTTGAAACACCAAATAAAACTTCTGGGTTGGTACTGTGCATGAAGAGTCAACAGTACGGTCACACTAAAAATAATTGCATGAGACCGTATCGCTGTGTGAAATGTGTAGGGGGATACAGGATCGCCGATTGCCAGAAAGCAGATAGGAGCACACCGCCGATTTGTACTTTATGCCATGAGGATCATTCTGTAAATTATAAAGGTTGCAAGGTTTATAAGGAGATCCTTGAAAGGAAAGAGAAGAGGAGAACGAGTTATGCTCCAAAGCACGCTCCTGCGAGGTCCGAGGGTCTGAGAGGCAAACTGTACAACCTAGGCCATGATTTTAGGTCTGTCTTTAGGTCAACGGGCCAGTAGTAATGCGGATAATAGTAAATGTGACACTAGCAATATTCATTGTACATCGCATCTCAGGTCCTTCGTGAGGCAATGGTGGGAACCGATAATAAGGCTTTGGTTACACTGGATAGATTTGAGAACATAGCGAGTAACCTCGAGTTCTTGTTTCAACAGATTGGAAACCTCCTGGGTCTGCTGACGAAGGTGATTTCTAAACTTTGTTGATGAGGAATTACCTGAAACTCGCTGTACGGAACATCAAAGGTGTGATGAATCGCAGGATCTTCTGCGAGCTGCTAGATGTTGTTCTTATTTCGGAAACTCATTTTACTGATAGGAACTATTTGAGAATTAGGGGCTGTTCAGTATACACAACCAACCACCCTGATGGAAGGACGAATGGGGGTACTACGATTGTGATAACAAATGGGCTACGCACAATCAGCTACCTCCGTTCAGCACCACCCACATTCAGACGACCTCAATTTAGATCTTCGACTGGTTAAAGCCTCTGAAACTATCATCAGTCCACTGTCCCCCTCGACACGTCATAACAAGTGACATGTTTTGTGAGTACTTTGGCACACTTGGGTGCCGGTTCATTGCGGGAGGTGACTGGAACGCGAAGAACGTATTCTGAGGATCTCCGCTTACGACTAGACGTGGAAGGTCCCTAAAGGTGTCTGTTGAAAGGATGCGGCTACACGTGATCTCTGGACTTCAACCGGCCTTTGAATACAACGAAGATTCCTGACCTGCTTATTTTTTTGTCAGTTCTGGGGGTTTCGGCTTTCTATACTGACGTGAAGAACTACGACTCTAGGTCGGATCACTCGCCTGTTCTTCTGACAGTTAGTACAACGGTCGTGATAAAGAAAGGATCGTTACATTTTCACAACATTCGGACGGACTGGAAGTCGTATAGTAGTTGGATTGAGGAGAATCTACCTTTCGATATGGTGCTGACGTGCGCTGATGACGTGGACGTTTTTACCAGATGCTTAACCGTTGTCATACAGGAGGAGGGGTGGCGCTCTACTCCGTTGGAGGTGGACGGAATACAACGAGGTACGGACTACCCTAGGGAGGTTATGGGCTTGGTTAGAACAAATAAAAGGATTATAAGAAGGTGGCAGCGGTTTGGGAGGCTTGTGGACAGGACGGCGATGAACAGGGCGGTTCCGCCCTAGGGAACAGCAACATGGAAGTCATTCAGCGGTTTCAGAATAAACTTCTACGGAACATAACCCACAGCCGTGATTTAAGAGGAATGCTGAGATTCACGATTACGTAGGCATTCCATACGTTCGAGAGGAAGTTGGATGTCTAGTTTCAAGGTATGTGTCCAGATTGGATAAACATATTAACCATCTGGCTTTGAATCTGCTAAAAACAGTGAGAACGTTAGGAGACTAAAAAGGCTACATGTGCTTGATCTTGTTGATGGCCTGTTATGATGATCCGGTTTGGTGGCTTAGTGCTCATGTTTATTGTTTCTTGAATGCTTGTTTTTGTTTTGTTTACTGTTCTATTTAAAGTTAATATTTATTTCGTTGTTTTAATGTTAATGTTAACAAACATCAAAGGCAAATAACAAATGTTATTTATGTTTGTTGAATATTTGTTATGTTATACTGCTGTTTTTGTATTACTAAGGATTATTATTCATCGGGTGGTCCTCTTTCACGTGATGGTCAGTCACACGACTTGCTTATAGCTTCATTGTAGAAGCGATTAATAAGTAAATAAAAAAATTTAGCAAAAAAATGTCCTCTTATAGAAAGAGAGCTTATGGTTGTATGTAGTCTCTTAACTGTTTCTCGCTTTCTTTTACTTATTTTTATAAAGTGGGTTTCGTAGCGTTTACGTTTCTTGCAGTTCTTTTTTTTAATTTGAGTAGATATTAAGAACTATAAATTATGTCAAGAACATAAAATTTTGAAATTGCTCAATATTTTTTTCTCTATTATGAATGTAATTCAAAAATACCAGTGTGACAATTTATTAGTAATGAAAATAGTATTTAATTTTTAATTGTTTGGCAGTGCATTTAGAATTTTTTTATCTCTTCTTCATATTATTAATGTATTTATTTACCTATTAAATTCTACAAAGAAAATACCAGAAGTAAAATTAGAATTTCATTAAATGTATGTATTATGAGACATTTAAATAATATATAATTATTTAAATGTTTTCGGTCCACTTTTAATAATATCTTTTCTTTATAACAATGTGCAGATAAAACATGTTGAATATTTTTTCTCCTAAAAGAAGGCAATTTTCTTGCAATAGATCTTTTACTCATACTGTGTATTATGAATTTATATGCAGGCTGTAGCCTACAACAGTAATCCATTATTCAGTAAGATAACAGATTACATTTATGAAACAAACTGTGTTCAAACCCTTGTAATTTCCTATCAAGTGAATAGGTACTAGTGCGGTACATCATAAATCACCCTACGTTTTCTACCAGCTTAATCTACCCTTATAAACATTTATTATTTTTATTTATCCCATGAATTTTACACAACAATATTCAATTCCTGTCCATATAATTCACTGAAAAAAACGATTAATTTGGAAAATATAAAAAAATTAGTTTTCAAGGGAAATAATACTATACGGTAATTAAAATAACACATAAATTTTAATATTTTTAATAAAATGTTTACAATATGTGTTAAGTATTTTTAAAATTCATCATTGGAAAAATCAGTACCTGATTAAAGTCTAGGTCGCATTCGCCAGGTACACTAATTAGAATTCTATTGAGCAACATCATTTTATTCCAAGAGAGAAGCGGAGGTTGTAGAAAGAAGATATTAGTACTGAAAATCTACTTCTTTTTAAAGTTAACATTTTTATGTCCTTCGTTTCTCAGAAATAATTCTGAAATATAGTTTTCTTTCTATTCTGTAAAATTTATATTCTGTAAAATTGTTTTTTTTTTGTCATGAAACTATCTTTTGTTGCATTATACATCTTTAGATATATTTGTTTATTATTGATCTTTCATTATTTTATTTGATAAATAAATTATTGAATTGCTTTTATTAAATATATTTTTTGCAATAACTTATCGTAAGGTGGTAACGTTTTAGTCGTTAAATAATCCTATAAAACAATGGTTCTCAAAATATTTCAATTATTGGTGTTCTTAGTGTTACCCGATAAACAACAGTAGGAGGTGACCGTACTTCGTTTTTCTTTTTTTATGTTTTTTAGTCAAATAACCGGTGGCAGGAGCAGCCAGTCGCATCGCACATACAGTAACAGTGGCAGTGGCAGTATTGGTTAAGACGCCGCCCCGTACGTCATCGCATCCCATAAAAAATAGAAATTCGAAAAACCAAAAAAAGGTTTTTAAATATTCATCTGAAGAGAATTTTCAAGCCCAAACCGAGTGAATATCTGGTTTACTTTAGTCGGTGATAGGGAAAATTTTCAATCATTCTTCAAGATGTTTTTACCATTTTTCATCCCCGTTCAAGGTTGAATTTCAGAAATTCTAAAAATTAGTTTCTCAACAATCACATGAAAATTATTACTCATACAAAAAATTAAGTTGAAATCTTCGACGAGAAATTAAAAATAGGCATGTTTAAAAAAAAATTCACAACCCATTTTAAACATTTAAACTCGTACATTCAAAATATTCTTTCTTAGTGTGCATTTACACTGTAAGAAGAACGCTTACACAAATTTTCATCAATTTATCTTCATTAGTTTTTTTGCTGAGCATTAATTACGAATCACTTGCGACATGGTGTTTTATATATATAGATGGCCATTTAATAGTATTCTATTAAAAAGTTAATACAATAAATTATATAATAATTGCAGAAATGTGATAAATATTTTAAAATAAATATTTTAAAATTTACAATGACATAATTTCATTACGTAAATCTTTTTTTTTTGTAATTTATTTTAAATATCTTATCTAAACGTTAAGTAGTTCTTACGGAAAAGAAATGATACTGTTTTCAATTATTGTAAAACAATACATTACCCCTACAGAACATTACATTAGTATTTTTTTTGCAGTCATTTGTTACATTAAAGAAAACCTTTGTTTCCTTAGTGTTTATATATGATTGTTTCTATTTCTGCAAAATTAATTCAAGAGATTTCTTTTTATTTTGTTAAAAAAGTAAATTTTATGGGTAGAAATTAATTTTTATGTGAATAGGAAGAGTTTGTTATAAAATTATTGAGAATATAATGTATAATTTGCACAAAAAAAATGGTATAAAAACCATTATGAAAATTAATAATAATAAACCTTATAATAAAGTTAATTAAAAAAAAAAAAAAAATTAAAAAAAAAACAAAGACATAAATTAATTTCATTTCTTTTTATTTTATTTGGAATGGATAAAAACTGAATGAATCACTTAATATTTTCTAAAACCGCTGATTTTGTGGATCTCGTAGAAAATGATATTTGTTTTGGAGATTGCATTTAACAAAAAATGGATGCATACAGAAAAACGGTAGTAATTGTTTAATGTGAGCCCAAAATACTAAATAAAATTTTAATTCTGTAAAGTAATGTCCTTTATATTAAAGCGTCAAATTTTTATTAGGGTATAAAATAATAAAATTATTTTAAATCAAATAAGAAATGCAGAACTAATATTTAAAATAAATTTTTATTTAAATAGAATAACCAAAAGTATCCTCAATCCTGCAAGTAAATCAATCGGAATAAAATGAATTTGTTATAATATTCATGAAAATCGGTATTCATATTAAGAATTTTTAAGATCACGTTTACATATAATGTATATTTATATAAAACACGTTCGTACATAATCAAAATTGTAAAACACATTACTCTCCTCAAATAATACAAAACTTAAAGGAATCATGTTTGAACTCACGAACGTCCTTTCTTTGAATTTATAATAAATTAGTTCATAAAATATAGTTTTGTCATACTGTAGTATAGTCAAGTAAAATATATTTATTATTTGAAACAAGAAAAATTATAATGGAATGACTTGGTCTTTTATTTGTGAAATTTAATGAAATTACAATTTTGCTCATTTCTCTAAATTATAGTCGGACAAATTCTTTAAACAGTGCATTTATTTAAATTTGATTTCAAATAGCAATACTACCAATGTAAAGTTTGTTATTAAGAAAGTAGTTCCGATATTTTAAATAAAATCATTTCATTGTTTATTTATTTTTTGCAGACACTTATGTAATACAGTTCGACTACATGTTTTTCACAACACTAACTTATCATTTGTATTTGTTTTAAAATAATTTATTATAAAATCTTTTAGCTGAAAAACTAAATGATTTAAACTTTAACCGTTTTAAACATTTCCAGTTTAAAGGAAATTGTTTTGAAACAACCTTGTTAAGATTATCATGTTTCCAGTTTATAATAACATTCCTTTCATTTTAAACTTAACACACTAATGAGAAAACAGAGTTGATATGTCATACTGATGTTCTGCAGGCAAATATGTGGCAAACTGAAAAAATAACTGTTTCACTGCTTGTCATATTTCACCCAGGTATCATCTGATAATGCAGACTACTAAGTTCTTTATAACTCCCTTTAGAGGTGGAATATACAATTTATTTATGTTTATTAATGAAAAATGTTATTTATATAATTTCATACGTCTTCAAGACTTCAACTACATTTTGTTTCAGTCAGTCTACATTCAATTTAATGGAGAATTGTTTTTTTTTTTTTTTTTATATTAATCACAAACTTTTAATTGAATTTTGATATAACAGTAAAACATAATGTATTTCATTTGTAATTAGAAAGGATAAACTTTCATTGAAAAAAGTATTTTTTTATGAAGTATAAATAAAATTATCATTTGGGATGCAGCCGAATAAAAATAATAAAGACAAATGTACACCTCAAGAAAATTAAAGTAGGAGTTCTAAGATGAATTTTCGAGGAAATTTGTAATAAAAATCTTTATTTTACATTACAAATTGCTATAAACAACAGTGTTTTTTTTTTTGTTTTTTAAAGACAAACTAATAATTAAACGGGACATAAAAGTTTAAACCTCAAGATGACGACCAAGTTGCATGCTGTTGTTAAATTTACACCCAACGTAATTGTTTGCAATAGTCTGAACTTTATATGATAACAATGCAGTATGTCTGTGGAAATGCAAGGAAATTAACCGGCAGGTGGCCTCCATTGCCTGTCGGTCGGTTCCCCGAGTTATGAAGGATGGTCACAGTAGGGGGGCGTATTTCTCAGGGCCTTCGGAACGAATCGGCCAACTTATGCGTCGCTCACTCGAGTACTTTGGTCGACGGGTTGGGAAGAGTTACCTTGTGCACCTGGTGGTGTCAACGCAGAAGGATGTAGTCAGAAAACGACCGGTAGGCCCGCCGACGACGACAATGGTGGTTAAAGTGGAGGGGAAAACTTACACCGATCTTCTCCGCTCAGTGAAAGAAGCTGTGTCGTCAAGTGAAGTCGGGGTCCTTTCCCCACGTAAGGGGCAGAGAAAGGACCTTCATATCTGCATGCCGCCCGATAGTGGTGCAGCTGATTAATTAGAAAGAGCATTTACACGAAGGTCGAAGGCACCGTTACATCCCTGAGAGGGAGGGGTGGCAGGAAGGCTCACGTCTTTGTCAAGGCCGTGAATGTTCCAACTACTCAGGATGAGTTCGTAATAGAACTTTGAAAGCTTACGGGAGAGTCAGTGTCGATAGACCGGCTAATGGTGAAACACAGGGGGTCACTGTGGCCGTGCCACCCATCCTAGTGGACAAATTACTGACCGACGGACGTGTCCGTATTAGATGGGTAGCTTGCACAGTCATGAGGCGCTCAGTAGACGACCTTTGTTTCCGCTCCTGGAGGTCGGGTCATATAGCAAATTCCTATACTGGGCCAGACCGTAGAGGTTACTGCTTTACCTATGGTGAGACCGGTTACCTACATAAAGAACTGCCGGCTGGAGGCTCGGTTTCCTTCCTGCAGGTTGCATGAGCATGCACCCGGGGGGCTGAGATGTAAAATTTCACCTGCGCCATAAGATGCAGCGTCTGCTTAGAGCTGTTGGGTGTCTGTGGGGGACAGCTCCATCCAGGCGGGGGTGGGAGACTCTGGCGTCTCACTATTAATGATTGGCCGGGGGGCTCCTTCACAGCACCTTTGGGGAGGGAATGTAAGACCGTAGTCCCAGTAGGGGACCCCTTTGGGGGTTCCTCAATAAAGGCAGGACGTAAGAACTGAGTCCCGGTTAAGAGTCCCCATTGGGGTCCCTTCATTAGAGGCGTGGCACGCAAATAAAGACCGTGTCCCGGCTACCTGGGTGGGACTTTATTTCAACCGAGGTAGCTTGAGGCGATGGCACCACCGGGGCTGAGTTTTCGGATCCAGCGTCGGGGGATGGGGAAAGATGTAAAAAAAGGAATTAACCTTGAAGTTCTCAACTAGTATTTTAAATATAAAATTTTCATAAGCTGATTAATTAATCTTTTTTAAAAGAAGTTAAACCTTAAATAGAATATGGAAATAAAAAAAATCATAATAAAAATTTAACATCAAATGAATCAGTTAAACATAGAAGAAAAATCCTTTCATTCCATATTTTTAAGATGTATTTATTCTTAAAATTGTTCTAAAAAATAGAAGACTTCGTATTTTTAAAATAATACTTTTCGATTTATGATACAGGAGAAGCTTGATTAAATACTCTTACATTGTAATGCATAACACCTCTTTGTATAATGTCACCGATTTCAAGTTTATAATAATCAAGAGAACAAAGAGCTCGTCTATTATAAAGATTATATATATATATATATATATACACACACATACACACATAGATACTCTATCTTATTGTGCACAGCAGTATAATAGATAATGGCTTAATGGTTTAGTATCAATAGACTACAAAACTGAAGGTATTTTAGAGTCGTCATCTGAATTAATTAAAGCTCTTTACCTCTCTTCTACCAGACTAACTGAAATTGAACTGAAACCTGACTTCGTTGTAATTATGATTAGCGATAATAGAATTGTAATGGTAGAAATACCGACTACATCAGACTCAATAAGGCATTGATTCCCGATTCTGTTTGCATAAACCTCTGCTTAGTCAACATAGAAGCAATATTAATTTGCGAGCTGTTTCTCATCTAATACACCTCGTATTTGTTTCCCACACATCAATGTAAAGTTAATTTTATATAAATGGAGTGTAAGTTTCTATATTAGTAATTCAAAAAATACATAAAACACACAATCAATATCGGTATTTAACAAACTATCTACACATAATATAGAATAGGTCTTCAGTGGACAACGCAATAATGAAAAAATGTCAGATTATTGAATAAGAATGTTTTTAAATTTTAAAAGAACTATTAAATATAGTAATGCGATTTAACGGCTACTAAATTAGATAAAATTTACCTGACACAAAACGATTGTGAATTTACAGTTTTGAGTTTATAATACAGCATACTCGTAATTAATTTCAAAAAAGAGTGATAGGTGCCTGTAGTATTTTCGTAATCGTCAGATGTCTAGTGCAATGTTTTTTATTCGGGGTTCATTGGGAACTGCGTCCCTTGTTTGAGAAATGTATGTGCAATAAGTGTAAACTTTTTCGTAGTTTTCGTGTCAGTTGGAAGACATATTTTAGTCCCGTATGAAATTCGGGTTAGGGAACTACACTGTTGTCGAGCTAGATCGAGTTAAACACACACGCAAATGATTGAAGCTGAACATTGCCTTTTAACACATACATGTTCATCCCCCCTTTCCATCCTATATACTTTGGCTACACCCGCTCACTAGTATAATTACATACCTAGAGGCAATGAACTTATCACAAACAAATTAAAGAATTGTTTTTTCATTCAATGAATTTTTTCATGAGATTAGTTATACTTTAAAACTAGATTTTTATGGTGATCTCAATACTAAATAAAGGTCACACGATGTAGATATATATGTATTGTATAAAATAAAACATTCTTATTTTACATTAATAGAAATGAAAGGATACTTTATTATTCTTTAAAATTATATAGCAAAAAAAAAAAGATTATTTATGATAAAATTGAAATTTTACAGAATTTCGAATGCTTTTACAAAACCACGTCGTGATATCGATTACTGTTATATATATCTATAACATTTCAATTCCACTTCATTTACTCGAATGCAGTTGAACCGTTTGTTACGTTTCTTGTAATATTTAACGGAAATAAGATTATTCGTTTCTCTATCTTAGAAAATTTAGCTTTTTTCTAGAACCAAAGATATTTTCAGCAACACGCTTATCGAGATTTAATCACATGACCTGTATCACATTAAGAACATTTTGATTTTATTTTATTTACTTAAATCAGGATGAAAAACAACTTACGGGAATCAGTAATTGCGTAATTGAAATTATTAAAATTATTAACGTTTAATTTCATTTTCTCATTAACTATTGTATTCTAAGTTTGAAATATTTAGACAATTTTTGGTTTAATTATAAATTAATAATAATATGATTTTCAATTCTGTGGGTTCCAGAGGAGATTTATATATAATTTTTTTTAAATATTTGAATCTGTATATTAAAAAGAAACTATTTAAAAATTTATCAGATTATTTAAAAACGGTTTATCTATCAGAGATCAAAAAAGATTAGTTCAAATTAAAGATTTCTACATTACAAAAATAAGTGGTAAAAATTTCATGAAAATCGGAGCTTAATAGTTTTTCATAAATGTGTAACAAAATATAAAACTACAAATTTTCTGGAAAATATACATTTTAATTGTAATATATCCTACTCCTTTTTTAACATTTTCAGGAATGTACAAAGAAAGTGTAATTTTTATAAAAAATTCAGTAACTAAAAAAAAAAAATACCACCCAATTTAAATATATTTTAAATCAGTAGTATTAGAAAACTTTGAAGAATACAATCATGGTAAAAAGATTGTTTCCCCTTCTTAGTAGGCCCCTTAATATTTCCTACAATTTTTTTTTTTCGCAAAAAAAAAGCAGCTTTTAAAACATCACGTCGATGCGACACATAGCGTAACTTCTGCTATAACAGAAACTCGTATTAATTAATCTAACTGTGATGAAAGACAGCGCTACCTTACAAAATGTTTGTTTTTTAAGAACTAAGGAATATTCTCAGAAACTACGCCTACTGAGATTTACTTATATCATGTATACCTTATAAAAGTATTTTGATTCTGTTTTATTTATTCTAATCATTTAATGAAAACTTTGTTTGTCTTTTAAACAACCTATGAAAGTGATATGTCTAACGTTACCTTTGGAATATTTAAATTTTGAATTATTATCAGAGATTTTCATAAAATACAACTCCTTACGTTGCTAAAGGGATCAGCACAGTATTAAAAGGTTTCGGTTATATTTAATGTAAATGTGTTAATACTTTTCTATCTAATTCAACAGTTAAAATATTATCATCAGTTACATTTAATTACATTCCTAAATAGAAGTTTTGAGTGTATCATTATAATCACTTTATCATTGGTTTAACTATACCATTGGTGATTATATTTTCAAAATACAGATTTTTTTAAAATGAAGATTTAAAATATTTTTCTGTACTTTTATGGCATTCTTTGATGAATCAGATTACATTAAATAACCTTTGGGATTACAAACACTAGACTGATAAAAACGATTGAAAACTAGCTTCAAAGTTACATATTTTTTACGCCAACATTGATTACTCGGGAAAATGTAAGATTTTTTTCTAGACATACTATTTTACAATTGGTAAGTGAAAAAAATGTAATGCAATAAATGATATGTTGTTTCCATTTTAATCATTTATGTCGAATTTATTTCGTAAGCAGAGTATCTTTGTAACTGAATGAATATCTATAATCAGGAAAATGAGTTTTTTCTTAAATTTTGTATTTCCTTTGTTAATATTATTAAATTATTAATTCAAATTTTCACTATGTAAATCAGTTTCTAGACCGGTTTTTTGTAATAGAGAATAATTATACGTAAATATCCCAGCTACAAATAAATCATATTTTGTTGTTACCAAAGTCAATTTCATTTTAAGAATTGCACTATCATAAATTATCAAAAAGTGATATTTAGTTAAAAATTATTTTTTATGCAATTTAATTATTACGTAACATAAAAAATTAGAGTAACTATTGTAAAGCTACTAAATTCTGAAACTACAAGCTGAAATTTACTCAATAAAAAGTTTCAATATTTCGCTTTTTGTGCCAAACCAAAGATAATTTTTTACTCGAGTTTATTAAATGTGCAGCTATTAAATAAAGAACTAGTAAATCTATTAATACTAATATACTGTATTAAAACAAAGAAATTGTGAGTTACGTTCATTTAAATCTTATATAACAACTACAAAAACAAATTTTCTGCTGTTTTTATTCTTTCACTATTGTTAAACAGTAATTAGTTTTAGGTGAAACGAAATTTAACTTTCAACGAAATCTTTCAAAGCTCACTCGTTTTCAACTTGAAGATCTAATGTTTATGTAATGAGTAACAGTACAGCAGGTAGAAACGCTATAAAAATATTTCAAGCAAATCTGAGTGAAAAGATTGAAATGACTTGGTAAAGTTTAATTGAATATAAAGAATGAACGTGGAAGTTATTTCTTAGTAGAAAAGTTTTCTTAGTTAAGAAAAAGACAAATAAGTAAAGGTGAAAAAAGTAAAATAACAGAGAAACGGGCAGTTTTATTTTGAATTCCGTCAGCTTATTAGATCTCAAGAGGTAACTTTACAAGAGAAAGACCGTAGAATATTTATTAACTGCATCGATAAGTTTGTCGACCAGACCGAACTGTGTCGAGTGAAGTAAGAAACCAAGTCGTGTCAAGCGAGCAAGTAACCGAACAACCGACGAGAGTCAAACCATGCCGCACAATAAGACTAAGCGTGCTAGAAGCTCGGCACCGAACTAAAACCCTTTGTACCAACTTTCGTTAAAGTTAACCGTAATAATATCCTTTCAGTTGTAAAATTAAATTAACTTCACCATGAAATGTAAAGTTGAACACACTTCTAAAGCTGTTATGATGCCGCAAGGCTACAAACTAGACAACTTAATGAAATACAAGCTATTCACGATAATAAGCCCATTTCTACTTAAATTAACGTTTCTAATACTCGTGCATCAAACTTTGTTACAATTCCATAGTTAATAGCTAAGACAGATAAAAAACCTATTTTTCTTATTGTATTATATTTAAGAAACAAACCGTTAATTAATTTGAACAGATATGAACAAAATTTAGTAAAACATTGAAATTATTGGTTAAATTACATAATGAAACGATGGAATTATTCTACATAAATCCTGTTTTAATTTTTCAGGAAATATAATGAATTTCTACTACAATTCCTGTTGAATAAAAGAAAAGAAAACGTTTTAATTTTAAAGAAATTAAAATTTTCTGTTAACAAAATTTTGTTGCTGTTTTTATATTTCCAGTTTAAAATTATAATGTTAACATCATACGGTTATTTCTTATACTCAACACTATAAATAGAAGCTGCTAAAGTTGTAACAATAGAAATCAGAGATCCAAAAATACGGTCTTTCAAAATATAAAATTCTTCAAAACCTACATAATTCTTATAAAAAAATGGTTTAGAATTTTTTTTAGTATTTTTCTTTGTAATCATATCTGAAATGGTTTTGTGAGAAACTGAGTTTTCTGGAATAATTAATACTGAATTTTATGATTTACTATTTGACGAGTTGAAAAATTCTTATTTCATATTTAAATCAGTTAAAATTGTTATTTCTATCATTTTTGAATAAATTTAAAGTTATTTTTTTCCCCAATAGCTAATTCTGATCACGATCTTCAATAATGTCGTTCCGCTCCTCTTTTTGACGCTTTCCTTCCTCATATTCTGGTCTTTAGATCTACTGCCCGATACCAAACAATTTTTTTCTTTCATAAAATGTTTTTTTTGTAGTGTGAAGGAGAAAGCTACGACTAGTCTACAACGTAGAGGGCTAATTGATTTGCAAATGTGTTTTCTTTCCCTAGCCTTTGGTGATCTAACTGGAAGGCAATTGGTGCTACTTTTGATTCAACTGTAGGATTTTATTTCCCCAGCATTCATCATATCTATTAAACCCTCAGTTCACTTCCTGGAGAAACATCTGAAGTTTGTACATATTCTACTAATACTAACTAGATATAAAATTTTAATAGGTGTATTCAAGTAATAGAAGATTATTTTCATTCCTTCTGGATCAATAGATGCTTAAAGTACTGTGGCATAATTTCGGACATTCTTCTAAAATAAAGATTATAGTCGAAAAATATTTTCTACTTTACTTGAGTGCCACAAAAATAAACAAGTCATAAAAAAACACTTTTCAACGTTTAATGTATCCAGTAAAAGAAGAAATATTTGTAGTACAATGAACAACCAATAATAAAAGATTTAATAAATTTTATAGAAGAATACATAAGTATAAACATGCCTGAAATTTTGATTTGAATTTTAAGTGTCATTGAGCAGAGGTGTAAAATGTTCTTTCTTTTCTTTTCTTTCTTTTTTTTCTTTTTCTAGCCTCCGGTAACTACAGTTTAGATAATACTTCAGAGGATGAATGAGGATGATATGTATGAGTGTGAATGAAGTGTAGTCTTGTACATTCTCAGTTCTACCATACCTGAGATGTGTGGTTAATTGAAACCCAACCACCAAAGAACACCGGTATCCACGATCTAGTATTCAAGTCCGTGTAAAAATAGCTGGCTTTACTAGGACTTGAACGCTGAAACTCTCGACTTCCAAATCAGCTTATTTGGGAAGACGTGTTCACCACTAGACCAACCCAGTGGGTGAGGTGTAAAATGTTAGATGAATGTAACCTTACGAAAGTTGAAGTAAGATGAAACAAATTAGACGAAATTATTAATTAGATTTTATTTCATTTAATTATAAGATTTATATCTTAATTAAAATATTTATTATAGAATTATAAGAATTTTTAAAATGAACGGTTTTTTAAGTTTTAATGTCAAAATATTATACTATAAAACAGCTGGTTTGTTCCAGAAAATGCTTCTTTTTTTGTCAATAACATATTACACTGCTTTTTGATTGCCCAATCTTTGGAAGCATCCGACAAAACTTAGATCTGGGTTCAGATATGAAATTTCTATTAAACCAGGACGAAGGTATAAAACGTCTGTTGCGATTCCTCTTCTACAGTGGAATGGACAATACGATTTAGTGATTTTTGTCTGATTTATGTATTTTATTTTTTATTTATTGCTGTCACTTGTTTATATTTATTCTTTATTGTTCCTGTTTCTTTATTGTTTATTTTTTTCCTTTATGATTTTTTTGTTTTATATAATACTACATGATAGTGTTATTATAGTCGCTAATGACTATAATTGCTGAAGCGACGATGCGGCTGTAAATAAAAGCATTAAAAAAAATAACAAATAAAAATATACATATATTTATATATATATATATATATATATATATATATATATATATATATATTACACAAATGCAATGTTATAAATAAATTCTAAAAGATTACTTAAATTAACTGTAATAAAATAAAATAGGAAATTATGATATCAATAATCCTCAACTACATTTTTTTGGGACATTCAATTCTTTTTCCATATTAATCGAATAACCTCTTTCGTAAATGGAAAAACTTCCTTTTACTTTTATTTTCTCTTAAATAAAATAATCTTCTTAACAATCTATATTATTGTACTTTTAAAAAACACGGATTTTGGAGATGAAAAGAAAGATTACTGATTTTAGGCTACTTTTCGCTACCATTTTTTGGTACCTTTTTAATTTTAACATCTAGAAAGTTTGGTCAATCAATAACTTGTACAATTTTATTCTGAAAACCACCGATCATATAAACCAGTATGATTTTTTGAGTAGAATGGCGATTAAATTATATTATTGTTCAGCAATAAAAACAAAATACTTAAACCCTGATGAGACGTTCAGAATATACAATGTAAAAACCAAAACATGCCATAAATTGGATCATGTATATGATTTTAATATAGTAAATTATGTAAATGATATAAATAAATAGTGTAAGTAAATATAGTAAATTATGTAAATGATGATTTTAAGATAGTAATATAGTTTTAATATAGTAGTAGTGTTTATATAGTAAATAAAACACGTGATGATTTATGTTGTTTCTTTAAACTTAGCTTTACAGTATCTGAACAACTTTGAGTACTTATTAAGACTAAGTTTTAAACAGTGAAGAGAGTGAAGAGATAAGTTTAAGTATATATTTAAAACACAAAACTTTCTTCTTAAAGATACTTAAAGTTTTTTTTTTACAATTACATAATAAAATAAACGGTAATATTTAATATCGCTATTGAGATAATTAAAAAAAAATGAAAATTTAACCTAATATATATTCAGAACAAGTAAAATGTTTTTACCCACAAATTTAATAATTCTATTCACATAAAGTAACTTTTTTATTATCACCTTGGTCTACGAATAAAGTATTAAAATTTAAGATACCTAAATTTATTGATTTACACACACACACACACACACACACACACACACACTTTTTTAAAATGATATTTCAATCTCCATAAAAAAATGAAATGTTTATTTAAATTAGATATATGCTAGTCTAATTTTTATTGATTAAGAAAGCTTATATGATAAATATTCTTTTTGTAAATCCTTTACAGTTTTCTAGTAAGGAAGTTAGATATAAATTTTATTAAAAAGTATAATAACTTGATACTTTATGTTGTAAAACACTAAGTTAAACTGATCAACAACCAATTAAATTTAACAATTGGATTTAAATATCCTATTACGAAATTAGCAATACAAAACAGTGCCTTTATATTTAAAAAGCACAGGTATTTTTGAATAATCTTGTACTAAGTATAAAGATTAAAATACTGTTTTTATATTATCAGAGACAAAAATTGAATTTTATCTCTCAATTTTCCAAACGTTGAGTATTATAAAAAAAAAAAGAAAGTAAAGCATTGTATAAAAAAGATAAAGAAATTCAGATCCTTTTAAACAAAATAAACGAGTCACAGGAAGCCAATACAACAACATTTCTCTACAGAAAGAAAAAAAATAAAGGTGACCCACTTTAATTTTCCAATACAACCCACTGTTTTAGAGATATCAGTGGTAACTAAGATAAAAATGATTGCTCTTCAGAGAATATTTTAGAGCATAAATTCTCGGATAAATTTTGTGAAAAAATTTATGATTTTATAAAAACTGGTTGAGTTTAATAAAAATTTAAAATAAGGTCCTACATAATTTTTTTTAAAGTAATTTAAATTGAAGATTGTACATATTTTTTTTTAAATTATGGTTAACCTTATTTTCATCCGTAGATATTTAAATTATAACATTAATACTTGTACATCAATCTCTCTTCTATTTATTAATTAGGGCACATTATTTTTATTGCATTTATTAAAAAGGGTAATTTTAATTCAGCTACTTACTGCCTGAATAGTAGGATATGTATAAATATTAATACTTTAAAAAAAAGGATCTTATTCCTTACACACACACACACACACACACACACACACGCACACACACGCGCACGCGCACACGCACGCACGCACGCACACGCACACACACACACACACACACACACATGCGCGCGCGCGCGCTCAAGCACACACAAAACAGTAGAAATTAGGCACACACATATATATATTTATACGAGTATATACACAATGCGTAATTATTTTAAAACTCTACAAGAATATTTCATTATAAGTAAAAAGATGGTGGATGTGGTTGACTTATTTTATGGTGTACCTCACTTACCTCCGAAGCATAAAAAAAACTTTCGAAGCCAGCAATTGGATGCCAGTTTACTTTTTTTTCACCTAACTACTAGAAGGTTATTTACCTCAACATATAAGAGAATGTTATAACACTGATTTACTATAAGATACTCAATGAAAATAATCATTGAAAAAAATTGCCGTGAATTACAAATTCACGGCAAGTATCAACAATGATAAAATAAAAAACAAAAACTTATTTTAAAAAAATAAAAATTATTGTAAAATATGTACAAAATGAAATAGTAATAATTTATATATAATAATAATTACTGTTATTTTCTTATTCACTTTAACTACAGTCCTATTACTGTTTGTAATAAAATATCAATTTTATAACGTAAGAAAAATCCTAAGCTTAATAGGGATTCGTGCCCAGAAAATTTTGAATGAAAGGTATAAATTCTACCACTCCGTCACAGAAGTTGGCATAATAATAATAGTAAAAACTAAAATTTATACGTTTTAAAAGCTTTAAAAAATGTAAATTTTGACTAAAACATAACTTGTATACCACTAACTCTAATTACTTATGTTCATCGAATTAAGACAAAGTTTTGAAGCAAAAATTAAACAAACTGTCAGTAAACAGTTATATGGAGCTTATGTGTGATTTGTTAACTTGGGATGGTGCTAGAAGAAACAGAAAAGTATAAGCTCGTCATGGTGCCTATGGTTGTCAAAAATTATGACACCCATCTCTAAAACAAATTGGAGTTGTTAATTAAATTAACTATTTGTTTTATAAATTCTGAGCTTACTAATTTTATTTCTACCAATCAGTAAAACAAACCAGGTTCTGGAAAGATTATGCACAATGGTACTTATACAAACATAGCATAAGCCTACTAATTTACCCATTTCTAAAAGTTTTATATAAACCAGCTAATATTTGTATAATACTTAATTACTACTACATAGATCTAATTTAAAAAAAGCTAAGTATACAGTTCTCTTTACTTAACCTTTCATCATTATGTTAAGAAATTAAATTCAGTGAAAAACTGGTCAGTTATGAAGGCAGTGTATACAAAGAGAATTTGACCTGTTTATTGAATCCTAATCGAATGCAATTAGAAATAATATAATCATTTCATAAGTAGTACTTAACGTTCCAATAAGTAGTGGAGCATAACTTAAATTAATACTAGGAGAAATGAAAATAATAATTGATTTTTTGATGAACTTTGCAGAAAACGCAATCATGAGGCAAACGACAAGACTGTATGATAAGAGTGTAGTGAATGTGTGCATCTAGGCTTCATTATAAGTTGGTGAAATCAGACATCCATGATTATAAAGATACTTCTGGGCTATAAAGCCTTCGATAAACTTCCTGTAATATATATGACTGGAAGGAAAGTTTCTAAAAAAATCGCAATTTTAAGGTTAATGATAACGTTCAATCTGCTAGTTTAATTTTAAAAACCCAGAAAGTCGATAAAACTATGTGAATGGTATGAAATAATCTTAAGAAAAATATATATCCATGAAAAATAATTTTAACATGTAGACTTCATTTACCTACATCTTACATTATCATTTTTCCCCATAATTTCAAAAAAAATAAATAAATGATTTTAGATAATTGCACATTATGCAACGATCTTCTGATGATAGCGATTAAAGCACGAGTGTGAGTTACGTCACGAGCCTTGGCAAGTGTCGTGCACGTTGCATTAGTGCATTAATGGTCATTATAAAGAATTTCATACCATATTTTTTCTACAGCTGATAAAATTTTGCAATTATTAGTTTAAATCAGTGACTGAATATATTGTTTACGGAGTATATTATTTTATTTTCAAGAAATACATTAAAAAATAGATTCATAACTTCTGTCTTTTATTTAATAATATCGATTGATATTAAAGATATTTCTTCCTTAGAATCCGTCATATTAACAAAAAAGGATAAACAGTGTAATACAGAAACTTAGTAATCTGTTGGTGTACATTCAAATTAACTTCTGCTTGCTAACTGCTATCTCTTTCTTTCCTGTTTAGCCTCCGGAACCACAGCTTCACAGAATGAATCCGGCTCCGGCTTCACAGAATGAATGAGGATGATATATGTATGAATGTAAATGAAGTGTAGCCTTGTACGGTCTTAAGTCGATCATTCCTGAGATGTTTGGTCAATTGAAATCCAACCACCAAAGAACACCGGTATCCATGATCTAGTATTCAAATCTGTATAAAAGTAATAGCCTTTACTACGATTTGAACCTTAGAACTCTCGACTTCGAAAGCAGCTGATTTGCAATGAGGAGTTCACCACTAAACCAACCCGGTGGGTTGCTTGCTAACTACTAAATCGGATTAAAATCAAAGTAGAAGAACAGCTAATAAATTAAACAATATCACCTTCTGACTGTTCAGTAGTTGAGAAGAGAACACTTTTGATCGGTTGAACACCTGTTTCATAATGAAAATCTGTTTTATAATGACTCTCATTATGATACTGGTTCCAGCCGCGGAATTCAAACGTGCAGCCGTAGAAAATAAAGATTTATAGATTACTCAGACTTTTTATGAGATATTTTAATGCAGAACTGCAGAAATACATTGAGAATTTTCCTGAGTAGTAAAGAAAGAAATAAAATATGATTGTAATAAATAAACATATTTTTCTGATTCATAATAATAGATAACGTCAGAAATGGGTAGATATGCTACTCCAAGGAAAACTGAACTGATCCAGCATTTACCTGAATAACTTAATCCGTAACCGTGCTAAAACCTTTAACGGAGCACCGTCAAAATGCACAATTAATTATGAAATAAAAAATCTTATGTGAACACAACATGACTTCCTTGTACGCCTATTAAATTACATACACACATTTTTTTTTTTTTTAAATGAACAGTACATAAGATTTTATTTCATCAATAACTTCTGATATTTTTTCATATTTTTTTTGTTATTATTGAATTAAATTAAATGATTGTAAAATTAAATTGTATAATTAAATTTATTGTAAAAGTTTTTTACAATAGGAGTTAATAATTGTTAATAAATCAATATATTTAAATTTAAAAAAAGTTTAAAAAAATATATTTACATGAAGTCGGATTCGAACCTATGTTCCTTTTGTAAGATTCAAATATTTCATTAATTAGAATTTTATTTGGCTATAACTGTGGAACCAATGAAAATAAGTACCACTTGTAACATATCGTTGAAAAGCTCTCAATGAGAGCTTATTACTGCAGTTAAGAAAAAGTCCAAAATCCAAATTATTTTGGATTTTGGCCTTTTTTTGACATTTTTAGTTCAGTCGATTGCAATCAAAAAGAAAGAGGTGCATAACTCGATGTTACAACAGTGCTAAATTCAAAATTTCAACACTCTACGGCTAATCGTTTTTGAGTTATGCAAGATACGTACGTACATACAGACATCACGCTGAAACTAGTCAAAATTGATTCAGGGATGGTCAAAATGGATATTTCCGTTGAAATCTGAAAACCGAAATTTTTCGCGATTACAATACTTCGTACAAAGAAGTAAAAATAAAGAAATAATTTTTTTTTCAAAATTTTCTGAAATTGCCTCTTGGTGTATAAAATAATTGTGTACTGCTTAGCGATGCTAGGATCTAACATCTTTTGCAATTATAATTAACATTTTGTAATTTCATTAAAATCATATGAACTGATTATGAGAAATTCTGTTTAAACTTATACATATAAACATTTAGTATTTATAAGAAATAAGCAATTAAATTTATTGAAATTGTTTGTAGGTGATAAAATATTTTCTAAAACAATTATTATAATTTTACTAAAATCAAACGCTATTGGTATTAAAGGGAAACACCATGAAAAATCATGAATAGGAAATTCAAAAAGATTTTTATCAGCTATTTAAGTAATTAATTTGAACTTTAAACTTTTTTAACGTTTCACGAAATTAAACTACTTGATAAACGTTTAAAAAAAACTTCAAAACGTTTTGCGTTATTTCAGCGATAAGAGAATAAATGTTTTATTAAAGAGTTTTGTTCAGTAAGTCGTTAGAAAAGTTTAAATTAAAATTAATTTCACCACTGACTATAGCTAATAATTTAAAGTAATTAGTCTGAGATATGACATTTTTACTTGCTGACAATTTGATAGAGTGGTTAGCATCAGCGGCTTCAAGATCCGCTTGATGATGGATCCAATTTGTTGTTAAATTATGTAAAAAATCATATCCTTGATAGTGATAACAAAAAAACCTAATTTGTTTTGATCCTCAAGAACTATGATCAAGAAAATAGAAACAAAAAGTACAAGTTATAAGACAACGGCCTTATTATAAATATAATGAAATATAAGAATGAAAAAATAAGTTGACTTTTAAAAGAAAGAAGTTTTAATTAAAAAATATTTTGGAATAATAAAGCGAAATTAAGGGATAGTAAGGAGTTAGATGACGACAATATGAGACTAAAACTCGAAGAATACTGGTTATAAAAATATGAAGAAGACTACTATAGATCGAAGTTCAATGGAGAGAAATTAGAAGTAGAAATACAGAATGACATAAAATCAATGATGAGATGATAGTTATGATGATCATCATACAATATGTATGAACAAAGGGTTCAGTGGAATAATTTCTAGTGCAATCTAACTCTTGGAAAACCAAGAACTAGATGTTAAATGAAATGGAAGGAACTGGATTCAGTACAGTATATAAAAACTGGATCAAGTCACAAATCGACATGAAATACAAGTAACACGATATCAATATGTAGTCTGAAAATAAATAATATCAAGATAAAATATTAATAGGAATTCTTCTTTTTCCTGTTTATCCTCAGAGAATCACTGTCAAGTATTACTTCAGAAGATGAATGAGATTATGTATGAGTGTAAGTGAAGTGAAGTCTTGTACAGTCTCAGGTCGACCATTTCTGAGATGTGTGGTTAATTGAAGCCCAACCACCAAAGAACACCGGTATCCACGATCTAGTATTCAAATCCGTATAAAAATTAGCCTTTACTAGGACTTGAACGCTGGAACTCTCGACTTCGAAATCAATTGATTTACGAAGACACGTTCACCACTAGACCAACCCGGTGGGTTTAATAGGAATTCTGTATTTAAAATCATACAAGATTACAATAATCAATCCTCCAAGCAATTAAACCAAAGAATTCAATTTAGTTCAATTAATTTTCTTATTGAATTCTGTTAAGAGACTACAAGTCAACTTTATAAAATTGAAATTTTGACCCTGTATTTAGTTGAACATTTTTCAAATACTTGACTTTATAACAAAAATGAAGAAATTCGTTAATTTTGTCTATTTGCACCTCTTTGCCTGCTCATCCGCACATCATGAATCAATTGCTTTATAACGGTCTTGGAAAAATTAATTTTATTTTACCTGGATTTATGTTGCAACAGTCTTGGTAATAATAAAAGGTAGCCTTCTGCGTATGAGATAAAGGTTTGCCCAAATTATTACTTTATTTCAAATGATTTTTATTAAAGTATATTCAGTTATTTCTGACAATCTATTAAAACATGAATTCCTGAATTTTAAGGAACATCAATATGAAAAAAATACCATGAAAGTTTTTTTTTAATTACAGATAAAGAAACAAAAAGTTTTTCAAACTATAAATAATTAATATATCATTAATTTAAAAATATTTTCCAAATAAAATTTATTTTTCATGTTCTACTGCAACAGGCAAAATCATCTGTGAGAAATTTTAAACAGACTTAGGTAGAGAATAAAACTTACGAAAGGAAGATTCAATACAACAGGGGATCAGAAAGTTCATCTTATTGAGAAACGTTACCGAACGCTAATTTAAAGCTCCGCTAAATTGTGGTGATTAGTAGCAGTTAATTATTCTGCATTGAGATGCACGCAATCAGGAGCCTGCAGGATCTAATGAGACCTCCCTTCGTTTCAACGTTTCTCTTCACCCCCTTAAACTTGTAGCCTGCTCACCAACCCACCCACTTTCCCCTTATTTCACCTCAACAACGAAAAGGAGGCTGCCTATCAATCTGCTCTTCCTCACTATATCGTTCCATTTCATTTTATTTCATACCTCTTTCTCTTTCTTAAACGTAATAAGGAAATGGTAGAAATAATAAAATAAGTATTTTTAAACAAATGACATTTTAACATTCCTACGACGCTATTTTAACTTTTAAGTTAGTTTTGTTTCTCATCCAGTTGTATTCTATGTTTTCTTCTCTAATAAAATACCCTATGCTTAATTCATTACCAGTGAATTTCATTGCTTATTCTTACGGCCAATTTTACGCTGTAGCAGATTTTATATCCGAATTACACATCATTAATCTGCATCAAATTTCACGTTTATTACCGTTAATAATTTGTTTTAATTCTTTTATGATAACCTTTTAAATAGCAAAATACTAATCAAAATATTAAAGACAATAGTACTAATGAAAAATTTTCAATTATTAAGTGTTTTTTTTAATGAAAAAGCAGATTTAGAATTTTATAATGGATCAGTTCTACCCAATGTCAAATACGAAGCGACTCATTTCCTGTAAACCTTCTACAACGAGCAAGGAAATACATTTTTTATTATCATTATATAAAAAACAAAGAAAGTTTAATTATCTACAAATATAGAGGTGATATGGATGACCAATGATATCTATACATAAAAGAGAATGTCCTGACTGACTGACTCATAATCAACGTACAGCCAAAACTATTATAGGTAGAGACTTGAAATTTTCAGGGTACCTTCGTATCTTTAAGTAGGCGTGCACTAAGATAGGATATTGCGAAACTTTGATTTTAAGAGGTTCAAATGAATAATCGATAGTATTTTCAGTATCGATTTATTTGTGTTTTAAGATCAATTGATATTGAAGGAATGGATTACGGTAGTAAAATTTATTAATAATTTAATTTAAATTTATTATTAATGTTGTTATTTATTGTTTATAAACATTTAAGAAAAAATCTTATGATTTTTTGACGGGCATCATCATGAAAGCATGTTCCTTCTTCTGGTTCTTATTTGTTGGTGTTGCTTCTTCCTACCGATCGTTTATAAAAATTTGAGAAAAAAGAAGTCATAAGATTTTTTATGAGTCAACAGGTTAGTGTAGTGTTTCAAAAAGTGAATAAACATGTCAGTTGAAAAGATAACTGTCAACGACACGTTAATAACTCAAACAGTTCTCCTTTATTACCATATTCAGTGATGAAGAACGATGCCAGGAGGTACGAAACCTCCTATTTTTATACGGACTCCTAAAGCCTGCTATTTTTATACGGACTTGAATACTAGATCGTGGATACCGGTGTTCTTTGGTGGTTGGGTTTCAATTAACCACACATCTCAGGTATGGTCGAACTGAGAATGTACAAGACTACACTTCATTCACACTCACACATATCATCCTCATTCATCCTCTGAAGTATTATCTAAACGGTAGTTACCGGAGGCTAAACAGGAAAAAGAAAGAAAAAGAAAAGGAGGTACGAAACAATCGTTTCGTAAGTGGCTGATCATTGGATTGACTTTGCTCTAATGTCTTACAAATCTTCAAATGGTGAGAACTTTCCAACTTGTGAGGAATATGTACGCAAAATGACAATCATTTAGTCTACAGTGATTTTTGCGAATTAGTTGCAGCCGGTAAGATTTTTCCATTTTTTTAACAAGTTTTTAGTATTTATTAGTAGATTTTTAAAAGCACTGGGCCTGTGAGGGTTTGGATGGAAAAAAGGGTAGACTTTCTTTTTTTCTGAGAGCCCGCAAGTAAGTATGATGATGAATGATGATTATGAGTGATAAGAACAGGAGTTCTATTATCTGTTTCTGACATCATCTTTTAAACATAGCAATATAATAAGCAAAATCATCACCTCCAAAACATTCAATAAATATGTTTAAAATTCTGCTAGTAGTCTATAAAATATAATATAACAGCGAAATACTCTACCTTTCATTTAATCAGCCATCATTATACTTTTTTAACATCTTATTTAAGAAAATAGAATTATTTCAATAAGACTTTAACACTGGTTCTACATACTTGTAAACCTTTTCAAAATTTCAACCCCTAAAAATTGTGTTGTATTAGGATCATGCTAATTTTCTCATTTGCTAAATATTCAGAAAACAGAAATTGTGCATCTTCATTTATTCAAATTATTTTTAACCTATAAAAATGTTTATTGATGAATTTTTAATACCTAAAATATAAAATAAATATCATAAAATCGAACAATTTCCAACTTAGTGAAATATATGTACGTAGTTTAACTTAGTTCTAATTGGAAAAATAAAAAATTGAAAAATTTTTTATAGTAGAAACGCCATAATTCGTCCTATTCTGTACCATGGAGATAAAAAAATAGAGAAAATATCAAATTATGCAATTTATAGGTATAACTTTTAATTATGAATTTTTAAAAAAAGAATATTAGTACAATAATATAATTTTTGTTATTATGAAATAATATAATTTTCATTTTTTAGAAAATATATGATCAATGTTTATTTATTTTTTTCACCGATACCAATGAAGAGAGGAACACATAAGAAGAGGGTAGTGTGAATGTGATATTGAAAACGACCTATGTCTAGGGCAGTCCTTTTCATAACTCTTTATTAAAACTTTTTTCATAACAAAATCTTTTCATAATAAACTATCCAAAAACGTTTAGAGACTTTTATCTTGCTTACGGAAGAAGTTTAAGTCACTAGTGATTAAGTGAAAAATTATGGTATTACATAGTTCAATTTTTCCAGGTTTATCATGTGAGCCGGCCTCTGAGGCGCGAATGGTAGCGTCTCGGTCTTTCACCCGGAAGTCCTGGGTTTGAATCCCAGTCAGGCTTGGCATTTTTCACACACGCTACAAAAAAATTATCTCATCCTCTGCGGAAAGAATTGCTTGACTGCGGACCCGATGGTTAAACACAAAAAAAAAAGGTTTAACATGTGAGTATCAGACTTTGTCTAATATGAAAAATCAAGAAAGGTAAATAGTGTTGTGACCAAGAATAATTAAGTGGAGAACGCTGATTCATTGAAGATTAAAAAAATCGGAGGTGATTACAAGAGGAATCATTCTAGTGAGCGACGCTCACTAATTAATTTGTGCGGAATTGAAGTGGGAATGAGCTTGACGTTTAGGTAGAATAGAAAATGGTGGATTGAGTATAATATTGATTTAATGGACTCCTCTTGGTAGTAAAATAAATAAAGGCATACCAAGTTGAAGAGATAGTTGGATGAAATTAGAAAGAGAGAGGGAGTAAACTGACTAAATTTTTTTTATTATTGTATGTTGGAAGATGAAACGCAAGAAAATGAAGAAAACGGTGCACTCCAGATTCAAATTACGCTAATCGTTGAAATAGACTACTTCTTTAAGACAAGTCTTTAGAGTTTTTTCTAAAAAATAAAATAATTTTGTTTATGTAAATATTGAATATGTATTGAAAATATTACTGGGAATGTACTCGTAATTTTTTAATTGAAATATACAGAGTGGCACACGAAATGATCCAACATTCGTTTTGTTGAAAAATATTTATTTCAATTGTAATACAGAAAAGTAAAATACATGTTTACCATATACCTGAAGATTATGTTCTGCTTATCACATGTTCAATATGGCCACCATCATGTCTAGCAACTTCTTCAACACGAACTCCTAAGTTGTTAATAACTCTATGACACATTTCCTCGGTTATCTTGGTGCACGTCTTGATAATCAGCACTCGTACTTTCATCATTGTACGAGGATAGTTAGGGAAAATACTATCCTTTAGAAATTTTCTTTAGATTTTTTTAAAATTCGTTGCACAAACCGCCTAGAAATCTCAAGTTGTGCTGCTGCTTTTCTTGTTGATTTGCTCGGTCTCCTCAGCAACGATGCTCTGACAGCTTCAACATTCTGTGGAGAACGAACACTGATAGGTCGTTCGCGCTTACTCTTAAACACTGAACCATCATTATTGCATTTCTCGTAAAGTTCACGTATTGTTTTAAATGAGGGTGACCAACGCGTTTGAAAATGTGCACGAAACCGTTTTTATGTAAGTACCACACTTTTCGTTTCATTAAAAACACAGTCTTTACGCGCTGTTCAACTCGGTCTTCCTTTGTCAATCATCTTGGAACGATATACAAACAACGCACTCGAAAAGAGAAGAAACTAATATTTATGAACTGGTGCCGCTTCTGTCAATATAAAACACATTAATTTATTTAACTTACATTAATTATTAACCTAAATAATTATTGCCAAAACAAATGTTTGATCATTTCGTGCGCAACTCTGTATACAATGAAGGCTGTAAAATAAACACTGATATCGAAAGAAGTTAGTAGTATGTTTCTCACTTGATTAATTTTTTATTTATAAACTCAAAAAATAAGTCTATTATAAGAAACGTGAAAAATTATACATATATTTCAAATACGTTAGAAAGAAGAAAAATTAAACTAAACGTAAAATAACATTAAAAAATTAATTATCAATAATTTAAACAATTTAAAAAAGAATATGTTTGCTCTTATTTATTTTTATTATTTATTCACTTTATTTTTTGTAATATTTTGGTTTTTAAGGCCCCATATTTTCTTTACGCTTAAGAGTTATTTTCTTTTTCTATGATAAGGTGGTAAATTTGTAGTAATGCTATTTACTTAATCAATTCCCCTTTATAAAATAAATGGGATTATTCGCTTCCACCATCTGATGAATTTTGTGAGAATATCATCAACTTCCCTGCATAGTTCGTCATTTTTCAGGCATTACCTGGGAAAATAATCCTCTTCAGTACTTTATTTCATAGCAATAAATTGCATAATGTAATGTAACATTACATAAAGAATATACGATTTTTGCCTTGGTTCAGCTTAAATATACTGCAATCAAATTTTTATTTTTTTCTGAAATTTAAGAAAATCATTTTTAAAAGAAAAATAATGCTGAACTACAACCCGAAAAATATCAGAGATTTTGTGAAAAACTATAATATGCATACTTTTTACGTACAAAAAACCTTGTGCTCCAAAGATGTGTTTACTCACAGAAAGTGGTGTTTTATTTTTTATCTTCTCTCTTAAAATGGCTAGTCGAATTGAATACATAACTCAGATGCGTTCTGATAACCAAATGACCAAAGTGTCCCTAACTTTTTCATCATTTATAAAAAAAAAAAAAAAAAACTGACAGCAAATAATTTGATATTTAATCAGTGATCATTGCATATGATTGATGTATAAAAATAAGATTTATTTTATAAAATATAAATATACAGTAAATTTATATAAAAATTTCTTGTTATAGATTTATTGATCATTTGTTAATGATTTAACCCAACTTATTGTAAAATTTTCACCATAAAAGGATTAAGACCTAAACCCCAAAATTCCATATCGTGTTCAATTGACAGAGAATTAGTGAATGGGAATTCCTGTATATATTTAAATCTATAGCCTACTTTGTCAGGAATTAACGTAAAATATCCTTCTATAATCATCATATTCAATATGACAACAAACCGTATAACTATGTTTAGCAGATGCAATAAAATTGTTTGATAACAAAAAATAAATCTATTTTTTGTGTAACAATAATTTTTTTTTCATTTTAAGTAAAACAGTAAAGTTTTCTGTTTGATATTAATTAAATAGTCTTCAATTTAAAAAAATACATAAATAATTCTTTAAAAAAAATTTGGGCTAAATAATGTAAAAATTTAACAGATTAAATACACAAAGAAATTATTTTTAGTGTACAGATATAAAATTCTCTTTATGTAAATAAAACATCAAAATATGAGTGACTGTTTTTTCAGTAATAAAGAATAATTAAAACTAATAATAAAAGAAAAAATCAACATAATAAATAAATATGATGCGACAAAAACATGAATAATCTGAACGATTCTTCATACAAGAATTAAACAAACAGCAATAAAGTAAAAAGGGCATATTCTTCTTCACGGAGAATTTAACGGAAGCTGTATGGGGCAATAACTATATTTTTTTAGGAAATTTCATATTTTTCATGTATTGTGATCTTATATGCATTGCGTAAATTTTCATGTTGCGATTAATGTCTTTGTATGTGTATCAAGTTTGTATAAAGAGTTTTGCAAAATTTTATTATGTTTTTGTGTGGAGTGCCATGTTTTTGTGTGGAATTTACCCATGTTTGTCACTGAACATCACCGGGTCTAAACAATGTATTATTTGGTGTCCAATTTAGCGGTTAGAAACGCACTTAATGTGGCACAAATAACATATTAAATAACAAAAAACTACATAGTTCAAATATATTATTTGATTACATAATCAAAGTTTTACGTAACTTCTATTAAACGAATACTATTTAAAATTGTACTATCTGGCACTCCATTGAAGAGGAATCAATAATTAACTCTTAAAAACCTTCTAAAGAAAAAATTTTACTAACTTTAGATGATTAGTTTAGCACAAATATAAACAAATTTTAAAGTGTTTTATTATTACTATTTACTTCTTGAAATAAAACTCTATAATAATTACTAATTATGTAAATAAGTTAATCATAACGTTAATAAAGATATCATAAACGGATAACAAAAAAGTGTATTATTGTGTAAATATGCTCTACAGCCGACAAGAACAAAAAATATAACTTATTTTACTGAAACATCCTGCATTTCTGTGGGAATAAGGAAAATGTTCCTTTATTTAACACGTGAATATAATAAAACCTATTATGTAGATAGAGTTCAAAATCAATTTACCAAATCCACTAAAGTGCTTTATAATAATTTGTCAATAGCATTTAAAATGTTTTATAGGATTTTTTTTTGTATTCATGAGAAATTTATTAGAGGATTTACATTTTATAACACAGTAATCTGATGCCACTTGTGCTAATATACAGTTCTAAATAATGAATATACAATATGTAAAAACACATGTAAACAACATGTCACTTCAAATTTTTTATTTATAAAAACAGAAAATAAAATTAAAAATAAATATACTCATGTGTGTGTGTGGGGGGGGGGGTGAGTGTATTGATGAAATAATTCTTTTTTTTTGCTGTAGAACAAAAATTTACAGTCGGTTTCTCTTGACGAAACCTTAAGTAAGTAATATGTCAAAATATCACATCAGAAACAGCCATCCAATGATGACCCGCCACCACGAAAACAAACAGTAAATGATTAATAACAGTAAACCTCCGTGTTAATAAAAATTATATAGAAACAACGAAGATCCAGTAAACACTCATTATTCATGGCCCAGTACATGAACCCTTTTCAATTTTCTAATGTCATTACCGTTGTCTAGCAGGTTCAAAGCAAGGGAATTTAGCCTGACCATGTATTTAGAACTGAAACGGTTAATTTCAGCCTGAACATAAGGGATCTCCAGGTAATCATGTATCTCAGAATTTCTGATGAACGAAGGCGGTTGGATCAGTTTCCTCAATATCTTATTCTGTGATATTTGGATCGTTTTAATATTGCTGTTATTATTCGTCCTCCAAATCGGAATACCGTACAATCATATTGGTTTCAAGAAGGTTGTATAAAGAAGGACCTTTGTGAAAGACAAGTCGAGGACCTTCGTGAAACCCGTAGGCTAATAAGTGAGTTTAAGCCAGCTGATAACATTCAACCGCAATCTCTCTGTGGGTTGTTTCAATACTCTCCCGCGTTTGCGTGATCCCCAAAATACATTTTTCGCATTCCAATCACCACCTGTGATGATTGTTTTCCTGAGCGTGTTAAATTACGCATGAACATGTCCTCCTAGATATTGTGACGTGGTGGAAAATAAGTGGCAGAAAGTCTGAGTAGCCCGATCAAATCCAATATCTTCAAAGAGGTAACCTAAATGTGAGCAGTCTCTAAAGGAGAAAGCTGAATATGTTTTATCCCGTCAGTTACCCAAATAGTATCACCCCATGAGCCGTACCATCAGAATGGTTGTTCGTATACATTTTGAAACACCGAATGTTCAAACAATTTCGATCCGTAAAATGAGATTCTGAGATAAAGACAACATCCAATTTCTCCAAATGAAGAAGCGTCTCCAACTTCTCTCGCCGGTTCAAAATACCGTTTGATATTCCCTGCGGCAATTTTTAAGTAATTCCTCACTGATAGATCTTAGAAATGACTGTTCTAAGGAGTCTCATCAGATTCCCGATTTATCTCAACAGGAATTCGATATTAGCCGCAAGTTTTATCATAAGACGTCGAATCATCACGGATTTTCCCTTACTGCCTCAGCAAACGACCATAGATTAATCTTAGAGCGAGTATTGAATTGATTATCGTAACTTTTATTCAGATACTTAGATGTACCTCGTCTTTGTGATGAAAAATTGACCTGGCCAAGGTCAAAAGACCAACCCTTATTCACTTACTCTATAACCTTATAACCTTATTCACTTACCCTATATTATTCATAATGATAATAGTGAACAATAAAACCTTATGATCCCTTTCAATGAAGACATGTTATGTGGCTGTAAGCATAGACCGAGCTTAAAAGCAAATAATTTCAGGCAATATTGAATTTTAAAGTAATATTTTACTTTAACTTATTGGTAAGAATTAAAATTCCCGTTTCATATTCCCATGCACAAGCTTCCAGGCTTTTATGATGAATTAATCATCCAAAAAAAATAATAAATATCGTTTTCAACCTATTTTCAAATTTTTATTAATATATTTTATATTTTTTATTGTTGCTAAATGCGCAGTTTTTATTCTAAATAACAACATCTATGACAGATAGAAAAATATAGAAAGTAATTTGTTATTTTGAAATGTACCAATTGAGACCTATTTTAATGTAGTTGTGTTAGTAATTTATTGAAGCGAGATGATTTCATTTAGTATGCGCATCCAAAACAAAGATAAATAATTTAGCAATGTGAATTCAAAATAAGCATTGATTATTTTTCTCTTCGCATGTTCAATCAAGCTCGAAAACTGCTGTACGCGAGCGTGCAGACACCCACTCACGAGTTTAAAAATACAAATCCAACATTGAAAGCCAATACACAACAGCATTATAGTCAGGATGAACCATACAATTTTTATTCTGCATAGCTTCCTGCGGGAAATAATATAATAATAAATTAAATGAAAAGATTATTGATAATTAAACTTGAAAAAATCAGCGGTAATTATTTTTAATCAATTTTTTATTTATTGATAACTGTTATACATTTTTAATAAATTTATTCTTGCGGGCTGAAGTTTTTGCATAATGAAAATGAAATTATAAATAATTTATCAATTTCAAACCATTATGTATAAACTATCACACTCCAATTTAATCTTTTTAAGAATACTATGTACAAAAAAGATTGCTATTGTTTAAATAATGTTCGTCGGACGAATCAAAAATATACTTACACTGAAAAATACAGTAGATTATAAATGAGTAAACAACAATTAGTTTGAATTAAAAATTCATAATTAGAAAAGTGGAATTTCTAGTTTTACATGATATTATGAGATGAAGTTGATTGATGAAATGTATTAAACAGTAATACAGCCTAAATACGTAGGTGTACTACACCTAACGACAATATCTAGAAATCAAATAACAAAGAATTAAATATTAGCTTCAAAAAGAAAGATTTCTTGACTGTTGAAATTTTTAAAGAAATTTCCAAGGGATGTTTATTTCAGGAAAATGTGCCTTTATCCTTGTTAAAACAAAAGTTAAACCCATCGAAAAAGCAAGCATATAAAAACTGATTCGATAAGATAATAATTACAAATTTTTATACATATATAAACTAAAAGAAGAATTGGTAGAATAAAGGTAATTATTGAAGTACAAAGAAACTGACTGTAACTCAGCATTGCCAGGAAACTGGTCTTAGATTTTTTTAAGCTTTATTTATAATCTTCATTGGAATTCTCTGCAATGATAAGTTTGTATTTTTATTCAACTTCTAAAACCGCTTTAAAAGAAATAGTTTCGAATGTCGTAAGTAATGTTTGCTTGTCAATTAGTATCTGTTATTATTATTTATTCCTTTAGATTTACTTATTAATTCTATTTAGTTGTTTTCTTATAATTACTTTTCGATCAGCGCATACCGAAGATGATAGTTAACAATAACAATTTATTTTTGTTTTAAACAATATTTTTGTAAACAATTTTCGAGCATAATGTTTGTTTCCTAATTTAATTCTAAGAAATAAATAATTTTAACAATTGAATTTAGGCGTACTCAAAAGGGCATACCCAAGTCCTACGTCATAATGTCGCAGGGAGTGGTCATTATGAGGTAACGAGTTATTCATTCGGCGCTCGAATCTGATCCAAGGAGGTCACGTCATACTCTTAGTCCGGATGAACTCCATTCTTTGTTCGGATGAACGTTAGCTTTAATGTTGTATTTAATTTTTTTTTTATATATGTCAAGTTATACATTATGTTACAATTCATTTCATTAACTGCCAAGACAATTCATTAAACTATTATTCAACAAACAACAAAGCGTTGTCTTCATTCATCACCTATGAACATACAGTCCAACCTCGTTCTAAAATCTACCACAACGTGTTAACGGTCTTCAGACGAGATCGTTCATAACAATTGCAAATTTTCCCTATTTCTTACTACACCAAACGAGATAGATTTGTGATATCACATACTCTTCAGATAACCAACAACTAATAACCGTTTTCGGGGTTTTTTAATTTCGATTTTTTTTAAGAAGTGTGACGGTAACGCGCGTTTAAGGAGGTATGACGCGGCGGCTCAACCAACAAATCACAAAATTTCTGTTTGTGTGATGTGACTGGCAGCACCTGTCTCCGGTAACTTGATTAAAAAATATAAAATAAAAATAATTGACCGCGATGGTAAACGCAACTAATCATATAGCACGAGCGAAGTCGCAGTGGAGATGCTAGTATATATATATATATATATAAATTAAGTTATAAATTAACTGGTTTTAGGCCGGTTAAATATTTTGTATATAAAATCCTGTAAAAACATAATCTTGCTTTTATCTTTTCATGATAAAAGAAGAAATAAAATGTCTAAATATTCATTACAATTTCAATTCCAAAATGTCAGTTAAAAAAAATATAAGCATATTATGTATAGCAGGACAGATATGAAAATAAAATTTCGTAGCTATTAAACTGAGTTAGTTATAGGTAGTAATATAGCAAATCATTTCAAATTATTACGGTCTATTTTTACTTACTGTCTTCTTAAATATGATTGAATTTGCTTTTTATTATTGTTTCCTTTATAATTTTGCGAACATAACTCTGCAGCTTTCACTGTCACACTGCAAAGTAGGTTTTGAAAACACTTTTTTAATATTACTTTTTCAATTCTTTTCTTAAAACGTTTAACCTATTTCGATTAGAAATTTGTATAAGTTGCAGAGTAAATATCTTTCTTATGTCTTTATTTAAGTGTCTTAATTCACTTTTTTTTTTCTACAGTACAGGATTTTTTTTTTAAATCTTTTAAAACTTAAATATATTAATAATGACTTTTATAGAATATGTGAATGAAAAAGCTCACAAACATTTTTACTAAACCCAGGTGAAGAATCTCCTTATGGTGGTTCCGCAGGCTAAAGCAGTAAAAAAAAGAATCTCAAGGCCTGGAAATGAATTTCAAATATTATCAGATGGGTAATTCAACAAACGAATAATTTTTATCCCAAAGGGATCATTGAATTAGACATTATACCTCTTAATTATTTAGCTAAGCAGTAATAAAATATCAACCAAAACCGGTTGTTTTCCTTTTCCTTTTCTCTTTTTTTGAGAAAAAACCTTAATTTATATTTCTCATACCTCTACAAAGTTTCAGCCGTTTCAATCACTTCTAAATCCATTCTATAGTTCAAAATTTGCTTAGTTTTCTAGATACTCTGCAGCCTCTAGGCTTTACTAAAGTTCTTCTAATAAAACCAAGCTACTTACAAACTGGTTTGCACTTTTTTCATGATGTAGTAAAATAATTTTTTTTCCATAAAATAAGAAATTTGACAAAAATTAGATGAAAAAATGTCATCTAATTTTGACAAAATATATATACACACATATACACATTGATACACACACACACACACACACACACACACACACACACACACACACACACACACAACATCATAGATATTAAAAATGTATATGTTTCAAGCTATATAGAATATAACGCTTTTACGTCAATTATGTCGGATTATCAAAATTATGAAGTGCATACAATTAAACATAAAACAATTTTAATTTTATATTTTAAGCAGAAATGCGTTCTGGCAGCAAAGTGCTAAGTTCTCGAAACTTTATAACTGGAAGTAGGTCTAATGGAACTCCATTAATAAGGCAGAAGTGCATTACGACAATAGAAGGCAGTCTGCGTATAAATAACAAGACTCTCTAACCTAACACATTTAACCTTTTATCGTCTTAAATTTTCCCTGCTGGAAAGAGACATTTTCATTTTAATCTTATGCTTTGCACACACTTAAGATATTAAGTGAATATTACAATCGTCATGCTTATCCATCACTCATTATTATCAAATGATGACACTATCGCTTACCACAATCCTTAGTAGAATAAAAGTATCTCATAAATTAATACTCTTACCCAAAATTATTGATGTACGAGTATAATCTTGTCAATCTATACTAACTTACATAGATAAAATCATTTATGCTTAAAAAAAATTGATGAAAAAATAATTTAAGATTAGACTTTAACAAACACAGTAGTATTTCTCTTTATTTTTAACTGTTTATAAACAACATAAATAATATATGTAATCCATTCTACTATATTTAGCATTAAAAGAGTGAATAGGCAACATTGTTCTATTAATTTCACAGCAATTAAGTGCATGGTGGCGGCATATAAACTGATATCATCATTTAACTTAAGATGTAAATGACTACTCCAGCCAAATCTACTTCTGAATGAATTTTCATCCTGCTGCTAGTTGAATATGTGCATTTCAGTAACTTTAGACAATGTGTGGGTATATAACATCAAGTAGCTGTATTGCAGTAGTTATCCAAACGCTTCATTCTTCATTTTATTTCTATTTAGTGTTAAATTGACTTTAGATCAAAGGTTATTTGGTTTTTCTCTAAATTTAATTCTAAGCCAATCTCCTCTATTTTTTTTTCATGACAATCTTTCATTGCTATTTGCGATTTATTACTTCCTTATACGAAGTAAAGAAAGTATTGTGATTGCGAAAAATTTCGGTTTTCAGATTTCAATGGAAATATCCATTTTGACCATCCCTGAATCAATTTTGACTAGTTTTGGCGTGACGTCTACATGTACGTATGTATGTACGTACTTACGTATGTATACATAACTCAAAAACGATTAGCCGTAAGATGTTGAAATTTTAGATTTAGAACTCTTGTAACATCTAGTTGTGCACCTTCCCTTTTGATTGCAATCAAAAGTATCCAACAAAGCCCAAAATCCAAAAACAAATTAGATTTTGGATGTTTTCTAGTGATAAGTTATTTTGGACGTTATAAGTGATACTTATTTTCATTGGTTCCAGAGTTATAGCAAATGAAAGTATAATTAATTAAATATTTGGATCTTACAAGGGGAAGGAACATCGGTTCGAATCAGATTTCATATCCTTTTTTTTACTTTTATTTTTAATTTAAATATATTGATCTATTAATAATTATTAACCTCTGATTTTAAAAGAAATTTTACGATAAATAATAACAATAAAAAAAAGGATTATGGAAAAATATCAGAATTTATTAATGAAATAAAATTTTATGTACTTCTCATTTAAAAAAAAAAATGTGTATATGTAATTTAACAGGCATACAAGGAAGTTATGTAGTGTCCACATAAGATTTTTTTTTTTATTTGTTAATACGTTAATAAGTATGAAAAGCATACATAAATTGTAACTTGAATGCTTGATGACAGATTTTCGGAGATTTTTCAATCGGAAAATTAGCTATCGTAAATCGGTGATTAACCCTGATTTTAAGTGATAGAAGTCGCATCACAAATTCTCAAACAGAAGTAATGTTTTTTCTTTTCCGAAATATGAAATTAGAAAACTTCGGATTGTACCAAATATCGTATTTTATAAATTGTTAATCGATGTATTCTTATGAAGTAAAATATTTACGGTATAAAACTCTAATAGTACGTAATATTGTTGTGATAAAATTTGAACTTATTTATTTTCATTTCAAGGAACAATTTTTTTCATTTGATTAAGATAAAACATCTATAATACATAATGTTTTATTTTAATCCCCCAGACAATTTTCTCGTAAATTACGCACAATAAAAAAAAATTACCTAATCAAAAAATTACTCAGATCGGAAGGGGGCACTCATGATAACCTTGTATTTGACCTTGAACTTGACCTTAACAGTTATTTCAAGGTTAACGCGATTTTTTTATGGAATGACCTATTTTCGACCTCACCAATGAAAAGAGCAGAAACTTTGAAATATGTAGTCACACATACGACCTTGAACCTTTTTTGACGGTATTACGGCCAACTATCAGAGCAAATGTTTATACGGATGATAGTATTATACGGAGATGATGTTATACGGGTTACACGTTCTCGAAGGTCTTACAATGTTACTGAAATATCTACGAGTATATTCCAGGTTATTTATCTCTCAAACTATGCGAAAGAGCATAAAAATTACTTTACACTATCGTATAACACTATCTCTGATGGTTAGCCGTATGACCTTCAAAAAATGTACATCGTCATATGTGTAGCATATGTTTAACATATGTGTAGCATGTGTTTACCTTGGTATAAGGTCAATTTCAAGGTCAAATCCAAGGTAACTGAGTAAACTTACTTCAAGCTCTCCAATCTGAATAACGAAGGTTTAGGACATTTTTTGGTATTGTGTTTACTTTACAAGAAAATCGTCTGGGAGCGAATTAAATGAAATACCCAAAAAAAACGTGCGAGGTCATATTGTGACCACATATTTCAAAATAAAGTTTTCTGCTCTTTTTATTGATGGGGTCAAAAATAGATCATCCCATTAAAAAAAGAAATCTGTTAACCTTGAAATAACTGTCAAGGTCTAGGCCAAATCCAAGGTCAATTTGAGATGTCTCTCCCAGATCTTAGTAACTTTGGTTAGCTAATTTTTTTGTACTGTGTATAGTTTACGAGAAAACTGCCTGGGGAGATTAAAATAAAACACTCCGTATAGATAAAAATTACTTTTTAATAATTTCATATATTAAATAAAGAAATTCCACTAAAACAATCTAGAAGTGAAAAGAAGATTATATATATATTGTAAAACAGTCATTAAATAGATTCATTTAATAATAAATCACCCATTTCCCTAACAGCTATAAAACTGAAATTTGCCAGTTATTCCTAATTGGATCTTTAATAAAAGTAAGAAAAATTATTTTGATTAAACTCCTAAAATGGTTAAATTGTATAAAGATTAAAAGGGGGTTCTGAGACCAGAAGAGCTGTCAACTTAAAGCGATTATACTTCATTTACATTCATACATATCATTCTCATTCATCCTCTGAAGTAATACCTTACGGTGGTTCCGGAGGCTAATCAGAAAAATAAAAAGAGAGAGCAAAACCTACGCAGTAAGCTTTTTTTATAAAGGTAATTTTCTAAGCCTAAAGGGAATGAAATGAGGATCAGACCAACACTTTCAAATTAATATATCGTGCTTCAGCTGAAAATACTAAACCGAAATTTATAATAAATATTTAATTCATCAATAAAGAACTAAAATTTATTTTTTTACTAATTTCCCGTAAAAATCACATCAAACAAATATTCATTTGCTAATAATCATATAGCTTCTGAAATTTTTATGAAAGAAAGTTGAAATACAAAGAAGTTGATAATTGCAAATTTTTTTGACAATCATCTTCAGGTTTCCTCCTAAAATCGTGAAGCAGAATTACGGGTGGATTTCACGGTTTAATACTTTGGACCAAAATTTAATAAAAATCTAAAATTTGATTCTCAAAGTGATTCCGACAATACACTAAAAAATATTTTTTGTAGTTTTCTTTTCATCAGCCATAATTTGGTGAACCAGAATAATTGTAGATTAATTAATTCCTGTGGATACTTCAAGTATATTGAATAGAAATAAAAAATCTGGCGCATATATTAACAATAAAATTCTTTTTAACTGATTTTAGGAGTGCCACATAAACTTCTTTAAAAGGATGAAGCTCAATAAAATCCCAAATTTCTAGAAAAGTTTAAATCGACATGATGTACAAATTATTAAACAGGAAAACTTTACTAACGTTGTCTTTACTAAGATTTCTATTAAGTAACTAAAAAGCTTAAATGTGTTAAGGAATTACCAAAAATATGATTAGGAAACAAAGCAAAATTTAATAACCTCTAATCGTTTAAAAAGTAATTCCTAAGTTTTAATATTCAATATTTTTCCTTGCGAAGAACTTGAACATCTGTTAGTTCAGTAAATAAATCATACTAAAGCTAGTATGAAGATGTCAAGTTGACTAGGACAAGAAAATTCTAGTTAAATAGCATAAAATTGTTTTTCTTAGGATTATTCTTCCACAAGAAAAGTAATTAGAAATTTTATGAAAAAGAGTTCTTAGTTTCAGAAAAGAATATTTATTAACCATGAAAACCCGTTTTGAACATACATTAAAATAATAAATCTATAAATATTCTCTCTTTTCATTAAGCATCTTAACTGAACATACAGTTCATGGAATTCTCTTTTAAAATACCTTTGACTTTACAGATTTTAGCAGCATATTCATAATTAAATTATCCAGTAATAAAATTCTATAACTATCATAATTTGATATTTTTAATAAATAATCTTTAACTGGTTTGATACAAGATATTTTGTTTTAAGTTGTAATGAATAAATCAAATTGTAATGTGTTATTTTAATATTTTTTTCCGTTTTTTAAATTGAAAATTTAATGTCACCTTTTTAGTACTGTGTGATTTTTGTTAATACTATTTTTAAGAGGTGGATTATTCAAGAGATTTATGAATAACTTCTTTTTTTACTATAACATATCACTTTAAGTATAAATTTTATAGTATTAGATTAACAACGAAAAAATAACAATTTGACAATTGAAATAGAAAATTTTCGTTACTTTTAAAAAATATATTTAATTAAAATATTAATCTATAAAAAATAATTTTTAACACTCGCATCTATTAGGTCTAAAAATTGATACTGTTTTAACATTTTTAAATTATATGAAAAAAAAACGAAAAAGAAAAAACTCAATTATCAAAACTATTTATTATTCAATAAAGTAATTTTAAGATTCAAATTTAGCTGTACAGTGTAATGTAATTGATTGAATTCCATTAATATCATATTAGAAGTGTTTCTCTAAATGTATGTTGGGCTCCAAGTAATGAGTAGTGATCCACAGCAAACTCCCACCCACAATGAGTACAAGAACTTTGACACATTGTAATCCGTTATGAAAATATTATTGAAAAACTAGTTCAATAGTTTTAAATAATTTTATAAAAAAAAAATAATTGAAATAACTTACAAAAAAATAAAATTGTGATGGTAAAATCTTGTTAGGCAGATTTCATAAGAAACCTATCTAATGTAAAGGGTACCATGATTCGACTTCCAAAAAATTTCGACATATTTTTGCGTTTCACAACCGCAGACCCCAAAACCACCGTCAGTTCAAAAGTTTATAAATATATATGTATATATTTCCCTTTCTTGTGGCCACAATAACTGCCGTAATTTTGCTTCAATAACTTTCAAATCGTTACATAAAATATAACGACCCAAAATCTCAGTCGAGTTCATTAATGGGCAAAATCGGACCATGGGAGTGGAAATGGGAGTGCTTTTTTGAAATAAACAAAATATCTCTATACCTTTCTTATTAAGTAAAATGTCGAATTCGTTTAAAGTTTCTACTGTTCTTTGGATAAGGACCTATATACGTACTTATATACATAAGTACGGATAAGGACTTATATACGTAAAGTTTTTTGTTATCACCAACCACTGGCCCAGGGGGTGGAAAAAATTGGGTTTCAAAGACAAAATAAAATCATACCTCCCTTAACAGGCACAGTATCGAATCGGTTTTAAGTGGTTGTTAGTCCTCTAAACATTACCTAAAACTTTTATCTAAAACAATTTTTGATATGATCGATCCTTACGGCAAGGGTTGACCAAAATATTGCTGGAATTGTAAGAAGATGGGGCTTGTCGTATGCTAAACATGTGAAACTTTTTTCACGTGCAACCATTGTCGTATTGAGTAAATTTGAAGTTTTTTTAACTTTAAGGTGGAAATCTTTTTTATCCCCTACTTAGCACCGGTGAAATCTACCTCGACCTTCCGGCGTGCCGAAAGGGATTTTATTTGAAACGGTATGTATTAACAATAGTAATTTCTAAACAAAATATTAAATTGTGAACAAAATCGTTGTTTAATTATATTAAATCTTAACGTGAAATAACAATAAAAGAAGTTCATGAAAATTATAGATAAAATACTCATATTTGATAGAAAAATAGAGAAAAAAGACAGGAAAAAGATTCATATACATCTGATAACTACATATTCACCTAAACATAATTAATTTTTAGATTAGATTATTTAATCGTTGAAGTTAAAAGTCATATGCATGTTTTTTTACAATAATTTGACATAAATTTATGAAAAGTATACTGATCTAATTTCGTTTTTATTAAACAACAGTGTGCAAAACAGAATGTAAATATACGTATAAAGTGTATTTTATGTAGCTACAAACCGTAAAAACACTAGAACAAATTTTTAGAAACATGTACGTTGTAAGATATACCATATTCTTGTTGTAAAGAATGTTAGTAGGTGCCTTGTGCAGAATAAATCAACTGAATATGTTATGAATTATTCTACAATTCTGCGAGCAGTCTTTGATATACTTACTTGTTGCATTATCAAAGACACTTAAGCATTCAACAGCAACGCTTATATACGAGCAACTCTACTGTACAGAATTTCCAATATTAAATGCATCAGAGAGGTAACAGAACACAACGTTACGCACGAAGCAGACTACTGCATAAACATGACAACGAAAGAGGTAAAGAGATGATGAGTGGGAGAAGGGATAGTAGTATTCAGGTGAAAAGGTACATTATAGCAAAGCGAAAACAAGACAACATAACCGATGCAGTTATGACCAATTAATATTCTAATAAAGCAAATAATATCAAAGGTAAATTATTCAGTCATAGTAATTCACTGGGGATAATATTCTGTAAATGAAACTAATTTTATCAGTTAATAGAAATGTAACGATTATAGAATAATTAATTTTCATTTTAGAATAATAATATTAGATGGACTAAAAGTAATTTTATGCAATTAATAAGAAAATACTTAATAAAAATGCTAAAAAAATATTAATTTTATTTTTTATTCTTATCAGAGCAAGTGAAGTTTGATCGTGTGTCTATATCCATTCAAAGGTGCGTTTAATCATTGAATTATTTCTTTCTCAATAGTTTTGGCCCGATTCATAAAAAATTTAATTTTTTATTGAAATTTTAAAATAGTTCACGTCATTGTAAACGATAAAACGGGTTGAACTTGATGGTCATTCAATTGTTCCTCTACGTCCTATCTGTTCAGGAAAGAAATGATTATGATAGTCTTAAACTTGAAGTGCATAGTAAGAAAATACCCCACTTTGTTGTCTAATAATAACGGGACGACTGAAGTCAAAGGGTTGCTAAATAGATTAGGAATAACAACATTTCGTAACACTTCAAGAATCGCTCTAACATTAGGTTCCATCTCTATAATTAAGGGAGAACTTTCATAAAACTAAAAAAAGTAATTATAACGTTTTATAGGCCGTTCAATTTGAAACTTCATTTCCTTTAGAATTTTTTATAAACTTGTTCTGGGTATTTCTATTTTAATGGAGCCCGTCTGGTTGACATTTGAGGCTTTAATTAATGTCTCCACAACAACTTTTTTTCTAAACTGCAATTAGTTCTGGATCTACCTGATCGTGCAGCATCTCTAAAACCTCCAATATTTTAATATTTTACGTTCAGCACAATCAAATTTTAACAATTCGGCAGCGGAAAATTAAAAAATCTACCGTTAAGTTTTTTTTATGGACGATCCTTACTACTTCTTCCTCCAACATTGAAGCAATATTAGCTCTTGTTTTGGATATTTAAACGCCATTATTCTTATCATAGATCCAAAAAATAACTGAATAGTATTTATATCAGCTTATTACTATCTACTAAAAAACCAAAATATCTCATCTGTTACACAATATTTGCGTGCTACAGAAATTGACATTTAGCCCACAAAATAATAAAATTATTTTTTTCTAATTTGCAGGAGATCAAGTTTAATCATTTTTTTAAAATGTAATATTGAAATTTACAAAGAAATTATGTATGTTTATCAATAAAAAAGATAGCAAATAAATAATACTTCAGGAAAAACTAACTGGAGTTCAAAAATTAACGTACAGGGAAGTGAACCATAATATACTATTTTTTTATTTTTTTTTAAGTTAAAGAATTAATAAAATTATCAGATTATTTTGAAACGTAATAACAATGTAAAGTAAAAAAAAATTTAATTCTCTGGTGACACTTGTTTTTGACTTTAAACAAAAAAAGTCTAGTTATTTTATACCATAATATCATTGCTATGAATGATATAAAATAATAATTAATGCTAATAATTGAAGACTTACATAATCAATTATAGTAGGTAAGACAATCAAAATACATAAAATAACTATTAAAAAATAAACACAACTACACCATAAGTAACAAAATTCTAATATTTAAGCGTAAACTTACAATAGATGAAGAATTATGGAATAAAAGCAAACTGGCTTCAAAGCATAATTTATAATCTATATATATATATATATAAATGTTAAGTTCGTTTGCGTACGCTTCAAAAACTCAAAATGTTCTGCACCGATTGAGCTCAAATTTTAGCACGATATATAACCCGCATCAAAGATTGTTTTCATCTATTTTTAATAAATCTATGTATCTATTTTTAATTTGTACATTTTTAATTTGGAAATGTAAACAAAGAAAAACCAATCAGATCAATGCAATATGGCCGCTGTCAAACACAACGACCAAATTTCTTTGAATTATATTTAACAGCTAAAACATCTATATTCTATAAAAAAACACGATAAAAAAAATTTTAGCACGATATATAACCCGCATCAAAGATTGTTTTCATCTATTTTTAATAAATCTATATATCTATTTTTAATTTGTACAGTTTTTTAATAAATAAGAGGCTAAAAAGTCTGATGGAAATGTAAACAAAGGAAAACCAATCAGATCAATGCAAGATGGCCGCTGTCAAACACAACGACCAATCACAATGTAAACAAAATCACAACTGATTAAGTAACAAATTTCTTTGAATTATATTTAACAGCTAAAACATCTGTATTTTATTAAAAAAAAAAAAAACAAAAAGAAAAGCCACCAAGAAGGATGACTTACAGTAAATAAATTAAAACACCCAACTTTCTTATAGCCCAGATAGAATTAAGACTATGCAAACAAAAAAGTCGAAATAACCAAATACACAGAAAATAATATCCCTACATAATGACCAAAAAATCCTTTGTTAGGTTAAATATTCACTTTTGTCTGAATTTACAGAAGGCATTTACAACGAAGCATTGATAAATATTGAAGACAAGTGCTTAGCTAATGTAAATAAAGTTCTTAGTCTATTGGGAATGCCAGCACCCACCCGAGCTGCGATTGCTTCATTTGATGTGGGTTTACGCCATGAACAGAGTTACAACATTGGTGATCTTCAGTCATATGTCCAATCAAACAGTCCCAAATTGACGCGTGAACAGAAAGGCATTTATGATCGCATAATGCAAATGATAAATGACGGAGTTGGGGGGACCTTCTTCTTGGATGCGCCAGGAGGAACTGGGAAAACATTCCTCATTAGATTGATTCTAGCAACGGTTCGATCAAAAAATAACATAGCCTTAGCTCTTGCTTCGTCTGAATAGTTGCGACATTGCTACCAGGTGGAAGGACTGCGCATTCAGCTCTGAAGTTGCCATTAAACATGCAAATCATCGAGACTCCCACGTGCAATATTTCCAAAGCATCCTGTATGGGAAAAGTATTACAAAAATGTAAACTCATTGTTTGGGATGAATGCACTATGGCACATAAAATCTTAAAGCTCTTGATCGATCGTTACGAGATTTGCGTGGAAACGTTCAACCATTCGGGAATGCTTTGATATTGCTCACAGCAGATTTTAGGCAAACATTGCCTGTAATTTCTCGATCGACACCAGCAGACGAAATAAATGCTTGCCTGAAATATTCAACACTGTGGCGACACGTACGTACATTGCAGTTGACTACGAATATGCATGTCCAGTTGCAGAATGATCCATCAGCTGAGGTATTCTCACGACAGTTACTGGACATTGGAAACGGACAGCTGCCAGTCGATGAGACGTCTAGACGAATATAATTTCCTGATAATTTTTTTAATTTAGTAACATCGAAAGAAGAACTGATCGAAAAAGTATTTCCTGATATTCAAATTATCATAGAAATCACGATTGGCTCAGTGAACGAGCTGTCCTTGCCGCAAAGAATAAAGATGTCTATCAACTTAATAATGTTATTCAATCCAGCATTCAAAGTGAGGAAATTACATATAAGTCAATAGACACCGTTGTGGAAGCAGATGAAGTAGTTAATTATCCAACGGAATTTTTAAACTCACTTGATCTGCCAGGGATGCCACCACAAATATTAAAATTGAAAATAGGTGTGCCAATTATCCTGTTGCGGAATATTATTCAGCCAAAACTCTGCAACGGCACGCGACTTGCAGTTAAGAAATTGATGAATAACGTAGTGGAAGCCACGATTTTAACGGGGCCTTTCAAAGGTGAAGATGTCCTCACTCCTCGAATACCCATGATCCCGACCGATACACCATTTCAATTTAAAAGATTGCAATTCCCAATTCGATTGGCATTTGCAATCACAATCAATAAAGCTCAAGGTCAATCTTTAGAATTGTGTGGTTTAGATTTAGATGCGGATTGCTTCTCACATGGACAACTGTATGTGCGTGTTCCCGAGTCGGCAAACCAGATAGCCTTTATATCTACTCAGACAGTGGAAAAACAAAAAAATATTGTATATCCACAAGTATTGCAAAATTAAACTTCTATGAAACGTATGCTTTGTTTTGTTTCTCATTTCTCATCCATGCAAGCACAATGTGCCACAGCGAAGCGTGGCGGGTACAGCTAGTTAGAAATAAATATGTTAATAAAGTTACGTACATATTTTAATGAAGTTGGTACAAAAAATATTTAGGTTGGTAGGTCATTTTTAATAAATTATACAGTAGGAAGACAGAAAAAAAAGAATTTCTGATATTTTTTCAAAACTGATAAGTTATGCTTACGTAACATTCCAAATTAATAACATTCAAAAAGTGTAGAAAAAGTATTTGGAAGAATCTTGGTTAAAGAGGAGTTATATTTGTAGATGACTAATTTGTTGATGTAGTATCAGGAATTGAGTTTTTGTTTAATATACGTAGGAAAATTGATGGTGAGCACTGTAAAATATTATATAAGTATTTATTATTATTATTATTATTATTATTATTATTATTTTTATTATTTTTATTATTATTATTATTATTATTATTATTATTTTTATTATTTTTATTATTTTTATTATTATTATTATTATTATTATTATTATTATTATTATTATTATTATTATTATTATTATTATTATTATTATTATTATTATTATTATTATTATTATTATTATTATTATTATTATTATTATTATTATTATGTATTGTAAATATTTACTGCTGTTTTGTGATTCCAGTTGAATTTATGTCTGGGGTATATTTAAGTTACGAAGAGAAATTTTTACGGTAGATGAAAATAGATAATTAATTTGAATATAAATGACACTTTTTACATTTTTACTTTAAATGTACTGATCGACCGAAGAGAGGTCTTTTTGTTAAAATATTTTATTGTCTAAAAATTTCATTTGTTTGTGAAAATAATTGTTCAATTATTAACTTTGAATAACCTAAGGATTTCAAGAAACGTTTTTCCTTATTATTCCTTGAAGTAAATTCATTGGCACAGAAAATTAGTTGGAGCTTGAAGCCTATATAATGAAAAACAGAGATTCAACCCTTTCTCCGATCTAATTTCTTCCAATATCTTATTTTCCTGTTCACTTCACAGTAGTTCATACAGAAATTAAATTTCATTGAATTATCTACAAAAATATTTTTAAGTGTATGAGTATTTTTTATGAATGGAATTTCCATTAAATCATAGTTTGGAACCATTAATAATTCTTTATTGAATATTATTACATAAGACAAAAGCTGAGTCCCTATTTGTAAGTTATTATTATTATTTTTCAAGATTAATAAATTGAATCTTAATTGTTTTTCGTAGAGATCTTATGCTATCGTCTGCCTCTAACCCCCAGGGGTAGGACTACCAGGCTCGACTATACCGTTCCTGTTCCCCCACCCCAGGAGCCGAGACTCGGTCTTGATGCCTTCTTGTCTCTAACAGAAACATCCAAAAGGATCCCCGCCGAGACTACGGTCTTTTCTATTCCCCCTCCACAAAAAAAGAGAGTCTCCGTGCGTCATCACTGCCACCCATTTGTGCTAGCACAAACAAATGGCAGCTCAGCAGAGACCTGTCCCTCATCCCCTTGTTGCTCCAGCAGCTCTATCCGTTAGTCGAAGGATCCGACAAGTAAGCAAGTGGAAAATCCCATTACCGGGCTGTACAACCCTCCAGCGTGTGGCTCTCCGAACCACAAACACCACACCTTCGCGAAGTAGGACATTGGACCCGCCGATGACCCTCCTGATCACAGTTGAAGCACAGTTTGGTGCGGTCAGGATCCGTGCATCCAAACGACATATGCCCCAGGCCCCAACATCTGAAGCACCGGTCCTCAGGGTCTCGCATGCGGACCCAACAATCCATCCAGCCTACCTTCACCCGTCTGGCAATCAACTGCTTGGACACCCTATATGTCGTAACGGCAGTAGCATTCTGCGTGCTAGCAAACGTCGGACAAAGTAAAGACACGCGAAAATCGACGTCAGGTCCTACCATCCGCCTCACAGCCACCACCACCTCAGTTTCAGCCACCGTGTCCTCAAGGTCTTGAAAATGGACCACAGCTCGCCAGCCCTCCTTCGACTGCAGGTTCACCCGGAATCCCGCCGTACCACCACGAATGGCCGTTTTCAGTGCTGCAGCCCTGTCGGCACCCCGCAATCGTATGGGCAGTTCGCCCACACCATCCGGCTGCAAAAACAGAATATCACCTACTTTCTGAATCTCCTTGGACCATATTTTAATCTAAAATAAATTAATTTATTATTCTGTATCATATTTTTTAATAAATAAATATCTGATTAAATATATTAAAATATTACTACATTTTATCATCGTCCATTTTGATTTTTAGGTCTCTTTATTAGAAAAATATTTTATTAAGTTTCAGACATTCCATTTTTCGTTAAAAAAAACATTAACTTAAAAATCGAGTATTTAAATTCCTTATAAAATTTAAATTTTTATTTAAGTAACTATTCTAAAGTACTTTATTTAAGTATTCTAAAGGAAAAATCATTTATTAATATTTAAAAAAGTTAAACTAATACTGTAAAGATGGTGTTTTTCCTGAAGCAGATTTATTCTTTGAAATTTGTTAATCTCATTACTCACATAACTATTTTATAATGAGTGTAACAGAAAGTGAGGCTTAGTAATTATTTATTATTATAATAATGCGAACTCAGTAAAAAAAAAACTCATTTTAACCTTTTTCTTTTGTAAATCCAAGTTCTGTTTTTAATAAAAATTAAAAGCAGCCAATTTTATTTTATTTTTCAATTAAGTCGTTTTTGAACGCATAATAAAATAAAAAAGTAGTTAAGCCTGGGAGATAAATAATCTTACGTCTTTTAGAGTTATCAAAAAACTTTTGACTATTTACTCATTTAGAGCATGGTATTCACAAACATCTGCATCCATTTTAAAGAGTTCTTAATTTCGATATCTGAGACACATTGTCATTATAATGGCCCAAACATGTAACTCCTATAATAATTAGACAAATATTTTTGTCTAAGTTGTTAAGTAAAGGTAAGGTAAGGTAAGCTTTATTTTTCTTTTGTTACAATTCCAATAATGAAAAATAAATTTTACCTGTGCATGGCATACTATTAAATTTAAAAAATAGCAAGCTTTAAAATAGCGAGTTTCACTTTCACTGAGTGCTACATAGTATTTTAAAATGTAAAAACTATATAGGTGAGGTGAATTGCTGAATGACCAACTTAGAAGAATTAACCTCTGGTTATTGAATAAGATTTCTTACCAGCTGTTCAAAAAAGTTTTCTAATGTTAGGACTCATAAGAAACTGTGTTAAATTATCCAATAAATTGTATTTCACGTTTAAGAACTTTTTATAGATTTGCATTCATAACTTTAGATTTAACTTCGTTGACAATTGCCAAATTTTTTAATATCGTACTAGTAGATGCACTCTTAAGTTACCTTTCTATATTATAACTCAGTAGAAAATGACAGGTCTTGCGATAGGGATTTACCATCTTATAATCACCCAAGGATTTTTTATTTAAAATATTTTCTACTGAGTAATTATTTATATAAATTACAGTTAGTATATTTTTTTTATATTTAGTGATCTAAATATAAAATTACGTAATCCGTTAATTTAGGTAAAACCCAAGTTTTACTCAGAGTTTATTTAATCAGCTTCTTAGAGAGACAAGAAAATCTAAGTAAAATCCCTCTCGCGTAATTTCAATTTTTCTGTCAATAAATTTGATGAATGTGTAACCCGAAAGTAAGTTAAATTATTATATCTAGTAAGAAAATTATTTATTTCATACAAATATTTCGGCATAATGAAAAAAAGGTGGAAAAATATAAATTACTGTAGTTAAATGTAATTTATTGTATTTGTTAATAAAACGAGATCTAAACTTAATCAGACATTCTCAATGTAACTAGATGTTGTACAGTACATAGTACTAAAGCAAATAAATCATTATTTATTACATTATTGAGAGTAGTAAATGATCTTTTTAAATGTGCAATTTTAATCATTTTATATAACAACTAGCCTGTCAGGGGGCGCTGAAAGTTCTCGCTTCGTTCGCCCTTCCCATCTAGCAAGGTGGCGTCGCCCCCTGGACCTCCGCTGTGTTCGTTATCGTCATGAAGAAAGAATAAAACTGATAAATAACTCTACAAACTTTACAAATACCTGAAAAAGAAACTAAATTACAAAAGACAGAATAGAAATAACCATAGTAACTAAAGTACTCTCGTACACAAACGTTAGACGAGGAAAACTCACAACTTTGCCCCCGAGGGAGCTGGGGTTTCGATCTATGAATTCCTTCCCTGGGATAATACGAATGTATCCTGAAAATGTGAAAGCAATCGGTTGGATGGTTCTCGCGTTATTCTGTTGCAAACGTATAGAAAGAACCCGCCACAAACTTTTGCATTTACGGATTAAATCTATTATAATGTACAGTAATGATACACAAAAATATACCATTAAAAAAAAGAAAAAGTGAAAATGAATATATAAAAAGAAATAAACATAATAAACTTCAATAAAAGTGTTTTTAGTTTAATGCTGTATTAATAATTTTAAAAGTGAAACTATTTTTCAACCTTAAGAGAATGTTGTTGACAGAATAAAATGTAATTATATAAATACTTCTAAAACACAAGTTGTACTTATTTTTTTTTATAATACCTATTTTAAAATTCTCAAGTAAATAGAAATAATTTTTTTAACAAAAAAAAAGTTAAGATAAAGCATAATGTAATCATCATTAATAAAATTTTATCATCTGATTTCAAAGTCGAGAGTTTTAACGTTCAAATCACAGTCAGTCAGTTGCTTTTATACGGATTTGAATACTAGATCGTTAATACCGGTGTTCTTTTCAATTGATCATACATCTAAGGATTGGTCGACCTGAGACTGTATAAGACTACACTTCATTTACATTCATACATATCATCCTCATTCATCCTCTGAAGTAATACCTTTCGATAATACCTACCCTCCGAAGGCTAAACAGAAAAATAAAGTAATAAAAGTTTAAAAAACTGAATTTTGTAAGAGAAAAATAAATTATTGCTTGTTGTTAGTTATGTCTACTCTTTTAAGTACTGCTAAAAAATATAATATACTAATTGTTCAATTTTTTAAAGTTTATGACGTAGTATAACGAGGCAAAATAACGAAAGTAATTATACTATAAACATCGATTAAGTTATGATATTTTTCATAAACATCAATTAGTTATCAAACATGATCAACTATTGATTTTCATCTTTAAATAAGTATTAAACTTCATTCAAATTATTACTAAGTTTACTGGTTTTCTATTTTTTTCTTCGTTTTAGGTTTAAATAAAAATTTTTTTACATTAATAAAAATAAATGATTGCATTTTGAAATCTAATTTTTAATAAAAAAAACCTGTTATATACCTTCAGTTTTACTGAAAATAAAATGAAATAATCTTATATTGGTAACTTAAATTATTATAATGTTAAGTTTCTTATATATAACCAGTTAGAAAATAATATATTTTAAAAAGATGACAATGTTGTGGATGAAATTTCTCAACATTTAGTTGGAGTGCCTAAAAAGGTACTGAAAGGAAAGGAGTAAAACTGTTCATAAAGATTGAGGGGGTCGATAAATTATCTCGCCAATCTTTACTTCTCTTCCAATTTCTTCAATAACATAATAACATCGCTTCCTCCAATAACACACCGTTTACAATACAGTATTTCCAATATCAAAAGGTAAACAATTCCTGAGATAGTCCAAGTTAAACATGGCCCAAAATATTATATACATTGTATAGGTTGTAAGCTCTTGATGCGTTCGGACGTGTTTTTTCCCGCTCCGTATTTCTACAGTTTTCCTTTCGGTTTTGTATTATAATTTGGTTGTTTTTTTGTTTCCATTTTTGAGTTACTTTTGTTGTTTTAAGTTACTGTTAGTCGTTTTTTTCGTTTTTGTTTGTTTTAGATTTTATTTTCTGGTGTTTGCCTACGGTAACCAAGGATTGTTGGCTTGGTTACACAGCTGTTAGTAATTTATTATGACCGGAGTCCCAGTGAGGCGTCCCTTTTGTTGTTTGAGGTGAAGGCACCCTCCGCTAAGCATCTATGCTTAGATGGTGTTCCGGCTCCATGGGGTAAATGAAGGTGAACAAAATATAAATATACATTATATATATAAAGATATTTGTAATCGTGATTTCAAAAATTTTCCTCATCAAGAAACAAAAAGTATAATAAAAACGTTTCAAGTTTATTTTTTTTTTAAAATGAATGGTGGAAAACTTTATAAAACTTTTATTTACAAACAAGTTATTTTGGGCGGGAGGAAAATGTTATACCCAAGCCTCTGATTTAAGAAATTGTCCAGTCAAATCTATTATTATAAATAGTGAAAAATAAAACTAGTTCTTTAATTTACTACTGTTAAATTTTATAAACATTTATAGAAATTAAATTTTAGCTTTGAGATATTTTTATGATATATTTCTACAAACTTTTAACGATAATTTTATTTTAAATAACAACCCCATCCATTATATAGAACCAATAAAATTATCTAATTGGTAAACGTTTTGAAATTGACTGCTCGCAATTACAGTCCATGCAATCGCGTGTACTAAGTGCTGTTGTTAGTGTTAAATTTTTTCATATTTAGTCTTTCTTTCTATTCTAAGAGTTAGTCTGGCAGTAAATAGAAAAATAAAGTAATCGAATTTCATCAATTAGTTTACAAATGAAGCCACAGAAAAATTTTAACTTCTTAAACTAGAAATGAAGAATAATGTTTAATATTTGGGGATTTATGGAAGGTCGCAAATAGTGAAGAAAAAGGTATCATTTAAGAACTCATTAGATCAACAGGGATAATAAACAAAGGTCCAAACTTCTGATTAATAATTGCATAACACATTTAGCAACCTAATATATATATATTTATTAAAAACGTATTACTGGTTTTATTTTTTTTTTATGTTCTTTAGTCAAGTAAACGGATGCAGGTGCAGCCAGTCGCGTCGCACATACAACCCCAACAATGTATTATAATATAATAATAAATACTAGAAACCTCCTAGTGGTAAGTATCACCTCTTAGTGGAGTTTTACCCGTACGAACTACGGGTAGACCGACTGTTTTGAAACCCACATTCTTAGATCAATCAAAGTTTCGGGTTCTGTACTGACCAAACTGTTGTTCAGAAGAAATTACAATACACTGATATTTTTTTTAAATTGAGCAGGCTTTAATTTTTATTTATCATTATTATTTTCACAGTATAAGTTTAACGACTACAGCGGGGCCCAAGGAGCAGAACCCTTTGTCTAGGCGGGAAGAGCGAGCGAAGTGAGCCATGACGGGCTAAATATCCCCTGACCGCAAGGAAAACGCAAGTAATCATATATCGCGGGCAAAGCCGCGAAAGGGATGTTCTTTTTTTTGAGCTTGGAAATATTTTTATAATTATTTATTTAAAAATTATTTTCGAAGTTTTTTGGATTTCGATTTTTTAAGGAGTTCGACAGTGTACGGCGCGGCGGCTCAACCAACATAGCCACTGCCACTGTTATTGTCTGTGCAACGCGACTGGCTGCAGTTGCCACCGGTTACTTAAAAAAAAAAATGAAATAAAATAATAACAAATAACCGCGACGAGAAACGCAAGTAACATGTAAATGGGACATACTATAAGAAGTTCATGATTGGAAGCTATCATTTATGAAATTTTATTGAATTTTTAAGAGTTAAATTGTGAATAGACGTTAACAACAGAGTTTGGTTGAAACGTAGTACATATCTGCCGAAGTGTATCTTTTTCATTCACTGACTCACTTGCACAATGAGGGCTGCGTGAATAACTCATATATGCTGCTACTCGGTGGGAAGTAACGATTACAAGTTAGCGACGATTTGACAATGCTGCGCCTACACTTGAGTGTTAATAGTGACTTGTTATAACTGCAGCCAACATCAATATTGGCTGGGGAGATAGGGAGATATATTTCCCTATTAAAATACAACTTCTTTTGATTCTGAAAAATAAGGAAATAAAGATATGCAATATATTACTAGCGCATTCTAATTTTTATCTTTAATTAGTTTTATCGGCATTTGGTTTTTAAAGCCGCTAGTAAAACCGTTTTTGTTTTGAAAAACCGTAACAATTTATAGTGGAAAGGAGTAATAATATACGAAGAAGTACCAGTTTGAAAGAATAAATCTTTATCTATGTTGTTCTTAAACAAAATTGTCGAATTTTTATGCTATACATGCAGTTTAACAAAGCATAAAAATGTAAAACTTTATTAAAAATACTAGCTCCCCGTCGCAGTTTCGCCCGTTCTACATGGCTACTTGCGTTTCCCGTAGCGGTCAATCTTTTTATTTTATGTTTATTAGTCAAGTTGGCTAACTGGCATTTCTGCCGCCGCCACCCCCATTCAGTCGCTCTAGAGCATATGACCAAATGACCGTGCAAAAAACGGCTACTATGTCTCAAAAAACAGTTTAGCGACCTGTAATCTAAAAGCTCCTAGTGAGCTACCTAACAGGTGAGCGGACTAATCGAGGTGCCATACACCACCTGCTTACGCGTCCCAACCGCTCACTAATCAAACAATAAAACTAAACCGTGGAGGCGTACCCCTTGTTATTACATTAAAAAGACAGACATTTTCTGTCACGCCTTGGTCGCTGAATGCCCAGCTAGTACCTGTCCACGATTTAAAGCGCTTGGAGCTTATATCTGGCTGGTTGCCAGCCATTATCTCACGATTAGTTTCCTACAGCAGCTCGGTAGGAGTCAATATACTGCACCCTTAAATCTACCGATGACAGTTGAACAACGCAACCTTATGGAGGAACTCCCACACGGTCCGACAATGCGGCTCTCGCCACACTGATTCGCCGTTTGTGAGCGGCCAATTATACCCTTGACCTCTAAGTTCCAGGGTGGCCCAGTCTCTGGTCTCCCCAAGAGCAGGGCAGTCGAACATCATATGCTCAATCGACTGGACCTCCCCGCTGACGCACAACTCATCAGCCGCCAGGCGGAACCGAAACAGATATTGTTTTAAATCAACATGGTTGGTGAACAATTGGGCATCCGTTGCCCTTAAACACGAACTTGAGGCATACCATCCCCCCAAATCCTGTATAAACGTACACAAGGATCTTCCCTTAGTCGTGGCGTGCCATTCAAGCTGCCATGCATCCAGCTCGAGGTTCCACAGCCTCTTCCGCAGACGGGAGATGGGCAACTGAACGAAATTTAGCTCCGGTGCATTGCGATCACTGTTCCGCTCCGGTACTGGCCCGGCTCGAAACCGCATCCCAAATGCCTCGGCCTCCCGACCTCTTCGCAACTTCCACATGGTTGCCCAAAATTTCACCACTAAATCGACTGGGAGACCCTTTCCCAATACGGTAGTAGCTTCGAAGTAGGTTGCTTTAAAAACAGCAGTGCCTACTATCAAGGCTCAACGCTGGGCATTCCTTAAATTTTGAAGTAGTGCTCTATTCATGTCCAACCTATGCGCCCAAACTGGCGCCGCATATGCGGTCATACTCTCAAAGACACCTCGGTACACCATGTACATTTGACGGTCCGATAACCTATAGTCTTTCCAAGCAATCCTTCTAAGTTTGTGTATCACTGATACGGCGTCCGTCGCTATTTGCCTAATGTGGTTACTAAACAGCAACTTCTCATCAAACAAAACACATAGGTACTTATGAACCCTCACTCGGCTGATTACACAGCCTTTATATTTATTATGGGGGTTACGACTGCATGATAATTTGTCTACACCCTTGAGAAGCATATCCTTCGTCTTGGACGAAGAAATCTTTAAATTTTGCATGCCCATCCATCCCTCTGCGATCAACAAAGCCGCCTACGCTCTACTTTCCAGCTGTGGTCGTGAATTACCACGAACTAAAAGGAGACAGTCATCGGCGAAAGCCTAGGCCGTGACCCCTTCTGGGAATGTCAATCCCAGAAATCCATCAAAAAACCAGGTTCCACAGCAGAGGACCGAAACGGAACCCTGTAAGCGTCCCCTGGTGACAGACTTTTCCACAACTAGGTGCGCATCTTTAAACAGAGCCGAGTGGTTAGACAAATAATCTCTTACTACGGCCTGCAGGGCTACGTGAACATCCCGGCATTCCAACTCATAGGGAACAGAACTCCAACACAAGGAAAGAAATGCTGCCTCTATGTCAATAAAGATTGCCAAAAAATATTTGCAGTCGGCGCCTTCCACCTCGGCAACAGCATTTAAGATGCAATCCTCGGTGCCAACCCCTTTCATGAAGCCATACTGGCCTCGATTTAGAAGTGAGTTCATATCTATGCTTTCCCAGAGCCGTTCCACAACCAGCCTTTCCAGCAACTTACCGATAACCGGCAAGAGGCTGACGGATCGATAACTACTGACCTCACCAGGATCCTTTCCAGATTTTAAGAGCACCCTCACCAAAGCCACCTTCCGGCAAGCCGGAAAGCAGCCCCAGTTTAGGCACCCGTAGAACAGTCTGCCAATCGGCTCTCTTATGACAAGCAGCAGATGGCGAAACATATCCGGGTCAAGCTGGTCAAACCCCGGTGCCTTCTTCAGTGCCATTCGAGAAACCAGCTCTATCCTTCGGGATCTACAGTCCGCACGTCACTAATGTTTATTAGTCAAGTAAGCGGAGGCAGGTGCAGCCAGTCACACATACAGTAACGGAGACAGTGGCTGTGGTGGTTGAGCCACACCGCCGTATACCTTCCACCTCTTAAAAAAATCGGAATTTAAAATAAACCGAAAATGGTTTTTAAATATATATCTGAAGAGTATTTGCGAGCCCAAATTTACTGTATATCTAGTTTACTGTAGTCGGGATTGGAAAAATTTACAATCATTATTCAAAAGTTTTTTTACCTTACTTCATCCCCTTTCAAGTTCAAATTATAAAAATCTAGAAATTGGTTTATTGACATTAAGATTACATTCACCAAAGATCAGGTTGATTTGATCATTTGTTACCAAGAACTTAAAAGAATAACAGAGTTTAAAAAAAAAAATTGAAAAATCAATTTTAACCCTTGAAACTCGGAATGAAACTAAAAAAGATCTAGAAATTGATTCTTAGATGTTCATAATCAATCAGTTCAAACCCAGCTCACACAGTGGTAGACACTCAAGTTCGCAATTCATTAAAGTTTGTTACTGCTTTTTGTTATAGAGATTTTTGAGATGAATTATATCCAAAAACCTTCTCAGTTATGACAGGAAGTATGGGTAAAGATTTAGTTGCGAAAGATCGGGTAGTCTTTTTGTTTATCTCGACCCAACAAAACCCCTCTTCCTTTTTATATAATAGTACAGATAGATTACTTTATTTAATGAAGATTTAATTCTATTATTATGTAATATTATTCATTTGACTGATTCGAATTTTTCAGTTCAATCTGTATTCACAGTTTATTAATTCAATTCATTAAAGTTTGTGCTTGAACCAGGAAATTTCCACTACTACATAATTTTTTTTTTCCAGATTATATATATCTAAAAACCTTCTCAGATATGCCTTTGGTTGCTGAACAAAGGAAAACCCTTTTCCCCTTCATATAATGGTACAGATTATCTCTGTTTTAGTTTTATGTCACATTTTGTTCTTTGTTGTAGTTTTATGTAACATTTTGTTGATTTATTTCTTCTTGATTTATTATTATTATTGTTTGTATATTTTCAGCTTGAATCATTCAAATTATGCAACACATTTGATAAAAAAAGACATATTCCCAATGAAATGATAAAATCTATGAAAATATTACATTATGCAGATAAAAGGAAAATGTTTAAATATTTTAGAAAACATGGAAATATTCTAGCTAAAATTAAAAGTTTTGAGAATCGAGGTACTTCGAAATGCATCATGTAAATGTTACGAGTGATACTGCTAGGAAGATCAGAAAAAAAATAACACTTAAATCAAATATTACAAGATAAGATAAAATAGTACCATCAATGAAACAAGAACACTCTTTAGTAATCTTAGTAGAATAATAAGAGAAATGTAAAAAGATTACTAAATATAAAATTAATACCATTTTACTGCTAATACTATCATGTTGTAATTATCTTCGTAAGAAGAAACAACTCCCTTTAATAATAAAAAATCAAATTTATGATAAATAACAATGCATTTTAAATAATAAAAACAAACAAAATTAGAATAAATTTCAGATGCAGAATGATGGAGTGTAAAAGATAAATCTACTTCACAAGTTTTCATATTTAACATACTTCATTACTATAACATCATTTAACTTGGAACCGAGTACATAAAAAATAAAAGATTACATTTACTTTTACTTTTCATTTATAATTTAAGAATCATTAATCGGTAATTCAATCAGAATTAATTTATATAAAAAAAATTAAATCTTTTCCTTAATTGCATCTGTATTATCTTTCAAATACATTACACATCTAATCTTAGTATTTCCTCACTTAATACCTCAGTGATTCGCTAACGTGCATGTTATTCTACACTAGGAAGGCTTACAAATTAATTAAAAAACAATTACTAGGTTATTTCATGCAATGTAATGTAAATTTGCATTAATTAATTACATTATTTAAGTATATATTTAACAATCTCTACATAATACACCGCGCATGAGAAAGAGAGAGAGAGAGAGAAAGAGAGAGAGAAAGACTCCACAAAGTCTCTCTCTCTCTCTCTCTCTCTCTCTCTCTCTCTCTCTCTCTCTCTCTCTCTCTCTCTCTCTCTCTCTCTCTCTCTCTCTCTCTCTCTCTCTCTCTCTCTCTCTCTCTCTCTCTCTCTGTGACACACATACATACACAAAGAGAGATATATGGACAGTTGTGCGCGTTTTGCATAATATATGCACATACAAAGAAATATCATGTGCTTTATGATAATTCATAAACAAACTTCCGTTTATTTCAAGTAAATAAAAAGTTATTAATTTTATAAGTAAATAAATTAACGGAATAAATAATTTTTTTTAAATAAATCAAAAAATTTAATTTTCTCTTTGTTAAGAATTACGTTTGGTAAATAAAGTAAATGATCACGTACATTAATATAATATAACATGTTTTATAACCTCTGGGACCACCGTTAGGTATTGCTTCAGAGGATGAGATGAATGATTTGTAGCGTTAATGAAAATGCAATGCTTGACCGGGATTCGAATCCGGGACCTCCAAATGAAAGGCCGAGACGCTACCATTAGCGCCACGAAATCGTGTACTTCATATTTTACTTTAGTACTATACAACAGCATTATATACAAATTTTAAAACAATTTTATATCATTATGTAATAAGTTTGATTTAATAATTAATAATAAATTATATACAACATAAAACAGTGATTAAATATTTATAAATACAACATATTTTGTTTGTGTGTGTGTGTGGGGGGGGTGTGAGCGCGAGCGCGCGGATACATGTGTGTATATATATGTATGTAATTATGTTCTGTGAAATCAGTACGATCTTTTTTCTCATATGTTTGATTAATTTTCCTTTACATATATAATTGTAACTACGGAGTTTTCTATCTGTAAACATGCTACGAGATTTCAATTTTTTTGGTGGATGTAGGTATTGAATGATTATTCTCTGATATCTGAACTGGAGTAGAAATTAATATTAGAGGCTACACATTCCTTCTGTCATATAGGAGTGAAGATGAAATAAAAAAAAATAGTAATAATAATAATCCATCCACAATATGTATGTTTAGTTAGGCTACCTATTTGCTTAATAAATGTATCCCATAAATTAGTTCTCCGTATTTGACAGAATTCATATATTTCCTAGATCGTAAAACCCCAAATGCCAAAATTAAATCAGAATGGAGAAATTGAAAATAGGCATACGAATTTTAAGAAATATTTTAACTTAATAAATCTCTGACACAAACCATTCTCTGTAATACTTTTTTTAAATAATAAAAAAACGAAGAAATATATTAATTTTATAAAAAATAACACTACTATTCCGCAAATTTAAAAATAATATCATTTTTTATTAAAGTACAATCATGTTTTTATAATAAACCACTTTTTCAAATATGGAATTGTGCTTAAAGGTTCGTAACCTTATTAAAAAGGTATTCACATGCAGGAACAGAAGAGAGCTAAAGAAGAGGGAAAAGAAGCACAAAGGAATAATGTGGTGTATTAACTGGCTTTTTGATAATGGACTACACTACTACAAACACAGCCTCCGGGAAATTCCTTCAAACTTTATAAAACTTTTAGACTAATTATTTTTTATTACTTTTTAGTACATTAACTTCCTTTGTAATGTTAGATGTGAAGTTTTTATTTAACAGATTTACACAGGTACTTTTGTGCAACAAGATTTACTATTACCAGAATAGCTAAACCGTGAACTTCGCAGCTGATAAATTTTAATACACAAATCCAGCCACATCTATCCACAATCCACCCACCTGAAAATACACATACATATTTTAATTACATTTTATGTAATTTGGATCAACGTATAGCTTAAGACTATTGCATTCGCAAAATCAAAAAAATATGTGTTTTTATATTTCAGTATTAAATGATAGCAGTTTATTGCTTTAGTATGTATATAATGTTAAAATTTCAGTTATTATTTAATATTTTGGGCTTCGATACTACGTTCAAACATCATCTCAATTGCCTCAGTTTGTTTACACAAATGACAAAACCAAATTTCATTTGGGCTTCTCCCCAAATGAAAATTAAATGGATAAAAATTCAGATCAGATCCAGTTTGTTATAAGTTTTGCTCGTTATTTTTTTATAAAATCGGCAATCTGCGTTGACTGATTACATAGATTTATCAAAGAAACAAGTTCTAGAAGGCTACAGATACTATGAGAATTATTCTACATGTTTTATACGATATTAGTTAAGATACATATTTATTTTATAATACGATCGTAAAAATCGATTCCAGTTTGAAGGAGGTTTAGTAACATGAATGAGAAATTTACCCTAAACGTCAATTAAAATTATTGCCATGATTGCGTGGGCTAAAATATACTTACCGTGTTCTTCATAACTGTACTTATTTCATAGTTATATCAAAGATAGTAGTAGAGCAGTATAGAGTAGAACAGTAGAGCATATACAACAGAAGAAGAGAGAAAAAGCATTTTTTTCTTAAATTTTGTTGCATTTATAATTTTTTACCGACTTTTCTAAGAAAATTTTGGTATTAATTTCAGTTGCACATTGGGATTAGGAAGTAAAACTAAATTTTCTTTACTTTTTGGAAATACCATTCACTTAAAATTGTATTCCCTTATTTTTATATATATATACAAAAGGGAGAAGTAGTGTATCTGAAGTTGTGCGTATGAAAATTTGGTGATGATTGGTTAAGTTGTTCCTGAGTTAAGCTCAATTTAAGATCGATAAAGACAACATAACCTCAATTTGAAGCCATAGACTTTTTATTGGTGTATTTTTCATATGCGCTTATGGAGAGAGTCACAGTGGTGAGTGAAAAAAATAATTATACAAAAAATATTATACTAATTAACATATTTAGAAGTCGGTCTTCTTTTTTTGTAATTAATTTAGTTACATAAAGTACCATATAGATTACATCAAAAATCAGTTCAAAATCTGTTGCATTTACTAAAAAAGGAAAATAAGGTTAAAAATTAAATTCCGTTTACCACACTAAAATTATAAATAAAAGTTTTCGATATTGTATATAATATTGTTATTACGTAAGTAATTTTGAAACAGTATTTTATATCTAAATTAAATATTTTTGTGTCTTAGTTATAACTGTGGTTATTAATATTTAATATAATAAAACACACTCAATATAATCTTGAAAAAGAGAGACTAAAGCAAATTCTTTTCTGAGACTGCATTTTTTGTAAATGAAACTTGGAGTATACATACTGTGGGCCACTTTTAAAATTAGCTGTGAAAAATATTAAATGACCGCCATTTTGGGTTTTCGTAGCACAATAGTTTTTAAATTAATTTTTTTCAATGTACTATAAACGTTTTTATCGCTATCCTATTTTTTATATAACAAATTTTTTAACCACCCGTTTTGAGGCCTTGGGGGTTTATACCGAAAAACAGATACAGTTTTTAGATAAGTTTATCTGCTAAATTTCATTTTTCCTTGCATAACGATGAAAAAGTTAAATAAGATCTCCCATATTTTTATTAAAACATTTTAATTAAATTAAAAATGAAAAAAGTTTTTTTAAAACATTTTAATTAAAATAAAAATTAAAAAGGTATTTCTTCTTTTTATAAGCTTTTATTTAACTTGCTTTAGTTATAATCAAATCTTGCAACTGCTATATCTTTTGATCTATCATATGAAAATCAATGAAATTTGGTACACATATGTAACTTCGATGACAATACAATACTACGGTGTTAGAATTTGGATATGAATAAACCCCCTCCCCCCCCCACACACACTACACCTACGCTAAATTCATGCATGTTGCTGAAAATTTTTATTTCTCATGAACTATCGTATGAAAAAGATTGTACACGTATGTAACTTCGTTGTGTAAAAATAAATATTTTTACCTTTTAGTCTTAATAAACAAACAAACTTGAATAAACAATAATATTCAGATAAAAATATTAAGAATATTTTTTTTGGATGTAAAAAGTTTATTGTTCATTAAGACTAAAAAGTAAAAATACAAAAAACAAACAAAATTACAAAAATATATTTGATTACATATAAAAAATTATTTTTTAAAAGGGCTTTTATTTAACTAATATTAATAAAAAAGAAAACAAATTAGAAAACCCCTCTAAAAAGTAAAAAAATAAGAAATAAATCGAATTGAGAATTTAAAAAAAAAAAATAATATATTAACAAATATAAAAATGCACTGAAAAGTAAAAAATAAATTATATAAATATCTAATAAATAAACAATAAATAAAAAATAAATAAATTTTTTAATTATTAAACTTTAAAATTAAAAGTAATGGAAATATTTAGTTAAATAAAATATTTAGTTAAAGCGCAGTTTTTATAACAATCTTTTCGAATAAATATTTATAGGCATTTGCTGTATTTTAAATTTTTTTTTTTTTAATGTGGTTGTTCAGTATATGTATATATTTTATTTATCTATAATAAAATAACTCAAGTTTTACTTCTTTGATGGTTCAAATTTGCACCGAGATGACCTTTAAGAGTTAAATGATTAAAAATAAAAATTAAATTTAGAAATCTTGCACAAAGTTATTACATTTTGACGGTAATCTGAAAAATTATTAATTATTATCATTATTATAATTGTAATCGTAATTATGAATTCATTAAATAAAAATTCATAATTAATTAATATGAAACTTTTAGCGGAAAGAGTGCGTTCAATTTGGCTTAGATTACAAGCAGAATTCGAAAATGAACTTCAACTATGTGAGAACAAGTACAAAGAAAGCGAGTGGATGCATTTTCACAGGTTGTTACTTGTAGCTAGTCAGTCTCAACTGGAGAGGTTCCAGCAGACCTTTCCGCCTCCTCGCGTCGTTATTGAAAATGAAAATGAAGATTAATTATTGTAAAAATAAATGTTGTGTTGTTTTAAATAAATTATAAAAACTGCGCCACGCTTTTATTTAACTAAATATTTTCATTACTTTTAATTTTAAAATTGAATAATTATTACATTTATTTATTTTTTATTTATTGGTTATTTATTAGATATTTATATAATTTATTTTTTACTTTTCAGTGCATTTTTATATTTGTTAATATATTATATTTTTTTGTTTAAAATTCACAATTTGATTTAATTCTTATTTTTTCTTTATGTATAATTTATTAATAAATAAAAATAGTTGTACTTCTTTTCTCTCTTTCTCTCTTTTTTCCTGTTTAGCCTCCGGTAACTACCGTTTAGATAATACTTCAGAGGATGGATGAGGATGATATGTATGAGTGTAAATGAAGTGTAGTCTTGTACATTCTCAGTTCAACCATTCGATGTGTGGTTAATTGAAACCCAACCACCAAAGAACACCGGTATCCATGATCTAGTATTCAAATCCGTGTAAAAATAACTGGCTCTACTACGACTTGAACGCTGGAAACGCTGGAACTCTCGACTTCAAAATCAGCTGATTTGGGGAGATGCGTTCACCACTAGACCAACCCGGTGGGTTTGTACTTCTTTTCTACTTTTTTTCAGCAACTATTTAGCAACGATTGCATTTGATGTTTTAAACATTCTAATTGGCAACTTTTTACCTAAAACGACTTTTTCAATATAAATTTCCAAAAACAGAATCTACAGTTGTAAAAAATACAGTAGGGAAATATTAAAAATGTAGATTAATTTAAGTTCTGAAGCGGTGAGCAATGTTTACGGACACGGAGATTTATTCTGTTGTTTCATGTTCCAGCTGGAAAAACATCCGGTTGGTGGTCCTGCTGAATCTAATCATGTCTTGCATTTTAATAACAATTAATGTAAGAGAATTGAGAAAAATAAAATCTAAATAAGGAAGATAATTACCCTAACGGTCAATAGGCTACATACGATAGGAGTGATTGGCTTTGGCTGTGGTAAATAGATATATATGTACAGTTCAAATGCTTTAAAATATCACTTGCATGGGCAAAGATTATGAGTTTGTGTGTGTGTGTGTGTGTGTGTGTGTGTGTGTGTGTGTGTGTGTGTGTGTGTGTGTGTGTGTGTGTGTGTGTAAATGATCACGTGAGGGAGTTTAAAAATAAGTATTTCCATAAAATAATTTCAATTAAATGTTTTTCTAATGGATTATTTATTATTACCTAAAATTCAGTAAAAAATAATTTTTCATTTAGTAAGGCTTCATATAATGAGTTTTGACGTCTTCATTTTTTAATATTCCAAGTAATAAATCAACTTTTTATTTTACACAAAAGAAATATCAACCTTGTAACACCGATTTCATTCATCAGCTTTGCATTATATTTCTATTCGATCAACTCAAAAATTAAATATACTTAAGGAAGCACCCCTCAAGTTCATTACTTTAAAATATACGGTTAAAAATTAAGTTATGTAAAAAGGAAGCTTTAGATTTTATATCACTTTTCATTTTTATAACTGTATTTCTTTTCATATTTTAGAGCTTTGAAAATATCTTTTAGTACGCGAACACAATAATTCACTTTTCATCAAAATCAATTGATTTCAGAATCATTATGGAAGAAATAAATATCACACAGAGAATATAATTTTTTTATAATTTAAGTACCGTTAAATGTTCCATTTAAAAAGTTCCATTAAAAAAAGATTAATTAGAATGTGGCTTTTGTGTTATATGAATAAGTAAAAGGTTCTAATATCTGCAAAGTAATGTAAATATAATAACAATAAACGAATATAATGAGTGAATTAGAAATTAAGTATACAAAGCAAAATGAGATGGATATATCTGGTAAGCAGAATATGTTACACGGGTGTACTTAGAAGAATAAATAAGAAAAAGTTTTATTAAATTATAATTATGAAACAATGCCAATTAACGTGTCAATCGGTTAAGGTTTTAACAGTATAATAATACACTTGGTTTTAACAATATATTAATACACATGGTGCTATCTTGCACCACGGGATTTAATAAAAACAAACCAAGACGCCACTGTGATGTGTATTGAACACACGACGCTTGCAGTAGTGCTTTGTTTATTGTTTGGTAAACATGTTGTTTTCCCAAGAGCAACGAGTTTTCATTGTTGAACATTATTTTTCCAGTCGTTCTTATGCACTTATTATAGACGAATTTCGTGGGAAATATCCGGATGTGGCTACGCTTAACAATTTTACCATAACGGGATTAATCGTTTTTTTTAGAGAATGCAGATCAGTTGCAGACAAGAAGAGAACCAGTAGACCGGCCATTTTTACTGATTCAAAACTAGCTGAGGTTAAGAAAGTGATGCAGCGTTAGCCTTCAAAAAGCTTGAGGAGACTATCAGCGCACTCTCATATTTCATACGGAAGTGCTCCTAGAGCGATGAAGCGCTGAGCACTTTCATGCATATTATGTTCAAATAAAGAAAAGCGCGTAGTGTACTGTACACGGTTTTGGTCATTTTTTGACAACTATGGAATTGCAGAGATTGACCATGTTTTTTTTCAGTGGTGAGGCGTGGTTTCACCTTAGTGGCTACATGAACAGTTAAAATACTAGAATTTAGTCAACTGAAAATCCAAAGTTTTACATGAAAACCCACTCAGAAAAATAGTCTCTACATGTGTTACACACTCAGAAAATGGGAAAGTGGTATGCCGTATCACGTCGCCGAATATTCTTCGACGACATAGTTTCATTTCCTTTGAAACTAAACTGAATAGTGTTGTGTGGCAAGACATCATTATTACTTTAAGCGCTTCTTGAAGAAAATGAACGTGACTTTTGTTTCTAGCAGGAAAGTGTCACACCCACCGGGTTAGTCTAGTGGTGAACGCGTCTTCCCAAAATCAGCAGATTTGGAAGTCGAGGTTCCATCGTTCAAGTTCTAGTAAAGTCAGTTATTTTTACACGAATTTGAATACGATCGTGGATACCGGTGTTCTTTGGTGGTTGGGTTTCAATTAACCATACATCTCAGGGATGGTCGAACTGAGACTGTATAAGACTGCACTTCATTTACACTCATACATATCATCCTTATTCATCCTCTGAAGTATTATCTGAAAGGCAATTACCAGAGGCTAAACAAGAAAAATAAAAAGGAAAGTGTCACATGTCACACATGTAATGAAGCATTTCTTGTACGAGTTTTTTTGGCGAACGTATCATCTCTAAAACAGGCCCTACACACACTAAAGATGAACATAGCAACGTCGATTAACAACTTCAATAAACATGTGGTCCACAAAGCGGCCTCAGTAATGGTAAAAAGAGTTCGTACATGCATTACTGAACGGGACAGCCATTTTGAGCACATGTTGTAAAATTAAATAAATTTTTAAATATTATTACTTAATGTCTTATTTTTTTTATTATTTTGATATGCGTGACTTTTGGATCTCTCTGTATTACTAAAACGTTATAGTCAGATCTTGTAATAGCACGTTTTCTACTAAAGTATAATTTTTACTAGGTTATCCTAGAAATTATGAAACTTGTATGTAGATCGATTCGTAAGTACTATTTTTTCTTTTTTTATATAAAAATGTAACCGCGAACTTATCGTAATTAGATAAAGTAAATAGCATGTACATTAAAATATTTTGATACAATAAATGATTAAAATATCGACATATTGTTTTGCTGTAAGTTACGAAAGTATCAATGCCAACGGATCAAAGAAATTCCGCTTAGTTTTGCTTCATCCTGAGGTTTCTAAATTTTCATCGGATTGTATTTTAACATTTTTTTTTTGTAAGGAATAAAATTTAATTTTTTAAACCTTGTTTCACATTTCACTGCACTAGAAATAGTTATTTACTATGATTTATGTTTAAATGATGAAATACTTTTTTCATCACGAAGCGTATTTCTTTAATTTTTAATACAATTAAATTTAATAAGATGCACAGTATTCGTTTTAAAAGACCATCATTAGATTCTTGAAATAGTTAATTAAAAAAAAATCTCTAAACCTACTCTTTCTTTTGAGGGTAGTGCAAATATGGTGATGTAATCAATATATGAAATAATTTACATTTTACAGGGAAACTCACAAAATTTATTTTTTATTCTAATAGTCATATTTAATTTTTACATTTCCATAAAACCCATAATTATGGAATTTTAACTGTATAATATTTTATCCTAAAATTGACATTTTTTCTAGGTAAACAGAATATAACCCACCAGGTTGATCTAGTGGTGAACTCGTCATCTCAAATCAGCTGATTTCGAAGTCGAGAGTTCTAAGGTTCAAATCCTAGTAAAGGTAGTTACTTTTATACGGATTTGAATACTAGATCGTAGATACCGGTGTTCTTTGGTAGTTGGGTGTCATTTAACCACACATCTCAGGAATGGTCGACCTGAGACTGTACAAGACTGCAGTATTCATATATATCATCCTCATTCATCCTCTGAGGTAATACCTTACGGTGGTTTCGGATGCTAAACAGAAAAAGAAAAGAAAAAAGATAAACAGAATAAAACAATATAAAATTCAGTACTTAATAAATTTGAGAAAGGAAGTTTTTTCTGTTGTTTTTTTTTTTTAATCAAAATGAAAGTAAAATTTAATATATTATAATAGATTTAAATTAATTATTATACTGAAAAAACTTTAATATTATACAATACATATTAATGTAAATAGTGCATTACAAGTATGATTAATATTATTAATGTAATATAATTTACTTTTTCTTAATAATAGTATTATTATTTTGTTTTATTGTGTACTAAAAATAAACTTTACATCTACATTCAATTAAATCTCTTTTTGTTTAAAATTTTAGGTAATAATATCATTTAAGCCCAATATATCTTGTTACATATTTTACAAAAACAGTTTTTGATTTAGAATATGCATAGAGTTTTTATTCAATGTTTCTCTGATCAAGACAATTATCAGTTGTAATTAATTAAATAATTTATATACTCACAATCATTATTATTATTATTAGAATATTACAATTTTATATTTCAATGGAATGTAGGTTTGGAAAAAATGATCTTTTAGGAAGAATATACAATTATTCTTGCAATATAAAAGTATTTAATTTCTTTGTTTTAGAATTTAATTACAAGTAATTATATTAAATTTTCAAAAATGCAATATTGTTAATAATATTAATCATTTTAACATACTTATTTTTAATAGCTTTTGACAGATAAAATACTTGTCAAACCAATCTTAATTACTCAATATTTCAAAATGTTTAATGTTATCTCGACAAAAAAAACTCATGTATAATGTCATGTTGTAATTAATAAAATAAGTAAGTGTGAAATTAGGACATCAATTACACCGGATGATCGTTTGAAAAGTTACATTTATTAAACAACTATCAGTCCAATCGTATTTTTTTTTTTTTTTTTTTTTTTTTTTGTAGGCATGCACACCATTCTCAGGGGAACCTCTGTAAAATTATTTTCGAAGGGATGGTACCCCCACTCTCACCGCTACACCTACCATAACTCAAAAATTTAAAATGGCAATGGTAACATTTAATTACATTAATTGACAATCTGAAAAAAAATAATGAATTTTGGTGAAAAAATAATTAAAATTCGCCCACTCCGTCGCTCGACAGGTGCGAAAAACCATTTGGGACAGTACTTTTTTTAAATTTCAGTCCAACAAAACTAACTATAAAATTACGTGATATTACTCTTAAACCATTTTAAATAATCATATCTCTAGATTAAAACTGTGAAAACAATTTTTTAAATTACCAACACAAAATTTCATCTTAAATGTTTTCTTAATTTTCAAGGATTGAAAACTTATTTTTTTAAAATAAGACGTTGCTTGAGACAAATCATTGGAAGTTCCTTTGAATGACAAGTAATTTCGTACAAATAAAATGAAAATTGGTTCACTGTATTGACGTTATGATCAAAAATGTGGGTTTTTTAGGTTATGTTGGGATACAGTGTTACTGGCCGGCCTCCGTGGCGCGAGTGGTAGCGTCTCGACCTTTCATCCGGAGGTCCCGAGTTTGAATCCCGATCAGGCATGGCATTTTCACACGCTGCTTGTCATTCATCTCATCTTCTGAAGCAATAGCTAACGGTGGTTTGGAAGGTTAAAAAAAACCAAAACAAAACAGTGTTACTGACCCAAAACATTAGGTGTGAAATAGTCCGTTCTTCTTAAAAATATGGGTTTTAGATTTCTGCAGCATTAAAAAAACGTACCAGTAAACACAGCATTATAACATCAGTTAACCATAAAAAAAAAACAATAATTAGGTACCTGCTTCTTTGTTGGTGACATGTTGAAAAATTTATACCAGATAAACTTAATGATTAAATAATTAAATAAAAACTAATTCATAAATTGTTAATCTAAAAATAAAGCTTAAATCATTCATTAGTTAATTTTGTTATGAAAGTTTTTAACAATGAGTCCTTAAGAAATAATAAATGAAACACATTTTTTTTACCTCAATAAAATAAAATTATCAATTTTTAAATCATTTGTTCAAAATGATTCCCATTTTCGGATATTTTACGTAATCAATTTTTCAGCATGATGCCAGCAAAGAAGTAGGTACCTTACAGTACCTTAGGTACTTAGGTACCTAAGGTACCTTACGTTTTTCATATGTTTCACTGATGTTATAATTCTGTGTTTACTGGTACGTTTTTACAATGCTGGAGAAACCTAAACCCCACATTTCTTACAAGAAGAGATGATTTCATACCTAATGCTTTGGGTGAGTAATACTGTATCCCAACATAACCTTAAAAAACCACATTTTTAATCATAACTTCAATACCAGTGAACCAATTTTTATTTTATTTGCATAAAATTACTTGTCATTCAAAGGACCTTCCAATGATGTGTCACAAGCTACATTGTCATTTAAAAAAATAAGTTTTTAACCCTTGAAAATTTAGTAAACATTTAAGGACGAAATTTCGTGTTGGTAATTTAAAAAATAATTTTTACAGGTTTAATCCACAGATTATGATTTAAGAAGTAATATCAAGTAACTTTATAGTTATTTTTGTTGGACTGAAATTTAATAAAGTACTACCCCAAATGGTTTTTCGCACCTACCGAGCGACGGAGTGGACGATTTTTAATTTTCTTTTCACCAAAAATAAACATATTTGTAATTAATTATAAGTGTAATTAATAATACCTCAATCCATACCTAAAAATTTGTGTAATACCAACGGCTATCACTAAGATTACGGATCAACCGTAATTGGAAAGTTTTCTTTTAACAGAATTTAAAATAATTTACTGATATTGTAAAGCTTATTTCAATTATAATAAACCATTTATTATTCTTTAAAAAATAAAAGATTCTATTAAGTATTAATATATAATATCTTGACATTAGTTAGTATTTTAGATGTTAATTACGTTTTTTTTTTTTTAAATATCATTTTACAAAAAGTATATTTTACGGAAAGTATTTCATATTGTGCATCTGATAAAAATTTACCTACAAAATAGTAACAAACTGGTAAAATTAGATTAAATAAAAATTAATATATATTTTAATTTAGTTTAAAAAATAACAAGAAATGTAATAAACTCAATTCTTATTTATTTATAAAAAAAAATATTTAAAAAAATAAAAAAGTAATAATAAATAGAATTCATAAATTAAAAGTATATCATATAATTTCAAATAATTTTTCTCTATATAATGAAAAAAATTTCAATGCTGCCAACAAAAAAAATTATTGTATATGTTAATTACTAACAAAATAAATAATTTGTTTTTTAAAGTTACAACGCAAAAATATCATACAGTCAGTAAATGTATAGCCTTTATTAAAGAAACTTTAATTAATTTTAAAATTCTTAAATGAGTAAAACGATTTAGTTTTCGTTTTTAAACAAACTGCATTTCTTTTTTCAAAACAAAGAAAGGAGAATAAAGAAACTTATGGACAAAATAAAGTTGGCAAAACTATTTTCTTTTTCTTCGTACAAAATTTTTGGCGATTGAGAGATTTTGAAAACAATTTTAATACACAGAAATCCCAAAAATAATTAATTATATTTTACTTAATTGAAATTTTTTATACAAAAAAAGAAATTAGTGAATATAAAATTGTTTTTCCTAGACGATTTAAATAAACTTTTAACTAGTTCAGTGATTTCATTAAAGCTAACTTTACGTAGTAGATTATGGTTACTTAAAAAACGTAATATCCATAACTACTGTTGTTATTATACTGTTGGTATAATAATTTACCGAGATAGTTTTCAATTTTAATTTTTCATTTGAATAATATCCCACCTTCGTTTGTTCACCCTCTAAACTAAATTAAAATATTACTTGTGACAAAAAACTTTTACATAAGTTTTAAAAATAGCAAATTAAGTTAATTTATATAGAGTGATGGGAGTTAGTATTTTATTTATCTCTATAAGCTTTAATTCTAAATATAATTTTAATAAATTTTTATTTATAATTTTTGTCTCTTTGAAGTAATTATTCATTGAAAACAGGCTAATCTTTATAAAAGGATGTCGAATGATTGCCGCATCTAATATTTATGGAGTTAATACTACGCAAATGTTAGTACTCTTAAATTACTCTTGGAGTAATTTCCAAACTACATTTAATCAACAGAGTAACTAGGATTATTTCTGCTACCGATTCATTGATGAAGCATGAAATTAGTAAAGAGAAACAAACTGTGGTTTTTACTGTGTTGACTGATTACTGTTAATACGAGTAGATAGTATTCAGTTTTCGCGGGAATAAAATAGGAAAACCACACAACTTCTACTTTTCAGAAATCAGATTGAAATTCAAACCTATAACCTTTATAAAAGTTGCAGTGTTACTTTTTATTTAATTACGAAACTAAGCATACGTATCTCATCTTCATGTACGAAGACGTGCGATGTTTATCTAACTTGCAAGCAGCCAAGCTATTTAATGATTTAGTTTTGATTGTGTTGTAAAATAAAAATTAAAGAAATCTTAAATAGTTAATAAACAAAGAGGCAAATTATAATAATTTAGAACAGTGTAAAAGATACAGCGAAAGTGCGGGCTTAACGGGCACCCCACCTCAATGTCACTGCGACATACAGAACGCAAGCAACATATACCTCTATTTCTAAGAGATTTATCAGTTCACTAGACCCTCAATGACCAAAATACCACCGAATTAATCACCTGAACCCTCGGCATCATTAAACTTGATATATGAAGCCGAAAACCTTGGTAAGCTACAGCACACTACTTGCTCTTCACATAATCATGAGCAACGGATGTCCACTTACATTCACAGAGAGACAGATGTCTCTCTGTCCACTGACATTCTAATTGGAAGGTGCAATTTTTCTGTCTGCGCTATCTGACAAAGAACACAAATATATTCACTAGTTCAAACAACCAATGATCTAAATCAGTGAGTTTGTCCTTATCCAAAACTTCTATAGGCTAAGAACTTCCCTTGTTGCCAGAAATTCATATTATTGCTCTTATGCGGATCAACGGCTGGTCTTACTGCATATCCGACTATTTGCAGAAACTTGTTCGGGTTCTGGATTTTAATGGGCCATTTATATAGCAGAAAAAAGTAAGAAGAAAATTTTCTGCCCAAAGTAGTAGAGACTGTTTTTGAAGGAGAATATGACTGAAAAAAGAAAACATCTTAAAGTAAGTGGAAAAGTTTAATAATTTTTTCTACATTTCAAAAATAAACTAACATTTGTTTTATTTCTACCATATATTTATGACACAAAATAAAATTTATAATCTCTTTCCATGCACAAATTCTTCAAGAATCCTTATTTTTTTCATGCCCAAGTTGGTTCTAATTATTGACCATATCATCGGCATCTGTGTGGTTTTTATTCTTTTTTTCGGTAGATGTTGTTTAATTTTTTCAAAAGTAATAAGGGGGAATCAGAAGAGAAAACCAAATGCTTAAACATGTATGAATGAAATTCCACCGGACCCAAGCACTCTTAATATAACTTTTGCACACGTTAGTTTGAATTTTGGTTTTTACTATCAGTTCTAAGACAGATTTCAGTGATTTTAATCCTCAACGCAGTTACACAACATTAATAATTACTCAACATTTTGATTCACTTAAATTTTTATGTAAATTCATAAAAACAAACTACTTTACGAATTTACGTTTTATTAAATACAAAAAAAGATGAATTTAAAAGAAATACACTTGTTGTTGTATTACCTGCGTGTAGGTTATCTTTCTTTGACATAAGATAAATAATATACGATACGATATATAATATATAAGATAAATAAATATACGAATTGGAGACAATAATATTGAGGAAGTAACAGTATTAAAATACCTTGGAGTCATCTTACAGAAAAACTGCAGATTTACTGAGGAGGTACTAAGTGTCTCTCAGAGTGCTGAGAAACTGACTAAATGCCTAAATATAATTTTTTCAACGCAGAGCGCTCCTCGGGCTTCAAAAAGAAGAGTTTTAGCGATAATCGTAGTGTCAACAATGATGTATGCCGTGCCGGCATGGAGTAATGCTCTCACTATTAGCAGAAACACAGACAAGTTGAAGAGAGCACACAGGGGGATACTACTGGGAGTAGTATCTGCCTATAGAACTGTTTCTTACGAGGCCCTCTGTGTGCTGTCGGGAATGTTACCGATTGACCTTATCGCCAGATATAGAACTGACAGGTTTTTAGGGAGAGCAGAAAATGAAGTCAGGGAAAACATACATAGCATCTGGCAGGAGAGATGGGGGGAGGCTGGAGTGGCTGGATGGACAAGAACTTTAATTCCAGAATTAACAGGATGGATTAACAGGCGGCATGGAGAGACTGACTATTGGATCACCCAGTTCCTGACGGGACATGGGTGTTTCAATGGTTATCTCCATAAGGTGGAAAAAAGGAATGAACCCACGTACATGTACTGTGAACAGGACGATGATTCTGAGCATACGTTTTTAGTATGTAATAAATGGATAAGGCTAAGACACGACGCGGATATTCATGGAAAAACGCCGAAGGAAACCAATGATTTCATGCTCAGCAGTAAGGAGAACTGGTGGAAGGTCGCTGATTATATAAAGACAGTACTAAAACAGAATAATGAAGATAAAAAAAGTATGGGTTTCTAGTATGTTAGGTTGGGTGGACAGCCTCAGTGGTGAGAGCCAGCATGCTTAGGTGTGCTGGTTTCAATGATCCGCTGAGGACACCTTGGGGTGTGCTGTAGGGACAAGAGTGTATTATAAAAGATCCGGGGGTCACATCACGACTTGCTGGTAAGATGTGGTTCCATAGAGGACATAATAGAGAATAAAAAATCTCAAAAGAGTCACCGGTAGGCCTGACCTACCATGCCCGTATATAGCCGGTAGGCGGGGAGGGCCTATTAGAGTAACGGTCACTCCTCTGGGTGGCGTAATACCATCAAGTATGTCCGACCCAGAGGGAAAAAAAAATAAATAATAAATAAAAATAAAATTGCCGGCCTCCGTGGCGCGATTGGTAGCGTCTCGGCCTTCCATCCGGAGCTACCGGGTTCGAATGCCGGTCAGGCATGGAATTTTCATACACGTTACAAATCATTCACCTCATCTTCTGTAGCAATACGTAACGGTGGTTCCGAAAGGTTAAGTAGAAGTTAGGTTGAGATCTGTGAGAGTACAGATGTATTATTTTTGCTCCGTCTTTGGATGCCCACTGTGTCTTCGTTTTCACGTTTTTTGTTCTTTTTGTTATTCGTTGTTCGTTTGTTGTTTTGTGATGTTTCGTTTAGTTATTTTACTTTCTTGTGTTATTTTTTTTTGTTTCCGTTACTTTGGTTGTGTTCATGCTGTACTGGTAACCTTTCTTTACGAGCTAATTAGTGACCTGTATCTTTTTGTTGGTCTGTAATTTTATATTAACTATCGTTTTGGAGTTATTAGCCGTTTTATTGTTTAATTTAGTGTTTTTTTTTTTTTTTTGTGATATTAAACTTATTTTAATCCTTTGGCCCAGGGTAACTAAGGTTTGCTGATTTGTTATCCAGCTGGTTACATTATTTTTTCGGTTTGTTTACTTTGGAGTTAGAGAGTTATCTAACTCGAACTTTATATGTTTATATAGACAGAAAAATTGTAATCTTTTTTCTATTAGCTGTTTCAAGCAGGGAAATTTTGAGAAATAAATTCCCACTTGTAGTGTTGTTTTATTTGTTTTGAACTTTAAATTTTCTTTATACTTAAAAACTTCTCTTTTTTGTGTTTTCCGGCTATTCTTGTTAATCGAACACTTAGTTGATTTAATTAATTTGAATCATTGACTGATTTCGTTTATTCGGTTTTTTTCGGTTTTTTTTTTTTGTTGGACTACGGCTAAACAAGATCAGCCCGGGATGTCCTCCTTCTCCGGGTGAGGTTTTCATTCCGGTTGGGAAAGGTTGGGAGGAAATCCGGTAGGAGGAGGCCTCCCGAGTTATCGTCCGTGAGGTTGAATGAGAAAGTTGTGAAAGTGACAGTCTTGTGGAAATGGCGGTCGAGGAGATTAGGCGTGCGGAGCGGCTGCTGAGTAAACCTCGAGAAAGGAAGCAGGAACCCTCAGGCGGCAGCAGAGGGCTACGGATGTGCCGATTTCAGTCTCTGGAGGCGATGTTGCTGCCAAGCCGCTTGAGGGGAGATGTCCAGCCTCCTGCAACGGGCTCTTGTGCTGTTATAGGTGTTGAACCGAAATTTTTGAAGCCGACCGGAAATTTATGACGACGACTGCGTCTCCCCCCCCCCCACGACTACGGAGGAGAAATAGAAATCAGTAGGCAGTAGGAGTTCTTTCACCTCATGGGAAGAGGCGACGGATCTGGATCGGGAGTATGCTTCACCGATGGAAGAGGGAGAGCTCAAGGAGAAGCGGATGACGAGTGGTGTGATTTCTGATCCTAGCGAGCTAATAATACAGCTATTCTTATCCGTTATGTTAGGTAGCTTAGTTCTCTAGTTATTCAGCATGTAGATACTAATGCAGAAATTAGGGAGTGTTTGCATAATATGGATGGTATTGCTCCGATGGTGAGACTGTTCCGAGACGTGTTGGAGGATACATCTGAGGAGCCAAAGAGGCACTGGAGAATGGGGTAGTTGACAGCGAATTGCCCCAGCTGATCCTCCAGAGATGGCCCAAGGAGATATTTACGTCCACTGTAGTACTGGAGAATGTCAATGGAGCTGATGACCTCGCATGGGTAGTCGACCTGCGAAGAGGGATGGATTATTGGGCCACCTCGACGTTGTTTGGGGAGATACCCTGGACGGGTCCGATGCTTCGATCTGGCTCACTGCGGGCTGATCAGGTTGTTGCTGGCAATACCCGTGCGATGGATTTGGCCGGTGGGTCAGTGGACGTAGGCGGACTGAATTATTTGGTGTTAGTGGACCCATCGGAGGGTGAGGAACGTTTGGTCAATCGCTTGATGGAATCAGCTAGGTTGGTGTTGGGGGAGAATGCCAATGCCAGTTTTTGTGAGCCTCAAGGGAGGGTGGGGCTTATTTTGTATCGAGTGACTAAATATGTGGGTCGGAGGTGCTCTTGTAAGCTCCGGGCGCACATAGATATGTCACCACTGGGTACCACAGTGGGTAGGTCTCTGTGAAGAAACCGGCAGGGCCCCCAACCGTGACAGTGGTGGTGAAGGCGGCAGTTTGCACATATGCAGATATCCTTCGCACTGTAAAGGACTCCATGTGTCGTCGGGCGAAGCAGGTATACTCTCGCCGCGTCGAGATCAGGGAAAGGCCCTTCACATCAGAGTTACGGACACTGGGCTGCTGAGTAGCTACGCCGGCAAATTTTGGACAAGGTGGAGGGCACGACAAATACGACAGTAGGGGCGTTCGACGTGTTCAGTTGCTAATAATGGACGTAAACGCCCTTACCTCTGAGGTAAATTTAGTGCATGTTATATACAAAACGGCTAGAGACTCAGTAACGATAGATGTCCTCTCCTTGCGGTCCTCATTTGGGGATACAAAATTGGCAACGGTGGCGTTTCCACCTCTGCTTGCGGATAAATTACTGAAGAACGGCCGCATTCGCATTGGGGGGGGGGAGTGTCCTCCGGGTTTCAAGGAAGTCAGCTGAGGAGCGTTGCTATAGATGTTGGGGGATTGGGCACCGGGCTGGTCCTGCGGCGGTCCCGATAGGCGAGGACATTGTTTCAACTGTGGGATTGTGGGGCATCTACGTAAGGATTGCCACGGAGGCGAAATGTACCCTTTGTAAATCTCGGGGGCATTCTCTCGGGGGACGTGGCTGCAGGACTAAGACCAAATAATGAGGTAATTTTCCTGAGTTTTGGGAAGACCTGGGTTGGGACAGCCCTGCTCAGAAGGAACTTTTTAATAAAAAAATGTAAACAATAAAAAAACATTAAAATTTGTACAATGAAAACTACTTATAAAATATCAACAATCGCTTAGCAGAAATTTTTAATCCAATAATAGTCGATTCAGAATATTTTTATCAGATATGTTCCCAAATATTAATGATCCCTAATTAATATTTGGGGGGCTATAATCTGTGCAGAAAAAAAACTACAAAGAAAAAAATATAAAAAAAATAATTTATTCATGTAAAGTTTGAATTTTTCTTACTGCAAAAGATTTTTGAATTGTAAATGGAAACTAGTCAAAACATAATTTTTCTTTATTATAAGTAAACTTCATGAAATTAAAAAATAAATTTATCATTTATACAAAACGTTTTCACTTTAATTATTGTTAATTAATTTTATTTATAAGTTAAACATAGATATAAGCCATATATCCTAAAGTACAAGGCGTTGATTTTAAGTGAATAAACACTGTTAGCAAGATGTCTCCTTTAAGTTCTTAACAGAATGATTGGCTAGACGTTAATAAAGGGAAATTGAATTTTACTTTTGACTCGTGAATCAAACGCTTACAACTTTCAAGTAAATTTTAAAATGGGAGGAGATGAAAAATAAATAAGTCTTTCATTTAACGTTCTAAGTAGATTGAAATGGATTTATGGCTTAAAATAGATGCTAGAGAATTTTCATGATGTTATAAGATAAACTAACACATTAAAATTAAATTTATTTAACTTGTTTTAAAAACACTTGAGAAAGTAACGACAACCTTAACGTCTTAAATATAGACAAAAGATCACATTTATATTAAGAAATGACTAATTAAAATAATTTCATAGTATAAAAGAACTATTGTGTTTAACCATTAATTTCAGATTAGGATGAATTAATTTTCAGATCAAGAAACTCAAATTTAAGAAAATTAGAATTTTTAATTTTAGTTAATCAAATTGAATAGTTTTAAAATTATTCTCGGACACAAATTAATTATAAATATTTAATTTTAGTTATTTCTGCTCAATTATAAAGTTGTAAATAATATTAGCCAATAATATTAGTTGTAAATAATGTAATAATAATATTATTTTTAATTTAATATTAAATTTTTAAAAAATAAATTATGTAGGCAATAAATCTATTTTAATTTTCCTTTGCTTTGATTTTTATTACTTTTAAATAGTCTTAAAACCCGGGTAAAAAAAAAATCAAAATCTTCACAAATAAAGACAAGCATGTTAAGAAATTAAATTGAATATAATTTTTCATTGCAAAAAATCAGGCTATGATAAAGATTAGGAATTCTAACTAACTCTGGCGAAATATTAGTTTCTTTCTCCTGGAATTTTCAGAATTCAGTCCCTGTGGTAACCATGAGTGAAAGTATGCTTTTTACTGTACAAAATCCATTTCTCTTTATATTAAAACAAAATCTAATTGTAATTAGGTGAAAAAACATGTTGGTGACAGTGCAAATAAAAAATATATAACTGAACATATCGTCGATACATAAAAAATGCAAAATTTGTCTAAAAATATAATCTATATAAATGATTATGTATCCACTCAATACCTTCTCGTACAAGTACACAATAAAAAACACGATACTTAACGATAAGTATTTTTAAAAGTGTTTTTCGAGTTATTAAATAAGACTTTGGTCTTCATCAATATTAAATACGTTAAGATCAGTCACATTTTATGAAAAATTTCCAAATTTACGGGATGGTCGAGAAGCTCGACAGATGGATATCTTGAAACTATTGTACACGTTCTTAATACTTGGGAAAGTAAACACCAAAGACGTGCAGTAGACCAACATACAAGATAAGTTAAAAGCCATAAAAAAGTATTGCACATAACTCTTGACACTTGGGAAGAAATTAATGTAGAATATACGAAAAACTTAGTTTTTATTACCTGCAAGTCTTTCTCTTAACACTTCTAATGTTCTTAATTTAGTATCACCAAGGGAAAAAAAACAAATTATAAGTCCACGGACAAAACAAACTTTACTGCCAACATTTGTTTTGTTTTTCTTTCGTTTATCATGATAGAAATATTATTTCTCTTTTTTATTTTACTCATTTTTAAATATATTCTTTATTAATATCTGCAAGTGAGAGTATAGTTGTAACTATTCAATGCTTAACAGGTAACATGCTCTTCCTACGCTAGTTGCTGAGTACTGTGAGAAGTGTTTGACGTCATGGGGATCTCATTATGTGGATCGAAACACTCCGGTTGATTAAAACCAAGAATAAAACTATTATATATCATAATTTTATAATTGCCTAAAATAGTCTTGTGTTAACAGATTTTATTGATTTCTTAACTGTTTTTAAAATTACCGTGCATTAAGAATAAAAAAATAAAACAAAGTTTAGAATTTGAATTTGTAGACTTTTACTGAGGTTAAAACATAAAAACTTAAATCCCAATCCCTGGAATCTTTGAACGTTGATCTGGACAAGCATCTAAACGCTTTTTGTTTCTCTGCGCATACACTTAATTGTGAATACGGAAACGTCAGTCAGTATAAGATTCTCTACTTTCTGTAACTTTTTTAAAAGGATAGATTATGCTCATTTTCTCGATTCTTCAGCACACGTTTTAATAACTGATGCAATAATTTCACGTATTTCAGAAAGAATTGCATTTTCATTTTTTAGGGAATAACATTAAAAATTAAAATAAAGTTAAAAATTAAATCAAATTTGAAACAATAATATTCGAATAAAATTAAATATTTTTTTATAATTTAAATATAATTTTTTATAATTAAATTTATAATTTTAAAATTGTTAGTAAGTGGATCTTTAATTTTTACAAAAATATAATTGCCTAGATTAGAAATAAATAAAATAAAAACAATGTTCAGCCAAAATTTATAATGTAATAACAGAAAGCAATAATGAACACATCATTAACGTACGAATCAATACATCATCACAGTCGGTCTACAAATAACTAAATAATAATTACCGCTGAATTATGAATGATTTTTTTTTAGGAAATCAAATAAACTCAACCATTATCAAGTGCATAAGCCAATAAAAAGTATTCTATCCCCTCGCTTTCTCAAGTGAAAAGAACTCTAGCGGATATAACACACTGCACGTTCACTGTACATCACGATGAAAGAAATATTAAGGGTCTAGATTACAGCTGTACTTAGGTGTACAATAACTAATTTAGATACAGCTGCCGCACGGCTAGCTAACTCAGTAGACTATCACTAAAAAGGTGAAAAAGATATTGGAAAATGTTGAAAATTATAAATTCTTTATTCGTACAAAAATTATTAATTCTGATCCCATGAATCGAGACTCCAAAAACTATTTTGTTCTTACAAAGTGAACATTTTAAGACTACTAATTGTCATATGTATTCATTAGTTCATTCAGCCAATTAGATGGTAATTTCTGAAGAGATCATACGATCATCATAAAGCTAGTCCAAATATTATATTAAATGGGGACATTATTTTATATCAACCGTCCCAACATTGCTGCTGCTGTTGTGAGGGTTTGTTCTCATCGCCATAACTCTGACGTTTGTAATCATTATAGCTTTTAATTCATACAAGATTTTAGGACAGATCTTGAAAATTTCAAGAAATTTTGATAACAATTGCAATGAACTGAATCGAATGCTTTGGTATAATCTGTATATTTCACATAGAAATTTTGATTTTTTAACCTGAACCTCTTTTAATGTTTAGCTGCAATTTTAATTTAGTGTTTACATCCCCAGTTTTCTTGCACACTAAAACCTTTCTGTTCAACAGATCGTTCATCCGAACGAAAATGAATCCATTTTTTGATCACAGCGGTATAAAGCTTATACGAGTAGGTAGACTTATTAATTTGGTGAGTTCTTTTTTTTGTACTGTAGATATGTATTACCTTCAGTCAGGAAACTCAGAACTCATCAGTATCTTCTAGTTTTGTTAGTGGACAAAACTGTCTATCTTTTCCGCGAGCGATAAACTAAGGGGAAGGATTCAACCAAAATTTCTACAGCCTTTCACGAATTAGTATTTCCAAGTTATTAGTCTTTTTGGTACATTTTGTGACCTCTTCAACATTTACCTCTCCGAAACCATGGGCAGCACTGAATTGCTTTATTTCTTAAACAAATTATTATTTGATTATTAATTTCTTTACTTTTTCATTTTTATTATTATGAATTATTTTCTTAATCAAATCTGCTTCTCGGAGAAGTTGCACTGGTTTTGTAAATAGAACTCAGACCCTAAACTTACTAGTATTAATTTTCAAATGGTCTTGATCCATTGGATTACGCAATCTTTGTTACAAAAATCTAAATAAGATCTTCCTCTTTTGCCGATTTCCGTGTAGTGAAGTGGTATTGTCTCGGCCTTTCATTCGGAGGTCCCGGATTCAAATTCCGGCCAGGCGTGACATTTTTCATTCCTACAATTTTTTTTTTCATATTCCCACGCACAAGTTTCAAGCTCGTGTGGCGATCTCATAAAGAAAAAAAAAAAGAAATCTTGCTTCCGCTTTGATAATCGAACACACCTTCTCATTCTCTCTCCAATTTTTTTTTTTTACTTCTTTTAAGGTTTTGGCATCTTTGAAAGTACTTACCTTAGTAAGACTAATTTTATTTTTGTCTAATTATGAAACAGTTTTAATTTTCTTCATGATTTTGTTTGAACAATTGTTTATCATTCATTCATTCACTGTTCTGCCAGTGAGGCAGGTCTTGCTATGGCTGCTCTCCACTTGTTCCTATTCTGGGCTAGTGTATTTGTTTTCGTATATTTTCGTCTTTCCACAACCCCACCAATCAACTCAAAGTTTTTATTCCCCTTCCTCTCTTTCCATTTACCAATCCGACTGCATCTGTAGTAAAGCACTTCCTACTCATACAGTGTCCTAGCCAATTCCTTCTCCTGCTTAAAATGGTATTTAACATACCTATTCCTTTCCTCTTCTACTCGTCTCAACACCTCTCATTTGTTACTCTATCCTGCCAACAGACGTTTACCAATTTACGCCACACCCAGATCTCAAACGCCTCGATTCATCGTTTGTCTTCCTCTCTTAAAGTCCATGTATCCAGAAATTGAATTTGCTTTTGAACAGAAATGGATCGTTCTGGAGACTCATCTTCAAGGTGGGTTTTATTGTATTCTTCCTTCTTTCAACATTCCCACTTGTTACGTCCTGTATTAACTTAACTGAATTTCGGTAATCGCCGCACAGTACACTAGTAAATAAATTTCAGACTCGTTACTGCCAGAATTTCATTAGTCTATTTAATAGGAATGGTATTTTCCTAATGTTATCGAAGATAAGAGACAAGGATTTCTGGTAGACTAAAAGAATCAGAATTCTGATAAAGCAAGGTTTTAAACTTGTTGACCATAAGCTTGGATCCCATCAATGAAATCAACCGGTTCTTCTTTATCAAGCGTCCTTTGTGCAGCTTTCTTTCTTCAGATTACTGATTTTTTTGGATTTAGCTGTTTCAATTTCTTTGATTAAAAGAATTTTTTCTCTTTTTTTGAATTATAATAATAACTAGTAATAGATTATTTAAGTTTCGATTGTTCATTATTTGATTATTTTAAAGTAACTGTTTTCGCTTTTATAAGCTCATTTAACTGTATATCCGATGTTATTTAAACATTCACTTAGTCAGAAGTAATTTTTCACTGAACTATTAGGATAGTATGATATAGTGTAGCATAGGCAGGAGCTCAGTAAATTTCATATATTTTATGAGTTTGACAAAATCAACTTAATGTAATATTAACTAATTTATGTTTGGGTTGTTTTATTTTACTACGATTAATTTTTATTATCTCATAACATTTTTAGTACCTGTATGCTTTTGAATTTTGATTAATCTCCAATGAATAATTTAAATAAGATTAGTCTTTAATATTGTGACTATTTTTTTTCTACTTTATATTTACATGATTTGTAAATACGAGTGTAACGATTTAATTAATATAACAATTTTATTAAATAAAATAATATCGACTTTGTAATAACGACTTAATTTAAAATATTTAATATTATATTATTTAAATTAAATACAGAATCTTACATAAACTTATTAATGATTCTTTACATCGGTATCTAATAAGTAAAATTAATCGTATTACATATTTTTATCAACTGTTTTGGTAGGAATATTTTGTTATCTTTTTAATTATTTTTTTATAATATTTAATCAATCAACGTATAATGTTCATTCACGTGTAAGATTGTGTGAGTTGATTTATTACAAGCACGTGTGTTCGTGACCGGCATTGACTTTCTAGCTCCCAGCTAGCCAGCCTAGTACCAAAAGCAACTATGGGAGGGCGGTGCTGCTGCACTGTTGGGACATGAATATTCAACAGTGCTATATTTGCGGCGAAAGGCCAGGCAGCCGTTGTCCCAACATCTCTAGCTGAGAGCTTCTACAACCTTAACTGACGTGTGTCTAAATATTTTATCAGTACGCCTCACAGCGCAGTAACCTGTCTACCTTTACTACAAGAAGGAACCTCTCCCTTAGATCTCTTCACGATCGTTGTCAGCCAATCCCACCCCAATCACACCTGTTATTTCCTTATTCCTTTTATCTTTCTACCCTACTAAATCAATTTCAATCCGACCTCTCTAACACATTAGTAAAATAAGAAAAATAACCATTCACATTTGTTCACGGTAGCTTTAAGAAAATAAAAACCAATGGAAGATAGTACAAATTTAAATATGATATTATTTAATGAAGTGAAACCCAATTAAATAAATTACTTTTATAAACAAATTATATTCGTTAAATATTTGTTAATTTGTTATATACATCGTTAAAAAAAGTTACATTTTATCTTTTTTTATAAATTTAAACATATTAAAAGAATAAATAATTACAAAAAAAAAATACACTGAATTTCGGTAATCCCCGCACAGTACACTAGTAAATAAATCCCATAATCAATGGTGCCAAAATTTCATTAGTCTATTCAGTAGGAGTGGTATTTTCCTAATGTTACTGGAGATAAGAATTTCTGGTAGACTAAAAGAATCAGAATTCTGATAAAGGAAGTTTTTAAACTTGTTGACCAAAACCTTGGATCCCTTCAACAAAATCAACTGATTCTTCTTTATCAAACGTTCTTTGTGCACTTTTCTACCTTCAGATTATTGCTTTTTTTATCTGAAAAAATAAATTTATGCATTTTTTTACACTCCAAAAAAATTTAATTCAATGAAATTTAATGTAAGTTTTCAAATTGCAAACAGAGACTAAATAAATATGCCTTGTTAAGAAATTTTGATTGTTTTTTTTTTTTTTTACCTTCTATCGGAACATTTTGGGTGAAGGACCTCAAATTAACTAATGATACATAAAATTCAAGTAATATATTTTTAAATCTACAATAATTCAGACCTCGTATATATCGAATGTCAGAAAATTGGGATCGGATAATTTTTTTTATTACTTTAATAAGTACATTAATAAATATCTTAAAACGAGTAATTCAATTTTGTAAAATAATATTTTTAATTAATAAATAGAAAAAACGCTGACAATTAATTTTGAAATTTTTACTGTTTTGTAAGTAACGCTTTTCGGGTTTTTAAAATTATACTTTAAAAATTAAAACGAGTATCTAGTAAACATCTCTAAGGCAGGTTGTCGATTTATTTTTCCCATACAAAAATAGAATAGGGGTAAAAATCATAGTATGATTTTTTTTTACTTAACGGTTTAATCTCATTAATTTATCGCTAAAATTAATCCCTAACACATTTAGATAAGAACAATAAAAACTAACTTTAAAGAATTCTACGAAACAGAAAATAAGAATACTTGTATTTTCAATTTTTTCTAGTTGTTTTATCAGTGATATATTAAAAAACTGAAAATAATTTTAAAAATTAAAAAAATACATTTGTACACAAACTAACTGATATATAATTACGAACAAAATATAATTTGACAAAATTTGAAGTTCACTTGTGCCCTGTAAACCTGTACACACACACACACACATTTTTATTGCAATATTCAGATGTGGATTAATAGACGCTAAAATCTCTCAAACCAATCAAAATGTCATCATGGTAAACTTTCAATTTTATAAATTATTACTATTATTATTATTTTTTTTTTTTTTATTACTATTAATATTTCTTCTGACAATAATGTAACAAGGACCATAAAAATATTTGACTTTGAAATAATAAAAATACTTAGATCAACAGTTTATTTTTTTATTTAGAATTATCTTATCTTTTTACCCTACTTCTATGATAATTTTAGTTTATTCTATTTCATAAATTACGTTATTACGTCGAAGAAATTGACTTTAATTTAGATTAGTCTAAAATTTAAATGTATTTCTTAATTTTTTTTTTAAATTATACTTAAATCATCTGAAGAAAAATTTTTTGTCATTAAGTTACGTTTTAACTTTACTTATTAAACTTTTAGTTTCGTTTTTTTTAATATAACCGAAAATAAATTAAAAATTTCAAGAAAGAAGAAACCAAAACGTAAACCGATCAGAAGAATTTATTGAAAAATAAAAAATAACTGTTTTGCACTTACCTGAAAAAAGTTTTAAATGAATTTACAACCGTTCCGAAACTAGTTCATTTAAAGCCTCCCAACGAATTCACTTAAAACTTTATACTAGAAGGTTTTTCGAACGTAAAACTGAAAGGAGTTTAAGACCTCTAGTTTTAGTGGTTCAGAATTCATTCAATCTAAACGCGATTGAAATATTAATACTTTATTTTATGTGTACGTCTCGTAGAAGTTTCGGAAAAAAATACGATTTAATGCTATCAAATCCTTATAGCATACATGCCCATACACTGAAATAAAGAGCAAGAAGAGAGAAAAAGTGAGAGATTGTATATTTTATATGTTTGCATAATGAGATTAACAGTAAACAGTTGGAATTCTGCCTGTTTACAGTAGTTCGGAATGAAATACCTGCTTCTTCGTCACTAAACAAGAGTCAGGTCATCAAAGTAAAATATTATGAAATGAAATATTTTTAAAACATTCGCTAAATAATTTACGTAAAATAATTGTGAATTTAGTGACAACAGAAGCAGATAATATTTGTATTTTTTAATATTACAAAAAAACCTAGCCTACTAAGATAAAATTCTAAAATATAATTGTTTTCCCAAAAAAAATATTATTTTTTTTGATTTTATGAATTTAGATATGTAAAAATAATGATATATGAAAATAAAAATTACATGAATATAGTTGTTTCTTATTTTTATTAAAATTTAATTAAACCAAAAATTTCAGATTATATCATGCAAAGAGAGCTTCCCCACTAAGATGAAAATTAAAATATAAGAAGTAAATTTAGAAAAGAAAATTTTCAACTATTAATTTTAGCATTTAATGAATATTAAATATAGAAAAAATGAATGCTAGAAGGTCAAAGAATAGAGGCTTCCAAAATTTCGTATTATAAAATAAAGTATACCGAAACAAAAGTAGAATTTAAAAATTTGAAGGATGGTTTCTAAGAAAACTAGAAGACAAAAGCCTGTGTGAAATTTCACTAAAAGTTTGGTGGATAATGAATTAATATTAAAACAGTTTGTGTTTGTTAATTTAGTTATGAAAAGAATAATTGTGGAAAATAAAATCTAGAGGTTTAAGGAAAAACAGGATGAAAAACAGTGAATACAACAAAATAAAAATTGAAAGCAAATTACTCAACTTCACTATGGATAAAATATTTACCTCAAAGAAAATAATTACGGATTTAGCATTAAAGATAAAATTAAATTTTAATATAAATTCCTATCGGTAAATTAGTTTATATGCAATCGTAACTTTTACTTGCTTATGTTTTAATTTATTCACTTACTATTCATATTGTATTGACAAAGATGCTTCAATAACCAGTCTCATCTGCTTATTTATATATATATACATAAATGAAAAAAAATTATTAGTGAAATAAAATTAGAAGTAAAATAAAATAAAAATAAGAGATTTAGTGAAACATATGATTATTTAATATAAATTGAAAATTATAATTTATAATCGTATTATTTGTGGATTTTCTTAGCAAATTTTTATAAAAATTGTATATTTATTTTTTGAAGTAATCATTTCATTTAATTATTTGACAGAAAAATAAAATACATTTTTGAATTGTATTTAATTTAAAATGATTGTTGAGATTTTTTTCTCGTGTGCATAATATGCATAAGATTTCTGGTGTGTATTTTAGATTTCTGGTGTGTTGTATAAATAAAAGATAATAATAATTTAACTATTCCGTTTAGTGAGCTCATATATACTGGTTACAAATATTAATTTTGATCTTACGGTGTAGAATAATCAGTTTCTATTACTGGATTATTTTGTAAACAATTTATTTAAAGACTAATCAATGGATTTTTACTCTAATTAATATTTCAGGTAAGATTTTTGAATTAATAATTGTATAAATATCTGATGTTAATAAAAACTAATATTTTAGCAATTATGTAGCTGTCAACTTTTATTAAAGAATTGGAGGATCGTATCTCACGTTCAAATGAAATAAGTTTAAATGAAGTGCAGCAAAAATGTGTATATGTAATTTAATAGACGTACAAGGAAGTCATGTGGCGTCCACATCAGATTTTTTGGTTTGAGGATAACATTTATGGTGTTTAAAGACTCAATAAAATAATGATTGAGTGCATAATCTAATTCAGGTTAGATATAGGAAGGGTTTTTGAGTAAAACCTTCGGTGTTAGAGGAAGGCGCAGGATCGCGCTTCCGCGAATCGGTTAATTTGATAGTTGAGGGTTGTAAGTTATGGTAGGTAGTCGTGTTTGGAAGACGCCATACAAAGGCGATAATAGGTTGCGTAAACACACTGATGGAAATGTCTGCGAAGGCATTTGCATCGGTGGCATCCTAATAGAAGCCAAACTGATGACAATGATTGTAAACCAGTTTAGAGGATCTAAACGATGACCTTCTGTAAAACCCATCATGGCTAAGAATGGGGGGGGGGGGGTTTGTGTGGCGACCGGGATCGAAACAAGGTGGGTGCCCGCCCTTCCCGACGGGGGTCAGGATGTTTTCCTGAGAAAAAATTTCAAATTCCTGTGGGGTCGTGGAAAGAATAAAGATGCATGAACGTTATCCTTGCCTGTCTTCAATGTAGATTTTCACCGAGCGTACAGAGAATTTTCTGTTTCTTTTCAGGGAGTTAATCACCTTACCAACATTTTTTTTTCTTTTTTAAACTATACTAAATTAAAACTAAATAACTGAAGTAAGGACTGATAATGATTACTTTAGTTAAATGAAGAAGTGAAGGATATTGAAGAAGGACATAGAAAGAAGGATACGGAAAATGACAAAGGATAAAGAAATAAATACGATTTGAATTATGTCATTTTTCCTTAGAAAGCTGTCCAATCTGTTAAGGTTGAAGAGAAATTGGCTGCTAGTGGCGTAATATAAAAGAGGAACAAGCTTGGAACACAAAGCTGGAAAGAGGAACTAAACTGCATACGATGGTGATATCAAGATTGAAGAAAATCACGGGAAACAAGCTAGAGAGCTGAAATTTAGAAGAGTTTACAAGTAAATATATATATTTTTACAATTTATCGATATATTTGCTAAAATTAATACGAGAAATAGTTTTTAAAAGGTTTTATGCAACAAAACGTTTCTGTTTATTTAAATCTGTTTTACTTTAACTACTACTTACAAATTCTATTTATAAGCAATTCTCTTTATAAAGATATGTTAATATCAATATGAAATGGTTATCAAAGTGAACTATTTTATTGAATCTGCAAACTTGAATTTATTTAATCACAATACAGGAAATACAATTAAATTAACTATAAATACACTAATAATAATTTAAAAAGATGGAAATATTTCAAGCTTTCCCCCCAAAAAAAATTATTCCATATATATTATTTATTTTAATTTTTGAATTAATATAATAAGCTTTAATTGGTCAACTGTCTAAATCCAAACAAATATAGAAAAAATACGTATATTAAAAGCCGTATTAATGATACAACTTATTAGTATTCAGTAAACCAAAAAATCAAGTAAAAAATAAATTTGCATACGTACAAAGTAAAATAATTAAACATAAAGAAAGAGAATTAAAGTTAAAAAGAAAAGAAGAAAGGAAGAGCAAGAAGTTAAACATAACAATAACTTTTCCTTTTATTCAAACAAATACTTGAAACAAAAGAACATCATAGTTTAAAATGTTAACAAACGCCCACAAAAGTTTATATATTAACACGTTTTAAGATTTTAATTAGTATACTACTCTTTATTTCACCAAAAAAAATTAAATAGTAATAATTCAAACCATTAATTAATTAATTTGAATTTTATAAACATCTAGCTCTTAAAAGTTGGCCAATTATCATCTGGTAATGACCGACGTACAGTCTATATAGACGAACATTAGAACTTTTAACAAGCTCCAACCATAGTCGATTACAATGGTTCACTTAACAAACAACTGAATGGAGATTCATTAAACTTTTGTTACCTTTTGAAAACTTCATGCTTTAATTAGACAAAAGTTGAAAATTAATTTCAAATAAAAGAATGAATAAAGATATTGTTGGTTTATTTTAAAGTCCACAGTTTATTGTAAACTATATATATATATATATATATATATATATATATATATATATATATATATATATACATATATATGTGAAAGTTTATACGTGTGTCTGTCGGTATACCATCAATTTTTAATTTTTTTTTTTTTTGAATAATTTGTTGTTGGTCTTCACCAAAATTTTTAATCAATACCATTTCGTATGACTTCCAAAATTCCATTTTGATTAGAAATAATTTTTTTTATATTTTTTGATATGAATACCATTTTAGCAAACGAGATTACTTCATATATTAAATGTTAACTACTAACTTCACAATTATTTTCTGATGTTTAAAAAAATATCGGAAATACCAGTTATAGATAGATATACTGCTGTCAACAAGGCTTCATTTATAAGATTCAGTGCAATCTAAAGACTAAGTGTAATTTCCATATTTAGATTTTTTTTTAATTTTAGTAATTAATTCGGCTATTATTCAATCGATATTAGGATTAACGTAGGAAATTTCCAATGACTCGGTTTTAACAACTCCAGTGTTTGAAATTAAATACACGAAAACTATAAAACAATGGCCAATTTTCAATGAGGGAGAAAAAGGAACTTTAATCTAACTCGTTCTTTAATCGTATCTTTAATCCGTATAGTCTCCATTTCTTTTTTCTTCAAATTCTTCGGTTACTTTTAGAAATTAAATATTTTATCCCATCTATTTATTAACCAAGTTTATTCAATTCTGCTAATAAAAATTTGGCTACCTTTCTTCATTAAAAATTAGACACGATATGGCAAATCTTTCTACCGGAGAAAAAGGATTGCACGGCTAATTTTACATAAATGGCAAATATACAGTATGAATTACAAATTTTATTAACAATCTTTGATTATGAATATAATATTAGGTTAAACTTAGTTACTTCATAAAATATTTTTAAAATATGTTGATCAGCAAATATGTATATGTTGCAAAGAAAAATCAACCACTTTTTCATCGTTGTCTTGTTAATTTGGTTAGTATTTTAGGTGGTAAATTTAATTTTATGAACATTTATTATTTTCTTTAATTTCATATTCATGTTCCAAGTTATTACAAACACCCTTATATCACATTTTATAGTTCGATTTTAATCAAATTTTATTTATTAATTTATATATTTAACAAAAATAAATAATTTTAAAATCATGGAGTTGTTTCATTTTTATCAAAAGCAAATTATTTTAGGTGTACATTGCCTAATTAAATAATTATAATTTATTACCTAAACTGCTTTTTAACCTCCCGTAATTATTTTTTCTCATGTTTTATTTTTTAAATTGATAATAATTTTTGTTCTTGCAAAAAAAGAAGTTTTAAGAACTGTTTTTTTTTTAAATCCAGCAAGGGCCATAATAATTTATTACGCAATTAATTGAAATCTATTTTATGAACCTTTTGTCTTTTACATCATTTTTCTATTATATTAATATATGAAAGAATTCTTTTAAATCACATAATTTTTTCCAGGGCTTTGTTTTGTTAAATTCAATCCACATTGGTTGGACATCGATATCCAACCAATTATTCGTTGAACTAATTGATTCGTTTAACAAAATTGTTAAACGAAGTACGGGATATTTGATATTTAAATGAAAAAAATATTTTATTATAGGTGATTGCTGATAAATATCTATCTGTTAAAAATTATCATTTTTCTTTTGTCCCAGCAGACATAAGTAATGCGAATTCTACAACTTTTATATTGCTTTAAATAACTGTTCAAAGTAAGACACTGGGTAAGAAACATTTAATAAAATTGTAGTTAAAATAATGTTCTGTTATTTATCATAATTGATCGCTTTATGGCCAGTTACAGAGATTATACATTCTCCATTAAATAAATTTATATGGCTAGCTAAATACTAATACCAAAAAATGCAACAAAAGTAGAAAGACTTTTTTTCGTCTTGATTGATTCACCACAGAAGCTTACAGAGAGAAACTTGAATGTGGGAATATGAAAATGAAATTTTGTAGGGAATGAAAAATGTCACTCCTGATAGGGATTCGAGCCCAGGACCACCAACTGAAAGGCTGAGATGCTACCATTCCGCTACGAAGATCAATTTTATTTATGCAATAAAATTACCACAGATGATTGTGAGAGTAAAACATAAAGTCCAAGTTTTATTAGAAGAAAAATTTTAATGTAGAAAAAAATTCCATAAATCTAAAAAGAAATTTTTGAGAACTTTATTTACATGAGACTTAGACAAGTGAAACGCAATTCCACAAGAACTAGATTAGCGAGTCATGCACTTAGATCCTCAGACTTAGTTAATTTAGTGAAGAAAATGTAGGAGATAAAATTTCCAATCGGATGCAAAAATTAAACATTGCAGTTAAGCATCTTCAGTACATAAAGAAAAAAACTGAAAATACAGCAAATATTCGAGAAAGAACATGGTGCAAAATAGAAAGGAATCACGGATTTGTTGTACAAACTCATGATAATCCTGATAAATAAATTTTAGCTTTAATAAACAAAGAGATAAAGTAAAGGAAAAATAACATTTTTTTCAAAAATAATTTTTTATAATAACCACAAAAAATATGAGAATTTTTGTTAGAAAATTTTGAATTGATCCTCATTTTTAAATTAAATAATTTCTTACACTTTTTCCTCCGATATTTTACCTGGATGGCCTAGTAACAGTAAGCTAGTTTTTATTTAAGTAAAATCTATAATATTTCTTTAATGGAATAACACTCTTCAATATCCGAAATAAAAAGCAATTTGGAACATATTAGTAATTAATGAACATATTATAGTATTATTATAATTTTATATTAAAAGCAATCATTAAGCAAAGAATAACCTGTAATTTTATAGAAATGAAAATAATGAAATTATTGATTTTTTTATTTTCAGATGATATAAAACTTTTACGAGACGGCAAAAATAGTTGAAAGGAATAATAGATTTTCAGAAATTATAAATTCGACTTAAGTTTCCGAGAATTCCAACCGAACGGTATGATAAATGGTACTAACACCTGGTGTATGCGTTGTCTGGTTCTTAATGGGATGCTGGTTATTCAGTGCACCTGTACCTATAAAACAGTACCGAGTGTAGAATCAACATCTTACATCGATGAGCGAAGGAGAACCTTACCTATTTTTCCTTGAATTCTTCTACCACTATTCCTTTTGCCAGTTAGTTAACGGATGCGTAGTTCTTTTCTCCGCCATTGACATAGTCATTCATGTATTGTCAACCATCGCGAATTCATCCCTTATTTACACAGAAAAGGGAGATTATTCAAGCGGAATTGCCAAGTAGAGATGAAATAGACAGAAAAAGATGATTGAATGAGATCCTGTACTTTATGACATTAACAGAATTCTCTTTAAAATGCTCAACTAATGTGGCTAAATGGACAAATGTTCATCCAGTTAATTGTAAATTCTTTAATTTCGCCCACTATAGTATTTATTTTTATTATTGAACTAGCAGACCCGGCAATGCTTCGCTATTGCTAGATTTGTGTGCACACAATTATATATATATATATATATATATATATATATATATATATGTGTGTGTGTGTGTGTGTGCACACAATTATATATATATATATATATGTGTGTGCACACAATTGAAAATTTGATAAAAGATTAACAAAACGAACATTACGGAACTATACAAAATTGAATTTCCCTTTTCCTCTTTCTCCCTCTTTTCCTTTCTCCCCTTTTCCGATTTTCCTTTTTTCCATTTTCATTTTTACTACATTCCCTTTCCCTTTCCTCCATTTCCCCCTTTCCCTCTCCTATCCTCTTCCCCTATTTCCTTTATCCCTTCTTTCCCCCTTTTTTCTCCCTTCCTCTTTCCATTTCCTTTCCCCGTTTCCCCCTTTCCCCATTTCCCCGTTTCCCCCTTTTCCATTTTCCCCTTCTTCCCTATTTACTTTCCTTTTACCTTTTTCAATTTTGCCCTTTTTAAATTTTTCCCTTTCTCCCTTTTCTCGTTGACTAACGAGTAAAACAGGTTTGATCATTGGTACAATCTACTTTTATTCGTCTATACAAATTGAACTGAATTATAAAATATTTCTCAAAACTCATAAAATTTATAATAATCATACTTCCGAAGACGCCATTTTTTTATAAAATAGTATTAATAACGATTACAATTTATTTTATAAAATACCAAAGTTCTTTATGTTTGTGGTCACTCTTTTGTAACCGACTTTCATAAAAGAAAGTTATCAATTTGACCGTTTTTGTATTATTTATTGTTTATATTACTCTTTGCGGTTTCGACAGTTTTTTCATTATTTTATTCAGCTGTGCATCTATCTGGTGGTCCCGTTTCTTACCTCATAACTTAAATGGAAATTTTTTAACGAAAAATACAAGATCTTCAAAGACGTTTTAAAAGTGGGTATTTTTGTTTTCATCATTTCTTAATATTGGTCTATTGTAGTAAAATGATATATTATTTTCACGTTTACACTAGCCGGTCAGGATCTGCCCTTAGACCACCGGGACCCAGGTAAGTCTAGGTGAACTCAGGGTTCTACCCCAGAACTGAAGGGCTGATAACTCGTTTCGCACATCATTTCCGTCTAGCCGGAGGGTTCAGCCCACTGATACCCTGCAGTGTTCGTTAATACTGATAAAAAACAATTATAGTATTCAGGCTTTAAAGAAACCTGAAAAAGAAACTAAATTACAAAAGGTAGAATAATAGTAACTATGGTAACTAAAGTGCACACACCTTTGACGACGAAAAATTCCTAACTTATTTATGTTGCTATGGTAGCAAAAAAAATGAAGGAACAGGATTAATCTTTTTTTTCTTTAATGAAAATCTTTCACAACTTCAACCCCAGGGGGTTAGGATCAGAATCTATGGTTTAAAATCTTCCCTGGGATAACAACAATATATCCTGCAAATTTGAAAGCAATCAATCGATTGGTTCTTGCGTGATGCGAGAACAATTCTCAGAGAGCTCTGCCCCCTAGACCCCCGCATTGTTCGTTATCCTCATGGTTGAAAGAATAATACTGATAAATAAAAAATAAGGTATTCAGGTTTTATAGAAACCTGAAAAAGAAACTAAATTACCAAAAACAGAATAGTAATAACTATGATAACTATGCTAACTATGGTAAATACAAACACCTTTAACGATAAAAAATTCATAACTTATTTTATTGTCAGTGGCAGAGATATACTCGTAATAATGAAGAAAAATATTTAATTTTTTTTCCTTACTGAATACCTTTTTTCACAACTTCATCCTACTTGGGGATGAAGAAATAATAATTATTTTTAATTTCTTAACCTTTAAGGGAGCTAGGTTCTCAGTCTACGGCTTAAAACCTTTCCTTGGATAACATGAATATATCCTGCAAATTTGAAAGCAATCGGTCTGTCGGTTCTCGAGTGATGCAAGAACAAACAAACTTTATATATACACATACAAATACCCCGTTTGAGTTTTGAAAATCGAATAATTTTTGCAGAGATATAAGAGCTCCCCATTGCACCTCCCAAAACAGCGACCCAGGGGCACCCCGTTTGTTATCAGTTGATGGTGATGATTGGTCTAGCTTCCAAATAGGTGCTCGCATACCTCACCACTCCAGCCTTACATGCAGTCCCCACGGGAACCCCATTATTATTAAATAGAATTTTTTTTAAATTGATTTAATATTATTTTATATAACGTAAATTTAATTCTATTATTTTTATAATATTATTCATTCGAATCATTCAGTTCAAACCCAGCTCACACAGTGACAGAGGCTCACAGTTCACAGTTAATTAATTCAATTCATTAAAGATTTTGCTCCAACTAGCAAATCTCCGCTACTACATTATGTAACGATTTTCGAGATGAAATATATCTAAAAACCTTCTCAGTTATGCCAAAAAACTTAGGTAAATATTTGGTTGCGATTGATCGAGTAGTTTTTTTGTTTATCTCGAACAAGCAAAATCCCTCTTTCTATTTATATAGTAGTATAGATTATTTTTGATGGTATTTCAAAAAAAAAAATAAACTTTCGAAAACTTTTGTTAAAAATATAACATATGTTCTCGCATTTCAGAGTACTTTAACATACGCTCGTTTGCCGCCTCTTTTATTGCTTTTCATATTTTTTTCAAGACACTTTTTTTCATCTGAGAATTTGTTGTTTTTTTTTCATATCGGAAACGTTTCTTTTTAAAATATGAAAAATTTTTAATAAAAATAAAACAATAAAATTTAAAATATGAAATTTAATAAGCTTTAAAAAAAATAATAATAATCCGGTTTCAATTCTAAAAGTCGATATTTAAAGGAAAATTAAAATTATCACTTTTTTAATATTTATTTCATTTTTTTAAATCGGTTATATTAATTTTACTTTTAGAAAAATGTTTATTTTAATATAAAATAGCATATTAAGTTATATATTATATAATTTAATATAAAAGCTTTAAATTAAGCTTTAATAAATAATAAAAAAATAGATTATTTTAATTTCAACGTTAGAATAAAAAAGAGATCTTTTTTCAAATTTATTTTTGGTTCCAGAATTTTTTACTTATTCAAGAGTTTATGGTGATTCCGTAAAAGATAACGCAAGCGAAGGACTAAGAGAAAGCCTGAGCGAACACGGTGAAAATTAAACTTTTGTATTCATTGCATTCATATAATTAAACATTTTGTAACAAAAAATGAAAACAAAAGCCAAGGAAAAACACGATCTTTCAGCAATCGTTTATTTTAAGCTATTTGTGATAGCTCATCTTTTCTAATGACCACGAATTGTCCAAAAATAATTCCTTTTGTTTTTGAAGATAAAAGAAGGACTTTTTTTAATGATGCTTTACTTGAATTGTTTTCAAAGCCATTAAAACAGTACGCATCTGTTTGTGATAGTATCAAATAAAATAAAAGAAAGGAGGTTGAAAGGAAATCAATATCGGAAAAAAGCGTCACATGCGTAGAAATCAACATTGACGGATTAATTACGGAGTAAAAGGTTTTTCAAATGCACTTCAAAAGACATGCCTTCTTCTCTTGGTAACAATAGATATATAAATTGTATTCAATTTATAGAATTGTAATAAACATTGGGAAATCTTTTAGTTTATTGTATATTTCTCAAATTTAAATACGGAAGATGTCTTGCTTATTTAATTTAGTACCACAATTTACTTTCGAGTTCACATTCATTATTATATTTTTTTAATAAATTAATTATATTTTAAATAACGTAAAATATAATAAATTAACTCAAAAAGTAACTCCCAGAAATAAAATTCAGTAACTATCGTATTAGATGATTAGTCAAATAGTAAAGTCTCCTAACAGACAAAATTACCGAAGTTTAATTAACTATTTTATAACGATTCGAAATTAATTCTAAAAAAGGGGATTTAGAGCTACGATTTTCAAATCACCAATTTGGAATTAATCTTTTCATAAACGTGATGATTAATACTGTCAATATTAAAGAAATTTGAATTGTATATTTTCTTTTTCATCTGAGTTAATCAGTATTTTTATAACATTTTTTACTTTATTGAAGTATTCTTCCTGTGTTCTTTTATTTTTTTCGGTTTTTTTTTATTTGTTTTTAATTTGTTGTGTCTCACAACAGGTTATCAGCTCACATAGTAAGACGGGTAACGTGAGGTTAGCCTCAAGCCAACCACTATTTGAGGTTAGCCTCAAGCCGACCAAAATATGGGTTAGTGATATTATCAACCACAGTACAATGTCGCTTACATCAGAATTTATTAAAATAAATCAACCTTTAATTCGAACATTAACGATCATAAAATAGCTCTCATAAAGATCAATGAAACGATTCTTTCAACATCAAACTGCTTTCGTAAATTTCTCTGTTTCATACTACTCGTGAAAAAATTTGAACAAAAAGTTATATTTTGAAATTTTCGTTTAAAGTAACAATTCATTTATATAATTTTTCTGGAAATGGAAATTTTTTAATGTGCTACAACAGTATTACATTGAATAACAAAGTTATTCAATATAACTTTGTTCTTGAACTTTATTCATCAATAGTTTTTAACTATTGATGAATTTGTCTGAATGAAGCAAATATGGTGAAAGTCAAATCTATTTAAATGTATTATACATATTGTATTTAAACGTATTATAAAGAATATCTTTAGTACCACAACAGTAACGGTTGTAGGTGACCTAATATGAAGTAAAAGTCTCCTCTGAAGAAGACAGCCATTTTTAATAATAACAAGACTCATGCCAGGATTATTACATGAAAGTGAAGAGTGAGATGTTTTCCCGATTTCTTCAACGAGCCAAATATAATGCTGCTTCAATGTGCAATACTATGATGTACGTCACCTCCCCTCCTCCTCCGTAATGGTAATATTTCTTGTCGAAAGTAAAACTTTCTTTCAGTTCACCTCAAGGACTGATTGTCAGAGAATTATATTCTCAGTCGTAATAAGTTTTTAAATAGAATTCATATTTTGGTGTAGTAAACCTTTAAATATCTTCTTCAATTGGTAAAATAAAAAAAGTTGAAGTTTTAAAGATAGATTTACTTTAACCTGAGTTAATATCAATATATTTGAGAAGATATCTGAAGTACATGAATAAAGTCGTATTTCGAATTATATACATAACAAAACAAACCTGTCCCAAAGTTGATCTTTCCGTTGGTTATTTTCTACAAAACTAATCTCAGTGCACTTTTATCCGGAAATGGATCTCTCACATCTCATTCTTTTTTTATTCTTTATTTTTCAAAAAAAAAAATTACAGAATAATTAGTTATTACAAATTAATTTTTTCTGGTTTGAAAGGTTAAATGAAACATTAAAATTACAAAATTTTATCATTGAAAGGTCTGGATTTATTGTAGACTCGTAGAACCTGCACCAAATATTTGAAGTCCACTCATCAATTATTTTTTGTTGATGCTGTCTTTATTTATTCTTTGACTGGAAATTTTGATTTATTCAAAAATAAATTATAAAAATATTTTTAAGAATAAATACTTTAAATCGTATTTTTTCATAAATAATAAAATAATTGATCGTAAAGTTAAAATTTTTGATTAGTTTTTTAAGGTTAGACTAATTTATTGTGTTGTTTTTTTTTTTTTTTAATTTTTATGTAGGATCATCCTTTATTATTTGCCTCTACAAATATTTTTATTTTTAGTTTTAATTGATTACTGAATTTTCTTTTTTGAGTCTTTTAAAATATAGGTCTAATACTTTATTCCGACAACAAATTTGAAATTTTATTAAAAATTTGTATACCCTTACCAATCCATTTTTAACGTAGTATTTATGTGTGCCTTATTTCTTTAATTTTAAAGTATCTTTTTAATTATTCGAAAATGAATAAGTATGTATATATTTTTGTTTTAAAAAATGTATCTGATCACACGAGAAATATTTTGTCCTGCCAATAAACTGTTACTGTTGGTTGTTTTCTGAAAAACTATTTTCAATGCACTTTTATCAGGAAATTAGTTTCTCACATTCTACTTTCTTTTTTTTCTTTCTTTTTCCAAATAAAAAATATTCAGAATAAATGATTATTCAAATCATTATTATTTTTTAAATGCCTGAATTAGAATAAAAAGAATATTATTTTCGATAAGAATAAATTTCAAAATATTTATTTTAACCAAAATTTCACGCAAATAATATAAATATCTGGACAGAGATAAATTAATGACACGTAATATGGGATAAATCTTTTTATTTATGGGCAGGGACAATCGAATTGCAGTGACAGTGTTGTCGTTACGATCCTATCCGTAATTTAAATACTTGAAACTATTTCTCAACAAATAATGTAGCAAAAAGATTAACTGTATTCCTATAATGATTATTAAGAGTGATACAGCTATTCAACATTTTCCATATATAGTGAAATAATTTATTTTATAATAAGATTTTTTAATAAATTTGATAACGTAATCCTTTTACTAGAAGATGAAATAAAAATGTTGCTCCTAAAAAGCAAAGCGTTTTTGTAAGAATTATATTACTGGATTTAGAATAATCACAAATTTTTGATTATGCGACCTAGTATGTTAAGAAACTTCACCAACATTTATCAAAGGCACCACTTAAGTTATGACATATTACTAAAAACTTGCTTTTTTTTTGCATTCTCATTTTCTTCTCTTCAGAAACTAGGCGTGAACTACCTTGTTTATTTCTTATTTATAAAATCCTACTCGTTTATCAAATACGATTGTGCTAGTAAATATATCTTAAATAATATTGATGTAATTGACTAACCCAATTAAAGTTAAATATCTTCCATCTCGATCCTTGTTCGAAAAGCAAATAAATATAATGACAGTGAGTTATAATTATTTTACATACATAATATTCAAAGATATCCATAATTAATTTTTACTGATATATTTTTCTATTTCTGTAGAATTCTTCAAAGGCCTTCTACTTACAGTTACGTTTAGTCAAATTAAAGAGTATTCTGAAATTTATTTATCTATTTTAATTGAAATTAGCCGTTAAATTATAAAAAAACTTGTAAAAATTAAATTAATTTTACAAAATGTAATTTTGTTATCTTATATCACAAAAGCGATGTTAATTAACGAAGAAACTTTTAGTTTAGCCTTGCTTCTTGAATGTTTAAATCCTATTTTTTCTGTTTCTCAAGTAATTTTCTTTGACTTCGTGATTTATTCAGTAAATAAAATCATTTTTAAGTAAATTCTAAACATTCTGAAATACACAAAGTTTGAAACAATTTTATTGGAGTTCACTGTAAAAAAGACTTCATTTTCAAGAATGTTCTCCATTCTCAAGGAATTTAAGGAATTTTTTGTTCCAGTTAAGTGTGTTAAAAGGTTATATTTTGATCGAATTACAACCATCTACAGTATTTATATTTGTTATTTCTTTTGATAAAATGTTACAACATTATCACACATAAGGGCTTAACTAGCAACAACAGTAATGCAAACATTACATTCCAGTTATATTAGTAAAGAAATACGTTTATTAGTAAAGAAATACGTCTATTGAAATAAAAATTATCTAATTCATCTTAAGTTTTACAACAAATCTTTTACATAATTTTAAATTAATTTTTGAATTAATTTAATCTACAAAATATATGTTTTTTAAAAATAATCTTTAATTGTTTTATTCCACGCAAATTTTTCTTATTACATTTTTATAATTATCAAATTACATCATTTATTTTCCTGATTAGATGTTCAAAATGCATAACAGTTTCACATAGGCAAACTACTCATAATGGAACTATTTATAAATTAGAATTATAACCTCCCAAGCAAAAAATATTCGATAGAATGAAACTGTAATAAACTATTTTACTATTTTTAATTTTTTACCGTTCCACTCTAGAAATTTATTTAAATAAAATTTATCTTTAGCTGCTTAACTAAAAAAAAAGAGAAAATCAGAGTAAATGCATCTTATAGATAATTTTTAATGATAATTCAAATTAGGCAAAAACAATTTGGTCTTTTAAAAGAATGCATAGACGTCAGCTAAAATATCTTTGGGCTGGTATTAACCTGTAACACGAGATATGCCATACAAACAGGGATTAAAAAAGTATAAAAAGTGCAGCAAATACAAAAAGATCTTTAACGGACATTAAAAAATGTGGTCTAAGGACAAGAAAAAAATCTGAGATATTAATTTATTTCCCAGATTTGGATTTGATTATTATTTTAATTTTTAATATGTTGTTAATGAAGTGTGTTTGTGAATTTAAAAATTTCTCCGTTAAATTTATTTTATTAAATAATAATGTAATATTAATAATTATTAATAAATCAATATATTTAAATTGAAAAAAGTTTAAAAAATATATATATGTACATGAAGCCGGATCCGAAACGATGTGTGCATAGTTACGGATCCGACACGTTCTCACTTACACCACATAACTACTTGAGCGACATGAATGAAAATTAATATAAATACAAAAAAAATAACAATTTAAATTAAAAAAAAAAAAAACAAAGGGTTAAAAACAAATGAAAATCAACTTAAAACCCAAAAAAACAATAAAACTACATATAAAATGCTGATACGGTCATCACAAAAATATGTAATGCAATGTGGTGACCATCACAATGCAATTTTGTAACTGTCTACTTTATTAAAGAACTAGAGGATCCGTATCTCACTTTCAAATGAAATAAGTTTAAATGGAGTGCAGCAAAAAATGTGTATATGAAATTTAATAGGCGTACAAGGAAGTCATGTGGTGTCCACATCAGATTTTTTCATAAATAGTAATCGATTATTTTATTATTAATTATATATTAGATAAATCTTTCTTATTAATTAAGTCGTTTTTAAAACTCAAACTGGATTATACAGTTTGAATAATCATAATTTGAATAATAAAATAATCGTTTATTAAACCTTGAATAAGGAAATTTTATTTCTTTGTAAGTAATATGAGAAAAACTTATTTTATTCATCTTATACTTTTCATCGATAAGAAGATAACTTTGATGTTGGGTCTGCGAACGTTTTATATATATATATTTATTTATTTATACGTTATTATATATATTCACAAATTCACATACGCTAATGTTCATCATTTGTAGCTGAAGATAAAGAGTAGTGAAATCGATAATTACCAGATTTATTGTTGAACAGAAAATAATACATATGTTAATGTAACTGTTAAAATATTACACAGCCAGATGAGCCGGACTTTCGTTGTTTTGGTTCTAATTAAGATTGCCTTTTTAAAACTGATGAATTGTCTTAGAAATTTGATTCAGGCAATGACAGAAGAATCATCTAAAAAGCATTAAGTCTGCTGGTAGGGTAAAAAGAATGTCGATAAGTTAACTCGGTTATACGTTTGCGGTAACAGAATAAGACAGGAACAGTAATAATGCATATAAGGTATATAAAAAAAAATCTTAAACAGTATAATGACTAATTTTTTTTTAAATTGTAGTGAAAATTTTGATATTCTAAGGGGGAAAAAGAATTTTATAGGTCTTTAGAGTCATACATAAACAGACGACATACATCAAGCGTGTATATGGAAAAATCAAAGAAAAAATCCGATGGATATAATAATGACAAAACTTATTTTCAAGAATATACACCCTTAATTTTTATTAAGAGTGTAGAAAAATGTTCTGTAAATCTCTTGAAACGTAGTTTAAGAGATAAAAAAGACGTTAATGCAATTCCTAAATACTTAGATAAATTTACTAATATTATTTTATTACATTAAATTTCATTTTCATTTTCCCAGTTTTCATTTTTCCCAGTTTCTTTCCTACATTATTTTAAAGTCTTTTAGATTTACAAAAAATTTTATTTAATATAACATTATTTAAGTTTATACATACAGTTTTTTCAATGTCAGATTTAGTCTTTTATAGAGTCCATTTTAGTATAGCTTATGGCGATATTATTCTGTACATTTAAATAAAATGTATTTAGACAGTTACCGCTTAAAATTATATATAATTATTTGATTGACTTATATATTATATAATGTGTATGATTGTTGTACTAAATAATAATTTAAGAAAATATATATATTTAATTCTTAAATGATAATTTATATTCTTTAATAAAAAATTAAGTAATAAATCATCTAAAAATATCAGCTGATTTTATTTTATGTAACACAATATTACTAATTTGTTGTGTGTGTGGGTTGAAATAATAATGTTACAGACCGAGCTGTTGCCGTTGGTATAGTAGCACTAACGTTGTCGGCTGGAAAGGGGTGGGCCAGAAGCACATCGGGCGTTAAGAGTAAGAAAGTGGAAGGAGGAGTTGTAAATTCGATATCCTGACATCAATTCGTTTTATTCGCGGTCCACTTGCCCTCTTCATAAATCTTTTAAAGTACCACTTCTTTCCCCCTCTTTTCTCCTAACCCCATCCCATTTGCTTCTCTTACAAACCAGGACACAGATCAGCAAAGGAGACTTCAGATCAGATCTGAACTTTTATCTGTTTCTTCAATTACAACATTTGTATTTCTGACTTCCTTGATGTAACAGTTTTAAAATCCCTGTACTCTAAACTGCACTGAATAATGATTCTAAGTATATATGATCTGAAAGAAACGTAGATAAAATCTCGGTTTACATTTTTGTAACTTATTCAAGAAATACTTTTTGTCATCATAATACGTATAAATTTTTTTAGTTCATCAGTAAAGTTAATAAATGTATATATGCGTATTATAACATGATTCTCAATAAGGATTATCTTATTGCGGACTACATAACATTGTTAATAATAAAGGATAGACAAAAGAAGAAGAAAGGAATACAGGAAGAAAGGAATAGTTAATTGGACTAGACAAACAAATGAAGAAACAGATGTATATATTATATTTAACAGCATAATTTATCAAATTTCTCTTATTTAGTTATACTCTATTATGAATGATTGGAATGCAATTAAATCCGTCTTAAATTCACTAAAATAATAATAGACAAAACTTGAAAAATTAGATCCGAGATTAAAAAAAAATAACCCTTTTAAAAACAAGCCCGATTAGAATGATCCAGCAGCAAGGGACTCTGTCCAGGTTCTGCGATAAAGTAGGGAGTAATAGACTCCTGCCAACTTTGCATTCCTTATGAATGTGTAATATTTGAATTTGAAATTAAAATTACGGTGGATTGGGTTGGCATTCTAGAACATGTTTCAATCAGTTCCACCGATAACGAGAAGATAGCATTCCAAACAATTGAATCCTAGAATAACAAGATGAATAAATTAAAAATATTAAAAAAATTAAAATTTATTATAATTGATGTATCACGTTTAGCAATTAAAATTATATTTTAGAAAATAATCTAAAGCGATCATCACAGGGATATCGATTAACAGTACACATAAACCCTGTCTTTGAGATATAAAAAAAGATATCGAAATAAAATTTAACGAACAATAGAAATTGAAATAAACTGAACTAAAGAAAATAATTAAAGAGTTAAATAAAAATAGACTGAAAAATAGAGTATAAAACAATAAAAAACAATCCTCTTAGATTTATAAATTAATATCGATGATTTACTTAAAAATGAAAAATCTTTTTCAAAGTTTTTTTTTACAATCGATTACATTTATATATATATATCTTGAATAAACTGCACCACGCTGGCAATCGCATGATAAGGAGCTCTTAGCAAAAATTTCTCAAATTTATTCACCAGTATTACAAAGAATTTTTATGGCAAGCAGCACATGCACTAAGTAATTATGAACATTTAACGACCAACAATAGAGCAAGTGAAAGCAGAATAAAAGAGGTCATAAATAGCAAGAAAAACGATGAAACAATCAGAACAAAAAAGGAAGAATATACAATTAAATTTGAAAATAAAAATCGAAGAGACACTGCACAGCACTCACAGCTGATGTTACAAAAAGGCGTTATAGAGTCACTAAGGTCCAGAACGTACAGCCGTTTTTATCTTCTAATGTCATCCTCCTTTATGACATTCTATGACGTTCAATGCTAAGTGATTCAAGTGGTTGTTAAGTTGCAATTCTTACTTTGAATAGAAACATTTTGAATAGAAACTCGGACGTATCGTAAACTTAAATATCCGTGTACTCCACTGTTATTTCAAATGTAAAAAATTTATTAAAAAAATGTTTATTAAGAAAATGTTATCTGCTAGGTGATGAGGATAGCAGTAAACTTAACATTATCCTATTATTTTTAAATTTAATCATGTTAACTAAATCCAGAACTGTATTACAGACGAGAATGATTGGCTCTCTCTCTCTCTCACAGTCAATACATCGCTTTCTCTTGGGACTGAATAGAAAGATCCTATCCTACTAAAGGGCATTTGTGTGTGTATGTCTGTCCGTCTATGTGTGTATCCGTCCCCCTTAGCTTAGCACATAAAACACCAGTAGTTCGAGTGATGTTATGTGATCTAAATGTACCGATCACTAGCGGAAAATCCCGATTTTTTAGTACCTATCTCGTTGGTCAAATGTATATTTTTTATATTATTTTGTATTTATTACTTGTACTTATTATTTATACTGGTAATATATATTTATTTTTTAATCGATATATATGCGAAATATATATTAATTAATTTTTTTATTTATTTATGTGATTGTTTTTCTTCTTAAAATAATGAACTATAACCAAAAAAAGAATTACCCAGATTAACCATGATGTAACTGAAAAACTGTTTCTTGTGACCATCCATCATCATCCTTTTCTGATTTCATTTAATTTTCATGTTCATTATTCATCGAATATTCATTTCAATTTAAAAAAAGGAACTGTTAATACTTGTTTTTTATTATTAATACTAATGTTTTAATACACCTTATAAATTCATGTTTTCTATTATTTTAATATTGAATCTTTATTTTTATAGTTCTATTTAGATTACAGAGTACTCCGACTGAATTATGTGTAGTTCTTATTTTAAGGGAATTCTTATTCTAATATCGTTAAATATCATCTTTAAAAAGTCATCGTTGAAAAGTAATAAGTGTTTTTTTTTTGTCACAAAACCTTATTTTACTAAGTGTATGTAATCAGAAATACTAATTATTATTATTATCTTCTAATTAAATAGAAGAGCAGTAGCTTGAAAAATGACCAATAATCGAAAACAATAAGAACCAGTAAAGTGTATTTTAGTTCTTGGGATGAAGAGGTAATCAATTTTGGACACCTAATAATCCCATTCAGAGACGCCGCCCGCCAGAGCAACCCACCCGGAGGGCGTGCCGTAGGCACGCCGGGAGAAGCTAGTATGATACAAAATATATAGTTTCATGCGTATATTTTTATTAACTAGTTATTTTCTCGTAGTAATTTTTGTTAAATTTATCATATCTGTAATCAAATTTTAAATGTATATAAATGTAAAAATCGACATTCTATAATGGAATTTTAAACTAAAGGTGAAACTGTTGCTTGATCTGTTTTGATAATTGTTCCTATTATGTGATAATATTCTATAATGTGATTCACATTATCGCAGATAAGCCACAAATATATTTTGTCTTCATTTAAAATCCGGATAGATTCTCTTAAAATTGATATGAATTTTTTTGGCATATAAAGAATATGCCAAGTATTTATTTTACACCCGTTAACAAAATTTATTTAAAAAGTTTTCAACAGAGCGAAATGAAAAGTGACTTTCCTCTCAAGTCCCAATTATTATTGTAATAATATTATCATTATTAACTTTTTTTTTATAATTGTCACTTTAAATTTCACAGTCGTAATAAGTTACACTTCAAAAACCGCAGCCCATATTGTGATATAATTCGTAAGAAAATATTTAAAATAATAATTTTTCTAATCAGTCTAAACGAATTTCCTTTAATTCTTTTAAAAAATATTAGTTTTAGTTATAAAAAAAAACATACAATAAATAATTAAAGTAGCGAACACGAGAAAATGCCGCATTCTATAAAACCAGCAGAAGACTGGAGTTGTTTATGGCACTGCAACTCCAGGATATTCTAAATTTTTACAAGAAATACATATCAGACGATTTCTGTTGCATCTGGTATTACAAGTAAAAAATAAAACTAATTTGTTGGTGGGAAAATATTTTTTGTTTTGAAGTGAAAAAAGCAAATCTTTTTGAAATGTATTTAAAAGCATTATTTGTTAGTATAAAGTGAAACTTATCATGTGAATAATTTTTATTTTCTGGTTCGTGATAGTTAAAAAATACTTCACTTTTATGTATAGGGGCAAAATTAATCAGAAATGTATATGTAATTTTGGATGTGATTATAATTGCCTGGAAATAATGGATTTGTTGTTTTGATTCGATTGTTTAATTGGAAATGTCTTTGTCGCCCCTATTGGACCATTCATGTTTTCCTGCCATTTACCAATTAATTTAAGGCGTGCAACTGATTACGGAGAGAGTGTTAATTAATCTGTTTGGTTTTAATTTACAACGAATAACCATTCAAGATAATAAGACAACTTCTTTTATTATCCATTGGCTAGATCGTTTGGTGTACGACTACAATTCTCTTCTAAAGTGAGCTTTTCACTCTCAGGATTGCAGATAGATTTAAAAAAGTATTAGAAGTGCAGAATGCTTGAGATTTTCTTTAATGATTCATTGCAAAAAAAAAGCTACCAACGAGACTGCTCAATTTTTCCGACCTTTTTTGCTGTATTGTGGTCGCAAAAAATTTCGGTTTTCTGATTTCAACGGAAATATTGATTTTGATCATCCCTGAATCCATTTTGACTAGTTTCGGCGTGACGTTTGTACGTACGTATGTGCGTATCTCGCATAACTAAATAACGATTGGAGGTAGGATGTTGAAATTTTGTATTTAGAACTGTTGTAACACCTAGTTGTGCACCTCCCCTTTTGATTACAATCGATTGAATCAAAAGTATCCAAAAAAGCCAAAAAAGAAAAATCCAAAAATTTGGATTTTGGATTTTTTTAACTGCATTAATAAGTCCGCATTGAGAGCTTTTCAAAGATATATCATAAGTGGTACTTATTTTCATTGGTTCCAGAGTTATAGTCAAATAAAATTTTAATTAAAGTAATTTTTGGATCTTATAAGGGGAAGGATTTCCTTTTTTTAATTTTTTTTTTATTTAAAAATATTGATTTATTAATAATTATTAACCTCTGATTGTAAAAAGATTTTTACAATAAATAATAATTCAATAATAACAATAAAAAATGAGAAAATATTAGAAATTATGAATGAAATAAAATTTTACTTTTCATTTTAAAAAATTGTGTATATATGTAATTTTTTAGCCGAACAAGGAAATCGTGCGGTGTTCACATCAGAGTTTTATGGTAAGATATGAGGATTAAAAATAATTCCAATGTTCTATTATAGTTGCCTAACGCAAAATCTTTCATTAAATTATTCGTTATAATTTCATCCGTTTATTTCTCTTTTTAATCCTGATCGAAAAAATATTGTTAATCAAACAGCAGTTTCACAAAAATGTACCTTTGTATTCAAAATTAATTAGTTAATTTTTTCATAGTTTTTCAAATATTTTTTTATTATAAAATTTCTGTTAACTATTTACAAAAATAATTTTTGTAATTTATTTTGTTAATAACTGGCATTTTACAAACAATCAGTACTCTGCAGCACAATACCCCATAATATTCCAGACGTATGTTAAATCTATTCGAAAATTGAATTATGAAATGTTACCCGTAAAACAATAAGTTAATAATCTGACCAATTTTCAGGAATTTATCTTAAGCAGTTCTAGAATTAACAAACATCTGGTCAGTCAGCACACGTATATATACATTTACAAAAATATATGTGTAAAAATAAAAATTTGTAAATTATTTTATTTTTGCATTTTTGTGATCCAGATATCTCAACATTTTGAAAAAAAATACAAAAAAAGGAAACTTGGAAGGGAAAATTTTGAAAATAACTATAATTTTCTTCTATTATAGTGGTACGGAGAGCAAAAGTACTATCAAATTCGGCGTAAAAGAACTGTTTTATAAGCGAATACATCTCTGACAACTAAATTTATAAAAAATCGAAGAGAGATTTTAAAAATTAGAATATTTGTATTTCACATCAGTTATATATATTTTTATGATCAAATTATTTCAGTACTATTTATAAAATGGAGTATTGTACCTTGAAGGTTTTAAAATCACTCACCTGGAACAAAATAAAAATAATAAAGGCAATTTTTTTACATATCAAAGAAATGCATAATAGGCACGTCATCAGATTTATTTTCAGTTTTTTTTCTGTTTATAAAAAGAAAAAGAGAATCGACTTTATAAACTTCTTGTAGTTTGTAATATTGTTCTTCTGAGATAATGTAGGAATAAGAGGAGATATTTATTACAGAAAAAACTTCATTCGATTCACAGTATATAAATTTGAAGTAGATTTTTTAAAGAAAAATGCGAAAAGAATAGAAATAAAAAAACCAAGTAAAAAGTCTAATATCGTTGTTAGAAGAAGCCTACTTGATAGCGGAAAAATGATTTTCCGAGCTGTTACCTGATGTTACGCTAGGGAAATGAAAAGCGATTGTAGAAAAGCGATGGAGTGTTTTGCACAATATGAATATGAGAAACTATCCGAGCTCATTACATGCTCGTAACACATGACGTCCCGTACGCTTCACTACCACCAGTAATGAATGTGCGAATATATTCTACATACTGCCATAGTCAGCCCTATGAATAAACCCAGTTCCGAAGTAATGGGCTATATACACTCTGTTTACTCACACACGTTCAAGTGATAGATATAACTTTCTTTGACATGGATGAACACAAATATCTCTTAATTAATATTGTTCACACTCTAATAACCCGGTAAACTACACTACAACTTCACAACAAATAATATTTGGCCTGTAAACAAAACGACAAACTTGAAAAAATTTGTCACATATTTTAAGGACAACTAATTTACAGTTACTACGAAAGTTACACGTAGTCAATTAACCGTTAAAATTTATTCTATAAAAAATTTATTACTTAAAAACTGATTAAAACTCAAATTGTCAAAAAATTATAATTATCAGAAAAGCTATAAAAACCAAAAAAATCTGACAACACAGTTGTAGGATTTTCCCGTCACGCGGCTTTTTTCTGATACACGGCTTACACACACAACTTTATTTACAATTTATAATTTTATTTAAATATAATATTTTTTGTTTAATTCAATGATTCTAACTGAAGGGCGCCCGCGTACCGTATTTCATTCGTGCGGGTGTGGCGGTACTAGCGGCCAGTTTAAATACTATTTTACACTTTAAATATTATTAATTTATTTAATTCTACCGCTCACTTGTGACGTTACAACATAGCAAGGGTTTCAATTAACCACCACACATCTCAGGAATGGTCAACCTGGGAGTGTACAAGACTACACTTCATTTATATTCATACATATCATCTTCATTCATCCTTACGGTAATACAAATTCTTCAATACCTTACGGTGGTTCCGAAGACTAAACAGAAAAAAGAAGAAAAAAGGAAAAGAGACGATTACAACAGCTGTACATCAGTGCTACACAAGCGCTCCTTTTGGTGAGAAGGGGAACTAATGACGCAGTATACTCACTTAGCCACTCGTTTATTTAGGGCATTATCTGGGGTGGGGGTGCGATTTTGGAAAAAGAATGTTTGGGAAATTATTATGTTTTAATTATTAACAAATGTCCCTAAGAAAAATAAGAATTAGGCGAAATCTCGAGATACTGAAGGTGACCTGGCTTTACAGTTCACCCCTTGATCTTTAAGTTAAAAATTTAATGGCATCAACGCCCCATATATAGAAGTAATCTGACCAAGTTTGGTCAAAATCAGTCAAGCAGTTATAGAGATATAAGGTTATTTGGAGTGCGACACCAAATACATAAGTATATACGAACATCCGGAAAATTTTCATCCGGTTTTTGGTTTTTTTTTGGGTTCCTTGGGTGTTAAAACGTAAAGACCCGGTGAAGACCGCATATGCCCAAATTGGACCAATTACAATACTTTCCCTTCTAAAGCTATGCTCTGCTATAGCGCTAGACGGAAAAATAAAAATTAAATTAACAAAATGTTGTTAAAAAAAATGAAAAAAACGGCTATGTAAAGCTAACTACCATATTGTGAATATTTTGAGTAACATCAGTACTTCTTTCAAAAAAGTAAATAAATTATTTTTATTGTGAAAGAAGAGGAAGGAAAATATTTTCTGATAGTGAGATTCTCTTCTTCAAAATGGATGTAATGATTTCTTAGATATTAAATAGCTTTTCAAAAGTTGTTAAAAATGTTCTTCCGTAAATTTTATGTACCAATTTAAATAATAAAAATTTTTTTTGTTAATTTATCATGACGAAAATTGGACAGAAAAGGTTAAACCAAAAGTAAAGTGATTTATTTCTAAGCAATGATTTATAAATTCTGTTTCAATGGAAATAAATGCCCTTAAACTTAGAGATCTAGTACCACTTCCTAGACAGGAAAGTTGTTATTGAACTCCCTTCTCAATATTTCTTTTCAAGTCCAAACTTGGTTTAGATTTGAACTTCCTATATTAGGTTTTCTTTTTATAACAAATAAGAAATCAATTATGGCAACAATGTACACTTTCGTTATTCATACCTTGAGACTATAGACAGAAATAATTCATCGTTGAATCATTTCTCATTTTCATTACGTTTTTTTCATTTGTAGTTAATTTACCCTATAAATAAATCATTCACATTGTCGCTCTCTCACTCTCTCTCTCTCTCTCTCTCTCTCTCTCTCTCTCTCTCTCTCTCTCTCTCTCTCTCTCTCTCTCTCTCTCTCTCTCTCTCTCTCTCTCTCTCTCTCTCTCTCTCTCTCTCTCTCTCTCTCTCTTTCTCTGTGCGTGTGTGTGTGTATGTGCGTGCGTGCGTGCGTGCATGTGTGTGTGTGTGTGTGTGTGTGTGTGTGTGTGTGTGTGTGTGTGTGTGTGTGTGTGTGTGTGTGTGTGTGTGTGAGTGAGTGTGTGTGTGTGTGCGCGCGCGCGCGCCCATTATATTGTTAAATTTTAAGGAAATCAAATTTTTACCTATTTTATTTTATGACAGGAAGTGTCATACTTTTATATTATACACGGAGTAATAAAAAAAAATTATAATAATAGCATTAAGATTAACTAATCATGTTTACGCTACTTTGTTAGTTTTTGTTTTTTTTAAGTAAAGGTTAAAAATCCTATATATATATACATACAAAATATATTGTATTGGAATTTTGACTTCCGTAGAAAGCCCCAATGAACCTTTTTGTTTAATTATATTATTTTAACTTCTTTTATTTTAATTTTAACACTATTCCATCCATAAGCAAATATGGAATAACAAATAATATATGAAATTAATACTGAATGTAATAACTAATCTTACTTTTCCATTTACTTATATTAGCACACAGAGGAAACTTTTAATATAATAATTTTATTTGATTAAATAGACAAATGAAGAATCAATCTTATTAGTTGTTTTTCTACTTTTAAATTATGTAACTGAACTGCTGAGTATCCTTGATCAGTGTAATAAAATGCTTATACAATGTTATGTTGAAAATGTTGATATAGAATTGTTTATAACTATTTCATTTAAAAAATGGGAGAAAAGAGAATCAACCGCACAAAGAAGAAGTTACTTAACTAAAAATATAAAGACGATACATAAGGGAATGAGTATCCCTGCTTCATAATCAAAAATTATCATTTTATTAAAATAGAAATGCATCTTAAAAAAATTCCAAAAGAGGATTTTTTTAACTTTTACCAATTTAAAAATAATTTCAGGAAAAAACAACGAACATAAATCAATTTATGCTAGCCAGATTTAGCTAGACCACGTACACTTAATAAAATTTTACTAATTTAAAACTTAAGTACTAAGTAGCACTATTGCTTGTAACTACGGAAATTATGAAAAGTTAATTTTGTATGATTTATGCTCAAGCTAAGCACAAAGTCTCATGTTTAATTTTATAAATTTATTTTATTGTCATTTTTTCCTATTATCTCATCATGACACTTATTTTTTAAGTTCAGTAGTTCTTAAATATTTCTTCATGGGACACCTCGTTAAAACTTATTTTGCGCTTAGCAAACAGCCTTGTATTTCCTTTTACTTTTTCTCATTTTTTTATTTTTATTTATTTACTTTATTTTTTAACTTGGTTTACCACATTTAATTTCGATCATTATTTACACTAAATATTCTACAAACGTATTATTAAGTTTATACATTATAAAAGCTCAATTATTTTGTGTACTTTCTATTTTTTATTTATTATTACAATAAAAAACTAAAGAAATTCTCGCGCACTTCTGCGCAAGAAGACTGACTTTTCGTTATGTTATTCTGTATAATATCGTTCATATAATTTTTTGAGCAACAAATTTACAAAACTTCAATTAAATGATAAAATTAAAAGGGGTATAATTTTTTTATTTATTTTTTTTTTAATATCAGAATATGTTTTATGTTTATAAGGAAATTAAATTATTATAACCGTAATTTGATAAAGTAATTAAGGATAACGAGTAGACCTTTCACACAAACATCAAGTTTAAACTCACTCACCACCTGTGACTCACTGCATAAGCGGGTATTAAAAATACACCATTACACAAAAAACAACCTCAAATTGAGGTTTTTTTTAACCTCTGGATCCACCGTTAGGCATTCTTCAGAGGATGAAGATGAATGATTTGTAGAGTGTGTGAAAATGCCATGCCTGACCGGGATTCGAACCCGGGACCTTCGGATGAAAGGCCGAGACGCTACCACTCGCGCCACGGAAGCTGGCATGTTGTCTGTTGTTGACTAAATTGAGTGAAACTCAAGAAAGTATTTAATCTTCATTAAATTTCCACACGCATAAACTTATAGACTGTAACAACACATCTAAATTTCAAAGAAATTGATCTATTAGTTTTAGAGTACTAGGTTTTTTATACATAGGCCCGAATAAATAAATAAATATATATATATATGAAATTACATTTTAAGTGAATGATATTTTCCTACTTCTCACATCTCAAATCGTAAAGAAAATTCAATTTCACCCCCAATCCCATCGTCCGACTGTCCTTTTCTTCGAGAAGTCGGTAAAAAAGGATCTTCGCTAATCTGCATTAAGGCGTTAAGACTAAATAATCTTAAATCTAATAAAAACAAACGTATTGCTTTTTTTTTAAACAATTAACATTAATCCCGACACGATTAATATTAATTAACTAAGAAATTTGATGTAAAAATATGGTGGAATTCAGTTATTATGAAATAATTCTTGTTTAAAGTCTTTCCGGAAGATCCGACGTTCTACAGTTATTATTTCGAGAACACTCTACGTGGCGTTAGGATTCCGAGTGTGTATCTAAGCCCCAGCAATAGCCAGGAGCAAGACTCACTTACTCTCTCTCTCTCTCTCTCTCTCTCTTGACATAAAACTCATGACTCTCATTCTACCTAATCAGTCAGTCAGACAGCCGTGGTCATTAGGGGCAGAAACAGCAAGGGTATCCGATGCTGTCCAAGGATCGATCGTACACCTGCACAACTCCATCATCATTCATGATGGACTTCGACCGGCTGCTATCAGGTCGATGATTTCGGTCGATTCAGATAAATTAATTTTTTTAATATTGTCGAAAATTTTATTTCACAGGGATAATTTCAACGCTAATATTACCACAACCTTTGGAGCAGGACTATCCGCTCATCCACCAGAGGCCCCTCTTACTTTTTCAATTTTTTTTTTTTAAACTTAAAGTTTACATTTTATTTTCGATATTACAGATCACCGTTTAATTTCTTTTTTTCTTTTCAAAATTTAACTTCTTTTAGTTATAATTATTTTCATTGAGTAAATAAACTATTAAATATTTTATATCATCTATACAACAATTTGTTTTTTAATTAAAAATATTAATTCCAAATCGTATCGATAATATTAATCTCATTTTTTATCAATCTAATTCTAATTAAAATTCAATAGTAATTTTTAATACGCCATTAAAGTATATAAAACTTTAATTCGATACTGCAGCGTTCTTTTCTGTTATTAGAAATCTTCTTTTTATTTTTTACTTAAAAAGAAATAATTTAACGTAATTTATTTTTTCTTCGTAACAAGAATAGATTACCATGAAGTAGACTCATTTGCGGTTATGGCTAAAATAGTTTCCTCTGTGGTAAGGAGATACAGGTAACCGAATACTGTATATCTTTTTAAAACACGAAAAGGAGTAATGGTTTCGGTTATATTACACCTAAGTTTGTTTCACTGTGATTAATGAACAATAAAAGGAAAGTTATTTATTTATCATTTTGTCCTCATTCATTCTTACTGTTGATCTAAAAAAAATGAATAATTTACAGAACCAACAATGTTGAAATAAATTATTCCAAAATATTTTTTTTTATCATAAGTGGTTTAGCTGATTCAAAATAATATCAAAACTCGATTTGCCCATTAGATTTCTTTAGAAAAATATTTTACCTCTTTAAAATTCTCTTACTTCAATAAATTCATTTTTTGCAATCAATAATTAAAATTAACACTATCGAAAAAACAGAAATTTTTAGAAAAATACAAAAACTACTAGAAAATGAGTATTAAAATATACTTTCAAGATAGTATAGTCGTGTAGTAGCGGTAATAATAATAATATAAATAAAGAAAGTTTAGTTTCAACAAGTTAAACAATTCCATAAAATCTAAAAATCTTTTTTTTTATAAATGAAACTTTGGTAATTTACTAAGACGGAGCCTAAATGAAAATTTATAATAAAAAAGATGCTAAACAAATTTAACTAAACACTTGTTTTAAGTCAGTGTGTGTGTGGGGGGGGGGGGGGTGCGCGCGCACGCGCATGATTTGTTTTGTAATTCATATTAATCCTTTACATATAATTATTATTGCATTTAAGATACGACTAGTTACTTAAAATAATAACCGGTATACAGAATAAATTTTAAAAATGTCTTACCGTTATATGATTTCAAGAACGTTTTAAGCGTAAATCGTGACATGCATAATAATAGTAGGTTACATCGACATAAAAAATGTTAAAATAAATAACAAAGTGGTTTGCCAAGAGTACTCACAGACTAACATTATGCGTAAATTAGAAAAAAATATATATATGTTATAAATTTTCGTAGCTCCCGCAATGATTCTTGAAGCTTGGACTACGACGACTAGTATGGTGCCTGTCATTCAAACTGAAAACATTCAGTTTAGCTTTCACAAGCAGAAGCAAATTGCTTTTATCGCAGAAAATGGTCGGATATTAATTAAAACTTTCTGCCAATAAAATTTGACATAACTTATATATATAGTTCGTCTGTTACTTGTAGTGCGAGGATATTAATGTTACGTTCGTCTAATGTATCTGTTAGTTGTTTAAGTCTCCCTGTTTCTACGAGTGAATTTACGTTACGTTAAGTGTTCCAGATAGTTATTTTTTCTAGGGTCGGAGTTGTGTAGTGAAGGATGTTGAAGTTCCAGGAAGCTCAGATACTTCCGTATATGTGGTTCCGGGCTTTCCATAATCCGATGGCTAAGTTGCACTGCTCAATTTGGGTGATGCAGCGAGGGATTCTCATTGCCTATTACGCCCTGAAGTAGTTATCAGACTTCGTTTGTCCATCACGCTTAAGTTACGTTATGGAGGATAGGTCTTCATTCATAGTTTGCGCCATTCTTCGTTGTACCAAGAGGCTACTTCAATGAATGTATATTTACTCGTTTTGATTTCTGAGCGGACGGAGTTGGAAGCCAACTATAAAATTTCAAATGAGATCAATAATCATTTGATAGATCATTTAAAGAGCTGGATGAGACGAGAAAATGATTCAATTAAAACCAAATTTTGATCCCCCGTTCCAAAATGGCAGTCAACAATGTGTTTGCTTCGGATAGCTAGTACTACTTCTCTCTTTGGAAATCTTCTCCGATAAGAGAAGCTAATTAAGTAAGCTCCAATTTAGTTTCCGCCTTCAGGTTGGGCAGGAGGCATCAAAAATTTTAAGTGGTAGATATAATCATCTCTCATTTTTTAACATTAAAATTTTAATTCACAAAAAACTTTTAAAAAAGTAATTTTTATTTCGTAAGTTGCAATAACAGCTAATCAATAACTGAACAAAGGTAAGTTACATTTTTCAAAATTTATGTTCATTATTGATTTTCTGAAAAGTACCTAATAGATGTTGAAGTGTAACTGCATTAGTGATATTTTTGGATGAAATTTTGCGTTTTTTTTTGTTTTTTTTTATTAATATGCTTAAAACAGTTTAATTAATAGAAATATCAAAAAATAAAAAAGTTAAAAAAGATTAAATAAATTAAAATAAAAAAAAAAATTAATTTAAATTAAAAAATTTAGCCTAACTTAGAAACCCGGTTTTTTAACTTATTTAAAATACCATAATCTATGAAAAACCCTTTTAGGTAAAAAACAATTTTTTTTCAGTTCAAGAAAGAGAAGAAATATTATTTTGTTTGGGAATATAAAAACATACAAAAGAACAGCTAATGCATTTAATACGCTGCATCCTAATCATACAATTTCCAGGATTGCAGTCATAAATTTAATAGAAAAATTTCAACGCCCTGGAAGCGTTCTAGACGATAAAAAGTTTGGCCGAACAGTACAGATGAAGTTATTGAAGAAGGAATATGCAGAAATCTCTGATAACAGTCAACAATCGGCAAGAGCGATTGCACAAAATAATTTCTCTATGTAGCTCCTAAGCTATAATCTGACTTACTTAACATTGTTATACAACATTAACACTCGTAGTATGGGAAAAATATATATTTACTTATTTGTAACATATATTGGCTATTTAATACAAAATTTTACCATTAATTTTTTAAAGAATAACTTATACAGAAGGAAAACAATAAAATTGATTTAAATGTTTTCCAAAAGTTACAAAATGTCATATAATTTGATTCATTTAGATATTTCATTTAAATTCTCATATGAATATTATTTCCATGTATAAAAGTAATTATCTATATTACACCTTGTCATAATTATTGTTATTTATTGCAGCATTTTCTAGACATATTGACAGTTTTAAACTGTTATTGTAATATTCCATCTGACAGTCAAGTATAACAATGTTTCAGGTAAAGTTTTGTACAGAAAAAAAAATACCTTGCAAGTGATGAGAGTATTTTATTTTTTAGCATAATACCTTCCATCATTTTCTGTCTTTAATCCTTATATGTGAATGTTGTTTTACCGTATGGTTTTAGAAAGTTGCCAGTTTAAATGTAATAAAATCCCACACTTGTCTATCCACCACCACGAACCAGCCTCAGGTGGTTTACACTTGCAAAATGGCTGTTGCGCTTACACACAATTTTCAACTCATCCATTAATGTGTGTTGCCTTCAGGTGTTTCTTTACTCTTTTCTTTTCTTCAATTTCTCCCACTTTCTTAGTCTTCACTTTATTTTTTAATGTGTTTATTGCAATATAGAATAATATACTTATGTATTATGAAATATGTTTTATTTTATTACAATCTAATTAATGAATATGGTAACCTAATGATATTAAATTTCTATAATAATTTAAAATATAATTTTATGTACACATGTTATTGATGTAAACTTATAAATAATACATAGCATGTAAAATATACATTTAAATATTTATTTCAGTATTCAATCATAAACTATGATTGTACACAAGTGTACATTTTTGTTACTCTGTCATGATCATTATGAGTTTGATATTTTTTTTTTCATTTTAAGAGTATATGGCAACATGATGTAAATTACTAGCATTTGTTAACATTAATCTTTACCTTATTATTAGCAAAAAAAGGCTAAGAAATGATTTACTTTATACTCTTTTTTCAATCATTCATAAGGTTTTGTTTAATTATAAAAGAGTTTTATTTCATAATAAATTAGAGCATAGTTAAAACTAATCCAGATTGTAATTAATTATATTAATATTTACTTTTTTTAATATAGTCTTTTTAGTATGTGGGTGAGAGATCCGATTTTACATACAACTAGAAAAAAATATATGAACAGTAACATTCAATTGTAACAATAATAATAACAATAGTTTTTTTAAATAATCTTTTCAAAGATTTTTATTAGGATGCCCTCCACACTTCCCTTGAGATTACTGAAGCAGAGGTCAGCCAAGTAATCTGTAGTCTGGCTAAGAATAAGGCCCCCGGGTACGAACATATCACAGTTCGTTTGTTGCATGTTTGTCTCAGTACACTAAGTAGAGTCTTTGATAGAATTCTTTCCACTGGCTATTTTTCTTTTGCTGGAAACGAGATTTAAAACATCTTTTCAAAGGAGGCGACAAGGACCCTACCGTAAATTCTTCAAACAGGCCTCTGACACTCTTGCCAGCAGTAGGTAAAGTTTTCGAAAAAGTTTCATACCTCTGGATCAACGAGATATTTACTCCCTTCCCCATCTTGATGGACGACCAGTATATTTTCCGCCCTGGCAAGGGCACAGAGGATGCCATTCTAAAGGTAAAGAATATTGTTTCCTCTAGGGAATCCAAATATCTGTTGGGAGTGTTTTTAGACATATCCAGGCTTTCAATAATTTTTGGTGGTTCTCTACCTTATATCAGTTACAAAGACGTGATTGCACGCGGAATGAAATTGTGGTGCTCTCAAGCTATTTCAGCGACAGAACCGTTGTTCTTCGTGACGACGGTTCGGAAGTAGGAAAAACCCTGTCTAAAGGATGCCTGCAGGCCAGTGTGTTAGGTCCTCTCGTCTGGAGTGTCGAATTCGACTCTCTTATGCGGTTGAGGTTGGCCAGTGGCTGCCGCATTATTGCCTATTGGATGATAGGTTCTCTACCGGTCGAAGGAAACTCGTGAAACGAGATCGAGTTCAAAGCAACTCAGGCATACAAAATTCTGAGGTTGTGAAGTCTTTAACATAAGATGATCTTTAGTCCTGACAAGACCACCATGATGTTTGTGTAAGGTGGTTTAGCCGATACGCGACACTTACGTGTGACACTTTCCTTGGTGTTCGCAATATTATTCATCCCGATTGGGGGTTGAACTTCCATACCATGCGTATTCTTAATGAAGGTGTTTGCAAGGCCATTATGCAATATACTCCGCTCGCCTGGGCTCGTCGTATGTAGTATAAATGATGTAGGGACATTTATTACGAGCTCAGTATCCTCTGTTTTTAGCAGTTATCAGTAGTTACAGAACTGTCTCATGAGAAGCAGTTTCTGTTATTGCCAGTATAAAACCGTTAGATACCCTTGCTACAGAAAGTAGTTTGTGCTATATTTCCAAGAGAACAGGTCCCCTTACTTCAGGGCGCTTGTTTAAAATTGAAGAACAAGACTTTGAGTCTTGGCATGTTAGGTAGAATGAATCTTCTACTGGTGAATTATATGAATGGTATTTTTCCAGATGTTACTTGTTTGCGAACTATTAAGTGGGTTTCCCCCAATCGTTATGTAACTCAATTTCTACCTGGACATGGTGCTTTTAGAGAGAGATTGGCTAGGTTTGGTTTGGTAGACTAAGGCCTCTGGCCGGACTACAGAGTTCATGATACTATGAAACTTGTCCTGTGTGTTTGCCTGCAATATAGAGCTGAACATGTCAGTATTGTTAAGGAGCTTGAGAGAGTAGATTCTTTTCTAGATCTGCGGATTAACTGGAAACCCTGCAGAGAATGGTTGATTTGGCTGGCTTCATAAGATGCCTTGAAGCTAAAGAGCAGCTGAACGGGTTTGACATTTTTAGACATAACACCCGGGTGGCAAAGTAGTACACCCGACTGGGCGCTTTATTGGCCGAAGGTAGATGTATTTGGCATTGAGCCCCGGTTAGATAAATTTATTAATTATTTTTAAAAGTAAATATGTGATGGAGCTGCGATATGGGAAGATGATGGCAATGACCACGTTCCCAGGAGCGGACTAGATCAGATTTTGTAGCATTGTAGTAAACTCTGTGATGGAGCTGTGAAGTGGAAGGGCGAAGGCTTCGACCTCGTTTCATTAAGCGGACCAGCCCAAAAGTCTAGTACGAGTATAAAGGTTAGTTTTTAAATTTAATCTCATTAAATAATTAGAGAGTGTGATGTTATTAAATAAATAAGAGGGATGGTGTAGCGACCAAATCGTCACGAGGTGGTGTCTTCCCTACGAAGGGGTCAGAAAAAAATTCTCTTAGGTACCAATCTGCGATATCTCGGAATTGTCCAATCTACAAGAGAGAATTAGCTGTTCAAGAGGTTAAGATTATACAAAACCTTAGCTACTTAGAAGCTTGGAAGATTGTACTTGACAGAATGTCAAACATTGTGTTTACACACCTATTCTTAATGCTACGAGATAAGATGTTTCAAGAGTTCTTTTATCAGAACGGCTTGATTTACAAATAAAATCGCATTGATTTCTCAAAGTATGTAATTTTCTTCTGAAAAATTCCAAGGGTTTGCTTTAATGATAAGGATTTTTACTTGCCAAGTGTCGAATTAATATTGATATTGATGGCTTCATACTTTCATCGAAGAGGATTTGAAAGCAGATAAGGTACTGCGGCTTTTCATCCAGTGGTAAAACCACAATTTAAATAATTGTCATAGTACAATCTTGCCTTTTTAACAATCGATTCACTGGATGTAGATGGCTCACTGTTTTTTCACAAATTTATCCATTTTGCATTAGCATCTAATTGAAAAAAAAATTGTTACACCGTTTGACCGGACATTAAAAAACCGAAACCACAATTAAAGTACGCTTTTGTAAACTAAATAAAGGCACCAGGCTCACAATTAGCATTTGAAACTAAACTGATGTTCTGAAATTCCGTACGCTGAGACCAAGACGTGTTCAAACGTATCATATGCATGTTCGAACATGACGCTCTCACAACGAATGTTAATGTTATACAAACAGACCAAGTTACTAGGAGCAAGTACAAATCAAGTTGAAACTGTAAATTGCTCATGTTTTTACACTTCATATATGCATGTTCATACCCGTCGCTATCAACGCAACTAAATAGTTTTAACTAGGTTTCATTGGGTAGGGTTAAAGGATCGCAAAATATTCATTATACATTTTTTTTTACTTTTTGGGGGTCGTGAAGCAAAAAGGTTGAAAATCACTGGTGTAGGGTAATGAGAGATATCCGAGCATACAATTATACGTTTAATTATGAAGATACCTACCTATTCATTTTGTTTCTTAGTGTTATTATTTTTCTTTGATCATCAGTATATTTTTTCGTAAACTTATCTCGTTTGTAAATTATTGATTTTTATTACAATGGATTTTAAAAGACTGCTAACAACCTTTTTTTTATTTCAGTTAAAAAAAAGGGAAGAATTATTAGTATTACATTGTACTCATTACACCGTAGATCTCATGTAATTAAAATAAATGTTACATTGAGCTTGGCGATTCTAATAAACATCGGGTTTAAAGGTTGTAGCTATATTATTAATAAGATGGGGAATACAATCAGATATTTTAACAAACGGTCTCTTAAAAGTAGTTCAAGAAGACAAATAATCGTATTTTACTTCGAAAACGGTGAATTACTGAAGATGAATGTTCAGAATTAACATAACGCGACTTGCGGGAGCTGTTGGTAAACACACGCTAATTAAAATGTAGTCTAGTCGAGGCAGGTTCAGCTAACGCTCTGTATTCACGCGATCTTACGCGTGTGCTGGCTGTCAGCGACCCATGATAACAATGGTACCACTAGATACATTTACCACGAGTTTCGTAAATACTGTACCGTATAACGAAGGGGCTACAACTTTACTTCCATTGAAATTGATTCTTTACCTTTTAAAATGTTGTATAATACAACATTTCTTGCCTAATATAGAAAAATTTCTGTTTTTATTTTGATTATGAATAATTACGTATGTAGTAAAAACGGTTTACTAGTAATGAAAAGCGGGTACAGAGAACATGCACTATCAATACTTATGAGATACTGTAAGTATAAGAATTCTAAAATAAAATAATTTTTAGATTGATATTTTTGAAAATATTTACTGAATTCAATTATATTCATTTTTATATGAAAAAATTTTTATGAAAACAGATAAAACTTCAGTTTCAATTCTGCAATTTTCATTTACACCAGAAATATCTAACATAAAATTTTATCTAGCGATAAAATGGTACTAATGTAATTATATCATCTTCCTTTAAAATATCTAAATAAAGTGCGATAGTAATTGGACTTGGGTCTTTTAACTTAAGAAGTATGTACAGAATAGAATTGAGCTTTCATTTATTGTGGTTTTATTGTTATATCTCCTATTTCAATATCTCAAATGGATTAGAAAATTAAATATGAAAAAATCATACGAACGTAACTGACTTTACTAGGGGATTTGAACCTTAAAACTCTCAACTTCGAAATCAGCTGATTTGCGATGACGACTTTAACCACTAGACCAACCCGGTGGGTTACCCAACGAACCTGATCATTGGGAAAATAACCCTGTGGGAAACTAAACAATAAGTTCAGTTTCCAAAAATTAAATTTACTTGTTACCACCATGTAATTTTTTTGCAACTATATCAATTTAACTTAATTTTGTTCATATTTTTGTGAGAGTTAACATTTTATTAAATCTATTCTTTTCAAAGGAAAATCCAAATATTATACGTGATCAAATATAAATTCTGATTGCATAGTTATTAAATTTTAGGTTTTTAAAATAATTTTTTTTAAAGTTAAAATAATTTTTTTTGTCTGGACATTCAAAATGTAGGAATAACCTCCAAGGTATTATACATAAATAATTGACCTTGTACAAAACAGAAAAATCAGAATCAAAACAAAAATCAGATAAATTAGAAACAATGAATTACATTACAAAATATATATATATATATATATATATTTCTTAGTTCCTTTAATTGTTAATACAAACTTAAACTACATTTATATTACTTTGTTTATTTTTCAGCTATTAACTTAATATTCCTCCTCTATGAATCATGAGACCTTGCCGTTGGTGAGGGGGCTTGAGTGCTCAGGGATACAAAGTAGCTGGACCGAACGTGCAACCATATCGGAGAGGTATCTGTTGAGAGCCAGACTAAGGAATGATTCCTGAAAGAGGGCAGCAGCTCTTTCAGTAGTTGTTAGGGGCGTGAGTCACAATGACTTAAACGGCCATATCAACATCACTCAGTCCTCTGAGTACTGCGCAGCTGAAAGCAATGGAAAACTACAGCTGCTTTTTTTCCAAGAAAATGTGGCTCTCTGTATTTTCACATAGCAATAATGGAGGCGCCTTCCTTGGTAAAATATTCCGGAGGTAAACTAGTCCCCCGTTCGGATCTCCGAGTGGGGACTACTAAGGAAGGGGTCACCAGAAAATTAAAAACTAACATTCTACGAGTCGGAGCGTGGAATGTTAGAAGCTTAAAAAAGTTGGTAGGCTATAAAATGTAAAAAGGGAAATGGATAGGATAAATGTGGGTATAGTAGGAATTAGTGAGGTTCGGTGGGAAGAGGAAGGCGACTTTTGGTCAGGTGATTTTAGAGTAATTAACTAAGCGTCAAATAATGGGCAGGCAGGAGTAGGTTTCGTGATGAACAAGAAGATAGGGAGGAGAGTGGAGTATTTCAAGACGCATAGCGATAGAATCATTGTAATAAGGATAAAATCAAAACCTAAACCGACAACGATTGTTAACGTCTATATGCCTACAAGCGCCAATGATGATGATGAGGTAGAGTGTGTATATGAAGAGATTGATGAAGCAATTAAACACGTAAAAGGAGATGAAAATTGAATAATAGTTGGAGATTGGAATGCAAGCATTGGAAAAGGCAAGGAAGGAAATATAGTGGGTGAATACGGGCTGAGCAAAAGGAATGAAAGAGGGGACCGACTTATAGAGTTTTGCACGAAGTATAATTTAGTAATTGCCAACACCCAATTTAAAAATCATAATAGAAGAATATACACTTGGAAAAAGCCAGGCGATACTGCAAGGTATCAGATAGATTATATCATGGTTAAGCAAAGATTTAGAAATCAACTCGTTGACTGCAAAACTTACCCTGGAGCAGACATTGATAGCGACCATAATTTGGTGATAATGAAATGTAGATTGGGATTTAAAAACCTGAAGAAAAGGTGTCAGATGAATCGGTGGAATTTAGAGAAGCTTGAGGAAGAGGAGGTAAAGAAGATTTTTGAGGAGGACATCGCAAGAGGTCTGAGTAATAAAGATAAGGTAGAAAATGTAGAAGAAGAATGGGAGAATGTTAAAAAGGAAATTCTTAAATCAGCAGAAGCAAACTAACGCGGAATACAGAGAACTGGTAGAAAACCTTGGGTTTCAGACGATATATTGCAGCTGATGGATGAACGTAGAAAATATAAGAATGCTAGTGATGAAGAAAGTAAAAGGAACTATCGGCAATTAAGAAATGCTATAAACAGGAAGTGCAAACTGGCGAAAGAAGAGTGGATTAATGAAAAGTGTTCAGAAGTGGAAAGAGAAATGAACATTGGTAAAATAGACGGAGCATACAGGAAAGTTAAGGAAAATTTTGGGGTACATAAATTAAAATCTAATAATGTGTTAAACAAAGATGGTACACCAATATATAATACGAAAGGTAAAGTAGATAGATGGGTGGAATATATTGAAGAGTTATACGGAGGAAATGAATTAGAAAATGGTGTTATAGAGGAAGAAGAGGAAGTTGAGGAGGATGAAATGGGAGAAACAATACTGAGATCTGAATTTAAGAGAGCATTAAAAGATTTAAATGGCAGAAAGGCTCCTGGAATAGACGGAATACCTGTAGAATTACTGCGCAGATCAGGTGAGGAAGTGATTGATAGATTATACAAACTGGTGTGCAATATTTATGAAAAAGGGGAATTTCCGTCAGACTTCAAAAAAAGTGTTATAGTCATGATACCAAAGAAAGCAGGGGCAGATAAATGTGAAGAATACAGAACAATTAGTTTAACTAGTCATGCATCAAAAATCTTAACTAGAATTCTATACAGAAGAATTGAGAGGAGAGTGGAAGAAGTGTTAGGAGAAGACCAATTTGGTTTCAGGAAAAGTATAGGGACAAGGGAAGCAATTTTAGGCCTCAGATTAATAGTAAAAGGAAGATTAAAGAAAAACAAGCCAACATACTTGGCGTTTATAGACCAAGAAAAGGCATTCGATAACGTAGACTGGAATAAAATTTTCAGCATTTTAAAAACATTAGGGTTCAAATACAGAGATAGAAGAACAATTGCTAACATGTACAGGAACCAAACAGCAACAGTAACAATTGAAGAACATAAGAAAGAAGCCGTAATAAGAAAGGGAGTCCGACAAGGATGTTCCCTATCTCCGTTACTTTTTAATCATTACATGGAACTAGCAGTTAATGATGTTAAAGAACAACTTAGATTCGGAGTAACAGTACATGGTGAAAAGATAAAGATGCTACGATTTGCTGATGACATAGTAATTCTAGCCGAGAGTAAAAAGGATTTAGAAGAAACAATGAACTGCATAGATGAAGTCCTACGCAAGAACTATCGCATGAAAATAAACAAGAACAAAACAAAAGTAATGAAATGTAGTAGAAATAACAAAGATGGACCACTGAATGTGAAAATAGGAGGAGAAAAGATTATGGAGGTAGAAGAATTTTGTTATTTGGGAAGTAGAATTACTAAAGATGGACGAAGCAGGAGCGATATAAAATGCCGAATAGCACAAGCGAAACGAACCTTCAGTAAGAAATATAATTTGTTTACATCAAAAATTAATTTAAATGTCAGGAAATGATTTTTGAAAGTGTATGTTTGGAGTGTCGCTTTATATGGAAGTGAAACTTGGACAATCGGAGTATCTGAGAAGAAAAGATTAGAAGCTTTTGAAATGTGGTGCTATAGGAGAATGTTAAAAATCAGATGGGTGGATAAAGTGACAAATGAAGAGGTATTGCGGCAAATAGAGGAAGAAAGAAGCATTTGGAAAAATATAGTTAAAAGAAGAGACAGACTTATAGGCCACATACTAAGGCATCCTGGAATAGTCGCTTTAATATTGGAAGGACAGGTAGAAGGGAAAAATTGTGTAGGCAGGCCACGTTTGGAATATGTAAAACAAATTGTTAGGGATGTAGGATGTAGAGGGTATACTGAAATGAAACGACTAGCACTAGATAGGGAATCTTGGAGAGCTGCATCAAACCAGTCAAATGACTGGAGACAAAAAAAAAACTTAATATTATTTGTTTCTAGCATTCTTTTTTAATCCCGTCTAAATCCCCAACGATTTTTTGTTTCAGTAATTAATTTTGGTAATATCACGCATAGATGAATCCAAATTCATCTCTTTTAAACTATTAATCTCCAATACTAGCCTAAAACGTTTTGTGAGAGAAATTAATAGAATAGATGGCAAGAGATATACAAACAATATGTTTGTTTTATTTTTGTGTTTTTTATCAGAGAAGGGGAACCCTTTTATAGACACCATGAGATTTCGTAATCCATAGCATTGTGGGACTCTCCCTTGCGGGTCTACCCACTAAAACCCCTTCCCCTCTATAACACGGAATTCCGGGCCCACCTTATGGTATTATCACAGCATCCCAAGTGTCTTGTCTCCATCCCCACCTCTATTGCCTGTCCTCACTCCTCGAACTTATCGGGGACCTGCGGTAACTTTTTAACCTCAACCTTGGGACCGGAGACCTGCCCCCAAGTCGAAGGTAGTTACTCCCCCCTCGGATGAATAACTCATACGATTCGGAGGAAGTTATTCATCCCCGGACATCTTCCGCCAACTTGATTCAGATTTTCTTAACCAATTTCGTGGACACCGTTTGCCACCACGTTCGGTTTGTAGCATAGTCCTGATGTACGCGTTATTAGGCTATAGATTTTGTATATATTTATACATATTTTTATATATTTATACATAATTTATTACTTTTTTATTGTACGTTAATTGAATTGTTGTATTGCAGAGACTTTCTAGAAATTTCTCTACCGATCTATGAAGTAAAAAGGGTGCCGTAATCTACACTAATATTATAAAGAGGAAAGATTTGTTTGTTTGTTTGTTTGTATTGAATAGGCTCCGAAACTACTGGACCGTTTTTAAAAATTTTTTTTTCCATTAGAAGCCAACATTATCCCTGATGAACATAGGCTACTTATTACCGCGTTGTTAAGCAACATATTTTAATTTTTCTATCTTTGTAATTCAGTAATAGCAACTGTCCATCGTCGTCGTGTCTCTTGATGCTCGTCTCCCCACCACCGCCTGCCGCTGCTCCCACGCCCCGCCCACACGGAGCTCGGCTAGCTAGGTAGCAGCATGTGACCTAAGCGTCACTGCGGTGCGGGAGGGGAATCAATGTCACAAAATAAAGTGCCGCGCGGCTCGCGCGGCTCATTCGCGCGGTCGGCTTCCTACGCAGCGGTTGTATGCCATATCCAATATTTTTCCTTGAAAATATTTTGAATTTTTTATAATTTTTTAATCACCACTTCATATACAGGCTAATTCCTGTTCAACATATAAGCAAATAATTTAGTATTAGTTGATGTAGTATTTAGTTTTTTATCATTTCAAAATGCCCAAAAGATTAAGATCTCAACTTTCTAGAAATAGTTCACAGTCTAGGCCAGTAAAAATAATTTCAAGGGTATTTCATTTAAAGATGAAAAAATTCATAAAATTATTCACAAAAGATGAAATATTCGGCAAAGTGAAATGTTACATGGCAAGTGTGGAGTGGCAGAAGCGGGGTTTACCTCACTGTCATTTGCTGTTTTGGGTAGAAAGAAAAATCCAGCCAGACGAAATTGATAGTGTCATAGTTGCGGAACTGCCCAACCGACAAAACGACCCGATATTGTACGATATCGTGACTAAAAATATGGTGCACGGTCCATGCGGAGAGCATAACTTAACAGCACCATGTATGAAAAACGGTATCTGCACAAAAAAGTACCCTCGACGTTTCGTCAACGATACCCAATCCGGAGAGGACGGATATCCAGTTTATCGTCGTCGTGACGCCGAAAATGGAGGCCAGAGCGCTACGCTAAATATCAGAGGAAGTACTTTCTATATAGATAATAGGTGGATTGTCCCTTATTCTCCATTATTGTGTAGGATGTTTAACGCGCACATAAATATCGAGTACTGTCACTCAGTTCAAGCCATCAAATACATTTGTAAATATATCAATAAAGGATCTGACCAAGCTACTTTTAGCGTCAAAAACCCAAACGATGAAGTGGCAAACTATGTAAATGGCCGGTACATAAGTACATCCGAAGCTGTTTGGCGAATTTTAGAATTTCCCATTCACAACCGACATCCTACAGTCTTGTAGTTAGCCGTCCACTTAGAAAACGGCCAAAGGGTGTATTTTACCGCAGAAACGGCTGAGCAAGTGGCTCAAAACCCTGAACGACTGCAACAAATATCTTATTTTTTTAAATGGGTACACCAACCGTGTGAAGCCGGGCCGGGCAGCTATATTCAATAAATTAAGTGATTCCGACGCGGACGAAGTCGCGGGTTTCAGCTATGTATCATATAGTCGTTAATTTTTGCGAATCAATTTTCACAATGAAGTACTATTTGTAACGAATGAATAAATCCCACGCGGACGAAGTCGCGGGCCACGGCTAGTCTAATAATAAATTATGAAGAATTCCTTCAAAGCATAATAAAAGAAAACAGAATTCCTTTCTTTGTTTTATGTAATGTGATATTACCAAATTAAAAGCAATGTTCGATTCTTTGTTTCTATACAGAAAAAAAAACAAAATATTTATTTGTAGTCTTATTAAACAAAAAGGAAGCCGTTTAGTGTTCTAATATTTTTTTTCCAATAGACTAGTAATTCCACAATTAAATTCCGTTAATTAATGGTGGTTGCGTTATGAATTTATAGTTATGTTCAATATGCGGTTGACCTGTTATTATCCCGAATATAACAGGCACAGTGATATCACCACATCAGGTTTTTGTTACATCCGTGCAAGATAAATCGGATTTTAATCCCTCCTCTGTCCCTCACCATTAATAAGGCACCCTACCATATCCGGGACTAAAGCAACCTCGTTTTTCAAAACTCCCTTAGCCGAGCTGACCGGAAATGACACGGCCGTCGCGTCGTTCTACAGTATAATTCTCTTTTGAACTATTTTTTTTTTCGTGTTATATGTCACCTACGTAACTTTATCAAAAAATTCATGCAATTTTAAATGACATTTTAATCTTTTACTTAAAATTAAATACTTCGTTTTTATATAACTTTTATAATTAATTTTTTTGTTAAAATATAAAAATATGTGTGGTTTTCTGTAGGTTTATTTTATAATATTGTATTAATCTGCTACAAAATGTAGATAACTAATGTTAGTTTCATATATTTTTATGATGAAATAAGATTTTTTCCAGGAATTTAACTAATAAATAATGGTAAGATTATTTAATTGATCAATATTCCACCTTTGAATTGACATATCATTTATTGAATAATCAAATTAAAAATACGTTTAATTAAAATGAATGCACGTACGTAGCATTAATGTATGTATATATTTAATATACCACTATATCACCAGAAATATAATTTACTTTTCATAGGAATATTATTAAATCAGAATTTTGTTACCGTTTAAACCGTGTAATTTTCGTTACAAAATATAAAAACTATTATGAAATCGATGTATTTTGTAAAAATAAAGGTATGAAAACAAATTCAACAAACAACTGAAAAATTAACCTTTTTTAAAATCATTTAAAAAAGGAGCGTAGCGAAAGTCGTGAAAATTTCTTGGAAATAGCGTAATTTTTTGTTTTTTCTAGGTTTACTAATACTATGAGTAAGTTTTATTTTGTTCTTCCAAAACGAGTGGTTAATTTATTTAAATATGTTATTGAATTTAACGATATTTATTTATTGAAACAAAGTTCACGGATAAATGTTTTTAACTACGGATAATATTAAAACAACCCATCTCAACCGATTTAAGTTATTGTTATTAAAATATTGTTGTACAACTTCAACTTCACTGCTATCATTCATCTCGGCTCCATTTCTTTCTCTCTCTAACTTTGTGTGGTTTTTTTTTAAATTGAGAAGTTATAAAAGAGAAAGAAAAATAAGAACAAGATGTAGTAGTAAAAAGTAGTGTTAGAAGAAGAGCAACGAAGATTAAGTCGAAGGAGTTCTCTTCATAAGAGAGCGAACGTTGACAGCAAAACTGCAAACTTTAAATTGAACTTCTGCAGTAGACGCTTTAGTATTGAAAAATCACTAAGAAAGCATTCAGGCAGCAATCTCTTGTGATGCTCACAACATTTCTTGTCATGTAATTTCAAAGGAATGAGACTTTTAAGTTTAAAGAAACCATCAAGGCGTACAGAATTATAGAATAATATTTTTAAATATATTGTTTTGTTACAACAAAAGTTAGATAAAAGTTTAGAAATCAAATTAAACTTTTGACTAAATAAAGTACCGTACCGTTTTTATTATACGGTATATTATTTATTTTACGGTGCATGACGTATTCTACAATGAGAAATAATTATCTAGAAAATAATTAAATAAAATTTTTTTTAAGTTATTTTCATCTAGCATGTCCCGTTACTTATTTATAAATTCATTATCAGAGAGCTAAAATTCTTACGGTTTAGCATGATATTTTGGATGAGGATGTTTGGCATGAACTTATTTAACCTAAATAAATGTCAAATGTTGTTCATCATGGTGAAAATAGAATTGTTAACAGATAAGCCTGACGTACAATTTATTTCGTTTGACATTTTACTGCATCTGTATTTCCACAAAATATTGTTTTTCACCATTCCCTACTGTTCTTCATTTCATTAGTGATTTCAGATCACTCGTATATTAAAAAACGTATTTCAGTCAAATAAAATAATGTCTAACTAAAGTAGAGATCTATTTATCTATTTAGTTAGTATATATATATCTATTTTATACTTTAGTATAGTATATATTTATATTTATTTTTATACTTTAGTATAGTATATAGATCTATTTTTTTATGTAGAAAAAGTTTAGATTATAATAATGAAATTTTCCAAAATTTTTAACTCATTTCAACGAAAGATATAAAAAAGTATTGCACACCAAACTAAATTATTTCTCTACACACATTTCCAATTATTATGAAATTTACAATTTTCAAAAAATTAAAAATTTAATTTAATTTTTAATTAAAATTAAAATTTTCAATTTTAGAATGAAAGTTACATCCTTTTATATTAACAACATTTTTAAAACTTTTCTACAATAAACTTAAAAATATAAACGAATGCATCAATGCTTGGACACTCGATGGAAACGAAGCTTCTTACGCAATATTATATGAATTATTAATGGTGCAAAATGAACGTATACGCAATGTACACAAATTATAATTTTTTTTATTTATACTTTATTATTAGGTAAAGATTTTGAGCCATACAGATTCTTCACAGAAACTCAGTCATATCTAGGTTAAGATGAGCTTTTATTTGATAAGTCGCTTGGAAATAGTAGTAATTACGATTTAGACAAAATTAAATTAACAAGGAATAGAAAATGTTACATTACTCATCCACTGTATTGTATAACACAAAGAACGTATCGGTTATTAAAATAAAAGTGACAAATATGAGCGTGATCAAAGACCGTTGACAAAAGAGTAACAGAATTATTCTTTGAACACGACTCTTGAATGAATTGTGTTACCGACTAGCGCGTGACGCTTTTTCGTGACACTCGATTTTTTTTTTCTCAGTTGATTCCCCGTCCCGAAGTCTGCGTTAAGAAACTTCACTTCAGAATAATAATTTTTTAACACATAAAACCTGAAAGAAAACTATTTATAATTTCAAATTTTGGTCGATCGAATACATTTTGGTGATAATTTAAACGCCAATATCTATTTGCAACTTCTAACAGTGTACCAGAGCTGATTTTGGATAAATTGAGTACGTCTAATTGTTTTTAATATCTATTTTAATTTTCATTAATGTTATTGAAAAGAAACTTGTTACTAGACTATCTAAGAAACTTCCCACGCCAAATAAAAGTAAAACAACCATTGAAATCTACCATGTTATTCTGAATTAATCTTAGGCATAAAAAACATATTTGCTAAACTGACAACCTCCTGCTTTAAAATCGGTTAAAATCTCATCAGTCGGCTGCACTAATTCTTGTTAAAATCAGACATTAAATTATCGGCAGCAAAGATCATAATAAGGAAATATACGTAATTAATTTAATTTTACTACTTCAGGTTTTGTAATGAACTTTATTTCTCTTTTAAATTTAGATTCATTATCTCATAACTCTAAATTTTTAAAGTATGAAGTCGCATTTCATGTTTATTTTTTTAAACATGTATTATTTACAGGATCTGTAAATAAAGTAATGGGACTAGTTTTATTTATTTTTTTCTGACAAAGTGGTAACACTGTAAAGTTACTATAAACCACTGAAATATAGAAATACTGGAATGGGCACTGCCTATGTCCAACGTGAGCGGAAAACGAACGTGAGACAGATAGATTTAGAGGTGTAGTTGTCATTGTCGCACAGTGCAGCGCATTGCGCATTGTACCTAACGTACCGTCCCTTTAGAAAGTGATTCCATAAAACTTAATTGTATTGTTCACGATTTTAATAATTTTTATTTTTACAGTGAATGAAACATTTACTATCATAGCAACATGATGATGTGTATGTAAATACAGCACTTAATCATTGACTCTGTTTGTTTGTTTATGTTATAAAATAATCGTATTAAAAATATCCGTCAATAATTTTTATAAAATTTACTCTTAAATCACTATTTATTGGTTGCTTATTTAGAAGTTAATATTATTAAGTGATAAAATCTCATAATTCTATTTAATTAATAGAAAAATTTCAATGCTTATGAGTATTAAATAAATGTTGCGTTAATCATTGTATCATATAAATGTTTTTATAAAAACTTTTTACAATAACTTGAATTATGAAAGATAACTTGTGATTTGTGATGAGAGAGATCGTCACAAACTTTTTGAACGGACTGTAGACAAAGAGAGGTATACCTCTAAATCAGCTATCTTTGCTGGCACGGATTTCTAACGCTAGTGCCCATTCCAGTATTTCTATATTTCAGTGCTATAAACACATGAACGGCTGATTTATATTTGGTATTAATATTTTTACTCTAATGTTGCCACGTGAACAAACTTTTTGTGAAACGAGTCTTTGTTGAACGTTATAAAAATGACTGATATTAATTACAAGTAACGTTGTGCAATCAAGTTTTGTGTTAAACTCGGTGAGAATGCTACTGAAACTTTTTCAAAATTGAAAAGGGCGTGTGGAGATGATGCTCTGTCACAAGCCCAAATTTTTAGGTGGTTTAAAGCATTTTCCAGCATATCTCTTACGTCCCAAAAAAGTAAAAATGAGCAAATCAAAAACTAAAATCATGCTAATTTGTTTCTTCGATAGTAATGGCATTGTCCATAAGGAGATTTTGCCTACAGGACAGAATGTAAATCAATATATTTACCGAGAAATTCTTGAAAGACTGTGGAAAAGAGTTGTCCGCGTGAGACCAGCCATCAAAGACAGTTGGATGCTGCATCACGACAATGCACCGTGTCACACTACACTCTCAATTAATGAGTTTTTAGCAAAGCAAACATTCCTGTATTTCCTCAACCACTTTATTCATCTGACTTGAGTCCCTGCGACCTTTTCCTGTTCCCGACTTTAAAAAAGCATCTCAAAGAACACCATTTTGGAACTGTACATAAAAAAAAATTTAACCGACCACACCACCTGAAGAATATTCCGATTTCTGAGTTTCGACATTGCTATGAAAAGCAGAAAACCCGTTTGAAGCGTTGCATGGCTTCCCAAGGAAACTATTTCGAAGGTGATAGAATCCGTGTATAATTGGATTGTAAATAAAAAGTTTTTCTGAGCCAGTTCCATTACTTTATTTACAGGTCTCGTACATTAAAAACGTAATATTATTTCTTAAAGTCAGCATGGGGATTTACTTTTATCTGTAGTATGTAGTAAACTAGCTGTTTTTTGTGGTTGACCGATGATCCATTGCTTAAAGAATAAAAGACCCAGATGTTTGTTTAGCATTAAGCAACTAAACTATTAGTATTAAAGAACAGCTCCAGGTAATACAATGTTTATTACAGTTTATTAAAATGTCGTGCTGTCAGCTGATTCAGTCACAATATTTTATTGCAAAAAGTTCCGATTTCAGGATAATGTAAAACTTAACCGTAATTATAACTCCAAATCCGTTACGCAAGCATAAAATTACTTCATAATCTAGCTAATGAAAGAAGGAACCTGCCTTTAGGTTGTTATAAATTTTAAACTTAAAAAAAGAGTTAGAAAAGATATAACAAAAATGAAATAATAGAAGCTTCTTCTGCATTTCATTTTTTTGAGAACTTTATACAGAACATGAAACGCTTCATTTACACAGAGGAAAACGGCAAGAAAAAATACAACTTTTCCTCTCTTTTTTTTATACTAATATCTCGAGCTTTTTAAACTTCTAAAATGCATTTTTTTAATATATTTAGATAATATACCTTAAATAACGGATTTTTATCTTTACCCTCACTGTATTTCGGCCTATTTAAATAATTATTTAGATGGGGAGATTTGGATAATTATCTCTTATTAAAAAAATGTTATCTCTATCTCCAGTAATGGTACGAAATAACTGTATGACATAGTAAACAGTTTAACAACAGAAAAGGAAAAATGTGGTTATCTATAAAACTAAAATCATTAAAAAACTTACAATTTTCTTGTAGTAGAGGAGAGAGAGTAAAATAAACGAATAAAAGAGTAAAAGGTTAAAACAGAAATGTACATACTATATTGATTTTTTGTATATTAATCAAGACAGTACTGGAACTTACAGCCTTGATTTCAAATAAACTGCAAATAAGAAGTGAAAAAAGTGATTTGGTTGTGATAGGCTAATATCAATCCATACATTTTTTTTACTTTTTATAAGAAGAGGTTTAGAGAAAAACTTTTTCATTTATATGAATTTTATGCGAAATCTAAAAAAACTATGTGGATTTATCTCTGTTCGTTTGACTATCGTTAAAATAAGCGATATAAACTGAGAGGTTGGACTTTTTAAAGTATTTTTGCTGTTTATAATAACAGCAGTTTAAAAAGAAAATACAGTACTATGATGTGCAACTCCAAAAAACTCCTCTAGACGTCATGATATTAATTTGAAATAAATTTTTGCAGTGACAACTAAAACCAAATTTTTGTAACAAAACATTTTTCATTAAATTACTTCGAAACATGTTCAGTTGTCTTTGTGACCATTCAATGTTTGAAAACAGTCGTAAAGACACTGCAAAAACTGTAAATAAGTTTTTAAAAGATCTTTTTATTTAATTATAATTTCTGTTCGCTTTTTTAAATTTTAAATTAATGTAATATTTTATGCTCTCTTGATAAAATTTTAATTTTGTCAACAAAATGCCCATAAAAATTTAGAAATTTTAAGAGGATTCTTTGACCACTGGGTAACGAAAAAGGTTTATGTGTGATTTACTAGCCGACGATTCCATTCCACTAATTTATTCTACTTGGCAGAAGAACCTTATATATTATTTATTATTGATAATAGTTTTTGGTTAAATTTTCAATAAAAAAAAGTTACGCTTCTAAATTTTTTAATTATTCCTTTTTAACTCGTAATTATTACTTTTAATGCGTAGTGTGATTTTAAAAGAATCTGAAACGAAGTTCAGTATTTTTAATTATCTTCTTTGTAGCCTTATTTTTTTAATCTCCAAAAATATTTATTTGTTATTGTGCGTGGAAGAAATAACTAAATAAACAGAAGTAATTTTACCAGAATATATTAAACTTACAAAATTCGTTTATCTAACACACCGCGGAAAGAAAACTCGGAAGTTGTATTCCCTACATTAAGATGAGTGTTCTAATCGTTTGGCTTTCATCTCACTTGGTTTGACAGTTAAGCCTTTGATTTGTAACGTCACTACCTATCAGTGAAGTAATTACAGTAAGGCTTGCCAGCTAGCTGATTGGACATAACCCGAACATCCTTTCCCCTAGCTAATTTAAACCCTCTTTCTGTTCCTGCTGCTTGTAGTCGTTCAGAGATTTTCATTAATCCCTTCTAACTATGCTGTTATTATGAAGTACTTCTCTCTCTCACTCTCTCTCTCTCTCTCTCTCTCTCTCTCGCTCTCTATCTCTCTCTCTCTCTCTCTCTCTCTCTCGCTCTCTATCACTCTCTCTCTCTCGCTCTCCCTCTGTCTATCTATCTATCTACCTATCTCTTATATACGAATTACGAATATATTATTCGTTAAGCAAACATGCTATTGGTCTTGATGTTTTTTTGTTCTTGCTTCAAAATTGAATTATTAAAAGTACAACCAGACTGTTATATTCAAAACTCTTTTATTTTTTTTTTTTTTTATCAGGTGAAATTTGAAATTTTTTGAGATTTAAAATTAATCGATATTAAATTGTCAATTTAAAAAAGAACTATATTTTCTATAGACCAGTATATTAATGAGTAATGTTTTGGAATAACTTGTTTAGTTCTGGCTGAAAAATGATTCTGATTAATTACTTATTACTCCACAATTAAAAGAGTAAAGGTAAATTTATTTAAATATGCGAGTAATGAACAAAATTACTTAAAATTCTTTTTCAATTATCTCATGAAGAAATTCATATTTGCCCTCTTATCAGATATTTCAAAATTAACTTAGTACTTAATATGTACTCCATAAGGTACATGGTTATTAAGTAACTTATCATCTAATATATTTAGGAAGCATAATTTTATCAAAGAAAGAAGCAGAAAGTATCAACTATACTTAACTGTTACCAGCACTTATCTCAAAGCTATTATGAGAGTTTAGCATGTACTGCTAAGTCTCAGGTAGCATTTATTTTAAACTTCAGACTATTCTATCATTTTATTAGATTATATTCCACACCTTTCAATTGATCTTATATATTACACGGGATCATTTTATTAATTTTCTTTGTCTTTATCGTGTAGAATCTTTTCCGAGTGTAACTAATATTTAGTTCTTTTGATTTATTATTAAATCATTTTATTAATTTTCTTTGTCTTTATCGTGTAGAATCTTTTCCGAGTGTAACTAATATTTAGTTCTTTTGATTTATTATTATTTTATTTTTTTTTTTAAGAACATATTTGATATACAAATGATATTTTTTGATCTTACCATTTAAAAATAATTTTATTAAAATATCCACATATAATTATTTTACGTACCCAACAACTACACAACTAATTATTATTAATAACCATCAGAATACTATATAAGAAAAGTTTTTATCGTACAAATTTTTTTATAATACCAACATGCATATAATCACAAATTTATCCATTTTTCAATAAATTGCTTTCATTTATATCATTATAATTTAGAATATATTTTAAAGATGAGATTGATGAAATGATAAACGAAAGTATATCGAATCTCAACTAATATATTTTTTTTTTTTTTTGGCGCAAAACGAAGGTTCGTTATTGGCGCCCGTAAGCAATGATTCTACAACATATAAACTAATTTTATAATAACATGCACTACGTATAACGATATATAAACTAAATAATTGAAATAAAAAATAAAATTAACAAACCGCACAATAACACAGAAAAATACGAACAAGTAAAGCACAATATAAAATACTAAAAAAAAAAAAAAAAAAAAAAAAAAACATATACTAATTGTTAAGTAATCGAATACAAATGACTTTAAGAAATAACAAGATATTAGATAAATTCCTCAGATTGTTTCCTAAAATGTCTCGGATGTTAGCTTCCAATTTAAATTTCCGACGCAATATCACTTAACAAATGCAGTCTACAAGTATGTGGGGTATTATTAGGTGGCAGTCGCAATGAACACAATCGCTGCATCGATCTGACTCATTAGTTGTCCATGTGCAAGATTAGTATGCTCTATTCTTAAGCGGCAAATAATTCTCCTCTCGACGTTTATTCCGAATTGAAAAGCACCATGGCAGCACATTATCCTTGATGTATCGGAGTTTACTATCTACTGTATCCGTCCAGAGACCTTGCCACCTTCCATGAAGAGTGTTTATAACAGATTTAATAAAGTTAGTAGTAACAAGACGGTTGGTTACACCTGTTTTTAGCAGCGGAATCCGCACGTTCATTATCCGGGATTCCCACACGGCTTGGGATCCAGCCATGTGTGTTGCGACGATTCAACTCAGCGGTTGCATTATGAAATCCGGTGACAATAGGATGTCTAAAATACAAATCTTCTAAAACTTGGTGTGCACTACAGGAATCGTTGCAAATAAGGATGTGACGGTATTTTGAGTTAATGATATTCAATGCTTTATTGATGGCGTAGAGTTCACCATTGTAAACACTTATAACACCAGGTAGACCGAACTAACAGGTTCTGTCGTTTACAACAAAAGTGCAGCCAACAGTATCATTCAATTTCGACCCATCTGTTTATACTACTGCGTCTGGATTTGCCACGGATAGAAATTGGTAAAACATTTGCTGAAATACGACAGGAGTTGATATTTTATTATCATAAAATTTATAAGTTCGAGTCTCCCTGAAGAATATGAACAGCGATAAGTTGGGGAGAATAGGATGTGTGTCAAACTTTAATAGGTACAGTAAGCGCTGGGTAAGAACACCCATTGGTGCTGTATAATGTAAATGGTTTTCATACCGTTGTAAGTGAGGTTTTGCGAGGACTGCTTTAAAAACCGGGTGATTTAGTTGTCCTTTAAGGCAGAATAAGATGATAGAAGTTGGTCCCATCAATCCCAAAGTGATGGCTCACCACAATCAACAAGTATGCTTGCGTCAGGGCTTGATCTAAAAGCACCTGTAGCGAGACGAAGAAAAGCTTGGTGTACAGCATCCAACATCTTAAGCGATATGACGCGCTGAAGAGTAGGTGATAACAATCATATTCCAAACGGGACCGAACTAAAGAATAACAAAAACGTAACATACATGATCGGTCAGTTCCCCACATGATGTTGCTAAGGACTTGTAGCATATCTAGAATTTTCAAACATCCCGCTTTTAACTGTTTTCAATATTTGACCCACGTAAGACGATTACCGAAAAGCAAACCTAAAAATTTAACTTAGGAGAGATAGCAATTGGCTCTCCATTGAGAATGACTAGTGCAATAAAAGGGTCTCGTAGGCAAGAAAAAACTACAAATTTTGTTTTCTAAGGAGAGAATGTGAAGAGAAGCTTCAAGGTTCAAAGTGAGAACCTTGGACCAAGCTTCAAAGCGAGATATAGTATAGTCGGACTACTCAGCTGTGGCTGTTGAACGGGTCGTGGTAAATAAACAGTAAAAACATCAACAAATAGAGAACATGGAACAGGTGGCTGTACACGTTTAGTAATACTGTTGATGGCTATAGTAAACAAGATGGCACTTAACACACTTCCTTGAGGCACTACATTCTTCAAGATGACGCTACTACAGAGTCTCCCAGCATGAACACGGAAAGTTCGGTCATTTAAGAAACCCCTAATAAATAAAGGCAAACATATTCCCCTTGATTCCCAATTCTTTAAGGGTATTTAAATCAACTGTTCTTTAAGAGTCTTTAGAGTCTTTAAGAGTTAAAAAATTAGGGTTCAAATACAAAGATAGAAGAACAATTGCTAACATGTACAGGAACCAAACAGCAACAGTAGCAATTGAAGAACATAAGAAAGAAGCCATAATAAGAAAGGGAGTCCGACAAGGATGTTCTCTATCTCCGTTACTTTTTAATCTTTACATGGAACTAGCAGTTAATGATGTTAAAGAACAATTTAGATTCGGAGTAACAGTACAAGGTGAAAAGATAAAGATGCTACGATTTGCTGATGATATAGTAATTCTAGCCGAGAATAAAAAGGATTTAGAAGAAACAATGAACGGCATAGATGAAGTCCTACGCAAGAACTATCGCATGAAAATAAACAAGAACAAAACAAAAGTAATGAAATGTAGTAGAAATAACAAAGATGGACCACTGAATGTGAAAATAGGAGGAGAAAAGATTATGGAGGTAGAAGAATTTGTTATTTGGGAAGTAGAATTACTAAAGATGGACGAAGCAGGAGCGATATAAAATGCCGAATAGCACAAGCTAAACGAGCCTTCAGTAAGAAATATAAGTTGTTTACATCAAAAATTAATTTAAATGTCAGGAAAAGATTTTTGAAAGTGTATGTTTGGAGTGTCGCTTTATATGGAAGTGAAACTTGGACAATCGGAGTATCTGAGAAGAAAAGGCTAGAAGCTTTTGAAATGTGGTGCTATAGGAGAATGTTAAAAATCAGATGAGTGGATAAAGTGACAAATGAGGAGGTATTGCGGCAAATAGATGAAGAAAGAAGCATTTGGAAAAATATAGTTAAAAGAAGAGACAGACTTATAGGCCACATACTAAGGCATCCTGGAATAGTCGCTTTAATTTTGGAAGGAGAGGTAGAAGGGAAAAATTGTGTAGGCAGGCCACGTTTGGAATATGTAAAACAAATTGTTAGGGATGTAGGATGTAGAGGGTATACTGAAATGAAACGACTAGCACTAGACAGGGAATCTTGGAGAGCTGCATCAAACCAGTCAAATGACTGAAGACAAAAAAAAAATTAAGAGTCATCCCCTTTAAGGGGATGACCACGTCATCAGGCCGTGATATGCCTTCCTGATATCAAAGAACATAACAAGGCACTGGACCAGGAAGACGTTTTGAATAGCTGTTTCTAGTGACACTACATGGTCAATGAAAGACCGTCCTTGACATTTACATGGTAAATGAAAACAGTGTGGAAACCACACTGTTCTGGAGATAAAAGGGCATATCTCTCTAAATGCCAAGTCAGCCTGCAGTTCACCATTCTCTCCATTACTATGAATAAAATGCTTGTCAAGGAGATAAGGTGGTAGCCTGAGGGGCATGCTTGTCTTTAGAAGTTTAAGAACTGATATGACAATGGCTTCAAACCAGAAGATGAGAAGACTTGTGCGGAGAACAAACCACATATACACAATACTTGTAGTGCCAAATTAGGAAGGTATGAGAACATACTTAGAAGATTGTTGTCAGGTTCAGGGGAGGTGAAACGGGAGTTTTTTGGTACATGTGACAATTACTGAATCGCTTCTCGGCCTCTGGCCCCGTACTGAAAACTTGCATTCCATTACCGATTCCTTTTTCAGCAAGAAAGAGCAGTGTTCTATGTTCTCGTCGTCAAGGCTGTACAACGATCGGTGGCGGTTAATCAACCTACATTGCTGCGGAGTGTTACACGAGACAGAGGCGTAGTGTGTTGCAGTAGTACCATCGTCGGCTAAATAACAACGTTTCCTTTGTGTGTCGGTGTCCCTATTCCGTAGTTCGTGAGGCCACGGAAATTTCAGGTCTTCTGGCAGGTTCGGGAAGCGATTTCGCTTTGACCTCGCCGGTGGTCATATATTAGGAGCGTTTTAGCTTTTGACTGTTCGAGTCGGGTTGTGTAAAAACAAACAGCCGTGCTTGGACTACATTTTCGGACTCTCACCTGGTTTTCTGTCAAGTGGAAGGTTCTTACAAGCTGTAAACATTGTGCCTGGCGTTGCAACTGCTGTAGTTTTTCTTTTAGCGGTATGGGGGGCAATCCGGAGCGGATAGCCTGGACGACTTGGTGGGTTTCGTCAAGGACTTGGTAGCCGTTGACCCCTTTGCACCGCGAAGATCGATCGGCAGGTCACCGCCAAGGCCGGGTTACAAAAACAAGGGACCATGAAGTAGTCCTGGAGTCGTAAATGAGCAGCAGGCGAAGCGGCTGCTGGAGGCCGACGTTCTGAAGAAGAACGGGCTGAAGGCTAGTTGCTGGCCGAGCGGAGGCCACAAATATTGGTGTACAATTTGCCAAGGGCAACGAGGGCAGAGGAGCCCGAAATCCACAACCACACACAGGCAAAATCCAGCATTGGATATGACTGCCGAGGTCTTCCTCAAGGGAACCAGGGTGGTCCAGCAGTTGGGGCGGAAAGAAGCCTCAAAGAGCCATTGGGTAATTGAGACCGTGCCTAAGATCCGGCAGGTCTTGGTGGCTGGTGGTCAGCTGTTACTTGGGTGGATCATACAGAAGTACCCCGGTGCTTCTATTGTCAAGGCTTTCGTCACACCTCTTTCCGCTATAAGGCACAGTCGGAGATGTGTGATCGTTGCACCCTTGCTGGGCACAGGGCAGTTAACTGCCCTAATAAGACCGCGCCTCATTGTACCTTGGTGAAAGGCTTTGATGCTGGACACTGGGTTGGGGGCAAACAATGCAGGTCGCACGATATAGCCCGGGCGAAGATCGTACATAATACGTCGTATGGCGACCCCTGATATGGGGGAAGCTTTCGAGGATGGCCGTCACCATATCGAACGCTTGCGCTTGGAGCAGTTAAACCTGCATAGTTTCCGGGCGACCACCAACGAGCCATGAGGATTCTTGAGGAGTACGACCTCGAGGTCCTCTTGGTCCAAGAGTCGTACATGATCGGGGATAGAGTGGTCGGCTTCCACGGGGTTGATGTTATTTATTCTCGTTGGGAACGGACGCTCTCTGCGATCGTGGTCGGCTCGGTCTCGTTGGGTGTCTTCTGGATGTCTCAGTTTTCTGATGATTAATTTACCGTTGTGCGAGTCACGAGGGGTACGCTTGATGTTGTACTGGTGTCGGTATACTTCCAACTTGGATGGAGTATCGATAACTTGTTGGTGAAGTTGAGACGGATTCTGGGGTGGATGTCTCCCGGGCATCAAAGTGTTAGCTCTTGGTGTTAGCTCTGGACGCTAACACCAAGTCTTCCACCTGGAGTTGCTTTCCGACTTGTTGGAAGGTGCCTTTGATGAGGGTGCTCTCAAAATCAGGAAAGGATCTGTGAGGTCAGCAGTTATCGACCCATCAGCCTCTTGCCGGTAATCGGCAAGTTGCTTGAGAGGCTGGTTGTGGAACGGCTCTGGGAAAGCATCGATATGAACTCACTTCAATCAAATCAAGGCCAGTATGGCTTCATGAAAGGGGTTGGCACCAAGGATTGCATCTTAAATGCTCTTGCCGAGGTGAAGGCGCCGACTGTAAATATGTTTCGGCAATTTTTACTGACATAGAGGTATCATTTCCTTCCTTGTGTTGGAGTTCTGTTCTTTATGAGTTGGAACGCCGCAATTTTCCCGTAGCCCTGCAGGCCGTAGTGCGTGACTATTTGTCTAAACGTACGGCTCTGTTTAGAGATACGCACTTGGCTGTGGAAAAGTCCGTCACCAGGGTAAGCCCGCAGGGTTCCGTTCTCGTTGCTGTGGAACCTGGTATTTGACGGATTTCTGAGACTGACATTCCGAGAAGGGGTTACGGCCTAGGCTTTCGCCGATGACTGTCTCCTGTTAGTCCGTAGTAATTCACGGCCGCAGCTAGAAGACCGAGCACAGGCGGCTTTGTCAACCGCGGAGGGCTGGATGGACTTGCAAAATGTAAACATTTCTGTACCCAAGACGAAGTTTATGCTTCTCAAGGTTACAGAAAAATTATCATACAGTCGTAACCCCCACATTAACTATAAAGGCTGTTTGATCAGCCGAGTTAGAGTTCGTAAGTACCTAGCTGTTTTGTCTGATGAGAAGTTAGTTGCTGATTAGCAACCACATTAGGCAAGTAGCGGCGGACGCCGTCTCTGTGATGCACAAGCTCGGAAGGATTAGGGCTGTCGGGCCATCATTTGTACATGATGTACCGAGAGGTCTTCGAAAGTATGGCCTCTTATGCTGCGTCCATAGCTTGGACAGAAATCGAGCACTTATTTAGAATTTAAGGAGTGCCCAGCGAAGAGCATTAATAGTATGCACTGGTGTTTTTAAAACAAACTCCTACGAGGCTACCACCGTATTGGGAAAGGCTCTGCCAATCTATTTAGTGGTGAAAGCTCGGGAGGCCATGTGGAAGTTGCGAAGAGGCAGGGAGGCCGAGGTATTTGGGATGCGGTTTCGAGCCGGGCCTGTACCGGAGCGGAACGGATCACAATGCACCGGTTCTAAATTTGCCCATCTCCCGCCTGAGGAGGAAGCTTTACAGTCTCGCGATGGATGCATTGCAGCAAGAACGACACACCACGACTAAGGGAAGATCCTTGAATAAATTTATACAGGACTTGGGAGGATGGTATGCCTCTCCTTCGTTTTTAAGAGCAACGGGTGCCCAGGTGTTCTCCAACCACGCGAATTTGAACCAATATTTGTTTCGGTTCCGCCTGGCAGCTAATGAGCTGTGCGTTTGCATGGAAGCCCAGTCCCCTTGTGGGAGGGGGCCAGAACTCAGGCCACCCTGGAATTTAGAGGTCAAGGGGAAAATTAGCCACTCGTAAGCGGAGAGTCAATGTGGCGTGAGCCGCATTGCCGGACCGTGTCGGTGTTCCTTAATTCCGTTGCTTTGTTCAACCGGCATCAGTAGTTTATTTAAGGGAAAGATGCCTACCTCGCTGCTGTGGGAAGCTATCCGAGAGTTATGGCTGGCCATCAGCCAATTAAAGTTCCAAGCACTTTAATATTGGTGGACAGGTACTTGCTGGCATTCAGCGACCTAGGCGTGGCAGCGAATTGCTGTCTTGACAACATAAATTTAATTTATTGAATGTCATATATTTTAGTAGTTGATGGGGTGTGCCTACCCATTTTAGAATATATGACAAGTGGGACACAAAGCAAGTGGTGTGTGGCACCATGCTTAGTTTGCTCACGCAATTAGGTTAGCTCTAGGAGCTAGTTAGGACACTGGTCACTAAACTGATTCAAGGCTCAGTAGCCGTTTGTGGCACAGACATTCAGTCTTATGCTTTAGGGCAACTGAATGGGTGGTGGCAGGAGAAATTCCATGCAAATCAAACTATTGAATGCAAAGGGAGCATTTAATTCACTGATCAAATCACAAATTTTAATGATACTATTTCCATCTGTATCTTATACCTCAGAAATTCGTTAGTACATGATGAAGAGAGAACACTGAATATAAACAATCTGCCAACTTAGTTTCGACTGCAGAAGATGATGTAAGAAGTTTTCCTTCCTGAATCAATTTGAGGACAGACTGTTTCTGAGATCTGCAAACTTCACAAAGCTTCTTCCATACAGTAGATGTGGGAGTAGTGTGTAAGGTCGTGTCTACGCAATTTCTCCATGACTTTCCCTTATGTCTATGAATATATGATGACATACCACTCCAGCTTTACAACACAAATTCAGATGTTCAATTGTAGGACTGTGGTTAAATTTACACAGTGCTTGCCGTCTTTTCCTAATCACGTTTCACCATGAAATGGAGGGATGTCTTGAGACTCTTGAAAGAGTCTCTCTTTCCTGATGTTTGTGGAATGTATCTACTAGCATTCTCAGGTATCAGGGAGGTAAAAGAGGTAAGTTGATCTAGGGCATCAGCACTATCATCATACTGTGATGGGTAGGCTTTATGGTAACAATACCAATTTGCTCATTCAACAATCCATCTCCGTGATCTTTTGTTCACCAAGCAATCGGCACCAAACACAATAATAATTGGTTTATGGTCATTGCCATAAAAGTCATCACAAACAAACCAATTAAACCCATGGAGTAAACTTGGTGAACATTCTTATGTTTACTCCAAGTAAACATAAGAAGAGATCGATGCTGGGTAAATACCAGTTGATGACTACATAAACATATATGATATATCATCCAGCAGGCAGAGGTCAAGTCTGTTTTACTCTATGATATTTCTTCAAGATGAACAGATAATTTAGCCCCATGAGATATGGTGGGCATTAAAGTCCCCTACTATTTACAATGGAGATGGAATTTGAAGGGGGAGATTTTGTGTACTGAATGCATTAAACTCAGAGTTTGGTGAAAGAAATAGATTGCAGATATGCAATTTGAAAGGGACAGAGATTTTTATGGCATCTGCAGGGATGAGGGTAGTTAGTGATATCCTTGTAGCTGATACCCCGTCACAGATGTAGACACCCACCACTTTCTTTACTGTTTATGAGACAGTTGTATCTATTAGAGAAATAGCCTCTGAGCATAACTGTTTAACACCTCTGAATGCACCATGTAACAAGAAATAGTGTAAAATATTGTTGTGTTTCATAGTTAGAGTATAACCTGTAATTTGTGTAGTGTTTGTAGTGAGATGTGTGTGTATAGTGTAAAGGTTTAGCAGCTTGGTGTGTTGTGGGAAGAAAAGCTGCCGAGGCTAGGCAACAGAGACTCTAACCCCCAAAGTCTTAAAAAGTAAGACTTCCCATCTGGGTTAACATAAAATTAATCAAATTTAGTTTATAGTATAATTGAGATCAAAAATTTGTGGAAACTTGTGGATTGTGATTACAATAAATCTGATTATTTTTTTTATACTGTCCCCTAGTGACAATACTGACAGAATGAGTACAAAGTTAAATTATATCTAATTCTAAACTTACCATTAACTAACTAATATAAAATTGGTACTATAGTGGTATATGTTAGTAAATTCTGAAGAACAGTATATAATATAAAATTAAAATAAAAATTCAGTCAAACTTAGCTAAACTTTTATCCATTAATAACAGTCATTACTATAATTATATAGTACATTAGTAAAATACTAAACTAAACTTTATCACTAATTTTATTAACAGACTTAATAAACTTTATTATTTACTTTTAAAAAATTAAGTGGATTGTATCTTGTTGCATGTGTCTTGAGTAATAACAAATGCATATTTTTATTCAGAGGTAAAACTGAGTAACTTAAAATATGTATTAGACTAAAAGGATTACTATTAAAAAATGCAATCTTTCAAGTGTTGCACAGAATTTTTAATACATAACTACATGTTTAATTCCAAGCCCAAATATAAACTTGGAAAAATTACTTGTACAATTTAATATTTACAAATTTAAACTATTAAAGTTATATTTTTGAAGAACTTTTATAAATGTAGTTTCATTGTTGGGCACCACTGTTATTACTACTTGACTTTTGTTGTAAGATTTTTAAAAATTTAAATGTAGAAATATTTGTTGTAAGTTACAAATTTACCAACAAAGGAAGTTTTCTAATCAGTTAAAATTAATAACTTCTTTTTTTTTTGTTTATTTTTGGTTTGTTTTTCCTCCAGGTCCACAGTCAAGCAATTCATTCTGCAGAGGATGAGATGAATGTTTTGTAGCATGTGTGAAAAATGCCATTTCTGACTGGGATTCAAACCCAGGACCTCCGGGTGAAAGGCCGAGATGCTACCACTCACGCTATGGAGGCCGGCAAAATCAATAACTTAAATCCAACAGTCATGTTTTATGTGGTTAAGTGTTTGACATTTGAAAATACTTCTGAACTACTGTGAATTTTATTTAATATAATAACGGTGGAATCTTTTAATGTTAAAAAACCTAGTTATTAATTTTGAACTGGAGTTCATATAAAAATGACCCTATTCCATTTTATTTTATAAAAGAGAATAACTTCACTCTCATACAAGTTTAGTTACAAATTCAAAGAGTGGAATGCATGCGAGGGTTTAGGGGGGTAGATGATGCATTATATAAATATAATAAGCAATATTTATTCATTCTCTTCAGTACCATATAGAATGAATCATGTAGCATGTGAAAAATGTAACTCATTTCAGTAATAATTTATAAGCCATTAAATACAATATTAAATTAACAGAAGTCACCAATTAATTGAGAAGTACTTCACTTTTCAGGCCTTATATTAATATACTAGAAACAGTATTAATTTTTAGTTTAGAAACTTCATAATATAATACTAATTAATTGCATTATCACAAAAGTATCTAACCTAAAGTATATATAAGGCATATATATATATATATGGGGATTAAAAAGTACATCAAAAAATGTATCTTTAAACAATTTGGAAATTTTAACAACAATTAGTAATTTTTTTTTAATACAGCTATCTTTGAAGAACTGCTTTTAATCAGGAACACTACCATCAACAATAAACTTTGACCAGTTTGAACACTGTGTTACACTGAGAACACTGTGTCACCATGGACTCATGCAAGGAATAACCATTGAGAGGAGGCTATTATTTGTTGTTAGCAAATAGGGCACACTAGGCTTACTCAAGAATATCTGATGACTCAAACAGATGCCCCTATTTGTGCTCACTGTGACTGCCAACTAACTGTACCCCACATCCTTATGGACTGTATCTCTTATGCGGCATTACATCGCAAGTTTAAACTAGGGGCTAACATGTGATATAAGTTAGGGAACAATGAAATAATACTATTGAATGTCTTATGATTTGTAAAGGCTGTACATCTGATTCAAAGATTTGATTACTCATGTAATCTTTATTGTCTATTTATACCATTTGGCATATGCTGGATGGTAATTTTATTCTTTTAAATTAATTTTTAATGTTGTATTTATTGTAGTTTTATTTTGCTTTTAACATCATTGGCTTTTTCCATCTATACTGTGTTTTTATATTATTGCTGTCTATATTTGTTTAATTAATTTTCAATTGTTTCTTTTTAATATTTATATATTTACTATAAAAATATTGTATCCAAGCACTAATAATGACACTTCGTTGTGCTCCCAGGAAAGAAGATTAACTGGGGAAAATATTCAGCATAGTACAGAAAATGCTGCTGAAGAACATTCATTCTTCTTTTTGTAGCTATCAGTTCCAAATGTTGGCTATCATAAATCTGCTTTTATCTGTATGTTTCTGCCCAATCACTTTAATCACTTTACCTTGCAAAATATTTTGTAAGAGCTGTATTACTTTTTACTCTTTCACATTATGTGGCTTAAGTAATTATTAATGAATCTTTCCCTACTTTTTGCATTATCTCTCTATTTGTTTAATGTTCTTCACACACTTCAAATACTCGAGGCCTTTTTTTTCTTGAATCTGTCATATCCATGATTACATTCTATGAAGCAGAACAAAAAATATGTAATGGTGTAATTATCTCATTTTTATATCCATTGTTCAAAATTGTATTTCTGATTACTGGCAAATCTATTTGCAGTGACGCACTGTCATATTATTGATCCAATATGAAGTAACCAAGTAATGTACATTCTTTGACTTTGACTGAGTGATTACATTACTATTAACAAGAATCTTGTGTTGCTTGCATTATGCTTGTGCAACCATGTAACCTGGCTAACACTGGGTTTTCAGTTTTACATGAGTAATTCAGCTTTCTTAATTTTCCCAACAATATTCTAACATCTCTTATGTTAGAAAATTATTAGTGAAGGATATCGTTTTGAAGTTAAAATGAAGTGTTGTTAGAGTTGAACCATATTTAATTTAATTTTCAGTGTAGATGAATGTTTTTTTATCAATATAATTTTTCTTAATCAGCTACTTATCAAACTGTATTAATTAAAAAATATTTACCAAAAATAGTACACATGGATATTACACAAACCACATAGAATTAGTCAGACCAGTTTTGTGCTATCCAATTAGTAAAAAAAATTGTTCTTTATTTGTTCTACTTCCTGAAAATAAATATCAAATAATGTATCATTAACTCTTACTTTTGACTTTTACTTACTTACTTTGACTTTTATTTACTTTTGACTTTTACTTCACCATAATTTTGCTCTGATATCAGTATCTATCCTTACTGATAAGTTGATCAGTTTATCAAGAATTGATCATTTCTCTTTTATGATACTGGTACTAAGTATTTTTTGAGAGATTGATCATATAAATTGAATTTAGAAAAGTTTTTAAGCAGCAAGAGAACGTCATTAGAAACATGGTTGTAATAAGAAAATGAGAGAAACTTCCTGGGATCATTTAAAGATTTTAACTGTGAACTAAATCATTAAGTTCATGTTGTTGAATTAAATGAGGAGATTTCTCAACAGATGCAGGAAGAAATTTTTCAACATCCTCTACATCATCTGCTTCATTTTCAGATTGTTCTAGCAATGTCAGATTAGAGGGTGGTACAGGTACAGGTAACTCCTTGTGGTATGGGCTTTAGAGATGAGGATACATCTGCATATTTTATAAACTTTCTATTTTTGAGTGAAAATTCAAAAATATCTGTCATGTAAAAGTAGCAGTTTGTGAATGCTTTATCTTTATCTTGCGTTATCTGGTCCTTAGGTTCACACCAAACCATCGATGCAGCAAACAGCATGGCTCATCATTTCCCCTTCAACCATTCAGTTAGATTTACTGAGCACAACACGCAAATAGCATGAGGCACCCAGATTTTATCTTGATCCCCGAGTGCACAATTAAAATATAGTTTTTAAGTTATTTTTATCAATTCAGAAATAGTCTTTCTTTGAAATTTAGCCATAAATTTACCACAGACATACCAGAAATTGTCTGGATGGTTGGAACATCCACGAATGTTTGCAGAAGCTGTGTTGTAGCAAATAAAAATAGGAAAAATCACTTTTGTATTATAAGGAATTGATGAGAATATAGCAAAACATTAATAATTTTGTGAAACACAGTATAGATAACTGAAGCTAGACTGAATAAGATTTTAAACTCTGTAGTAGGCAACAACAGATGTCTGTATGATGTTGCATACAGACATGTTTGTATGTGTCTACTTCTCATGGATACAGTGTATATATTTACTTATTTTTTCTTTATTAAGCATGATGCAAATTGTTTAAAGGTAAAATTACAGAAACTATTCTTAATTATAACTAGTAGTTGTTCAAAACGAGTTTATTATAAAACATTTTACAAATTTACTATTTACGTAAAACCTTTACATGGTAACATAATTTCAATAGCATATTTGAATTCAGCATCCAAATTACAGTGAGAAAAGTTGTTAACATGTTAGATACAGATTTTGTGTTGACTAGTGTTATTAACTGTAAATTATCAGGTGCATGGAACTAATTTCCTTTTCCTTTTTCATATTAAGTGTTAGTAGTGCATTAATAATTTGATTTTTATATATAAGTTCTCCCTAAGTTTTGGACTTTAACTCTTCTAGGAAAGATATAGATATCTAAGAAGGTTTACCTTTCTATAGTATGAAGATTGGCTCTAAAGATAAAGATGAATATGAAGATTGGTTCTAAAGGAGTCTCAGAAATACTTTTTTATCTTAATTCTACTTATATGGCACTTCATGGTCATTAGCCATTAAAGATTGCTAAGAATATCCAGTGAAACTTCACCAGCATTCTTTAAATACATTAATCAGTATGAACTACTTAATTAAATATGACATATAATGTTGGCATTTATACGTACTTCACTTCTTTTGATTTCCAGGATGCTATTCCTTGTTATGTACCTAGTATTCCAAAATCATCAGGTTGTTATGACTGTGGTCTACCATCTTACCATGACCAGTATATAATGGTTGTTTATCTTCTGTGCTCAAAAAAGATTTAAGTGTCCTTAAGAACAACCCTGAAGTATTCAGCTATGTTCAGATGGGGATATCCACCTGGCCATTCAGTATTCCCAAAGAAGTCAATTTCTCTTTGTAGGATTTTCTTTGAATTATGGAGCTTTATCATGGAGGAAACAGGCCTCTTTTTTTAGAGTAGTTGAAATCTTATAAAAGTGGAACTATGTTTCGATGCAGAACATTTCTGAAAAATTTACTACTTCACAACTCACCTCCATTTTGATAATCCAAATTAACACATTCACCGCCAAACACCCCGATCGACGTTTCATTTTTTCCGGGTCACCTACGCCAAATACGTCGTTAGGCGTTTTAGGACACTGCTTCATATAAACGTTTTTGCTTACTACTGTTGCCAGTCAACATACATGAAGCTTTGGCTATTGATACATAAAGGTTTAACTTATCGATTTATGCGGGTTTTTTCGATAATCGTTCGATAGTTTAATTTTTTCTTGATATTATAATCGAACTTTTATCTGTTATTTACAAGCTATGAAAATGGCGTCCTCAGCAAAGTATAATCGTAGTAAAGGTTTAGATTCACAGCAAATTGAGTAAGTTTTAGACGAGATATTTGCAGACGAAGATTCTGGTGATGTAGATATAATGATGAATGAACAAAGTGATAATGTTGATGATGATGTAGTAACGGAAAATAACGTGAGTAATTTTGCTCCTTCAGTTCAACAAGATAATTCAGGTAAGCAAATTCAACTAAGCAAAATATTCCCGAAATTGACTCTGATGAATGGAACGATACTGATATACCCGGAAATGAACCAGTATATAGTAGACAGGCATAACAAACATTCCAGCAAATCCTAGAGACTGTTTTCAGTATTTTACTATGTTTTTCACGCCAGCCTTCATGTAACTGAAACCAATCGGTATGCCGAACAATTTTTGTCATGTGTGCCTAGACCTTTCACCCAACAACACTGCAGGTTTGATGCCTGGAAACCGTGACAAATGAAGAGATGAGGAAATTTTTAGGCCTTTGGGTGCTTACAGGCATTATAAAGAAACCTACTCTCGAAATGTACTGGAGTTCCTCAGATATTTTTGCCACTCCTAAACAATAATGCAATGTCCCGTAACAGATTTAGCCTAATTCAAATTTTTTTTCATTTCAATAATAATGAAAATAGGGATGTCAATGATAGGCTGTATAAAGTAAGGCCCATACTGGATTTTTTCTGCACCTGTTTCAAGTCAGGATTGCTTTAGATGAAGGTATGCTCGTGTGGAGAGGTAGGCTCAGTTTTAGAATTTACAATCCAGGCAAAATAATAAAATACAGGATCATGTTGAGAATGGTATGTGACAGTATAACTGGATACATTTGTAATTTAGAAGTGTATTGTGGACGACTTGTAGATACTGTTATGAACCTGCTGGCACCATTCCCAGGCTTAGGTCATATTGTCTACATGTACAATTTTTATAACAGCGTCAAACTAACTCAAATGCTGGAAAGGAAGTGTTTTAGTGTTGTGGAGACCATGAGGAAAAATCGTGGTATTCCTAAAAAAATGCTCTCTGTTGCTGACACTCTAAAGAAAGGTGAAATGACCTTCAAGCGTAAAGATAAAATCCTTCTGCAGTCTTGGCGAGAGAAACATGTAGTAAATATGGTGTCCAACATTCATTCAGCACAGATGGTAGAAGTTCAAAGCAAAAGAGATCTCAGGAAAAAGATTTTCAAACCAGAATGTGTGGCTGATTATAATAAGTTCATGCATGGAGTAGATACTGCTGATCAGCACCTTTCGTACTACCCCTTTGTGAGAAAAACTGATAAATGGACGAAGAAAGTATTCATGTATTTCCATTTGGCTGCTGTTTGCAATTCACATGCTCTATATAAGCTTCAGAACCCCAATTCAAAACTTCTGAATTACATGCAACAAATTATAAAGGAAATGCTTGAAACCCAAACACCTACAGAAGATAATGCTACAGATCCAAGTTCTCCTGGACCTAGTTATCATCCCAGCTTGCCAGTAAGAGCCCCCAAGATTGATCCTATGTACAGATGAAAAAACATAAACTTATCCACATCCCAGCTACAAAGAAGAAGGAAAGACCCCCTAGAGACTGCAAGGTCTCCAAATCAAAGAAAATTCACAGCTCAACTAAGTTTCTCTGCATTTCTTGCAAATCCCTTTACACCCAGGAGATTGTTTTACCAGATATCACACTCTGAAACATTATTAAAGGTAACTAGAAAATTTCATTCAATTCTGTTCAGTACTTTTAGAGATATTTAGAATTTAAGATATTGTAAAAATACATTAAACTGGCAAAAATGGCTGGCACAGGGAAATGAGATGCCCAACAATGTGCATGGCAGTGAATGTGTTAATATTTTTATTTTTAAGTAAAACTATATTCATCAATATTACTAAATGAATAATGCAGTTTGGCTTCTTAGAAATCTCCTTGTCGATTTATATTTTAAGTATAGTTCAATCAGAGTAAGCAGATCCTATCATTTTTGTAGAAGAGTCTCTGCAAAGCCTACATAAAGAATTTCTTATTTGGCATTAGGTGGATGAGATCCTCTTCATCCCAGATTCAAAGTTTATTACAAAGCCACACCTGATCCTCACTGTTTAATACTCTTTTCACAGCTTCATAATATGGAAGGGTTTTAAGTCTGCTCAATCATGGTATCCATCAACACTTTGATGACAGCATTCTTTGCCTGACTGCAAAAATTCAAAACCAATTGAAATTGTTTTTAATACCACTGCTGTCTTCAAAAATTATTTTGTTCTCTGTGAGAGTTTTTCCAGGTTTCAACCATATTTAGTTATGTATGAAGACCCATTTTCTAATTTTTGTTAAGTCAATGGTTATTTTACAACCTTTCAGTGCATGGTTATTTGTTGATAAATGTTACTCCAGCCTCTGTTACTAATATTAAGCATTAACTTTATCAATGGTTATTGTTTCAATAGTATCTTCATAATGGTAAATAAATAATAATCTCCATTAATAATAAATAAATAATAGCCTCTATTACAAATAATAATCTCCTCTTTCTACATTTATGTCTGGAAAGTTCAGGTAAAAATCTACTTGCATGGCATTTTTCAACAATTTAGTTTTACTTGTACAAATGCTTCCATTTGTTTGATACCAGGAAAGGCATCTGATGTTTAAGTTGCTGTCAAATCTCATCTACCTAACCCCAGAAAAAGTGAGAATCTATGTGTAGAAAAATAAAAGATATATAAAATTACTTTATTACTGTTACGAGTATATATCATGATATCATGTTATTCTATTATTACATGATTGCTGCAAACAAACATTTTGGTTATGATACCTAATGTACAGACAAGTCATTTATATAGTTTACATTAATTATCAATTGTTAGTATACTCTATAAAAAAATAAGTTACAGGTTATCATACTGGATCCATTTCATAGTAGATTAATATAAAAAGAAATAAAAAAAAAAGAATAACAATCATTTACAACTTAATAAGGGTGATACTTAAAACTGATAACTTAAAAAGATGGTACAAGAGAGGAATCAACAGAGAATACATGAAATAGTCAGCTTAGACCTATAGAAATTGCAGAATACCGATGATGATTTTATGAATTATAAAATAATTTAATATAATATAATAATCATATTTATGTGTATAAATTTATATAATACAATAAATAAACAAATATGGACAATGTAAATGCTAATAAAAAACATACTTAATTAAGTTAGCTTTTTTGTACAACAAAATTACAATTAGTTTGCTCTGTTTCAAATATCAAACTATTTACCATGAGACTTCATTGTCTAAGATACATGTGAAGACTCAGAATTATATCAGAGTGAGTGAATTATATCAGAGTAGTCAATGAATACTTCAAAAAACAAACCAGACATTTATTCAAATAAAAGATAATTGAATTGATTTTTAATAAAAATTACTACATTATATCTGTAAGAAAAGTAATATTTTTAATGAAAAAAAAAATAGAGTTGACATGGTCTCATTTTTTAGATTCAGGTAAGATGATAATAGATTGACATATCTTTGTTTTTGTACTATTCAGAGAACAGTAAAGTTTTTCACAGATAGAAAATACTTCTCTATATTAAGTATATTGTAATAAATCTACCACAAATAGAAAAGAATTTCAAACTAAATATTATATTACAAAAAGTAGATTCTGGATAAATTCACCAGTTATTCAAATTCCTTTGAGATGATGAGAAAATTTTAAAAACAAAATTTCATGTTTGATGAGCCTTACATATAAATAGTCAGATGGACATATAAACCAATTTGATATCATACTATAAAAGAGATTTATTCTTAAATTTTCTCAAACTAGATTAGAAAATTATTACTAATGATGATCTGCTACATGTGTAAAGTTAGCTATAAGAAAGTGAAATATGAACCAAGGTAAAAATTATTTACTCCTGCTTAATTTCTGTAAAAAATTAAAAAATCTTCTACTAATGTTACATGATTAAATTTACTATAGATGAAGAACTAAAAATAAAAATAAATCAAAATTTGAGCATGAATAAATGTACATGAAACATATTAAACAAACAATGGAGTAGCTGTTTGAAGAATAGTGAATAATATATAATAATAAGTATTTAAACAATAAGAATAGTCAATAATCCACTTGATTCTGGACAAAACTGACTTGTAAATTGCTACTTAGCCTGACATGTTGTTGTCAATAAGTATCAAAACAAACAATTTTAAAAACTTCCAGTACTAAGCATTATTAAGGATTAAGAATAATTTTTTTTTTAAATCTACATAATTTAACTACAAAAAAGCGCAATAATAATATCAATATTGTGATAATTATTATCAGTACACAGATGTATTTATAATAATTATTTTTTAATGTATAGTTAATCAGAAAAATAATACAAGAACTATAATATTTAGCCATCAGATACTTCAAAATAAATTATAAATAATTAATTTTAAAATTATCAAAAAAAAATTGATTTTTTAAGGTAGCACTTCAATTTTATTACCCATAATCAAAATGAAAATGACTGATAATATTACAAAAAATATTGATTGATGGAGGAACACTGATGATAAAATATTAACAAAGTATTCAAAAAAAAAAAGAACTGCATTCAAGTATGAATGAAGTGGGTTAAAAGTCCGTTATACGAAACAAAGTTCATAAATCAATCATGCTATTTAAAATTAAAAAAATTAGAATAAAATAAATCATAAATAATGTATCAAACAATGAAACTGATAAAACATTTTTTGATTTCATGAACACCTGAAATTTTTTCCATGATTATAGCTTTTCCTGCCTAAATAGAATTTACATGAACATTGAAATATGGAGATTTATGTGCAACTAATTTTTAATAAAGTAATAGTTATTAGATATGATACAATACAAATCTTGAAAAAGTAATTGATCCAATAGCAATTAACTACACATATATCATTAAGTAAAGTCATTAGTCTCAATTTCACTACACATTCAATAAGTTTCCTTTGCTGAACTAAGGATTATTTTAGTAAAATAATCCTTATTTTGCTATTACCAGCAGAACCAAAATTAAGACAGATATTTAGAGTCTCAATCTCCTTGGCTATAATAAAATCAAGAATTTATCTTTATAATAAAAGTAATAGGTATGAAAGTTATAAAAAGCTAAAATATTGTAAAAGTTGTAAGTATGCAAACTCACAAATATGCATTCCACAACTGTTAAAAAAATATATAGCATGATGATAAAATTATCCCAAAATTCACATTAAAAATTTTTATAAGGGATTCTTAACAGTTGACATGCAAGACAACTGTTAGATTAGAATAATATTACCCTTGAATTAGTAACCTTGTATGACCAAATATGCCAAACATAAATAAAAAGATATAGCCATTATGATTAAAAACTAGAAATAATAAATATTGTCTAATTATACACAACAAAAAATTATCCAATTCTAGAAACTGAATGTATTCTTTTCCATTGGAAGTAACACATCAAAAATAATGTATACTACAAAAAAAAAAGTGAAATAAAATTGTAATAGTTTCCTGGCATTGGTTATTTATTCTTATATAGGGGAAAAATAATGATACATGAAAAAATTTATCTAAGATTTTTTTTTTTGAGGGGTTGAATTATGATGAAATTTAATTGTAATATTATTAATAGTTTATTATTTAAACTTGAAAAAAATTGTTAAAAGTCAATGTTTTTAAACTTTGATCAGCTCTCCCACCCCCAATATTTCTCCAAAGTATTTCTTTTGGGTGACTTGCACTACTACTATTCCTAGAAAGACAAAAAAATTTTGGTTAGAATAATATGTAGTAAATAAACAGATAGCTTTTTTTCAATTTTTGGGAAAGAAGGGAATTTTGGAGCAAATTTTTTTTTTTAATGCTAAGATAAGCATACATGCATGTACTGAGTTCTAAACAAAAAGACTGTAAATGTTAGGCTTCAATGATATTTGCTATAAGACCATGCAAAAACTGCACTTTTAAATGTAATACACCATTATGATTTGTAAACTTCCAAAGATGAATTATTTATAAAATATAATTAATAAGATTTCATTTAAGGTAAGTGAAATACTAACATTTTGTACTAATTTTTAACATTAGCAAGTAGTGTTTTCAGAATTATTGAAAAAGTCATCTTTCTATTTAAAGTAATAATTGTTATTGAAGAAATATTGGTCAGAATGTTCTTATCGATGTATTTAGTTATTTATTTATCCACTCTACAGACACATACTTGATAGTAAAATAATGAAAAAATAGGTAACTCATTGGGAATTAAACAGAATATTGATTTTTTACTATAATTTACTCAAGCAAAATTAATAAAATTAGTTAGACAGAATTTACTCTAGCAGATGCATAATTAAATCTGTGGACAAACTTTTCATAAAATATCCAGTTAGGTTTTGATTCATGTGAAACCCTTTTTTTCTGTTTTTTTAAAGAATATTTTAATGGAAATACCATTTTTGGTGATCTAACAATTACAAAACCATTAGATACAAATAATTATCCATGTGAAGTAATTTATACATATGAATGTTAAAATTCTATAATACAACACTATCAAAAAACAAGGTAGAATATAAATGGCTAATAAAGTTGCCAATTCTAAATAATGGAAATTGGCATGTGATATTTCAGATTTTGTAATTTCATTTTTTTAGAAAAAAAGTTTAGTAGTGCCAAGGTTTAAATCATTTCTGACTTAACCAATATCCTAAGTATATATATATTTTTATTTTTAAGGTGAAGAATCTAATCTTTGTGAACAACATTTAAATTCAGTGAGTGTTTGTTTAATTACTGTTATATGAGTTTTTAGTGATTTTCAATGATCACATAGACTTCATAACCCAAAAACTTATTTTTTTTTTACATCAGCAGCAAAGTAAAATATTTATTGACTTTCTTTCAATAAGTAAAAAAAAAAAATCATATTCCATTCATTACATCTGTTTCTGTAACAACATAAAAAACTGATCAGTCTAATTTACACTAGTCTGAAATTCATGTCTTTCCAATTGCTTTAGCAATAGCCTTCTCAGTTTGGGACTTTCTGGACCTCTACCAGCAGTCCATTAATTTTCTCCAGTCATTATAGATTTACACATAAAATAGAATCATTTTGAATATTGGCTACTATAATTTCTTCATCATAAAAATGAAGGTAATTAAAATTATTCATTAATTTAGTGTTGATGTAATTTACAGTTGAAATAAAATCATGAAATAGATAAATTTTATTTAAATACACATTAGGATTAAACTGAAAGGTTTTAGGAGCAGATCATTACCAGATTTAGTAAAAATTTGAAATCTTGAAACTTCAATTAGTGGGGGTTAAACAATTAAGGTTGAGCCCTGGGTGCCCACCTAAGAGTCCAGAGTTCCTAACTTCCTCAAAATTTATTTTTAAAACATGTATCAAAATTTTCAAAAATATTATTTTTCCAGGATGTCTAAAAAGTTAGAGATTTGAGGCCTCCTGAGTTTCCTCAGAAACTTTAAGTTATGAAAATATTATATGCCTTCCAAGTTAGCATAAAATTAATTTTTAAGAAAAAACCATTAATTATGGAAAACTTTATATATTCAAAATAGATTTTTGTATACATACTCATACTCTATAATACTGGATTTCTAAAATCTTCACATTAAAAAAAAAAAAAATTGTGAAATTTTTTTTCAAACATTTATCAGTACTTTTATCAGTAAATTTTTTTCCACACAACAGCAGTATAATTGATTTTAATGATACTTATATAGGTAATACATTATTTTTTATTTCTTTTTTTTTTTGCATATGTGGGCATCGACATCTAAAGGTCACATTTTAAAGCTCTCTTCACATTCTTTCAAAAAAGATTTTAAATCACCAGAAAGATCATCAAATGTAAGGGTGTAAAGGGCCCTTACATTTTATTTAAAAACTCAAAAATAAACATAACATGAAATATTTAAAACAAAATGCACACATCTAACACTTACCGATAAAAAGGGCCCTGACATTTACATGAAAATAAAATTTAAAACATTAACCAAACACAACAAAAAATAAAACACAAAAAGTCTAGACAATATCATGAAAACTCAGAAAATCTATGTTTGAGTAAAAGTGTCTTCACATAGAGGTTCTCAGTCGAAAATAACTCATACTGATTTTATAAACTTGTTTTTAGTTCGCTGACATATAGATAAACAAATTATCTTTTCTTCTTTAACATTTTCTAAATCAGTAGCAAAATTATTTATTAGTTCATACCTCTTTCTAAGGCACCCATATATTATACCCTTTTCGAGTAATGCTTGACAGTAAGGTGTTTATCACATACACAATGGTTTTTTTTTCATCAGTTAACAAATATGAATTTGTTATTCGTGTGTGACCAATTTGGAGTCTCATCACTGCCACTTGTTCTTGACAAGTCAGTTTCACATTCCTCTTCCATTTATATGGAGAAGTTTTAATTATACGAGGGTATAATTATACTTATGAGGGTAAGTCAATTATTATCCGCAATTTAGTTATATTTTTGTTTATGTTGGTAGTACTGTCATGTTGTGTAGATGATGCATGCATGGTTTAATTGTTGTTATGTGTGTGCAGGTTTGATGCTGCTTTTTTGGAATAATACTTCAGACATATTACTTTACCAAGTCACTCATTCCAATAATTCTAACATTTAAACAAAAAGAGATATCCTCTCCATCACAGCTGGTATATTCGATCCACTAGAACTCATCTGTCCTATCATATTTTGTCAGAAATATTTTATGCAGTTATTATGGCAAATTAAAATCAATTGGTATGGAACATTACCCAAAACAATACTATCTCAATGGATTCTTTAGTCCAAGAATCTTCTGCAACAGGATGTCGTTTGTCATCTCAACATAAAGACCGTTGCAGATTTTTTTAATTTCCTACTAGGCCTTCAGTGCAAGTATTTATTTCATGAGCAATAAGAAAAAGTCTTACTCTTGCAAAATTACGATCTTTTCTTGTAATTACCAGGTACTTAGGTCTAGGTGAACAGTTCTTAGAAGCAGTTCTCTGCAAGCTCTTCAAATCATTACAGATTCTTCCTGTCTCAAAGCTCTTCTTCCACGTCACCTCCAACAACATGGCTGGTTCTAAACAAGGAGGATGTTTATGTGAATTCTCTGCCACATTTGTTTGTTCAAACTGCGTGATGAATAAATCCTTTTTGTAACAAGGCTACCTATTGGGGTACACCCCCACTCCAGGGCAACCAACCCTGGAGATCCAGCCCAATATGCTGGTTCATATGTTCTGATAGAGAGCAGATATGCAATCTCTGCGCTGACTTCAGGTTCCTAAACACTGAAGCTTTCAGGGCTCCCATGCACCAACATACACAGGCACCTTACTGCATGCCTGTCATCACAGAGGAATGTGGACAGCAATTGGGTCTCACATCAACCCTGGTCACTACATCACAAGCTCTAAAGGTGATGCGAGTCTATTTCCAAAATCATTATCAATGTTCATATCTGCAGGTGTCCGAAAAGTCTAGTCTGTACAGTGACCATATAGTGGATTCTAGTCAAAAGAATGATTATATTTCCAAGAAAAATACTTGGACACCCTTTAGCCACCATTATGTGTTGTACTGATGTACAGCTGTTACCTCCCTCAATGTGGAATGTAGATGGTTTGTTCCAGATGTGAAGATTATCTACCTCAGAGTTTTTTTTAATGGATCTGATTAATACTACTAATTCTGAATACCTCCTTTATCCTGATATGTCTGGTTTGGCAGACTCTTTGGCCTTTTTGACAAATTCTGATAAGAGATTTAATATTATTTCTTTTAATATATCTTCCATATGTAAGTATTGGGAAAAATTTTTAGTTGTAATAAGCAATTTTCCTTTCTTGGACATCATTATATTTTATGAAGTGGACATTGATGTTAATTTAATTCATATTTTTAATATAGATTGTTATTATAAGGTAAGTAAACTGAGAAATCATCGCACTGGAGGTGGAGTAATTAATGTATTAAAAACTGTTATAATCTTGAAAGTGATAATTTTAATTTTTTTGAGAATATTTTGGGGACTGTGATTGTTTTCAATAAGTATCTAAAATTGTTTCAGTATATCGATCAGTCACCAGATTTTAGTAAATCTCATTTTCTAATAGAACTGAAAACCCTTTTGGAGAGTTCTGATTCAGAAGGATTGATTCTCATTGATATATCAACATTGACTTGAATGACAACTATTCTGTATTAAATAATTACAAAAGCTTCTTATCTTCCTTTGGATTAGAGCAGGATAAAAATGTATTTACTAGAGGAATGGTTGTGAGAGAAAATTTAAATAAATTGATTATTGATCATATGTATATTACAAGTAATTCTTTTTCTTACATTCCTTTTGTTGTGTCAACCAAATTGTATGATCATTATTTAATTGGTGCATTCATATCTATTAATAATACTCGTAACACTAATAGCAATAATAATGTTTCCGATGATGATGATGATGAAAGAGATTGTGATCTCTTTTTATAATGTGTATCAAATTAAAAGGCAATTGATATACTAATTTTAATGATATAATTTTTTTTTAAGCTCTGAGCATTTTTGTAATAATTTTTCATAAACACATCAAAATATTTATCAAATTAATTTAATTTTTAGTAAAAAAATCTTCATTATTAGTACCAGCAGGTATAAATTGAAAAAGGAATGGATTACATCAGAGTTAATAAATCAAATTAAATAAAGAGAAAAATTTTTGAAAAAGTAGAAGAAATCTCCTCATAACCTTGTGTTGAAAAATTCCTATATCAGCTTCCAAAATTAATTAAACAAAAGAATTAAAAATCAGAGGAATAAATTTTACTTTGATAAATAACTTTAGATAAGTAAAACATTAAAAATACTTGGCATATTATTAATAAGGTGCTTGGAAAAAAGTCAGGTTTGGAAATTGATGAAGTAATTAAAACATTTTTTAAGATGAATTGACTATGGGTAATCATTCTGCTGATTGTTTTATTAAAGAGGTGAATGTTATAAATTGATGCAACATTGACACCCCATGTAGATTTGGTTACACTCGATGTTAGTTTTTATATGTTTCCTATTACTGCCCAGGAAGTGAATAAGGTAATTTTGTAGTTAAATGAATAGTAATTTCTTGGTGTTGATTTATTAAGAGTTTCAGATCTGAATTTTAAATGATAAGTGCCTTAATTTTTAAATCTATATGTGTATATTTATGTATCATCAGCAGTTTCATTTCTTAATTATGTTTTAAAAAATGTATATTACTCATTATTTGAGTAATCTTAAAATATGGTATTACTGCTTGAGAACATGCTGAGGATTGTTATTTAGATGTAATCTATCAACAAGTGTATTACAGGAACAAGTAATTAAAACTATTGTAAGAGCCTAAAACAATATACAGAGTGATTCAAAGAACGGGAAATTTTGAAAGTTGTGTTGGTAGCCGTGGGCAATTGGTACCACTTGATAAGTGGCACCAGCCTCTCTAACCTAACCTGTCATTTAGTTGCCATGGATTCTTGGAGTGGTGCGCAACGTGCATTTGCTATCAAAGCGTTTTATAAAAACAATGACAGTGTGGAGGGAGCGCGTAGAAAATTTCACCGTCATTTTAATCTGGGACGGCACGACCGTGTTCCATCAGCACATGCAATTAAAACATGGATATCTAATTTTGAGGAAATCGGTTCGGCAATGAAAAAGAAACCTCCAGGCCGTGAGCGAACCGTCTGTACACCACAGAATGTTCAAGCTTTACAAGATGCTGTCACACGAAGTCCACATCGGTCAATCCGTCGTCTCTCAGCATCTTTACAATTGCATAGTTCAAGTATTCGAAGAATGTTAGTGAAGGACTTGCAATTCCATCCATACATGTTGCAGATCGTCCAGGAACTGAAACCGAACGATGCAGTTGTGCGAGCACAATTCTGTAATGTAATGCTTCAGAACATAAATGATAACAAAGAGTTTGTTCACGAAGTGTGGATGTCAGACGAAGCGCATTTCCACCTCAGTAGATTTCTTAACAAGCAAAATTTCAGATGCTGGGCACAAGAAAATCCTACGCAGCTACACCAGCATCCGTTGCACAGCCAGAAAGTGATCGTGCGGTGTGCTATGTCATCGTACGGTGTTATAGGCCCTTATTTTTTTGAGGATGACAACGGTCTTGCGATTACAGTGACGTCGGCTCATTACGTATCCATGCTTGAAACCTTTGTTGTGGAACAACAAAAGAGATTTCCACCGATTCTTAACATAGCCTGGTTTCAACAAGATGGAGCAACGTCACATACTGCACGAATATCGATAGCAACTGTACGCCGATTGTTTGGACAACTTGTCATTTCACGAAATGGTGATGTTAGATGGCCTCCCAGATCGCCTGATCTCTCAGCTTGCAATAACTTTTTGTGGAGTCATATTAAAAGCAAAGTGTTCCACAGTAGACCAACTACAACGGAAGAACTGAAGGCAAAGATCCGAGAAGCAATTGTGGAAATTCCAGTTGAGATGTTACGTCAAACCATGAACAATTTAACGAAGAGACTTCGTGAGTGTTTACGTAGAAGAGGAGGTCACCTGCAAGATGTCATTTTTAAAAAATAAACTAAAATGTATGTATCCTAAAATGGCAACATTTGTACAATTACATGAAATAAAATTCATCTTCTAAAAAAAATTTTTCATTAACGTTCCTTAATCTTTTTTAATTTCCCGTTTCTTTGAATCACTCTGTACATATTCTAGCAAATACCCAAGATTTTCATATAATCAGCAGAATTCTATCACCCAGAGATCTGCTGTATCAAACTATTACTATGGATAACTTTTCTCATCAAACTTTTTTAAATTAAAAATATGAACTGTGAAACTCAAAACACACCTTATTTTATACACCGGACTCGTAGCAAATATTGTTATGAGGCCACACAGCTATTGTATGTTATCATATCTTGTCCCAAACATTTTCTGAGATTTGTCACCAGTTACATTAAATTTCTTTCTATGAAGAAGTTGAAGGAAGACACTCTTAATTTTTGTTTATATATTTAATTAATTTTAACTAACATGAAGAAGAGAACTAGGGAGCAGAATATTAATGTTTATAAGGAAATTCTTTTTTGTTTATGTTAATTAATCATAAGGTATGAGTCTTGTTTTATGTTTCAATGAAATTATCCTGTTTTGTTTTTTTTTAACTCGATATTTGTTATTTATATGGAAACCCCTGACAAACTGCTGTCACTTTTGGGGATCCTATAAAAATATAAATTAATAAAATGAATATTTAAAAAAATTATTATTATTATTAAATCATTTGTCATTAAAAAGTCCTTTATCATTTAAATAAATAATTAAAATTGCAGAAGAAAGAAAGAATAACTTGCAGTAAACCTAGTAAAACATTTTTTGAAACTTCAGTTAGGTGCTGATTGATATCATTTGTTTAATGAAAGAGTATTTTCATGACTTACTTGCTCAGAAATCATGTTTCAAAATCTCGGCTGATAATAGCAAAGAAGATGACTAGTGTAACACCTATTCTAAAAATACTTTTCTTAAATATGACAAAATGATTTTCAAATAAAAGTTAATGAAAAAAATCATATTTTTTATGTGTTAGGACTTACAATCTTTTAATCTCTGAACTGATGATGGTTGTATATGACCATTCTAATTGATTAAGAATAGATACTCCAACAAGTTTCAAAAAACTTTCTAAAAGTATCGTACATAACATCAAGTTTTTGATAAAATAATTCTATTGAAATATTTACAGTAAAATAAGTATTAATTGGCACTCATGTCCAGACTCAGATAAACAACAAGTGTAGTTAACAATTTATCAAAGAAATTAAGTAATTTAATGATTAGGCTATTTCAGGTTAGAGTTTTCAGATGGAAATAGCTACATGTAATTGTTCATGTATTTTCATTAATCAGGAACTGTAATTAAAAAATTGGCATTCTTTTATTATCTGATAGGATAGAGAAGAAATTATACCAATTTTCCCTTTATTTGATTTCAAAAACTTACTGGTTCAATAAATGTAAAAATTGGTCCTCTTTTCAGAACAGTCACTAATAACTTTATTAGATACTATCTGGAATTTATTAATTATTTCTAAGCAGTCTTAAAATGTATATGTAACTTGACAATACTGTGAACGATAAAGATTTCTAATTTCCACTATGTATTAAATATAATGATTAATATAGATGTGCACAATAAAAAGTTACAAAAAGTTAGTTTCTTCAGAGAAGTTTTCACATTGTACTTTACCTTATGCATAAGTATAAAATATGTTTATCTAATATGTAATTATCTTATACCTGCAGTGTTAGGCTTCAAGTAGTGGAGTTAATAAAAATGGCGTTATTAAAATAGTGAATTACCAAAGTTAAATTTTCAAGAAATATTCAAGTAATCCTGAATCTCAGCTAAGAATGTTAAATGATACTAAAAGATTCATAACTTAAAAAGACAGATTAAATAGATCAAATCCTCTATTAGGTTGCTGTAAAGAAACCATCTGACTTTTACAAATCTTGGAAAAGGTCAGAAAAATCTTAGCAGATGGATATAAAAAAGGTTGACTTATTTAAATTTTGATATTTTTAATCATATTTCCAAATATACTATATTTATTGAAGATTGGCTATTCTGTCTAGAATTAAAAACTGAAAAACTATTTTTGTGATACTCAAACAACTTTTACTTGAATTCTTCAATGACAGATTTTATTACAATATACAAGGGACCTGGACAGCTAGTCTCTTGATGTTGGTGATGGGAATGAATGTCATCCCATTAAGACCTACCATCTCATTCCTAGTTAAAATTAATTTATATTTAACTGTTATAGCATTTGTTAGCACTTCAGAACACTGGTTTACGAAAGTCCACAGTTAATACCATTATGTATTCAGTTATATTTACTTTATTTAAAATAATGATAAAGGTATCCATTGATTACTTTTCTAGTATTTAAAGTTATGTATTAAGTAAAATAGAATTATTTAATAGTTCGATATCATACAATGCTATCCTTCAACCAATTATCTTATTTCTTTAATTACAAAAATATAATATTTTAAAAATATTATACATATTTATAACGAAACTAACCAGGCCACTAGAGAGGATGTGAAGAAAATTAGTTCACTTAGAAACTAAAACTAATACAAAAACATTAGCTTAAATATTAAATAATAAAAAGAACCTTTTAAGTACTGTAAAATGTACCTTTTAAGTAAATTACAATTTCAAATCTTCAGCACAAAAACTGAATATTCACCATTAACAGTTATCTGATGAAACACTGGGAATTTTCTCACAATAATCTCCAGTTTCTTGTCCTGAGAATGGATTAAACTGTAACTGGGATTATGATATGAACCAATTATCTGAAATAAAAAAATGAATATATACATATTTTTTCTAACTGTAACCAGAAAATTTAGTCAACAGGGAAGTTTTTTTATCATAACTTTTTTCTCAAATTTGAAAAAGTGTACAATATCCTGTGAGGTATTTGTAAAATTTGAAGGACTGTTTCAGAGCATAAAAATTTATGAGAACAATTGCCCATATCACTCATTTTCTGTTTTGTCTGCCTTTATTTTATTTTTTTCAATAAAAATGTACACCTTATTAGAAATGAACTGAAATATTTTAATGAAATTCCATGAAAAATTAGCCAACTTTTTTACAAAATAAGTAAGTTAAAAAATTCTACCTGTAAAAAGTTCAAAATGGTGCCATTTAAATATTTTAATCACCAAAATTGGTGTCCATTTAAATGTTTTAATTACTCCATAAATATTAATGTCAATGAATTGTATTTTATTGGGTAAAATATAAAACATTTTATTGTAAGTAAAAGACATGTTATTTGTTAAAATTGGTTGACAAAGAGCCAAGATATGGCTGAAGCAATCTTTAAATCAGTTAAGCTTTTAAGTTCTGGAAACACCTCCTGGGACACTCTGCATAGAACATGCTAGAAATAATAACTGGAAAAAGTTGGTAATCATATAAGGAATAAATAAATAAAAAGTAGCATAAAACATTTCAGATCTCTCTTTACAAATTGTTTTATTGAGTATACCCAGATAAGGGACTTTAGTTCTGATATTTATTTTTTTTATCAGTACTTCAGTTTGAGTTTTGCATGATAAAACTTCATATAAATATAGAGAGGTCAGTAATAATTTTACACTTTGTGATAACTGGGTAAGTAATCATATGTTAGTAACTAATAGCTACCTGAATTCTGGTAGAAAAATTTTCATGGCTTGAAATTTTTTCAATATTGTATTATTATGCAATATTAAAAAATTTCTCTTTTGGTATATAAACTAAGATACTAGTAGTTTAATTATTTCCTTACTATTCTGGTCCAGTTTAAACAAATTAATAATCTAGTTTTAGGTGCTTCTTTTTTATGCTGACTTCAAAGGGGCAAAATTTAAAGAAAATTTTTAAAGTATTATTTTCTAATCTTTTATCATTTTTTCTATTTTTTAACATTTAAAAAATAGTTTCTAATTATAAAAGAAGTGTTAACATACACAATTTATCTGAAATAAAATATTCTGGTCTCTGAATTAAATATATTATTTGTCAACATTCACTAGCAATAATATCATAGTTAATGATTTTTTTTTTTTTATCGTAGTTATAAACATAAAATTTTCTACATGTACATATCTATGGGCATAATGAGAAACATGCACCCATTACTGTAACATCCTTATTCCAAATATGAGGCAAATTTTATAATAATTACCTTAGGGTTCAAGCTAAGTAATAGAATTTCTAACCTTTCAGATTATTTTTAAAAAATAAAAATTTTTTGTAGAGTTTTATTTAGACATTATTTTTTAAATAACTGATCAATTTTAATGAGAAAATTGTAGGATGAAGCAAAAAACAATAAAAAAGTAAGTGATATCTGTTCATTTCAAAAACTACATTTTTTTGCTGAAAAAGAAAATGTGGGATATAAACAATCTGTTCTAGAAAAAAATTAAAATTAAAACATTTGTAATAAAAAGTTAATTAAAAATTCCTTCAAAACAATAAAATTTTTAAATAACTGATCAATTTTAATGAGAAAATTGTAGGATGAAGCAAAAAACAATAAAAAAGTAAGTGATATCTGTTTATTTCAAAAACTACATTTTTTTGCTGAAAAAGAAAATGTGGGATATAAACAATCTGTTCTAGAAAAAAATTAAAATTAAAACATTTGTAATAAAAAGTTAATTAAAAATTCCTTCAAAACAATAAAATCTATCTTTTGCAATTTATGGAACTTATTAGCACAATAATGGTATTTTAACTTTTTAATATTTTGTAATCTAAATAGAATATTCTTATAAAATATATTCTTATTATATTCTTTTAAAATATTATTGACTATAGTGTAATATTAAACTAAAAAGAAAATCCATATTATTTAATTCCACTTTGCAAACTTTATAGAAAAAAAATTGAAAAACACCAAACTTTGTTAATAGTTCTATCAGCACAATTATCCAGCAATAAGAATTAGAAGAGAAAAATGTACTTACTAAATGAATTATTACACTTCATAAATGAAATTATTACTTGTCTCTTTGGTTTAATAAACTTATTTATTTATGAAAATGTTCATTATCTTGAGAGGTGGTTTTAAAAATGTAATTCTTTTTTAAAGGCTTACAATCAATTTATATATCTCTGTTAATTTTTTTTATTATATTTGTGAATTTCACCAATCCTTCAGTTTTCTCCAACCAAACATTCACATACCTATAATGCAAATAAAATATAAACACAACACCCATTAAGAATACCCATTAATTGTTCCATTAATATAGAATACCCATTAATTATTCTATCTAATTTGTAATTTATTCTGTTATTTATACTTTCATTAGTATCTTTTAGATATAGCCCATATTTTACTACACTACCACATCTTTACATTACTATATTTAGATTACATTACTACATTTATATTATAGTGGAGATGACAGATATTATTAGCCATCGGTAATACAAATATATTAGGGATAATAAAAGTACAGTTACAATCAGTTTAAGATGAGTCCCTTAATAGTACTTCAAACAACATTACCAAGAAAAAGATTGTTTCATAGTTCAAACGATCTTCTGAAAGCATATTTCCAATTTAAAAAAAAGTTGTGACTTATGTTAAATTATTAAAATATATTTCTCTTATTTTACAGGTTAGTTGAATGGTAAAACATGTACCGGTTTCTAGTTGTGTTTTTTATTGGCTTTTGTCAATCTTCTTCAAGTCCAGATGGAACTGAGCGCTGGAATTCAATTATACAGGAAGTAAATGCAGCAAATGGTGTATGGAAGGTATAATACTTTTCTTGAAAACTTTCAATAGGATTATTATACTTTAATCTGCTTAATATACTGTAATTTATTTTTTCTATGAATCTTTTTTGTTTATAATCAGGAATAACTAAAAGAAAGATAATTCTCTTAAAATCAACTTCTTGATTACTACCAACTGATTCAATAATACCTGGTTGGAAGCAAGATTTGTGTCATAATGCCCTAGAAAGATATAAATAGATTTATATCAGAATTATTCACCATATAAATAAAGCTAACATTGTCTTTACAAACTTTATAAAAAAATGTTTCTACACTAAATCATCGAATCCATGACCATAAAAATTAACTCAAAATTAATAAAAAGCTTCATTGACTGTAACTTAAATGGTAATAAAAACAAACATCTAAAATCAATATAGTTAAATTGTAAAAGTGGCACTTCCACATTAGAAATTTACTGTTATGCTTCAAAATTGGAATAAATTTAAATATTCTATTGTAATTGATTGTTCTTTTTAGTTAGTTTTTGCATTTTCTCATCAACTAGGAAAATGACTCATAAACCAGTTTCCATATTTATTACAAGAAAATGTTTTAGTCTACATTTTTTTTTTTTATTATTGGAGTACATATTTTTTGAGGATATTTTTCTTTTAAGATGATTATTACATCTCATAAGATGTGAAATGAAAATGTTATACCAATTGAAAAGATATCAAGTCTGATCAGAATTTGAGCCTGGGGACCATCTGGATGAAAGAGTGAGACATTACCAATCTACCAAGGAAGTCAGCAAAATAAATAATTCTAAAAACAAAGAATTTCCATATTTAATTTCAAACAGATATTTAAACAAACAAATTTGTCAGTTTTCTCTCTTTAAGAACTCAGAATTAGTTACATGCAGAAGTCTCCTACTTCTTAATGTCTGAATTCTAAAATGTGAATTTTCAGTAAGTAAACTTAGAAGCACTTATTCAAGATATTTAATAAACTTAATTAATCAGTTATTTCCTAAAAGTATCTATAACATCAAGAAGAAATATGCATTTTTAAAAAACCCTTGTTTCACTTTGAGAAAATTTTCCTAATTAAATTCTCTCTTTTAATGAATATGAATTTGATTACATTATAAAAATACAAGTAATAAAATTAAAAATTTTAAAAACCCATGAAGCCATTTTGAAGAAACATATCTACTGCAGCACCCCCCGACAGCTTATAACCGTAAAACTGATCTAAGAACCTGCTCTGAGGTGATACCTATTGAATGCAAAAAACCGCATCAAAATCAGTCCAGTAGTTTTTGAGGAAAATATTAACACATACACATGCACAACCTCTTACCCCAAACACATATACTGTCTCAGTTGCATCATAGATAAAAAGTGTATCTATTATTATACACCAGCTTTACACATAGTTTAGGGAAAGTCACTAAAGTGAAGTTATACTTCACATATGACAAATAATAAATTAATAATATGAATAAAATAATGCTATAAAAATTAGAAAAATATTACATTGAATGTATGAGGCTCGGCTGATAAATTTTGCACACATATATGTGTAGCACAGGAATGAAAAGAGATATTAGAATCAAATAAAAAATGAATAAAAGTACAATATCTTAGCTACAAAAGCCAGTATTTATTTTTCAATATAATTCCCATTTACACTGATACACTTTTCAACTTGTGATAAGATTTTACATTCTGTCACAACATTTACTGAAAACTTCTGGCAGTCTTTCTCGAATCCAAATGGCTACAGCTTCCTTCACCTCATCGTTGGTGGTGTAATAATTAACTTTGAGGTCCCTCTTGAGATAAGGGAAGAAGTTTCTTACTTGCCAAATCTGGCAAGTATGGCGGATGTGGAATAAGCTCAAAGTTCAGCTTGCAGGGAGCCTCTGAAGTGATATGCCATGTGTGAAGCCACCCATTACCATGTTGCAAGATTATGGGCATGGTGGTCTTTCAAACTCAACATACTCAGCATCTGAGTGTCTTAATGTCTCGATGTGCATTGCTGGGTTATTCACTGGTCACTTTGATGCAAATCGCCCACCTCCTTTCGATGTTTCTCGTCAGTAACAGAAACTGGTTGTTCAGGTGTGAGGTGCGTCCTCAATTGTCGCTTTACCAGCTTCATATTTGCGAAATTTCAACACCCACCTGTTCACAGGACTCCTGTCAACAGTTTCACTACAGTAAACCGCTTTTAAACAATGAAAAATATTCATAGGAGTCACGCATTTTCTGCTGTTATAAATTTTATCACTGCACGCTATTTTAACCATGTTGATATAGTGACTGTACTTGACTCCATTTTAACTGCTACTGAAAACAAACCAGTAAACAAATTTAATGCATTATCGCAGGTTTGTAGAAGAGGATTTTAGCTATCATGTGCTGCTACATAAAAATAATTTTATTTTAATAATAAATCAAGCATATTGATTTTAATATAATGAATTACTTTTATTCTGAATTAATGTTTCTTTTTACATTAGCTGACCATTGAGTAGTAAGACTTTCCTGCAATTTAGAATTATGTATGAAATTGATGAAAAATTGGTTATTTCATTATAAAATATTTATAATAAGCTGTTGTAATAATGTTTATTTTAACTCATAATTTTTAATTTTCCAGGCTGGTTATAATTTTGATCCACAAGTTACAACAGAATCATTGAAGCGGCTGTGTGGTAGTAAAATTAGAGATGACTGGATTGGGAAAACACCATCTAAAAGTGAAGAAGATTATATACCCATAAATGAAATTCCTGAATCATTTGATGCCAGAGATAATTGGAAGAATTGCCACAACATTGGACATGTTCATGATCAAGGAAATTGTGGCTCATGTTGGGTACGTAATGATACAGCTATTTTATTATTTTTAATTTTGTTTAATTAATTTTATTAGTTTGTTAGCATTTTTATACTCAGGATGAATATAAAAATATTTTTAAAAGATAATTATTTTAATTTAAATAAACTAATCAGTAAACTACTTTGATATTCTTCTATTCAAAAATATCAGTACTTATAAAAATGATAAAAAAATGTTCCCATTCATAAAACTAACAGAAATATGCCTGTTCAAACTTACAATCTCTAGCATAAGATGTATCTCACAATTTCATTTTTTCTGTATCTCTCTCTCTCTCACACACACAATCTCTCTCTTTCTCACTGTACATATACTCCCACTTTACATTTGTACATTTACATTTACTTCCACATTTACATTTGTACATTTACTCCCACTTTTAAGGCAGATTGTTTAAACAAAATTATATGTAACAAACTGCAATGGAACACACACCATCAAATGACTGATTACAACCTAATGTAACTTGTGTGATATATGTGACCACAATGCAGTACTACTACTACTTTTTTTTTGTTAAAATAACACACAATATTGTAGAATGCAAGCCTTTTCAATTAATTCATACATATCAATATACTGGTAAGTTATGCTGTAAAGAACACCTTCCTTACCTTAGGTGAATTAATAATATACAGTTATAAAATATGATATGAAAAGTATAAAACAGCTAAAATAAAACTGTAAAATTAATTTTAACTAAATAAAAAGGAAATCAATAAAATAAATAAAATATAAATACTACAATCAGCAATTATAATTAAATTTGAAATGATGTCAGATGATTGTAGAACATTTTGTATGAAACAAAATTCAGTGTCAAAAATTGTACAACCAATAATAAAAAGATCTGGCAAAAGACAGAGAAAAAAACTGCGTTTCAAAAAAGAGGAGAATAATATAGCAAGACCTTATCAATAATCTTTATAATTTATAAAATGTAAAAAAAGTAAAATCCATTTCAACTTTTATAGTAATATTTTTTTTGAATTTGTTTTCTTCAGAATGAAATACTTAAAATTTATATGCAAATATATTCAAAAGTATAACATGCCTACTTATAATTAAATCATACTTCAAATCTCTGGTGATTAGCACATAATAATATATTTGCTCTGATGTGGTTACTGCTTGCTTTAGCTGAACCAGGTGCAACTTCTTGATATCTGTTTCTGTCAGCTGTAATGTGATGTTAGAATATTCATTAATTTAGCTTAGAGCCTAGAAAATGAGTAATTTTATTTGATAGAGTGATATATGAGTACTTACCTTTTTCTGATTATAAATTGGTTAATCTATTCTTTTAATTTTATAGACAGCTGTTTTATTAACTTCAACTTCATTAATATTTTGTTGCAACACCCACTTTTAGTATTTGCTTATTATTAATATCTGCATTTTTTGATTGATTTTTCCTTCAATTTAATATTTTTCTTGACAACTTTATTTAAAAATCTAAACAAAAATAGAACAATTGAAATATTTTCTCCTTGAAAATATTGCCAAATTATTTTTATTAACAACAATATGTCATTTTCTTTCTTAAATTGTTTAGCTATGTATTTAAAAATGAATTTAGGTTTTCATGAATAACAAACAGTCTTAATATTTTATGTTTTAATTCCCTAATTTGTTACACTAATTTTTAATTCATCAAACTGTTAATGTATACAGTCTTCATAGTAAGTTATAATTTTAGTCATCATGACAACTATTTTGGAAAATTGTTTTTTTAATATCTTTCAGCAATTAAATTTCATAACAAAACGTTCATTTACAAGTTTTAAAACCCAATATAAGATTAACTTTCTTTTCTTTGATATATTTATCTTTATAATAAAAATAATAATTAAATAATGACTCTACGATTAACAGAGTATTATATCCCTATCAGTATTCACAATTTGATAAAGAATTAATTGGACTTTTCAGGCTGTATCCTTAACATCAGTAATGACTGACAGGGTTTGCATCTTCTCAAAAGCTAAGATTAGAACAACAATAGCAGCAGAAGACCTGTTGAGTTGTTGCAATGAATGTGGTTTTGGTTGTGGAGGAGGATGTCTATGCTGTTCATGGGACCATGTTACAAGAGTTGGCATTTCATCTGGAGGGGACTATGGATCTCATAGCGTATGTGCCAGTATTTTTTTCTCTCATTTTATTCATTTATATCACTCCTTTATAATTATCATAATCTGTTTATTGTTTTTAAAATAGTTTTTATGTTAACATATTCACACTAGAGCTGAATGTAAATAATAACAGACAGGTCTGACTCAAAGTTTTAATGGTAACTCTGTTATGTTATTTTTAATTTTTGAAAATTTTATTTCTATAATTATAAAATTAACTTGATCTCATATATTTATATAGACAGATCACTCAGAAAGATACTGTCCAATTTTCTTAATAGATAAGTCAATGTTTACATACATTTACTAAAATGTCTAAAAAAATAATTATTATAGATTTTAAATTAACAGAATAAATTATAATAAATGTAAAAAAGTTTCCCAAAAAGCTGCTATGACAATGAATCTTTTTTCTGAAAAATTATTTTTTGTAGTTCTATCAACAAATTATACATTTTTTCACAATCTTTCACTAGGTTTTAATTTTCATCACTATCCTTAATCCACTTTTGGCTCTAGCATAACAGTTTCCGTATATCGATGTATAATCCTAAATACATTTCATTGAGAAACTTTAAGTTGTTTTCGTGAAATGCTTCGTATGCATTTATCAGATCAAATGCTTTTTATCCTTATGGAAAATAATGTGGTAAATTCAAATCCAGTGATCAAAGGAGACAAAAGATCTTCATGATGATCTATTCATTACACACCATGCGTGAATATCTTTGCCTGTCAGGTCTAGTAGTACTGGTAAATAGTAGAAACATTGATTTGTTTCTGTGACTGATTAATGAAACTGAAAACAAAATTTAATAAACAATCATTATTATCAGTTTTCTCAAAGAGAAAGCAATACTATTTTTGTAATATTCAATCCACACTCCTATTTTTAACTGTTAAAACTTACATACAAACCATGATGGAATGTAGTCATCTCAAAATTTCTAAGAATAATTAAATCCATCAAATGAATCAAACTCTCAACTGTAATTAATGTGACATCAAACACATCTTCAATATTTTATTTATAAAAAGAAAATTTTTATATATTAGAGACAAGTAATAATTATAAAGTGTTATTTTTTGCTAGTTAAATTCAGTATGTATTGAGTTACTGAATACTCTGTTTATGTACTCTTAAGTATATTCAAATTAAACATTAGTGTAATATTTTATATGATGAAATAGTTCTCTTCAAAGACTTTTTTTTAAGGAATTATTGTTCTTCAGTTAAGTTATGTTCAATTTACTAATTTTGGTAACATATATGATACATTTGGGGTTGGTCACAAACAGGCTAATTTATATATTAGGTTCTAAAAATGTATTGAGTCTTTGGAAGCCAAAATTGAGAACACATTTTTTGTTATTGGAAAATTATATTATGATACCATATACGCACCATTTTTTTGATGACCATCTGCCATTTTTCCGGCAACATCAACACCCTGTTGCTATAGAACTTCTGTGATTCTGGTCAAAAATTCTGACACGTGGTTTTCACAGGCCTCTTCTGAAACTAGCTTAACACCATTCTGGGAGTTCTGCAAAGTTCGAAGCAAATGATAGTCTGACAGTGCCAGATCCAAGTTATATGGTGGATGCATCAAAACCTCCCAGTCAAGTTCTCTCAATTCCTGATGGGTTGTTAAAAGTGTATGTGATCTAGCATTGTCAGTGTGGTATATGACACCCTTTCTGTTGATCAGTTCAGACCGTTTCTTTTGAATTGCTAACTGTAATCGCGCTAACTATCAATAATGAATCTATCATACTGCCTGGCAGCAGCAACTTGTGATGTATGATGCCCTTTCAATCTCACCAAACGCACAGAATAACCTTCCTGGGCATCAGTGTGGGCTTTGCTACAGACTATGGAGCTTCTACTCACTTTGATCACAATCTTTTTTGTACATTGTTGTCATAGGTTATCCACTTTTCACACTCATGATCAACCACTTCAGAAATGACTCGCTTGATTTTGTTACATTTCAGTAGAGATTTGCAGATAGAAATTTGATCGAATAGATTTTTCTGAGTCAGATTATGTGGCACCCAAACATGCTTCTTTTTTGTAGCTAGCTTTCTCCAAATGGTTTATCACATCATTTGGTGATGGATGTTTAGGTCATTGGCAATGCCACGACTGCTTACATGCCGGTCTTCCTCGACTTCTGTCAGAATATCATTTACTTTTTCTATAATTGATCACCCACTGTGAGGAGCATCTTGGACATCAAAATTTCCAGAATGAAAGGGGCTAAACCATTTTTTGGCTGTTACTTTTGATAATACCTATAAACAGCACAAATTTCTTCATGGGCCTTTGCAGCATTTGCACTTTTATCAAAATAAAATTGTAAAATTTAATGCAGTTTTGTAGAAACTTCACTCATCTTCACGGCACAATACCTTACATCTGAGTATAAGAATTCCAACATTTTTAGCATATCTACTAGCTTCAACTGCCAGCTGTCAATTGACATTCGGCCTGACCCACTGCGGCTCATATATCCTGAGATTTGGGACACTAATGCTACCTTGTGCACAAAAGGCTCATTACCTCTTAGACTACCAGTTATATATTTATTGTATGTTGTTATTATAATGTATGTTGAAAACCCTTAAAAATTTTTTTCTTATTCATTCCTAAAGAGGTTAAGTTGAATACAAACTGATCTACATATAAAAATCAGGAAACCCTTACCTAGATATTCATCACTTCTTGTCCCACTGCTGAAGGCTAGAAAGTTGAAATTTGATAATTTTTCTATAAGGTTGTTTTCAATAAAAGTAAACAAACAAAAATTCATTGTTTGTACATGAAAAGAGCAAATCATAAAATACATATAAGTTAATAATAATAAACCAATATTAATTAATAAAGCTCAAAACCTAACTCACCAATCTTTGTAATTCAGTCCTTAGATCCTCTTCAGTTTTGATCTTTTGTAATATATTTACATGATACTTTGTGCTTTGCTTTGGTTCCTGTAATTAATAATATAAATGACTAAACAGTTGATGTTAGCTCTAGTCAGTTATTTATTCATCACTTCCAATATGCTAAGCATTAATTTAAACCCAACATGTCGGTCTAGTTGTGAACTCATCGTTGCAAATCATTGTTTGTCAGCAATTAATGACAGTTTCTTCACTATTTGCAAAGCATTAATTAATATTAGGTAGACAGATTTTAAAAGAAACTAGATAACTATAATTAACACAAAATTATGGAAAAAGTAAGTTTGTGAAGTCAATAAAACTCATTAACCCTCCATCGGTCACTTAAAATTTGAATCGCTGACTCTCGCTCAGTGGAGGTTTCATCTGGGTTACGCAATAAGGTACAAAATGTAAAGAAAATGTTTATTTTTATAATCAAGCTTTTATTAAAGTCCAGATATATGTTTAATACAAACAGTATAATATAAAAAAAAAAGGTTTTTTATATTATAAAATGTATATATTATTTAGTTATTGTGAAAAATTACTTTTACAATTATTATATGAAATAAACATATTTTATTCAAAAGTATGTGAAAACTACGTATGAAAATAGTATAAGAAATCTTATTTACTACAAATACGAGTATAAAATATATGTTTTAAAACAATTATTCAAAAATAATAATTATCAGGAAATAAAAAATTTGTAATTGTAAATTTTGCTAAAAGTTGAAATATACTTGATATGAAAAAAAACGTAAAGGCGTAAATTCAAGAACATTGCTTACACATGGAAATATCATTGTGGAAAAACTACAGATAAAATATATTGTAAAAGGAAAATACTTAAAAACAGGTTTAAAGTCAGCCATCAATTAATTGTTTTAATTGTCATTCGTGGGCTAGGTTGGCCAAAATCAAAGCCTTACAAAAACTTAGACAGATGAATCAGCCTACCGGTATTTCTTCATCTTCATCGCTGGAATCAGCACACTTGGTAAACTGTACTGCAGAACGCTCTCAGCATATGAAAAGTTTGCACTGAACACACCTTGTCTTCGACGGCCGATTTTTCTTATAGCTGCAAAGGAAGCATCGCCCCGAAGTGACTACATCTGGTGGCGGTTCACGTTGTTGATCTACTTGTATGCTGATACTCAGAATCTTACACATCCGTAGTTTCATTTTTCCGTTTCAGTTTTTGCACAAGGCGAAAGGTAGCTCTTGAATAAACTTTCTTCTAAAGATAGTCTGGTTTACATTCTTTTTCAGAACGATGTAACCGTTCAAACATCCAATATCAAGAAGGGTGTAAAACAGCCTCATCGACCATCGATTACAGACTCTGGCAGTTGAATAGCTTTCCTTATATTTGTGACTGTGTCCACTCCTCCTTTGCTTGAATTGTAGAACAAATTAATTTCTGGCTTTCCATAAGAGCGAGAATTCTCAGTTGAGTCTACAGCATCGGTGTTATGCATTGATGACAGCAGGATTACATCTTTGTTCTTCTTTCCTTTAAATGAAAACGTTGTGTAGTCTTTCTTAAAAGCAAAACATGAACTTCTTACAGAACGTTGTTTGGTTTCGATGAAAGCGATTGGTATTTCACGTTTGTTTTTCCTTACTGTTCCAACGGGTGTCAAGCGATGATTTTTCAAAAGTTCTTCGCAAAGAGGTATGGATGTGAAAAAGTTGTCAACAGTCGCATTTCTACCCGAACCAGAAACCGGTTCAGTCATTCTCAGAACAACTTCTTTGCCCGAGTTATCTACAGCAAAAGGTCCTTCAGGTTGTTTCCCTACATATACCTCTAAATTGGCGGTATAAAATGTTTTTCCACAAGCCATTGCATAAACTTTGATTCCGTACTTGGCGGGCTTGTTTCTCATATACTGTCTAAAAGAGCATCGACTGCGGAACGATTCCAGCATTTCATCAACAGTTATAAATTCACTTACAGTGAAATGTTTCTTACATAACTCGATAAAGTCATCAATCAAATCTCTAATAGGAGCCAATTTATCGATTGTCTTTCTATCTTCTCGCGTCGTGATGTCGTCAAACCTGATACATCTCAATAAAAATTTGAATCGGCTTAGTGACATGACGCATCTGAAAAATTCTAAATCGGTCCCATCAGTGGCCCATAGTTCTAGAATTAGATTCCTGCTACGCATTACCCCTACTATATACAGGATACCAATAACAGCTCTTATCTCAATTGGATTAGTTGTTTTGCGGTCTCGTTCTCTAGTAAACATTTGTTTGTTTGCGTTTATATAAATATTTGTGTAGCCCGTTATGTCTTTGATTGTTTCATCAGGGAAAAAAGGTTCCATGCCTCAACAGGAGACTTGGCTTCTTTTGCACTTTGGGCCACACATCCCATCCTCATCCACAAAATATTTCTATTGGACGTTTGAGCCTCCCGCACTTTGATTTGGGTGCAAGTCCCAGAGCAGTTTCCTCCTTTTGCTCGTGTAAGCTGCTTTACCGTTTTGCCTGGTTTCATTAATTGCAGATTGCCGTTCTTTTAACAGAATACATTCTATGTCAACAAAATCATCTTCATATGTAATACCGTTATTGATATTGACAAAGTCGTCTTGCTCACCTGGTAACTCATGTACTCCTTCATTTACCTCTTCGTTTTCATCACCCGAGTCCAAAGTCGTATCTTCTACATCTCTTCAGGAAATAATTCACGAGTAAAACTCCCAGTGGGCCTAAATACAATTGCAAAATGTTCCTCTCTTTCTACGCTAGCTAAAAGTCTGGCGAGTCTTTCTTCCTCTTTTTCCATTTTCAAAAACAAAAACTAAGAAAAATTTACTGCATAACTTGAAAATATAAGTGACCTAAAAAAAAACTCGCACACCGAAGTTTCGTCCAGGTTTGCAAAACACAAATAGATGCTTGCAGAGGTTTCATCCGCGTTTCCAAAACACAGACGCTCGCGAAGGTTTCGTCCAGCCTTCTACTACTTCACTTGTGACACTGACCTTGAAGGATGATTGGGGGTGGAGAGGCCTGTCAGCTGTTCCTGAAGAGAGAATCGACAATGTTACTAATGGACAGTGCTGCCAACCCCAAACAACACATTTACCCAAACAAAACCAATTTACCTGGAGGAAACCTCCGCTTAGCGACCAATGGAGGGTTAATTGTTTGTTAGCCACCTTATGCAGGGCAAAAATGCATGGAGAACTTATCTTGTAATATTATTTACTATCTATGATAGAGAAATGTTTTTATAAAAATACTGTCGCTAACAATTGGAAAATGTTTTTAATCCATCAGTAATTTACTGCTCTTCCTTATAATAGATAGGTAGATAAATGTCAATTTATGATTAGATTTAAGTTTAATTTCTTATTTGGTACCAAGCCATAAGGGAATGGTATTTATAAAATCTTGCCTAGCACACTTTGCATAATCCCACATAAAGTTGTAAACAATATTGCAATATTTATATTATTTATTATATTTTTTTTTTTTTTTTTTTTTTTTTTTACTTGTTGACAAATGACAACTAAAATATAAATGATATCAATCAACCTGTTCAACATTGTAAAGCTTAATTTATGTATGTACTTTTGCAAAAGGTTATGATGAGGTACAACTGGACATGATATATTTAGCAACTATCTAAAAATTATAGACTTTCTTTGAAAAGACCCATATGTGTAATATTTCATTAAGATTAGTGAGACATATTTACTCCTAGAATATGAGGTGTTTCAAAATTTAAAAAATACACATAAATGATATCTACCTTCCCTTTGAAGCACAGGTTCTTTTAAGAATACAAAACTGTGCCAAAAAATAATCAGAAAATAGTCATGCATAAAAAGCCTCTTAAGCTGAGGTGCACAGGTTTAATATTCTTCTCTTGTAACCTAAAATCAAATTAAATTTTTGCAAATCCCGTTGTTACAGTGAACAATTAACATAATTGCTAATCAGTTTTTGTGATATATGGCAGGATCTACATTCAAATTTTTATAAATTTATAGTTACTTTGTTTTTCAAAGAATTTGATTAGCTGTAGAATCTAAAAATAAACGAAATTATATAAAATTAATGCAATATGACAAGCTGATCTAATCTATTGTAATACACTATAGCTTCTATAGATAATTGAAGAATGCTATTTATTATTTACTTTGTAGTTTCAGGCTGATGCCCAAAACAATCACATTTTGTCTATAAGAAAAACATTTTTTTAGAATGTGGAAAATCCCATGTCAGGCCCAAAGTCGTTCAGACTACTTTCAGAGGAAAAACAACATCATAACTTACAAGAAAACAATTACTATTCACACACCCCTGTTTCTTCAGATATTGTTAAAAATTTTGCATAATTTTCAATGAAAAGAATGCAAAGTAAAACTAACAACATTAATAATGAAGCACTTGAAAATTATATTAATATGAAGTTCCAAAAAACATCAAGCATAATACAGAAAAGTTTTATGAATATGTCAGAATTCAATACCAGTGATAAGAAAATTCATTCAATGCCAGATACAAGGAACATGTAACCTAGAACATGTTGAGTATTTTATTTGTAATAGTTATTCAAATACAAATGTATAAGAACTTATCTCCATCTACTTATTTAATATCTAGCAGGGGTACTGAAAAATTCAAATTAAAGATAATGACTTGCAATTTTGTTTAAATAATTCTCAAGTCAGTTCAAGAATTATATATGTTTTAATAATCAATCTGGCCATTTTAAAGAAATACTGAAAATTTTCTGAAATCTTAAATATCATCCATAAAATGAAAAATTTAATAACTTTCATATACTTGTAGAGATAAATATACTTCTTTTAACATATAGAGATTTGAACCTCATATGACAATTGTTCTATACAATTATTAATAGGGTTGTAAGCCGTACACAATTCCACCATGTGAACATCATATAAATGGTTCCTTACCAAGATGCAATCCAGATAATGAAGTAGACACTCCATTGTGCCATCAGAGATGTACTAATAGGCAATATGAGCGCTCTTACTGGAGAGATCAACGTAAATGTAAGTCATTATATTATCTTTTTTTAATTGTTTTTTCTTACTGTAGAATGTAGATCATCAAAATGTAGAATAAGGTCTTTATGTCTAATCCATTTTTTAAAAGTAGCTTAGAAAATTACATACAGCATTATAATATAATTACTTTGTTTAAATTAATTATTAACATATTATCTCAATTTAAAACTTTTTCAGAGATTTCTGCTTCTTCAAAATGGAATTCTTTATTAAAAATAATAAAAAACTGTAAATGTATGTGTCAGCTATGTTAGTTATTAAAGTAAAATCAGAAGAACTAAATGTAGATTATAAAAAAATCAATGCTTCTTAACATACTTTAAAACAAAGAAATAATTGTTTGTTAGTACTGTAATCTATTAGTCACTGAAATTTTGTATTATAGTAATTTTGAATTGTGTCTGTTCTCTTACCGCCAGTGGTACCATAATTTGAGAACCACAGATCTGATAACTATAACTGAGGTATATACAGTACAAAATGACTGGTAATAATTATAGAGTCAAAGAGTAAATGTCATCTTTTTACCAAGAAGGTTCTGCTTTCAAATCCTAGTCCTTAGCATTTTTTCAATTGTTTCAAAATTCATTCTTCCTATCAATAACTGTAACTGGGTCATCCACCCAGGTAGGTATTAAAAGAATTTTTAAAATTTCACAAACAATGTATAGTTCATGGGAAAAAAAATCTCTCTAATCCAAGTAAATATATGATAATCACTTGTTTGATATTATTCCCAATATGTCTGTAAAAATTAAAATGGAAATAATAAGTTTTAAAATGAATAGCTGTGAGAAATGTTTAATAAAAGAAAAGGATAACCAGAAAAATTAAAATCTTATGAATAAAATTATTCAGCTTGATGGTAATACATTTTGGATTTTAATTAATTCAAACTTCTAATTCTATAGTAATTTCTTTATTATGTTTTAGGTACGATGCCTTATACTGTACTCTTAACATTGATATATATTAATAATAAATAAAAGTTTGTTCATCTTGTACAATTCAACATAATAGCATGATAAAACTGTTTAGACAAACTTTTTTTATACTCTAAATAATAATAGGTTATTGCTCAAAATGCTTTTTTTTTAATGAAATACTCTTATATCTAAGTTGAAGTTAAACAATCTAGATAGTTTTAAAATAAATTAATAAAAGTATTTATACTTCATGATGAAATTTATAATGCATTTATATCTGCAAATTGTTATCATTTCTATTTATGTATGTTCATACAGTTAAGAAATGGTACCATGTAAATGCTACTGTTGAGGAAATTCAGAAAGAAATCATGACACATGGTCCAGTGCAAGTTGCGTTTACAGTTTATGAAGATTTCTTTACATATAAATCAGGTAATTTTTTTTTATGTAAATGGCAATTTTAATATTTGAAAATAATAGGAACATTTTTCAATATATACTTTAATGTATGAGGCATTCAGAAACCAACATGATTAACTTCATACCACCCAGTACTGATATAAACTTAATTAGCTCTAGTTAATTAATGACTTCTTTTATTGCTGTAATTGTTGGTTTTTTACAGAAAAGTAAAGCTATTTACATCAAATTTAAACAACGGAAAAATAATTTTATCATAATTACCAATAACATTCTCACATTTTTGGAGTTAATCTCTTTGTCAAATAAAGAATGCTAAAATTTAATGAAAAGTTAGAATGATTATAAAAATATTTTACTATATGAATATTATTTAAATATCCTAAAAGAATGTATTTATTTCAATAATGATAATTCCTTAATTCAAAAAAATTTGAAGTGGACACAAATGACATCGTTGTACGCCTATACACATATACTCATTTCTTTAAAATGGAAAGTACATAAAATTTTATTTCATTAATAACTTTTTTTTTATTGTTATTATTGAATTATTATTTATTGTAATTTTTTTTTACAAGCAGAAGTTAATTATGAGTAAATCAATATATTTAAATTAAAAAAATAGTTAAAAAAGGAGATGAAGTCTGATTCGAACCAATGTGCCTTCCCCTTGTAAGAACCTCATATTTCATTAATTTATATTTTATTTGGCTATAACTGTGGAACCAATGAAAATAAGTATAACTTATGATATATCACTGAAAAGCTCACAATGAGGGCTTATTACTGCAGTTAAGAAAAAGTCCAAAATCTAATTTTTTTGGATTTTGGGCTTTTATGGACACTTTTGGTCTAGTCTATTGCAACCAAAAGAGGAAATGACAACTAGATGTTACAACAGTCCTAAATCCAAAATTTCAACATCCTACGGCTAATCGTTTTTGAGTTATGCAAGATACATACCTACATACGTAAAGACGTCACGCCGAAACTAGTCAAAATGGATTCAGAGATGGTCAAAATGGATATTTCCATTGAAATCTGAAAATCTAAATTTTTCGCGATCACAATACTTCTTTATTTCATACAAGGAAGTAAAAATTATTGATTTATAACTTATCACCATAATCTACAGCAACATCATTTGAATGAAGTTTGGAAGCTGAATGTTCTCTAACCAAATTTTTGTAATACCAATGGTGTACTGATGGTATATACTGCAATGACATCATATCTTATTTTTTTTGTTATTGAAATTGATCGCACATCTGGATGCAATTCATTTTGCTCCACTGAAGCAAGTAATATTTGTGCTTAACCTATAATAATTTTCATAAAATTAATTTTTTTAAATGGTTTTTCACTTAAACGAAAGTCTTCATCATTCGACAGAAAACTATGTCCTGACAGTAGAAATTTGAGTCAAAAACATTTTGCTGTAATCTGAGAACTAATAACACATGAACTAATAATACAATGTGCTTAACATTTTTTTGGCATTTAAACATGCAGCTACTTCTTGACAACCTCGAGACCCTTTTGTTTCAGATCACACATACATAAATCGTTGGTCAGTTTTCAAGCAATGGCAACCAAGGTTGTAAAAATAAAAATTACGTTTATAATAAGCTATTGATGTGGTCAGTTTTGGAAATAAAAGAGCTTTTTGCAGGTCAAATGTAAAAGCATAATAATTTTCATGCATCTTTCTTTATCAATTAGTATGTCATTTTTAACAATTTCTCCTTCTAAAAGATGAATTTCTTTTTTATTCTCTATAATTTTCTTTTCATTTTCATTTTGAGATGCCTCAATCATTCTATAGTAACCACCATAAACTTGCTAAATATCTTTGGCAGGAGACTTAAAGTCAAGATCAAATTTTGAAGAAAATATATGGTATACATGTTTTCCTTTATAGGATTTATATTTCTCGTTATATAAGTTGTACATTTTTTTATTGTTAGCTCTGAATTTAAGTATTTACAGCTGGAATACTCTTTGTGTAGTGATGATGTAAGCTGGAAAAGAGTGGATGTGCTCAACAACACAAGAACTATTTTGTTCCCAGGATCTTGCTTTGCTCGATGATCAATAACACCAGAAACATCACATTTTGAACAAATATTATAAGGTCTACCATCACTAACCTGTAATGTCTCTCTAAAGTATTTTCTTACACATTTTTAATGTATTATCAGCCAAATGAATAAAATAATTAAATGATTTACTTCTAGGAGGTTTCATTCCCAGTGATGGACATTGCCTAGAAATCTTTTTAGTTTGACATAAACCTCGTAAAAATATATTTTGTTATTAAGATCAGCAAGGTTATAAAACTTAATAAATACATTTCTCTGTTCAAATGAAATTTGTGAATTACATTTATTTTTATAGCCACAAGTAATATCTTTAGAATGTTTATCTCTATAAAGGTTTATCTAATGATTTTTGTAGCTTATCAGTGGTGCCAGAATTAATGTAGCTATAAGGCACAATTAAAAAATTTTTAAATATTTAAAAAAATTTAAATATAAAATAAATTATTCGAGTATTATGCTTAGCAATAGACAATTTTTTTTTATTACTATGTTCTCACATTGACAAATGAGAACTCACAGTATGTTCTGTTGACAAAAAAAGTTCTGCATTCTGATTAAACAAAAAAGGTAAGACATTAATCATTATAACTACTAAATAAAAAACACTTTAACAATAATAGCATCCAATTTTGAGATAATTTGTTAAAATTGGAGTTAATCACTTCAGTTTCTGAACACTTCATATAGACATATATTTAATGACTACGGTAACTGTAAATAACCTTATTTTAAATTTATATATGAATAATTTTAAAATGAAACCATTAGCTACCACCTATCACCTCATATGCATCATTTACATATATCTACAACTACAACTTTATGATATGGTGACAAACAGTTAACATGGCTGTACCTGTACTACATTGAATATGTTTCTTTGTACTTCATCTTTATTTGTACCATGTACAAAAAATTTAACCAAGCACACATTAATTGATTAACTGATTAAGATCTGATGTTTGATATTATTATTTCAAACTGTTTTTATATTATTTATTATACACAGCTTAAAATTGTGAATGCTACTTACACAACTTAAAATAGCATTTTCACCAATATTTTTTTTCCCTTAAATGTGTGTCAGGTCTTGAAAACGTTTCACTTGGTTAATTTGATTTGAATAAATATACTCATCTACATGTTACATATTTTAATATTTTGCACTTACATATTGTATTGTTCATTATTTTAATTTATGTTTTTTAATGAAATCAATAAGCACTATATTGTTATAATATTCCTATTACTTTGATGTCAAAACTTTACCTTTTTAAAAAATTAAATTTCAACACTAGATTGGGTGTATCAGTCACTTTCTTAAGGGGATGCTATTACAGCTCATATTTAGTAGGTAATAGTAGTATATTATACTGTAATAACGATGTACAGTAAATTATTTCATTACTACAATTAAGTTTCTATGAACCATTTCTATCTTTCATCTAAGAATAGTTAAAGGGATGTGTTGTTTGATTAAAATAGACTGTTAAAAATGTATAGAAAGATAATATTTGAGTGATTATTAAAATGTTTCTTTCTTTTTTTGGAATGATTCCTGTAATTTTTCCTTTTTAATAACAAACACTTTTAACTGAAACAAAACTGGCTATGTTAGCAGCATTATGTAACAACTGGTTGTTTTTTGTATGCCAAATAAGGGCTTGTAAATTATAAAACAACATATTCATTCAGCATATACCATCTGTTTGTTGATTCAATTTTATTCATTAAAAGAAAGAATACAATTATTGTTGTATAACAACAATCTATTTTATCTACTTAAATATACAATTAAGATTAAAAAAATAATATTAAAAAAAGTAAAACTGGACAAGAGAGATTTTAGATACCAAATCAAAATTCCAGTGTTACAGTTACACTATTGAGAAAATCACAACCTTAAAAAGGTTCCATCACATGCCTTAATGCAGCTTCGCCCTCAACAAGTTAAAATATTGTATATCAAATTTTTTTAAACTTATCTGTAAAAATTTGGTTAAACAGTATATGAAATATAATTGGTTATATGTTACTATATATATATATATATATATATATACAATATAAATGGTAAGAAATTACAAAATTATACTTTCTTCTTAAATGCTGGTGTGTATTCATTTGTTGTTTCAATTTTCAGGAGTTTATCATTACATCACAGGAAAAAAGGTTGGTGGACATGCAGTGAAAATTATAGGCTGGGGAATACAGCAGCGTACTCCATACTGGTTGATTGTTAATTCATGGAATACACACTGGGGTGAAAATGGTTTATTTAAAATTGTTAGGGGAAAAGATGAATGTAATATTGAACATGGTGTGTTTGCTGGTATTCCACACTCAAATCATTAAACAGTTTTGAAAGAAAAAGGCAATAGTAAAAGATAGTAATTAGTTATAAAGCAAATTCATTACAAATTTAAAAATATATGTATATTTAAAAAAAAATTTAAAACACATTTTGTTTATTTGTAAATTAGAAATTATAACTGAAATTTTATGTACAATAAAAATTTACAACTTTGCTAATTAATTAAATTATTTATTTTTCTTCTTACACTGCTTTCCATTATCATGAAAGAACAGTGGAATTAATTAGTATCATTAGGAATTAACTAAGAGAAATACAGTTGGAAGTGTTTTTGTTCACAGGGGACAGTGTGTGTATGGGTATATGCATATTATGCAAAAGTATGTGTATGAATGAAAAGAAATAATGTCACATTGTAATCTTGATATCATCTTAAACAATTCACTACATGACAATGCTCAGGATATATAGATTTTCTTTTCTTTTTCCTGTTTAGCCTCTGATAATTACCTTTCAGATAATACTTCAGAGGATGAATGAGGATGATATGTATATGATGATATGTAAATGAAGTGTAGTCCTGTACAGTCTCAGTTTGACCATTCCTGAAATGTGTGGTTAATTGAAACCCAACCACCAAAGAGCTTCGATATCCACGATCTAGTATTCAAATCTGTGAAAAATAACTGACTTTACTAGGACTTGAATGGTGGAACTTTTGACTTCCAAATCAGCTGGATTTGGGAAGACGCATTCACCACTACATCAAACTGATGGGATCAGGATATACAGATTAAACTTCTCCAGCTGCACATTTACTACAACATTTACTACTTGACAAACAGGACAGTTTCAAATAAAGGTACAATAATAAATCAAAGTGCTCCATAGCAACATGGTCAATATTTGCCTCTTAGAAATAAATCGTAAGTCCACCAACATTAACAACTTTGTAATTCTAAATGCACAAAAAAGGACCATATCTTAAAACACTAAAATATTTTTAGAAAAAAAATATACGTAACACACTGCAATTAATTAAATGAGTTATTACAATATTCAAACCTAAAACATTTTTTGACCACATCCTAAATATTCGTACATATCTTCCTACCTCAAAAAAAAAACCACCAGCAATAACTGGCAAGAGTGGAAAACAGCAGTATCAGCAAAAAATGGCTTCAAAGTGTCCAAAAGTATAATATTTTAAGTTTAAAGAAATACATTAAAATAAATCAGTTCACTCTTTTTTCATTAAAGAGGTTTTAATGAGCGCTTTTCTAAGAAGGTGTTATCTTACCTCCTGCAAATAGAAGGTAATATAATTCTAGTGCTTATAGTTATGTATTCCAATCCAGTTGTGTAAGAAGTAGTTTCAATATTAATAACGTTTTTCATATAAATAATTATTCCAGAATTTGTTTTGTAAATTGTTTTCCTAATTTTAAACAAACCACTGAACTTATACGAGAAAAATAAAAAACTAATTTCAGTTCTAAAAAAAAAAACTACTTATTAACTAAAAATCAGTTTTTAAGTAAACACTTTCAAGTTATACTTCTTTTGATGCGTTAGGAGAAACTGATCAGTATACATTCAGCAAGTTACAGAAGTTGCGTGCGCCAATGTAACACACCATGAAGATTTGCGCAGGCCCAAGTGGATCAGTTGCACGCACATGCGTGTAGTGTCAAATTCAGTCAGTCGTTCAATGCAATTAAGTGATTAGCACGTGCTGTAAACATAATAGATTTGAGTCGTAATAAATATATATTTATATACACTGATTTCTGAAAAGGGCTATTTTAAACTGTGAATATTGTTGTTCATATTCATAAAACTTTATTTATATTGCAGTGTATATATATATATATTTTTTTTTTTGTGTGAAAATTATGTATGAAGATTTGAGGTTATATTTATGTAAATATTATTTTTTATGCGTAAAATGTTATTTTTTAAAGGCAGAAAATAGCACATATCAGATAAATTCTTGATTTTGCATAAATAATTTTAAATTTACCAAAAACAAGATTTTTGATAAAATACAGCATTATAAAATATAAACTATTTGCATCATATTTTTCATATCATAAGCCGCTGATAACCCACGTACCTATTCAAACGTCATCCGAAGAATTAATGGAACTAAACTAATCGAAATAAATTCGATGAGCTTTGTTTTATATAACAACGAATACTTCAATACTTTTTAAACTGTATAGAATAAATATTATTTAATTTAAGTATTAATTATTCAAAGTTTTATTCATGGTATTTAATGCCGTCCATCGATCGTTTGACCCGGTTCAAATTTGTTTGAATGCATAAAAGTTTTTTTTTTTATTCACTCCAAAAAAGTTTAACTTATTACGTGGATACATAAGTACATACAAGCTTTTTTTCTATTAATTTTTTATATTTAATGGATCATATCCTGGAATAGTCGGTTTGATATTGGAGGGACAGGTAGATGGGAAAAATTGTTCAGGCAGGCGTTTGGAATATGTAAAAAGAATTGTTAGGGTTGTAGGATGTAGGAGGTATACCGAAATTAAACACTAAATAGGGAATCTTGGAGAGCTGCATCAAACTAGTCAAATGACTGAGGCCAAAAAAAAATGGATCATAATTTGTTATATATCAAACTAATATGTTTTCTTTGTGTTTGCACTGAATAATTATTTCAATCCTAAATTTTTAGGATAAAACTACGCTTGTAGTAAGCTTCATTATTCCAAACAGAAGCCCCAAAATTGATGTACATCCATTACCTTGAGGAAGTTTTATGTGCACTAAATGAAATGTAGAACAGAGTAGTAGTAAATTTCAGTAAGCCATTTCTTCATTGATGTTGTAATTAACAGCAAGAATTATTTTGAGAATATCTGGTTTCTGAAACTTTACTTCAATAATTTATTTTAAAACTGTTTTAATTTTCTAACTGTAGTGAAAGACAAAACAACATAGGCTTGTAGCTCATAAAATAGACTTACGAGGTGTGCGAGAAAAGAAATGAGATTGGTAACACTGAGAGCGATCTGGCAATGCTGTGTCTACCGGTCTGTTCATCCCTTCTACATGCTCAATACGAATTTCAACTCCGTTCAGCCAACACATTATTTTTGACAGCACCATCAGTGAAGTTGTGTTTTTTTTGTGTGTTACGGAAATGGAGCATCGGAATTTAGAGCAACGTTGTGCAATCAAGTTTTGTGTTAAACTTGGGGAATCCGCAAGTGTGACCTTTGAAAAGTTGAAACAGGCCCATGGGGAACATTGCTTATCAAGAGCACACGTTTTCCGCTGGCTTCATTTTTGGAAGGCCGAGAACACGTTGAAGATCAACCTCGCTCAGGGAGACTTTCAACTTCAAAATCTGACGAAAACGTTGAGCGTTTTTGTGAGAACAGACCATCATTTAACAATACGAAAGATGAGTGAACAGTTAAATTTAAACACTTTAACCGTACATCAAATTTTGACAGACGATTTGGACATGCGAAAGGTTTGTATGAAATTGGTGCCAAAAAACCTCACAACGGAACAGAAGGACAATCGAAGAAACGTGTGCGTTGATCTTCTTGTGAGGATTGACAATGACAAAGAATTCTTCAATCGTGTGATCACAGGTGATGAATCCTGGATATTTGAGTACGATCCTGAAACAAAGCGGCAAATCGAAGAGTGACACACTGACTGAAAAATGTCATCTCTTCGACCAAAAAAATGTAGAATGAGCAAATCAAAGATTAAAACCATGCTGATTTGCTTTTTTGACAGTAAGGGTATAGTGCATAAAAAATTTATTCCTCCAGGACAAACTGCCAACCAAGTGTTTTACAAAGGTGTCCTTGAAAGGCTCAGGAAAAGAGTGATTCGCGTGAGACCAGACATGTAGATGCTTCATCATGACAATGCCCCGTGTCACACAGCCATTTCCATCAGCAAATTTTTGACCTCAAAGCGCATAACTACAGTTCCTCAACCCTCCCCCCCCTATTCACCTGATTTGAGTCCTTGTGACTTTTTCCTTTACCCGAAATTGTAACATGTTTTAAAAGGACGTCATTTTGGAACTCTGGAGAACATTCAAAAGACTGTGACCAAACAGTTAAAAGCCCTACCAGTTGAAGCCTTCCAGCGCTGCTACTAGGAGTGGGAACAACAACTCTGCTGGTGTATAGCTGCCCAAGGGAACTACTTTGACAGGGATAATATTGTTGTTTGAAAGAATAAAAACTTTGGTAAGTAAAAAAATCAGTTTCATTACTTTTCTCACACACCTCATACATGTACTTATATTTAAACTCATAAGAAAAATAGGAAATTTTTCTAAAAATATTAAAAAATTAATAACTCATTTCAAAAATATTTGGAAATTGTGCTCTCTGAAATTTTTTTTCAAAACTAATTATGCAGCTCCTTCATGAGTGGTATTACTGATGCCACTCTGTTAATGACACTCACTAATCCTAAATGATTTAGGAAACCACTTTAATCAGTTATCAAATAATATAATCTGCCTCTGTTTGTTTTTACCAATGACAGAACAGAGACAATATATGCATTTGGGGTAAGAGGTTGTGTGTATGTCTGTTAACATTTTCCTTCAGAGCAGGTTCTTATACATACAGGTAGGTAAGTTCTTATACAGGTTTTATGATTATAGGCCCACAGGAGGTGCTACAGTAGATGCGTTTCTATAAAAAAGTGGGCTAATTTTGATGCAGTATCGTTCTCGTTCCCTTCTCGTTCTTTGCTGTGTAGCCTCCAGAACCACCAGAAGGTGGTTCTTACTTACTTCAGAGGGTGAATGAAGATGATATGTATGAATGTAAATGAAGTGTAATCTTATACAATCTCAGATCGATCATTCCTGAGATCTGAGATTAATTGAAGCCCAACCACCAATTAATCACACATCTCAGGAATAGTCGACCTGAGGCTGTACAAGACTACATTTCATTAAAATGATACGTCCTGAAACAACTGCAGTTATCAAAGCCGATGTTAATGCTATATTTGACTCGGCATCAAGACACATTCCCAGAACATCCAGCAAACTAGAGAAGTAATCCATTCCATGGTGGAACAATGAAATAAGTGAAGCTATAAAAAAGCATATAACACTTTAAGAAACATTCAACATAAGAAAATCTAATTGCCTTTAAATCTTTTGATATGGGGCACATGAAAAAAGATTTATAACAGATTTTAAAAAACAATCCTGTCAGCAATACATGTCATTCATTAACAGAAACACTACTACATCAGACATTTGGAAGAAAATGAAGGCTATTTGTGGGCATACAATCTTTACTCCCATAACTTGCCTTCAATATGAAGATGAAGTTAGAGGTACTCCAAATGAAATTGCAGAGTTACTAGCCAATCATTTTTAAGAAGCCAGCAAAATGACTAACTATGATGAATGTTTTACCAGGCAAAAAACAGAACCGAGGGTCTGCCAAATTTCAGAACTACATTGAATTATTCATATAATGTACCATTCAAGATACTTATGAAAACATTAGAGAAAACTGGCAACACAGCTTCTGGTCCAAATGAAATTAGGTCATGATCAGTCAGCTGGGTACCACTGCAAAATGTTAGAACCATGTAGTCAGATATAGTTCTGAATTTTATGTGTCTGATTAATAACGATAAGTTATTTTGTGGAACTAATTAATTAAACAATAAATATGAGACAAAGAAATGACATGGTATTCATTGACTTATTAAATAATTTGCGTTTTGGCAAAGTTACAACTGGCCAATTGGAAATGCATTGAGAAGGAGAGGGTACCTTTAACAGATGAAAATGCTAAAAAGAACATTCTGAACTATTATATTTGTTGATAAATGTAATCGTAGTATGACTAATATGATATCAAAAGCAAATAGAATTCATATTATTAACGCTGCTGATGAATCACAAGAAGCTCCCACATATGGGAAAATCCCCCCACCCCCAGAAATGTTATTTCGGTAGTCAATAACTCTGGTAAATTTTGCATACTGTACAATTGCCAGAGGGTTCAAGAGATGAAGGGTGTTCAGAGGGTAAGATGTCGATTTATGATGGTTTAGTTAACTGCATTATGGGAATTCCACAGAAATTCAAATGGTCTGTCCTATGAAGGGAACTTACCAACTGGCCAGAACTATAAAGGGGTGAGTTACCAAAAGCTATGTTAATAAAAATCAATGGCAAAACAATAGGTACAAAAATGAAAGATGAAGGTGATTGTGTATATACTACACTAATTAGTACAATATTTCAAGTTACTAAAGGATATTGAGATGTGCATTATCATTAATTTTAAGTTGGGATATAACAGTGCACAAATTGCAAGTTACAACATTAAATAGAACTATAGTAGACTTGGGGAAATAAGTATTTGCAAAAGGAGAAATTTATGTCACTCTAACTCTAGTCAGAAGCTTAGGTGGTTTAGGTTTGAGTGATTTAAATTTACATAAATTACTGAATAGCCCATTCGATAAAAAAGCACTTGCTGAGATGGAAAGATAGAAAAACCTTGCACAGAATTGAGTACTTTGCTCAACGCGTCGATATGTTGTTACAGGGCGTCTACATAAGTGTTACGAGTTTTATAAAAAAATTTAGTTGTCCGATCTTGCGAGAGATCGTAAAAGACCATGTAATATGATGCACATACACAAAATTATAAATTTCTCACTATCCCTACCGATGCTATGTATTGTATATAATGTATATTGGGTCTGAAAGGTTTATGACTATATCTCGATTATTGATGATTTTATTAACGGTGCTATAAACTCACATTACCTGCCCTAAAGACCATATAACATCATCTAACGTGACACATGTAGGATATCAGGATTCCCACTATTCCTATCTACCCGCCGGACGGCGAAAAAATTTCATTATCATTTTTCAGACCGATGTTTTGTGTCTAAAAACTTTATTTAACATCATGGTACCACCTTGAAAAGCAGCTGCGTTCATCACAAGATTTATTTCAATCGGATTAATAGGGAAAAAATTATGCGCGAACAAACATAAAAAAATATATACGGGTCGAATATATCCTACTTTTTTGAAGTCTGTAAGAAATAAAACGCATAAACTATTTCTAGTGTAATATACAAATTGAAGAAATGAAATTGAAATTCGTAGTTTCAGTTAATAATGATTATAGTGTCGATAATGTAACAACAGATTTAATAACAAACAATAGAAACAACGTTTCTGGATACATCCGTATAAATAAATAAAAATTATACGAAGTTCCAACACTAGTAAACCTCACATAATGACAAAAGATACAAACTTTTTTTATTAGATTGGTTCTTTAGAAAAATTTTGCACCTCATTTACAATAGATGAATAAAAATTATTAATACATAGCAGTGTTTTATTATTAATGCGGTTTGTATTTTCATGTTGGCTTAACTGTAACGCCGAAATAGTGAGATTTAGTGGTGGGATAAACGATTCTTTTTAAGGAATCGATTGTTTCGATTCGATTCTCAGAAAGGATTCGAAAAAGAAAATAGTTTGACCGATTCAATGATTCTTTTCCTTTCCACCACTACCAGAGCTGTAAACTCTAATGCGCATGCTCTCTTTCTCTTCTTCACTCATGTTTAGCGGTTCATCTCTCTTCATACTCCTGTTCGACTCAATTGATGTATACCTACTAAATGTCTTCGATTCTTCTCTTTTCATCTTTATTCGACTCATAAGTAAACAAACATCTGATTCTTTTCCGGTTGAATACGATTTTTAGTAGCCTATCACTTCTAATACGCATGCTCTATTTCCTTCCATCTACCCAACTATTCTCCTTATTTCATCTATTATTCAATTCCTTTACGAAAACAGCTTATATCAACAAACCTCATCGCTAAACAGAGAAGGGAAAATTTAAACTGTTACGCACACATTCTATATGACATAATTATTCTTTTTTCTTTTAATTTCATTCGGACGGGAAGCTATGTTGCACAATATTAATTACTGTCGTTCTTTTGCGCATACTGTCATGCTCAAGATATATTTTACAATTATTCTTAGTAGACGGATAAAAGACGACAGTCGATTTTGTTTTCGTGGTGAATAATCTTTGAGTGTTCTATTTAAGAGTTGTGTTTTTAGTTTGTTTATATTTTTTTTATTTGGGCCTACTCAATTTCGTAAGATTTTTTTACTTTACATAATCAGAAGACGATTTTTTTTCTAAATGTTTATCGGTATTATTTTTTTAAATCATTAGTTTTTACGTAAGTAGGTTATTTTGTAAGCACTTTTAAAAAAGAATATTTTGTTTTTAAATTTATAAAGATGAGCTGCAGAAAAAGAAGTCACATCTGGACTTGCTTTTCGGAAGCAAGCCCTGGAAAAGCTTTGTGTAATTTTTGCCGCAGTTCAGTATGCTATGCCGGTGGGACGACTAGTAACCCATCTCGTCATATTAAAATTAAACACCCGGGAGTTGATATTTCAAGACAAAAAAATCCTTGTCCTGATTATGTTTCAGAAATGCATTATAACTTAAATCCGACTACGTCTACTGCGACTGAACCAAATGAATCGCAGCAATTAGCCCTTAAATTAACAAACCTTATTGAATCGCCTAATCCTTCTTCTGTGCTTCCAATAACATCTTTGTCCTAAAAAAAAACACAACAGTTGTCCCTTACTTCCTTTGTTACAAAACCTGTCCCTCAAAGTAAAAGCCGAGCGTTAGATATTCAATTAATTAGGTTAATAACTAAAGAATATCAACGTATTTCACTCGTTGAGGATGAAGAATTCAAGAAGTTTGTTCATATGTTAAACACTATTCGTTTCCAAGTCGGAAAACAATTACAACTAGTTTAATTCCACAATTATATGTGACAATTTCTTGTGAGATTCGTAAGTCATTATATAATATAGAAGCATGCGCAATAACCACTGACAGTTGGACATCAGTTTCAAATAATAATTATATGGCCGTAACTGTCCATTTCATTGACCATGATTGCAATTTAAAAACCCAATTACTTACTTGTATGGAAATCTGCAGTCAACATACGGCTGAAAACATTGCCATTGAATTACAAGGTAAATTCAATGAATGGGATATTACTGACAAAATAGGAGCGGTTGTTAGTGACAATGCAGCAAATTTAAAAGCTGCTATTCGCAATTGTCAGCTACGCCATATTCCTTGCTCAGCCCATACAATTAATTTAATTGTCCAAGCAGCAGTGTCTGAAGTAAAAACAATTGTAATAAAATCGAAGGCAATTGTCGAATTTTTTAAACGAAGTTCTCATGCTGCCTCCAAACTACAAAACGTGCAACGACAAATGAATTTTAAAGAATTAAAATTAAAACAGGAAGTGCCTACCCGATGGAACTCACTCCTGCACATGTTTAATAGATTATTAGAAACAAAAGAACCACTAATTTCGACTATTGCTTTGGTGAATCCTATTCTAAATAATATTTCATTTGATGAGTGGACAGTTATAGCTGAAATGTGCAAATTATTGAAAATGTTTGAAGAGATAACTATTGAAATAAGTTCTCAAAAAACTGTCACTATTTCAAAAATCTGTTTATTGGCGCGAGCGATGACGAGACATGTACTTAACAATAAATCTTCTACTCAGAATTCTGAAATCGTTAAAGTATGTAACAAGATGTTAGACCAACTGCAACATAGATATAAGGATGTTGAAAATAGTAACATTTTGCTTGAAAGCATGCTATTAGATCCTCGCTTTAAAAAAAATGCTTTAAAGATGAAGCATCTTACCAAAATGCTTACACAAAACTTTCACATAAAGTTCGAAGTATTCAGATCGAACAAGGCGATAGGTTTGAAACCGAACAAGAAAATAATTAAACCCTCCATTTCAACTGCATGGGAAGATTTTAATAAAAAAGTAACACCAATTTTACCTAATTCAAACCCAACAGTAGCAGGAATTTTAGAGCTAGATAAATATATAAATGAACCTCTCATCTCAAGAACACAAAATCCTCTCTCTTGGTGGAAAGAAAGGCGGTTAATTTATCCGCCTTAAAATAATGCAAACTAGACTTTGCATTCCTGCAACCTCTGTTCCCTGTGAACGATTTTTTTTTTCAAAAGCGGGACAGTTAATAACAGAAAGGCGAAATAGACTTACATCAAAAAATTTCGAAAAAAATTATATTTCTACATGAAATATGTAAAATACTATAAAGTTTATTTGAAAGGTATTAACCTATTATTTATTTTGCTTAATTTTTATTTGTTTTCATTATTTTTTTGTGATAATAGAACCAACAATTTATAAAAACAAAATTTTTGTGTGTGTCTGTAAGTAACTTTTTGTGTGTAAGTAACTCTGCGCGTATTAAAAAAAACAAAGTAAATATAAAATAACATGATGAAAAAAACAAAGACGGAATCAATGGATCGCTCAAAAATAAGGTATGGTACAAGCTATATTATTTTTAATTATTCATTTTGTCATTTATAGCTTTAGAGAAATTAATTAAAGATAAATTTTCTAGTTATAAACTCTTTTACTTGGTCTAGTAGTGAACGCGTTTACGCAAATCAGCTGATTTCGAAGTCGAACATTCTAAGGTTCAAGTCCTAGTAAAGACAGATACTTTTATACGGATTTGAATACTAGATCGTGGATACCGGTGATCTTTGGTGGTTGGTTTCAATTAACCACACATTTCAGAACTAGTCGACCTGAGACTACATGACTAAACTTCATTTACACTCATACATATATCACCCTTATTCACCTTCTGAAGTAATTCCTGACGGTTCTTCCAAAGGTTAACAAGGAAAAAAAGATGAGTTGAAAAAAATATATATTTGGCTCTCATTCGCTGTAGTTAATGATAAACAAAAATTGTTTTATGGGGCTTAAGATAAAATTTAATTGTTTAAGATTAACTCGGTTAAATAGCACAGTTAATGAAAATATTTTATAATCGGAAGTAATAAATTTGCCGAATGTCAATAAACATTAGTGATGGTGATGTAATAAATTACGCGCCACGTGTGGAATACAATAAATAAATAAATAAAATAAACACAGGCTAGAATTTGGTATGGTAGGAGGATCCCTCACTACAAACTATGCATAAGAAAGATTGCTATGAATCGAATCGTAATTGAGAAAGATGTGGTTTCCCGTCGCCTATCCGTTTCATTGTTAAGAATTGTAAAAAGATCGGTTTCTCCTGCAAACCGATTCTCGATTCTTTCGTTCAGTAAAAAGAATCGAATCGAAGGAACGGCTCTTTCACGATTTTTCCCATGACTAGTGAGATTGCTATAGGTTATGATCTTCTAGTACAGAGCTAATTTAATGTGTGTGTAAAAAAAACATGTAATTGATTGGAAAATTTTCGTCTTTCTTTAATAAAACATGCTTTGGAAATTATCCTTCAGTTCATTTTCATTACAAACTTGTAATTGTTTAAGGTAAACCTATAATTTGTTGTTTTCATTTAATTCTTAGTGTACTGTGATGTACTTCAGTGAATATCTCCCTTTAATTGAATTACGTTGATCTCTAGTCCGTGTGTGAAATGCTAAATTTTCTAGATTGGTTTATTAGCAGAGTTTTTTGGAAGTAGTAACTTAATTCAATCCGGCCAGTATTTTCTTGTAATACTATTTATGAAATAAATATTCTATTTTGCCATTTTATGAAATATATGAAGTTAGAATGTATTTAAATTATATATACATTTAATATGTATTAAAGGTTATAAGTATTTTCAATTGCATGAAAATTTGCCCAACAAATGACCTGTACAAGTAAATTACGCTGACCCTTTAATTTTGCAGTTGCATTGTTATTAATTTGTAATGATAGTCACTGCAGTACAGAGATGAAGGTAGCAAATGGGATATTAGGGGAAACTAGAATAAAGGGGGCCTTTGACTCGTGAGTATCAGGACTTGGGACTTAAGTCATGGCCTAACATTGCTTGGAAACTACTTATTAAAATAATTTACTAGAAGTCAATGTGGAAATAAATAGAATTTAGGTAGTTGAGTAATTTACTTTTATTAACAATGATGAAAAATTTCATTATTGACTAATGATGGGAGTATCAATAAGAGCCGTTAACAATGCAAGTTTTAATTAATTTTTTTTAAATTTGTTTTATAATAAGAAAATTAAACATTTATCTTGTCAGGATTGTGTTAAAACATAAGAGGTATTTCTATGAGTGTTGGGTGTTCATGCTATTTGTCTTTTGTGATAAAACTTTATCAAATTCAACCCTACATAAAGGGCGTAGTATAAATCATAGGGGTATAAATCATATAGTATAAATCATAAATAAAAGGGGTATAAATCATAGTCTTACCAGTTGGACTAGTCTGAGAACAGAATTTAGTAGTTAGAATGTGTTTTAAGTAACTGTATTTAGATTCAAAAATGCAGTATTTTGTTATTGTTTTGGTTAATAGTTGTTTTCAATTTTTATCAGTATCGATAGAAATACACTTTTAAATTTACGTACTGTAAAATACTGTTCATATTATTTTTTTTTATGTCAATATCAACATTTCCTAATACTGAGATGATTTTTTTTTTTATAAATACTTTTTGAGTGCTTTTCATTTTCATTTTTATTTCACTAATTAGCATTGCCACTTCTTAATATTTGTTTATTATTGTGCATAATGTCCGTTTTATCTGTTTTATGAGTTATTACAATTTTATTTTCAGGTTGAATAATCAGATAAACATTAAATTTTGTAAAGGTAACAAATTTATTGATTTTAAAAAAGGTCTTATTCGGTACTGGAAACAACATACACTTAAAGATAAAGGACCAACGTTTAAAAAATATGTTGGTATTACTGCAGTTTCATTAATTGGTGGTCTGGGTGGAGCAAAACTTGTTACTGGATTGGTAGTAGCTGACTGTGCTAAAGGTGACCGCAAAATAGTTATTAGTAAAAAGGTAGCAGATGATGAAGCAAAATTTGACTGGTATAAATTTTATCAATTCTTATTGCCAGATGTCTGGTGTCTCCTAAGTGCTGTTGCAGTAAGTTATTTTATTATTTCTGTTATTTTAGAAAAAAAGATTTAAATAATGCAGCACTTAATCCAATTATGGCCCTTCATCATGTGCTGCTACATCATATGGGAAATTATTATTTTGACCGTGTAAATAGAAATATGACTTTTTTATGTAAAAAAAACTTTTTATTGATTCTATTATAAGTATCACTTCTTTAACAGCAGATTTTTAAAGTCAAAAGTTCCGAGGTTCAAATTCTAGTAAAAACTTTTATATGGATTTGAATACTTTTTTCTCTTTAGCTTTTGGAATCGCCATAAGGTATTACTTCAGAGGATGATATGTATGAATGTAAATGAATTATTGACTTGTACAGTCTCAGGTCGACCATTCCTGAGATGTATGGTTAATTAAAACCCAACCACCAAAGAACACTGGTAACCACGATCTAGTATTCACATCCGTATAAAAGTAATTGCCTTTACGAGGATTTGAACCTTAGAACTCTGGATTTGAGTATTAGGCAGTTGTACCATTGTACCAATGTACTTTGGTGGTCCTTATCTAATTGGACCATGATGGTGGGGAGGGGTTGCTCACTGTTCACTGGTTGAACAGATTGCAATTTACATATTAGGAATAAATAAATGATTTTGTATAAAAAGAATTGTATAATTACTTTTTTTTGTTTAAAAATTCCTCATTACTGAAGTAACCTTTTTTCTGTTTTACATATAAAGTTATTAAATTATCACCTGAATATTTAATACAATCAATATTAGTTCAGATATTCACATTTTTTTCATTACATCTTTTTTGTTGTAATCATTTTTATCTACTTAATAATACATGGTTATGAAATATGTATTTTCTGGTATGTGTTTTAACAAAATGGTTGTAGGTGACATTAGATAAAACATTCTTTCTTTCTGAAAATTTCATAAACCTAAGAATAACAAAATTCCATGTCAATGGGATAAGTGGGGAGTGAAGTATTTTATATTTAAGCAAATAAAAACTACTTTTCATTATTATTATTAACATGAAAATTAATCCATTTTAATAACACTGATAGACAAAAAAAATTTTAATGTATCTCCAAGTGTGATACCATTTCTTGAATTGTCTTTTTTACTTACATTACAGATCTATAAATTCAATTTTTCTATCACCCTTAGTGTTAAATAAGTTTCATTTCAAAAAAAATTAAGGAAAAATTATATATTTAAAAAATTATAATTTTGCATGGCCATACCTGTGTTAAAATGATTTTGCTGATGCTTTTCTTTTATAAATAGCCTCAGGCATTTGCCAAATTAATGTCCAACAGTAATCGGCTAGCTTGTTAGTAGTATTCCATTTCTCTTTATAGGCGCTTTCCATCACGGAAATGTCTTGATAGAAATGTTCATCACTTGGTCTCCGAGATTGTCCGGGAAAACATCCAGATGTGAGTGGAGGAAATGTATTTTCAAAGACATAATACATCCCATAGCTCTGTATGAAGTAAGAAGTTGTTTAACAGTATCGTGGTAATTGTCTGATTTTTGTTTGCCGAGAAAATTTTTGCAAATGTCTTTAAATGAAACCCAAGCTGCCCTTTCTACATTATTTAACATTGAGTTAAATATATCATCTTTGACCAACTCGTATTTGAGGACCAAAAAATAAATATTCATTTTACATTCAGAAATTTATTCCTGATGTATAAAAATCCAGTACTATCCTTCTTCATTGCTTTTAAAAAAATTTTCATTAGACCTAGCTTGATATGGATAGGGGGTAAAAATATTTTTTGGATTATTCATGAATAATATTTTTCCCATTTGGAGTTAAGTTTTGTCATTTCTTCCACTCTTTGGTAACATAATGTTTATCCCTAGTTGGGCTGTCCCATTTGCAAAGAAAACACATGTATTTAGTATAGCCTAACTGCATTCGTAACAAAATAGCTATAACTTTCAAATCATTACATATGTTCCAGCTGAGGAAAATGATGTAAGACACGTAAGATGTCCAGACGAGGCTTACAACGAAGGTAAAAGCTGAGTTCAGAAATGTCTACCGAGGCATTTACATTGGTGTCATCCCAACAAGGCCAGGCTTATTACTATGAGATGTAAAAAGTCAGAGGACAAAAGAAAACTCCCGTTAAAGCCCATCATGGCTATGATGGCTAAGCCTTGCATTTACCTTTCAGCCATCCTTGTAAATGTACAGAACTATTAGCGCATACTATATGAGGAGCCCATGTCTTATCCTGATCACCAGTTTCATACTGAAAGTACAAATGATATGCTTTTTTAATTAAAGGGGTAATATTTTTTCTATTTGATTTTACGGTAAACTCACCACATACATAACAAAAGGCATCTAAATAGTTTACGCAATTTCGAGGCATTATGACGCTGCACTGTTAACAAACTTAATACAGCAATAACTGAACAAGATTAATCCATTCCTAAATCCAGGTTTATTACAAACAACAGCTGTGTTTTTAGCTACATGTTTTGACTTGCATAGCCACGATTAATATTGTCCATGAAGGCTCACTCTTCAGTATTAGATATGATATGCGACTATGATATGATTTAATACTTTGTCTAGTATTGTTTATTTTTAGCTTACAGATGATGTTAACAAAGTTAAACAGTAAAAAATGAGCCAACAAAATACAATATACGAGCTGAAAATGCTAACTATTCATTGACAAATGAAAAAAATCCTGTAATTAAAATTAAAAAAATTTTCAAAATGGTGGGTGATAGAAAGATTCTGAGTTCATATTCATTTTCAGCATCAAAAACAGATTAAAATCATGTATCGCATTTTAGAAAACAAAAATTATGTTTATCAGTGTAATTATATGTGAAAAGGAATTTGTTGCTTGTATTCAGAATAAAAATATTTATTGAATAAACTACAAAGGAAGATGCGAGTTTAGCTTGGAAAAATTATTTAATATTCGAGAAAGTAGGTGAAATGTATTGGATGGTAGGTGATTAAATGAGGTTAATAATAAAATTATGATAAATTAAGAACTAAATATGTTATACAACACTAATATTTTCTTATCACTGAATGTTAAATTTATATTTAAATGTTATAAATCTCTGTTATACTCAGAAATGTCTTACCACATAATCTCTTTATGTAAATTATATTTTCACAATAAACAAAATTTTACAAAGTTATGATTCATGTATTAATGCCTGGAAATATGCTTGTGGGAAATCTTTTCTGAATTTTAATGCAGTTTTATATCATGATGTTGCAGATAATAACATTATTAATGGCATATATCTTGAAGCAGTCAAGAAACCTGTATAATATGCAGTCAAATAGTATGTTTCATTTGTGTTATTAGTTATTTAGTATTTTTTTCAAATTTAGTGTTTTTAAATTTAATACAGCTTAAGAATATTGAGTTTGTGACTTACATGCTTTATGTAAAATTTACTTGTAGTTAATATATTAATACGTATGTGCAGTTCATATGAAGTTAAATTCATCAAAGATTGATAATGCTAATGTGTCTAGTGCTTTTGTATATTTTTTTTTGTATCTTTGAGTTACTGTATGTTTCAGTTATGCAATATATTGTTTAATGCAGTCACTGGAGTCTAATTTTACTTTTGAGGTGCTGTTTTATTATGTATACTGTGTTGGTACTTCTTTTTTATATATACATGTGTGATAAATATACACATGCTTACATATTCTTTTGGGTTTACAGCTTAATCTAAAATTGCTTCTGTAAGACAAATTAGATAATGTACCTTGCACATGAAAGTATCCCAGTAGTCATCAACAAAATTTAAAATAGCATCTTTAAAATATTACTTAATTATAAAATATAAACAGTAAATTCAAATTAAGAAAGATATACCAAAATACTACACAGGTACAATAAAATGTTATCACAATTTAAAAAAAAAACAATATAAATCACTGAAAATCGAAGAAGTTTATAACTTAGGTTAAAACTGTTCACAATTATTATAAAATGATAACAAATCTGTAATGTATAGATTGATTGTTGGTGTATAGGATAAGATAAGATACTCTTAGATCAGCTAGTCTCAGGAGCATTTCTGACATCATAATTATAAATTTTTTCTTAAAATAGAATAACCAGGCAGTAGCTAATTGAGGGAAATAGTGAGTCGGCATATATGAATATGCTGAAGTGTTGTACATAACACTAAGAAGTGTTATGTATCCTGAGTGCTTTGTTTTTGCATTAGAAAGCAAAACCTTTTTTCATGAATATGTAGGTAATGTTGTGTATGTGTTAATGTTATTTTTTTGTCATTTTCTGTGTTTTAATTTCACCTTGTCTCTTCTCTGGGCATTATTGTTGTATTTTCTGTCATTCAATCACTGATAAGCAGTGGATGAAGACGGTTCATTTGCTCATCCTAGTGCGTGCCTCTCCTGTTATGTTCTGTTAATACTTGTGTGTCTAACTACAAATATCCATACTGCTAAAAGTTTACTGTTATTTATTTTGCAATTGTCATTGATATCTTTGGCAGCTAAGTATCTCATATTTAAATGTAAAGTGGTATTTCTCAACGAAAATGAAGCTATTACGTGTAGTGAATGCAAGAATTTGTTCCATGCACCAGACTTGAAACTATGGAAGATTTCAAAAGGAAGAATGCCAAAACTAAATCTGTGAGAAAGTGTGATGGGTGTGTATTTGAAGGTCAATTCAGTAATTAAGATTCAGATTTTAATAAAATTTTGAGTTTGCTTTCCAATTTGCGTGATGAACTTATTTTATTCAACAAAAAACTCGAAGATTTTTCCGCCCAAATCAAAATGCAGAATAAAACCTCTTAAGAAACAAAATTGCAAGTAAATAAATTATCCATTGAAAATAATGAAGTTGCTAAAAATGTAATGAATTGTAAAAGAATACAAAATTAATCCAAGACATGTTGCAATTGTAACATGAATTACATTACCTACAACAATAAATGAGAATAAATAACATCTTGGAATCTGTTGCTCATGCCATTCATATAGAGTTGAAAGATGAAGTATCTGCTATGGACAGAGTACCAAATGCTAAGAATTTGAGTTCTATTATTGTCAACTTTGTCTCTAGAAAAGTTAAAAAATACATGAACCTTGGCTGCAAAAAAGAAAAATGGTTAAAAACAACAGAAATCAGCCCAGGACTGAAGGATAATAACATTTTATTAATAAACATCTATCTCCTTATTACAAAACAGTGAGGGATCTCAAGGTGAAAAATAAACTGGCATTTGTATGGGTACAGAAGGGTAAGATCTTAATTAGATAGTCAACATCAGCTCCTGTGAAAAGAATATTTAAAAAAGATCTGCAGATTTTTGTTGGTTAGTGTAAGCGATGGATTCTGTGTACAGTGTTTTTTGTATTATTTACAATAGCCTTAATTGTTTAGATTGGCTATTTTCAGTCATTTCAGTAATAAATTATGTACCCCTTTTCTGAGCCTCTTGGTTAGCAAATTCTTTATTACAGTTATTTAAAATTATAAATTGGAATATATAGTGATAGTAATAAAGGACTAACAGTTTTAATCTTTGTTATTATTAATACAATAGTTTTGTTTTTATTATTATAATTATATGTGCTTCATGAACATGATGGAGACGAGACAGCTGTGCAGTTATTTCTTGATTTCATGTACTAAATTGTTTTATTTTGTTTTTCTTTTTTTCTTTCTTTCTCCTTAATGTTGGAAAATTCTTTAATATATTGCAAATGAAAATTCTTAGCTTAAATAGAAATTTTGATGAATTTGCCTATCTACTTCAAAATTGCAATATTAGGTATGTAATAATTTTAACAGAAACATAGGTAACTGATCATGACAAATTTAATTAAAATCTAAATGTATACTTAGTGTATTATGAGCTTGGTCCCTATAACAAATGTAACTGTATTTGTCTGTTTTCCAATGAAAAACTAAAGGTTAAAAGAATTAATTTTAAAGTACACAAAGTAAATTCAATAATTTTGTGTATTGAGAATCTGCAAGATTCCAGAAAGATTATTCTCATTGCTTTTATAGATCACCATATTCAGTTTTGGATACATTCCTTAACAGTTTGAATGACTGTTTACATAGGTTTAGGGACAGTGATAAAACTTAATCGGGGATATGAACATCCATTTAAATGGAAAGATAAACAAAGTTTATGAATATTTTAGTATACTATCATGAAATGGCTTCAAGTCATATAATAAATAAACCCACAAAGATACAAGAAAATACTGAATCTTTTATCTATCATATATTGTTTAAGAATATCTTTATTCTGAAGGTATTATTACATCAATTCTTAAAACTAAGATCACTGATCATTTTTGCTCTCTCCTCCACCTCGGAATAGAATATAAGGTAAATAACAATACTAAATTCATTTAATGAAGAAGTAGATCTTATACATATTTTAGTGCAAAATCTTAAAGTAGAAGAGTGGGAGAATGTTGTTGGGTCATGTACAGAATTTGATGATATGCTAAATTCTTTTTTGAATAAACTGACCAATCACATAAAAAATGTAATGCATAAAAAACATATAACACACAAATATAGACCTTTAAAAAACTGGATAACTATTGGCTTAGTCACATCTATAAGTAATCATGATAAATTATACAAAACTCTCCTCAAACAACCTTTCAGTGCCAAATAAAAAATACAGAAATCTTTTAGGCAAACTAATTAAAAAATGTAAACATGACTATTATAAAAGTAAAATTTTACAAGCCAAAGGAAACTTTGTGAAAAGACATGGGACTATAAAAACGAACTATTAAATATTAAAAAAACAAAAACTATTTCAGAAATAGATCCTGAAATTTTAAATGACTATTTTGTTCAGGTAGGTAAGGACTATGTGGAAAAGTTGTTAATGCAAATATGCCTGTTATGCATGACAGTCATGAACCAGATGTGGAAATGGCATCTCGCAGGCTTTTTTCTGTTTCCAACAAATTAAAAACAAAATTATCGATATAATTACTCTTCTCAAAAATAATTCGGCTCCTGGTATTGAGGTATTGATGGTTTCAAAACGTACTCTTACAAGAAATCTCTCCATATATAGCCTAATAAATAAATAGTTGTTTTGCCATAGGGTATTTTCCAAGTAAATTTAAAATTGCTCCCACTCTTCAAGTCGGGAGATTGTTGTATTCCCACAAATTACTGTCCAATAAGCTTAATTAAATGGTCTATCTAAAGTTATGGAAAAAATGATCAAATCACAAGTTACAAAATATTTAAGTAAATTCAACATAATTCATGCAAATCAATATGATTTCAACAAAAGAAAAGCACCCAAGATGTGACAAATTATTTTATCGACTCCATATTAAATAACTTTAAGGATAATAAAAAAATTATTGTAGTATTTTTAGATCTGGCGAAAGCCTTTGACACCATCCCACATTCAAAGCTACTACAAAAATTGAATAGTTTGGGAATACATGGCTTACCTCATAAATTATTTACAAGTTACTTAAAAAACAGATCACAAATACTTACGCAGATCAAAAAAAATACTAGCTTTTGTCTGGATATGGCCTACCACAGGGATCAGTCTTGTCCCCTATCTTATTCATATTGTACATAAATAACTTGCTAAAACTAAAAATAAAAAACTGTGATATAATATCTTTCACTGATGATACTGCCTTGATTTTCTGAGGCTCCTTATGGGATGAGGTTATAAGATCAGCTTCAGAAGCTCTTAGGGATATCAAAGCTTGGTTTGACAAACATCTACTAACCTTAAATCTTAAAAAAAAGCGTGTTTATAATGTTTTCTACAAATCATGGTAGTCAGCCTCCTAACTTAAATAATTTAACCATGCATTCAATAAACTGCAAAAAGCCAACTTTTACTTCATGTCTGTGTCCCAAACTAGAAAAAGTAAATAAAGTAAAATATCTTGGTGTCTGGGTAAACCCTCACATTAAAAATGGGACTCGCACTTTAACAATATGTGCAAAAGAATTAAATACTTAATCCTTAAATTCAACCAAATTAATAAACCAAAAAATAACAGTATTGCTAGACTTGTGTAATTTGCATATGCCCAATCAATATTGCAATATGGAATATCTTGATGGGTGGGGCAAGAAACATGCACTTTAATAAAGCTTATGTGCTTCAGAAACACTTAATAAAAGCAGCCTTAAATAAGCTCAGACTTTATCCTACAGCTGATCTATTCCAGGAATTTAATGTAACAGTGAGACAGCTCTACTACTTTAAAAGCATTGTTTTATGTATTAATAAAAATGTAATATAATATGAAATATTAACCAGTAATTCATTTTATAATCTGGGGCCATCTATAATACCCAGAAATGACCTATCGGTTTGCAAACGACGTTTCATGTATATTTCTGCTAAACTAATGAATCTTATTCCTGCTAAATCTATGTGAAGCAGAGTGAACAAAACACTCCTTAAAAAAATAGATGATTGGATAATGACAAATGATGGGTATAAATCACTATTCTAAACAAGTTAAATAATACATAACACTGGTCAACATGATTTTTGTTACACGAGCACCAATAGGTGTATTTAATGCAGTTTTTTATCCTGTTTTCATATATGTATTTGGAATTTCTCCATCACCCACAGTTTTTTGTTATTTTAATTTTTTTAAATATTTTAAAACGTTTTTTTGTCCATTGTCAAGTAAAAGCTCCTAGGGCATTGTAAATATGATAGAAACAAATGAGCTAACTCAAAGGGTAGCGTTGCAACTGTTGTGCAGGTTCAGACGTATAGAGACATATACAGATGTAATCTAGTGTAGCACACATTCATCAGAATAATGCCAGTTGTGAGATAGTAGTGAACCAGTAACACCTCATTATGAGTGCTTTGTGTGTCTCAATTATTGTGTATTACATTTTTACAATTTTATTTCTTTTAATTAATTGTTAGTTAAAAAGTGCCTAGAGTTTGTTTAAATCATCCTTTCAATTTTTGTTATGTATGTGGTGAAGTGACACTCAAGTCCCAAAAGCGAAACTTTACTCCATTAGTAAAAACGTGTTACAAATTTTATTTTGGGTCTAAAGTTGGGGACCAAACAAGGGCCTGGGCCCCACATATCTGTTGTTTATCATGTACTAGACTTCTCACTGCTTGGAAAGATGGCACACGCCACATGCCATTTGCTACCCCTATGATTTGGAGGGAACCCAAAGATCACTCTTTTGACTGGTATTTCTGCTTAACAGACATTAAAGGGATTACATCAAAATCAAAACATACAGTGGTGTACCTTAACTTGCAGTCTGCAGTGAGACCAGTTACACACTGCAAAGAATTGCCCATACCAAAGCCTCCAGAACATGTGACATTAGATTAAGAGAGCTGAGAATCTGATGGAAGTAAGAAAGAAAAAGAAGCAAATTCTGGTGATATAACTTTTGAACAAAGCAGTTCATTTGAGCCTCATTTTCTGACTCAAGAAATCTTAATGATCTCATATGAGATTTGAAGTTATCCAAAAAACAGTCTGAAACACTTGCTTCCTGGCTAAAAGGATGGAATCTTCTTCAAAAGAATACAAAGGTATGTACTTACCATAATCATAATTCTGAATTTAAAAACTATTTTTCTGAAGAAAATGGCTTATTGTTTTGTAATGGTATTTCTTCTCTTATGGAGATACTTTGTAATGAACATAACCCAACAGAATGACGCTTGTTCAGTGATTCTCTAAAGTTAGTTTAAAAGCTGTGCTTCTGCATAATGGCAATAAATTACCATCAGTAACTGTGGCTTACTCCGCTAGTATGAAAGAAAATATGAAAATTTTTAATTTATATTGGAAAAGCTTCAGTATGCAGTGTATGAATGGAATATTTGTGATTTGAAGGTAATTGCACTTATTCTTGGTATGCAGCTTGGTTACACAAAGTACTGCTGTTTTTTTGTGTGAGTGGGATAGTAGGGACAGAAAAAACCATTTCATTAGAAAAGAATGGCCTGAACATGAATCACTCATTCCTGAACAGAAAAATGTGAAACATGACCCATTGTGTAATCCTAAAAATGTGTATCTTCCTCCGTTACATATAAAACTAGGATTAACTAGAATTTCATCAAGGCCATGGACAATACTCCTGGTTTCATGTACTTAAAACAGAAGTTCTCTAAATTAATCATGCAATTATTAAAGAAGGAATATTTGTGGGTCCACAAATACGATCTTTAAAGCATGATGAAAAGTTTGAGAAACTATTGAATCCACTGGAGAAAGCAGCTTGGCAAGCATTCAAAAATAAATTTTTTTGGGAAATTGAAAGGTAGAAAATTACCGTGATATTGTCAACAATCTTATAAAAAATTTGGGTTACAATATGTCCTTAAAACTACACTTCGTGCACTCGCACCTAGATTTCTTCCCGGAAAATCTTGGTGCAGTAAACAATAAACACTTTTATCAGGAGATTTCAACTATGGAAAAGAGGTATCAAGGCAAATGGAATCCTGATATGCTGGCCGATTGTTGTTGGAGAATCAAGAGGGATCCTCCACAGGCAAAATATAGTAGAAAATCATTTCTTACTTTCTAAGTAAGTCAAGTGTTTGAATATTGTGTAGTTAAGAATGCAGAACGTATTAAAATGTTTTAAATTATGAATGCCTGTCTCTCGAAAACTTTGTGTGATAGGGAAAAACCAATATCATATTTGAATTCAGGAGAAAAATACTATCAGAATCAAATATTTTGTTCCCCATTGATAATTTGTTAATTTTCTAATTCAATCTTAATAATGTTTTGGTTTTTTTAAAATGAAATCCTATAACTGAGCTAATCAAAAGGGTATGGAAGGCAAACTTATTAAGGGTAAATTTATTAGTGATAATATTAATACTAAGATTATTTAGCATTATTTTATATAGTTACAAAATGGTGTTAACATAACAGATATAACAATATTTATTTATTTTACTCCCAATTTGTTCAACATGTTAAGCATAAAAGTGTACAATATAAATATTATTTACATCATCTTCATATTCTTGTATTTCCTTAATTTTACTAAATCTGGAATGTTGAATTTTAATGAATATGTATGGTATTCATTTGTCGTAGTATTATTATGTTCAATTTTTTTATCCTTTTGTTATTTTTCTAAGATAAGTTTAAATTTTAATTGATCTCAATCTTAACAATTAATTTTGTTTGTTTAGAAGAACTTTTTCATTTATTTGCGGAGGAACTTTTAGTTATTACTGCTTATTTTAAAAATAGTTTTAATTTTTGTATTCCCTTTTTACAATTATTATATAAAGTGGCTCATGCTTGCACACAGGTTATGCTTTGCAGATATGATGTTTCCTAATTATGTATTGTAATTCTTATTTTTATGTCATATTTTGTAAAAGGGAAATAAAGGTTTATTTTTCAGATATTTTTCAAATGTTCATATTCAGTTAATTTTGTATTCTTTCGTGGAGAAAAATATTATGTTAATTAAAGTAAGGAAAATGATATTATAATTAAATTTTTGGACCAACTTCAAAAAAAGTAGGTTCTCAATTAGATATATATACATATGTATGAATAATTTTTTGAGCCTACTCTTAAACATAGACTAATGTTAATAAGTTTCATCCATTTAAATTAGGTGGAAGGCTTTAAAATATGTACATATTAAGTTCCCTATGTAGACTATTTAAAGATTTTTTTAAATTTTTTATGCCAACATTATTTAATATTAGATTTTCATAGCATAATGATACATATCTTAACAACATTCTTTAAGATGCACATTTTTTAACTTTAAATTTCTTGTAAACGTAAATTTTATTCATATGGCTAGTTTTTTGTTGCTTTATATTGTAATAAAAATAAAACTGCTTTAAAAAATGCACAAGTAAGATAAAGCAGAATTTTTAAATAATTCTTCAATATCTTTCAATTTTAATTATTTTGAAATTTGTTCAGATTAAGGATTTAATGTTGCAGTAGTTTTTACTTTCCCACCTAGCACTATAGCAGAGTTATATCTACAGAAGGGAAAGTATGGTAATTGGTTCAATTTGGGCATATGCAGTTTTCACCAGATCTTTACATTATGACACCTAAGGAACCCAGATGGAAATTTTCCAGATTTTCGTATGTACATGTGTGAGTTCGATTTTCAGTGTTGGCTTCTAAATCATCTTTTATTTCCAGAACTACTCGACTAATTTTGACCAAGCTTAGTCAGATTACTTCTGTATATGGGACATTGATGCCATTAAATTTTCAACATAAAAGGTCAAGGAGGTGAGGCTGTAGAGCAAGGTTACCTTCAGTATCTAGAAATTTTGCTTAATTAAGGTCTTATTTTTCTTAGACACATTTGTTAACAATTAAAAAAATACATTTCCAAAACGAAAGTTTTGCAAAATCATACCCTCACCCCCAAAAATGCTCTAAATAAACTAGTGGGTATAGTGTGTAATTAGTAACCCTCTCACCACAAGGAGTATTAGTGTAGCACTGACATACAGTTGCTGTAGTCATCTATTGTGTTGTAACGTCACAGGTGAGCAATAGAATTAAATAAATTAATAGTATTTAAAGTATAAAAAGATATTTAAAGTGACTGTTAATATTGTCACACCTGCGCGAATGAAATATTGTATGCGTACGTGCTTTAGTTAGAATCATTGAATTAAATAAATAAAAAATATTATATTTAAATAAAATTATAAATTAAGTTGCGCGCGCGTGAGAGAGGGAGGGAGTGAGTGAGCTGTACATAAAAAAACCACTAGGCAGGAAAGCCCTACAACTGTGTAGTCAGCTTTTTTCTTGCAGTGATTTTAGAAAGTCAAATTTAAAGAATTGAAGATTTTTTTCTTTTTTAGCCAATTTTATTATTTTTTAAAATTTTATAATGATTTAATTGTGTGTAGAGCTCTTTCAGAAAATAAATTACTCTTTAATTTTTATACCATATCACTATTCTTCTGTTTCTTTCAGTGTGCAATTGCAGCAGCAATATTAAATGTGAAAATTCCTGTGTATCTAGGAAATTTAGTTAGTGTATTGGAAAAATTCTTGAAACAGAATGAAGGTATTGATTTTAGTAATGAATTGAAAGTACCGGTATTATTACTGATTGGATTGTATGTTGCTCAGGTAATTACATTTTTACTTTTTGAGATGTTTTTTACTTTTAGTAATTTTTGTATTAATTGATATATATAAAATAATTTAATTAACAAATTTCTGAATTTAACACTTTCAATGTTGTAACAATTTTTTAAGTAATAGTTTTTCTTTTCAATTTCATTTTGCTTTAGCATTTGGTATTTACTTAAGAAAAATAAATATAAAATGTTCTTATCAAAAAACAGGCTTTCTTTCCTTGCAGTTGTAAAACTGTAAATAATATCCTCTTCATTGTTATATGATAGCACATTTTGTAGCAGCTGTATTGTTGTACGTTTTACTGGGATTTGTATCAGATGGGAGGTTAAAAATATTTGATGGAAAAAGTTGTGATGAGGGAAAGTTTTAGAGACATGGCTTGTTTCTTTCCTTTATTGTGAGCAAGGTTTTTTTAAGAAAATTAATAATCTTAATTATATAATGGTCCCTTCTTGGATTTTTGTTTATTTTTTTATATAAAGATGTCCCCTGGTGCTAAAACACCCAAAATGTAGTTAGCTTCTGTATTGATGGCACTTATTACAACAAAATCATGCATGTATTTTAGATATGTTATATCTTACAAAATATTTAATGAAAAAAAGTATGGTTTAATACTTACTGTATTGTTATTTTCCATCATATTATTATTGTGTTGCGATTTAATTTTAAAAAACCTGAAAAATAACTGCAAATTATATGCAAGAGGTACCCCATTTTTCATATTTTCCCAGTACTGCAATTTCCCCTAAAAAAATAAGCGAGACAAATTATTTTTTATGTATAAATAAAAATCCAACCTTACCAACAACACATCTGTGCTTTTTCAAGTACTTTCTTAGATAACCAACGTAAGTACTTTTATACCATGACGACTGGTTGTTATGATTTTAATATTTTTTAACTCATAATGTAATTATGTTAATTTTGATCTTAATACTGAAGTAGAATTTTTTCTGATGACAGTCAAATGACCAGAGGTATTTGAAAAAGCAGAGATGAATCATTGGTAAGGTTGAATTTTGATTTATTTTATTTATACATAAATAATCTTACATACCAACCGTGCCACAATTGAAAAATTAAACTTATAAATTATTCTGTCAAATATTTGTTTTATTCTAAGTGTTACAGGAAATAAAGTCTTTGTGGTTTTAAGTTTATAAGTTTGATTTAAATTTCATTCAAAATCAAGGCTTAAAATTTCAATTTATTGATTTTTAAATATTCATATTGTTATTGTTGTACAGATGTAAGTATTGCGTGTGATTTAAAAATTGTCCCACTAATAAAAAAGATTAGTCATTTTCTTGCACTAATTTTATCAGTTAGAATTATCTATTATAAAAAAACATAATAAGAAAACCACTTATATCTATGTGTATAGAAATAGACTGACTAATTGTTAAAGTTATTGGCATAGCAGTTTTGTATCACAATTTTCGTTTCCCTTTCCCCTTTAAGGTGGGTTTAACTCTTACTATTATGTTTTAAAAGCCCTTTCTATAATATAAAAGAACATTGTTGTTTTGCTCTTATACATTTTATACCATAAGACCTTAATTCCAGTTAAATGTAACTGCTGCTCTCTACTTGCAGTTTCCTATTCTGATTCAAGCTTTTCTGCCCCTTTTCTCTTTCACGAGTTCAAGAAGTTCCCCTCTTGAACTTTTATATTTTAATAAGCTTTAATAGTTATGAATAATATTACTTTGTAAATTGAGCAATATCTTGAAATTGGGGTATATTTAGAATGTTGGTGTATAGTGATATTTATTTTAGTCATTAAGTGTTTTAGGGAAAAATATAATGTTTATTAGAAAACTGAAGAAAATGAATGGTGTAACTTTTAGTCTGTTGCAACATTTGCTTACATCTCTTTGTTGTCAACTGTTGGTGAGCGAGTGGCTACGAGAATGAAAACAGCTTTATTCTCTTCAATCTTGCGACAGGATATAGCTTTCTTTGATAAAGAAAGGACAGGGGAACTTATTGATTGGTTAGTAAACATCTGTTTATTATGTTTTTTTTTTATTTATATAGTTTTCACTTTCTACTTTTATTCAGTAATAGATGTTTTGAAAGTTTTGTTCAATTCTTTGATTATTGGTATATAGTATTTCTCCATTTCATGGAATGATTGCAAATTCCATGAAGGTACGTATACCTTTGATGGTAGAAAGATTTAAAAAAAATACTAAATCAATTTTTAATTGAAAATTGTTTTTACAATGTTGAAAAATTCCTTTCCCTCCCCAATCATCAGTAAGTTAAATATTTAACTTTTGACTCGCCTATAATCAGTACTGTTATGTTTCTAATTAAATAAACACATGCATTTTCAAATTATAAAACAATATTTATTTATTAAAACATAATGACCAATTTTGAAAGGAATATTGAAATGAATACTGATAAAACTGTCCACATCTTCACTTTAAAACTATTCATCATTGGCTTACAATCGATATCTCGAACGTTGGGATATTAAGTATCCCCACACTTATTGAAAAATATTGAATTTATATATATATTTACCGATTTAAATTGTTAAAGAAAAAAGTTATAAATTAAAAAGCAGTCAAGTTTATAAAGGATATGTCATAGCCTTGCAGTCTACGTTCCCTTTCTGATCATCTCAAAATAGGTTGTTGCTGCACTCCCAGTTACTGTTGAGGTTCCCACACAGTCACAGAAGGCGTCGGGTAGAGCTCTTGAGGTTCCTGCATAGCCTGGGGACGTGCTGGTTGGACCCCTGTGGGCGACCTCTTCTTGGTTTGTCGTACGTGCTTAGTGACGAAGCAAACGTCAAATGTTTTCTTTGGTTTTGAATCGATAGAGCCAAATAGTAATTGATCAATATGTCTCTTCAGGGAATATCCATCACCATCAAGCTTAACCATGTAGTGAAGTTTCCCAAGCTTCTGGACTACAGTTCCGAGTCTCCACATTGGTTTGCCAGTGAAGGGGTACCACCTTGCATGTACTCGATCTCCCATGCTTAGTTGACATGCTCTGGGAGTGATGTTGGAAGGAGATGGTGCACATGGTGGTGGTTTCAGAAGGTCTAATTTAATATGTAATCTTCATTTTAAGATAATTCTGATGGAGATTTACCAGATGATAGAGGTGTAGAACTATATCGCATTAAGATTTCTTGAATTTTTCTTTGAATGGATAGTTTAGATGAAGTCATAGTCTGTAACTTTTGCTTGAAAGGCAGTACATTGCATTCAGCGAGCTCATTGGTAGCAGGATGACCCAGTGCTATACTTCACAAAATTCTGTTCCAACCACAGCATACACCAAACATTTATAGCACTATGTGGTGTATGCCGTGATCGGAACAGAATTTTGTAAAGGTTTCACTTTTGAAGATCATTGCATTGTCAGAGACCAGTATTCTTTGGTAAGCCGTAAGTTGAAAATATATCTTGAAGGTATTGGAGGTATTGAGACATTCAGTATAAACTTTGCATAATAGGTAACCATTCCTAAGAATCTCTTGACATCTTCTTGACTAACTGGTCTAGGTACGTTTATAATGGCTGTGACCTTAGTTGGGTCTTTGGAAATTTTTCCTCATTCAATTACATACCCTAGGTATTGGACTCTAGTTTTGAAAAATTCATACTTTTCTTTGTTTAGGTGTAAATCGAACTCTTGTTCGATTGATCAAGGCAAACCATCAAGTTTTTTTGTAGCATTCTTCTCTTGTTTTTGCATGAACTATTATTATATTTTCAAAGTATTTTAACCCCTCTTGAGTCCCCTCAACACTTCGTCCATGATGAGAGGAGAGTTATTTGGTGCCATTTTGATCCCAAATGAGAGGCAATTGAAGGCATAACTTTCTTTATGAATAATAATCATTTGATTTTTTGTTCTCTCCTCATCGAGTGGTAAGTGAAGATATGCTTTAACTGGATTGAGAAAGCAATAATATAAAGAATCATGAAATGTTATAAGAAGGTCATTGATTTTTGGTATTGGGTAGTGTTTACGCCGTTTGCGTAAAGTTGTTTTATTCCAATGAATTCAAGGTTATGGTCGAGGCTTGTAGGTTACAGTCTTGGTAATTTATTTTGCATTTTTGTAAGGCTTATCTACGTGTATTTTTAAATAGGTTGTTTGGGTTTGTTTTCGATATCAATTTCTCTCAGTCTCCAGTTTGACTTGCTGATTGCATCATCGTATTGGTGTTAGCTTATTTCATATCTCGCTTTATTTATTGCTGTTTAGTCTTAATATATATATATATATTAGTCTTTAGTGTTTTTTATTCTCACCAATTTCAATATTGTCATGGTTCCTAGAAGTCTATTTCTCTTTGTCTGCCCTGATGTCTTTTCTTCAACTTGCGTATTCAGAAATTATTTTATCACTCTTGCGTAATTCTTTGGGGTCTGCTTGCTTGTAAATTATTTTTGTTATGTCTTCGTTCCCGAATTCCACACGTTTTCTCTAATCGTTTTCATACTAACACTAAGACACTACTCTTGTTGTCAACACACACACACACACACACACACACACACACTCTTCTGTCCATTGCTTTGTTCGCTTCCCCTACTTCTCACCACACCAGCTTTGTTCATTCTAGTCCTGACTTTCACGCTGTGCGGATCCTGGTCCTCCAGACTTGGAGGACCAGGCTTCGATGTTCTCTTTCGTTCATATAATGTTAATACTTTCTTCGTCTTCATAAACGTTGCGGTATTTCTATGTCAAAATATTCTCTAGTTCTACTCGTCAGTTTTTCGTGATTTCACAGTTTTCTATGTTCGTCCAGCCTTGTTTCTTTGTTAAGTTATTCTTCAAATTCTGTATATTACGTCTATGTTGAAAGTGCTTCAATTACTACAAACTGCCAATTCTATTGACGCCGAATCTTCTCTAGCTGCTGATTATATTTTCATCGATGGAGAATCTCCAAACTCGTTGCTACATATCTGAGATGCTACGTATTATTCTACCTCTAAACCACGTCTCACCCCTGCAATCCTGATACACCACTGCAGACTACGCCCAGGATTACTGTATGTATTCATTTACCTTCATTCACGAGTTCGTCTCTTGCTAATATTTGTGTGCTACAGGCAAGTTCAATTTTCATTATTTATTTTGTTAAACAGTTATTTTATCATTAAAATTTGTGGAACATTCAGTTAATCGTGCATTATCTCTTCTCTTAAATTAATCTAAAGAAAATTACTCCTGATGTGAAGTTATGTTTTAGGACTTCTTTGTAATTTTATATTTTCAAGAAACCTTACTACTAAAATGAACTCTATTTATATGTTTACTTATTTCAATTTGATTATTGTAATTAATTCCTTTTGTACTAGAATATTATTGTGGCCTTTTTTCTATACTAAACTAGAATTACATGTTTTAATTATTTAATGATAAGTTTGTTGTTCATAAATCAGGAAAGGCCAGTGCCAATAATTAAGAATCAATCCAATTTATTTTTCTAAGCTAATGACATTTGTTCATTGCTAATTTTTCAATATTACAGCATATGTCAGTAATGCAATAGTTTTCCAGTCATGCTATGTTTATTGATGTTATGTTTTTCTAAGTATATAATTGTAAATATGGTGTTTTATGTTCTCTTGTTTTCAGGCTTTGTTAAATTGTATATTTTCAAAATGTGTATTTTAAAAATGTATATTCATATATTTTCTCATTTAATATCATTATTCATATGTTGATTCAGCTGATATTTCTTATATAGACTTAAGTTATGTTAATTTCATAACTTCTTTTTATTTTTTAAGGTTATGATTTAACTTAAGTTCATTTGTTTTCTTTCCAATTAAAGTCCAATTTCCTTTGGCAAATACGAGCTGTGTGTTCTTTTATTTTTGTTAACTTTACCCAACAGGTAGTGCGCATCTTGTAGATGGGGATTCACCCCTACTTTGTAATTGACTCACAGATGGTACAGTACCATCGTGCTTGAGGATTATGATTAGTGGGATCCCAGTCACTTTCTTGGACTTTTGAGAGATAATGCCTTTGTTTTCGAGTTGTTGTTCCACCTTTATTTTGAGAGCATGAGGAACTTCCATAGCTTTAAAAGATATGGGTTTCGCATTTTTCCTTAGTTTGAGATAAATTGTAATGTTTTTGTACTGGTCAACTCATTTTTCAAACAGATTGGTGTATTTATTGAAGATTTCATCTTCTATGTTGGTCGGTAATACTGAATATATTGAATCGCTATTACCCTTTTTGGTGTCAATATCTTTTTTCGATAGAGAAAAATTGTCTGGAACCACATAAAGTCTTTCAGTTGATTTTCTATTCTTATTTTGAACTTCTACCTCGGCTACTCCTAGTGGTGCAGATATGCCAGCGGTGTATGAGTGAAATCGTATGTTGGTATTCTGAAGTTCAGTATTCAGGTTTAGTTTGTCAAAATTTGATTTGTTTAACAGTATTTGTCCATCTCCAGAATCCACTTCAAAATGCTGGATTTTGTTGTTTATTTTTACTTGAATGAAGTATTTTTCTGTCTTGATCTGCACTGTTAATCCCATATATTGTGAATTGATCTTGGAGGAAGGAATCTTCTTCTGCATTTACTGTCTTTACACTTTTCTTCTTGGACATCAGTCTTTTTAGGCACACTTTATCAACGTGACTACCTCACAGTTTACTGTACTCACATTTTAATCTAGATGGCTAAACCTACATTGGGACAAAATATGATTATTCCTGGCACATCTTAAGCAGTCCTTTGATTCCTAAATTTGTTTAATTAAGTCAAGGTCTTGGTGTGAATCTTACTGGAGGACTTTAGCATTCCTTATAATAATTTTACTGTATATATACTAATATAATATACTATATAAACTAATATACTATCCTACTACATACTTATAATTTATCCTACATTAATTAAAACATTTGAAGAAAATGAAAGGAATTTGGACTGGATAATATAATATATGATGAAACTTCCATTAGTTTAATTTATTTAAGAGTTTCGGTGAAGACAATCAAGACGTCTTTAAAATTTTAATTTTTTTATTTGTAATTCTGTTTTGTGTTTTTATGTTAATGTTTTAATTTAATTTCTAAATTATATTGTATGTATGATAATTCCATATGTTCCCATATGATTGTTTCATTTGAGTTGCATCAAAGTAGGAGTTTTATATAATTATTCTGTTGCTCTAATTTGCTTCTATTAAGTGGCTTCTATCACTATATTTTAGATAGTAAGGTTGCCTATAGTGGTTATAGATTGGTAGAGATTGTTGCATTCATAAAAATCTTTTAATTTTCGTAAATACAACCCATTTTGGTATGGGTAACCTAATATTAATTCTGAAAACCAGTGGTTAGAAGTGTTGATGTGATTTTTTTTTTTTGAGATTATTTTGATGGGTTTTTTCAATTTTAAATTTAAAGAAATGTGTTTACTTCAGTGTTACACAATGTTCATACATTTCAGCTGCTAAAGAAACAGTTTAGTTATTTATGAAAAAAAAGAGATAGATAGTTTGTGTTGTTTTAAATGAAAGAATTTACATTATAGAAAATAAATAAATATCTAATGCTTATTTATTTTCTATAGTCATTATTTGACATTACATATTATTTTGAAAGTTTTAGTTGAATATTTATGAATAAGCTATACATTATACCTATTATCCATAGATTTTATTCCCCAATCTCCTGCTACAAATTAATTACTTATTTTCAAGTGTGTTTGATGAAGAAATTAAATACGATAATTGCTTATTATGACCACTTAAAAAAGTTATAAACTCAAATAATTGCATTATATGGCATTACTGCACATTTTATAATATTATATTACTGTATATAATATTACTGTATTATAATATATTACTGTATATTCACGGTCATCTATTTTTTTATGTTCAACTCTTGTTCAGATAAAGAAAAATTTATTCAATTTTTCCTCCATTTTACAGTCATTTTTATAAATGTGCTCAGAAAATTTTAAATTTAAGAAAAATTATTGAATTTTTAGGTAGAATAATAAAAAGGTTAATCCAAGTTCTACATCCAGAATAGTTGACTAACCTATCACATCAGGTATTTGTATTGATGCCATATTGTTTGGTATTGCTTGCTGTTGTGCATAATTAATGGCTGTGTATATAATAAAGTCACTTTCTCTCTCCTCGATGCTTTTGTCTTTATTATACAATTATATCTCTGATAAGAGATGTACTCTTAATTAACTCTGATAAGAGTTGGACAGAATTCTTACTGGAGCCTCTATTATTTTCGAAATGTTTTGTTTAACAAGGATAACTGCTGGTAAACAGAATTTTAAACAAATTATAAGTCAGTTTTATGTTATTTTTACCAATTTAATTTTTCTTGGATGTCTATGTCACTTATCAAGAAAAAATTCTTAAAAGGGAGAAAAATATTCTTTCTGTTTTTACAGTTCTTTCTGAATGGTATTTACTGCATGAATTTTGTTATTATGCAAGAGAAACTAAGAGTGGTTGGAATTGCATATCCTGCAAGCTTTTAAGTCTTATTTAAATAACAGGAAATACCAAGTTGAGGTTGAAGTTATTAACCTTTTTAGTTGAGAAATTAGATACCATTTCATGATGACCTAAAAATAGATTTAAGCATAATTTTGTAAATTTGATTTTTACAGATTTTTTTTTTAAAGTTATTTTTTAACTTTATAAAATAACTTTTTCTAAAATATCTGAACTGTTTTTCAGTAAATGTTTTAACAAAAAAAGAATTTTAAATTATCTATATTATAGTAGCTGCAGAACAGTTTATAACAGATTGTACTCCTTAGTTATAATCATTTGGAGAAACTTTTTGAGTTGCAGATAGATTAATTACCTTCTTCCCAGATATAGCTCTATTGCTGGTAAAGCAGCAAAATTATAAAAAGGGAAAATATAGAGATTGGCCAAAATTTTTGCCTATCAGGGTTTTTGTGAATGTTGACATTTCAAGACCAAAAAACAGAAGAAAAAAGTTACAGAAATTTTCAGAAGATGTACATTTATTGATGATACATTTATAGATGTATATTTATTGGCTTCTATTTTGAGTTAATATCTCTAGACTGGCTCCTCTATTTAAATTTTTCAAAAAACCTTAAAAAAATGTTTATTCATGGGTGTGTTTATTCATGGGTTTATTAATGGTATTAAATGTTGAACAAAATTTTAAAAAAAGGAGGGTAATTTTCACAATTTTTATTTTTTTACTTTTTGTATAATGATCGGAGAAAATTGAACTTTTTATTAATTTATTTAAAATTCCAAAATTAAGGCAATTGGATATAGGTTAGAGGAATATTTAACATTATCTCTAAACAGTTTTTGCCTCATATCTACAAACCAAAAAAAAAATTAATTTTGGCTTTATATACCTAAAATGGTAGACTGGATATACAGTCATATTCTACATGTTACCATAAAAAAAATTTTTTTTTCTATGAAATTTCCTATGTGAAAAAATTTCACTTTGTATTTTTAATGAAAATTTATACCTCAAGTTTAGATTGAGGAATCACAATAATATTTGGTACACACACTTATACCAATGTTATCTATCATAAAATAAAAAATTACATTGTAAACACGTTCTGAAATTTCAAAGTGGCAGCAATCTTAATTTTTCAATCATTTATATCTCTGTAATCCTGAGTTTTATCATATTAAGTTTATTTGCAAAAATGTTAGGAGTTCTATCAGAACAAAATGACATCTTAGTTTTGAAAACTGGTTGACAAATAACAGTTGGTTATTACTATTTATTATTTTACTAATTATTTTAAGGCATTATGAATGTTGTTAATACTATTAATGTTCAAAGTTACTACCATTAGAAATTACACAAGTCTACTCTTCTTCTGAGAGACAGTATTACCTGCTCAAATATTCCTGGAGTATTCCTTATTTGATTAAATCTATTCTGGATTCTCAGATTTATGTGTTCAGTACTAAGGATTGCAGTAGAATAAGCAATATTTTTTTAAATGATGCCAAAGGTAGAAGTCAAAAAGTTTAAAGTTCAGGTGATACTGGCAGGCTCAGATTTGGACCTACCATGATGTATCCATTTTTCAAGAAAAGTTTCATGCATGTGATCTCTTTCTCACCTACTAAATTATGTTGGAGTACCATGCTGAAACCACTATTTACTCTTACTTCCAGAAGTAAGTATTCCAAAAAAATCTAGAAGATTTTCTATCAAATGGTTGAGGTAATTTCTTCATTTAGATGGTTTGGTGTAACCATAGGACCCAATGGGAAATCATTAATAAATAATACCTGATCGTTTGTTTAGGAAAAATTGTTACTGGGCTGCTCTGGTAGAAAATATGAGGATTCTCCTCACTCCAAATGTACTGGTTGTGAAGGTTTACAACAACATTCTTACTGGTACAAGCTTTATCTTGAATAGAACACTGGCTGAGAAAAAGGATTCTTATGACTAATCACAACATAAATACATGACAAATGAAAAAAATCATAGTACTGCCAACTGAACGTAGAGAACAGCATACAATTCAAATCGTGCATTCTATACAGGAGTGCTGTAAGCATTATCCATTATTCAGTAGTGTTTTAAATGGTTACTTATAAATTATATTCTGTTTGAAAATGGACTATGTATATACACGTTTTTTTTCTAATTATGTTAATATTTCCAGCCTTACAACTGATGTGCAGGAATTCAAAAGTGCCTTTAAACTTTGCATTTCTCAAGGCCTTCGTAGTTTTACTCAGGTAAATTGTTTAAGTATTATATTTTTCATAGCTTATTATTTATTTATACGTGTACATAACACTCAAAAACAATGGGTTTAACTGCAATCAAAGAATCGCATTAACAATATGATATTATTTATATACATAGAAAGAAAAGGCTCACCACATTAAACATTGAATTATTTCACCACATACAAAAATTATGAATTTTGTTATGTGAGTACTGTTAATGAAAAATTTGTTGTTTTTTTTTTTTTTAATTTTGAAATACAATAACTTTTTTAAATTACTAAAAATGCATAAATTTTGTTATCAAAACTTGTAGAGAACCTATTTCTGAGACAATTTATGTAAAAAAAAAAAAAAAAAAAAAGAAAAAATAGAAAAATGTTATAAATCTATAAAAATTAATAACAGCTGTTTTTTAATAAAATAAATTTAGGCATTTGAAATATTAGGTATGCAACACTAACTGTATACTTCAGAATTAATTTGAATACTACTCAGTTATCATAAAATTGTGATATGAAATTTTTTCCATATTTCAAGCTCTAGAATCGGTTCACAAATTATTTTCCTTTCTCCTGAGTGTTTCTTTATTTAGGAGGTTAGTTTCTTTCTTAATTTATAACTTTTTATACTGTGCTCAAAAGTTTTAGAATTATATTATGATAAATTTTGTTTATTAAGATACTTTGGTCCTTTTCTACTACACGGATGCCACTATACGTTTTACATTTGGTTATATGAAATTGTTATTACATGAAAGTGAAGCATTTTTTTTATTTTACTAATACAATGCATTCCACTTAATTGAGGCTTGTAGCGACTTAAATTTGCCCCAATTAAGCAGCTGTCCCTTTTGTATGAAGTTATATACATATGAATAGTATTAGATTCAACAGCCATTATTATATTATATCAAAAATAAAACACAAAATAAACATTTCGATCTCTATTTTTTAATGAATAAAAAATAAATTTTAACTTAACATGAATCATACATAATACAGTACTAGAAATACATATAATTACACTGATAAACATAATTTTTGTTTCCTAACCTGCGATACATGATTTTAATCTGTTTTTTGATGCTAAAAAGGAATATGAACACTTAATCTTTCTATTACCCACCATTTTTGAAAAATTTTAATTAAAGACTTTTTTTCACTTATAGTTAGCATGTTAAGCACTTATAATGTATTTTGTTAGCTCATTTCTTATTATTTTATTTAACATTGTTAACATAATTTGTAAGCTATAAATAAACAATACTAGACAAAGAATTCAATATACATCCTACATCCCTAACAATTTGTTTGTACATCCCTAACATTGCCTGCCTGCACAAGTTTTTCCTTCTACCTGTCCCTCCAATGTTAACGGACTATTCCAGGATGCCTTAATATGTGGCCTATAAGTCTGCCTCTTCTTGTAACTATATTTTTCCAAATGATTCTTTCTTCATCGATTTGCCGCAATACCTCTTCAATTGTCACTTTATCCACCCATCTGATAACATTCTCCTGTAGCACCATATTTCAAAAGCTTCTAATTTTTTTCTTTTCAGATACTCCGATTATCCAAAGCTTCACTTCCATGTAAAGCGACACTCCAAACATACACTTTCAAAAATCTTTTCCTGACATTTAAATTAATTTTTGTTGTTAGCAAATTATATTTCTGACTGAAAGCTCGTTTCACCTGTGCTATTCGGCATTTTATATCGCGTCTGCTTTGTCCATCTTTAGTAATTCTACTTCCCAAATAACAAAATTCTTCTACCTCTGTAATCTTTTCTCTTTCTATTTTTACATTCAGTGGTCCATCTTTGTTATTTCTACTACATTTCATTACTTTTGTTTTGTTTATTTTCATGTGGTACTAATTGCAAAGGAGATGAAAATTTAATAATAGTTGGAGATTGGAATGCAAGCATTGGAAAAGGCAAGGAAGGAAATATAGTGGGTGAATAAGAGCTCGGCAAAAGGAATGAAAGAGGGGACCGACTTATAGAGTTTTGCACAAAGTATAATTTAGTAATTGCCAACACCCAATTTAAAAATCATAATAGAAGAATATACACTTGGAAAAAGCCAGGTGATACTGCAAGGTATCAGATAGATTATATCATGGTTAAGCAAAGATTTAGAAATCAACTCGTTGACTGCAAAACTTACCCTGGAGCAGACATTGATAGCGACCATAATTTGGTGATAATGAAATGTAGATTGGGTTTTAAAAACCTGAAGAAAAGGTGTCAGATGAATCGGTGGAATTTAGAGAAGCTTGAGGAAGAGGAGGTAAAGAAGATTTTTGAGGAGGACATCGCAAGAGGTCTGAGTAAAAAAGATAAGGTAGAAAATGTAGAAGAAGAATGGGAGAATGTTAAAAAGGAAATTCTTAAATCAGCAGAAAGCAAACTTAGGCGGAATAAAGAGAACTGGTAGAAAACCTTGGGTTTCAGACGATATATTGCAGCTGATGGATGAACGTAGAAAATATAAGAATACTAGTGATGAAGAAAGTAAAAGGAACTATCGGCAGTTAAGAAATGCTATAAACAGGAAGTGCAAACTGGCGAAAGAAGAGTGGATTAATGAAAAGTGTTCAGAAGTGGAAAGAGAAATGAACATTGGTAAAATAGACGGAGCATACAGGAAAGTTAAGGAAAATTTTGGGGTACATAAATTAAAATCTAATAATGTGTTAAACAAAGATGGTAAACCGATATATAATACGAAAGGTAAAGTCGATAGATGGATGGAATATATTGAAGAATTGTTATACGGAGGAAATGAATTAGAAAATGGTGTTATAGAGGAAGAAGAGGAAGTTGAGGAGGATGAAATGGGAGAAACAATACTGAGATCTGAATTTAAGAGAGCATTAAAAGATTTAAATGGCAGAAAGGCTCCTGGAATAGACGGAATACCTGTAGAATTACTGCGCAGTGCAGGTGAGGAAGCGATTGATAGATTATACAAATTGGTGTGTAATATTTATGAAAAAGGCGAATTTCCGTCAGACTTCAAAAAAAGTGTTATAGTCATGATGCCAAAGAAAGCAGGGGCAGAAAAATGTGAAGAATACAGAACAATTAGTTTAACTAGTCATGCATCTAAAATCTTAACCAGAATTTTATACAGAAGAATTGAGAGGAGAGTGGAAGAAGTGTTAGGAGAAGACCAATTTGGTTTCAGGAAAAGTATAGGGACAAGGGAAGCAATTTTAGGCCTCAGATTAATAGTAGAAGGAAGATTAAAGAAAAACAAACCAACATACTTGGCGTTTATAGACCTAGAAAAGGCATTCGATAACGTAGACTGGAATAAAATATTCAGCATTTTAAAAAAATTAGGATTCAAATACAGAGATAGAAGAACAATTGCTAACATGTACAGGAACCAAACAGCAACAGTAACAATTGAAGAACATAAGAAAGAAGCCGTAATAAGAAAGGGAGTCCGACAAGGATGTTCCCTATTTCCGTTACTTTTTAATCTTTACATGGAACTAGCAGTTAATGACGTTAAGAACAATTTAGATTCGGAGTAACAGTACAAGGTGAAATCTAGTTCAGTAGGTCCAGTAAGTCCAGTAGGACTTCATCTATGCCGTTCATTGTTGCTTCTAAATCCTTTTTACTCTGTTAGAATTACTATATCATAAGCAAATCGTAGCATCTTTATATTTTCACCTTGTACTGTTACTCCGGATGTAAATTGTTCTTTGACATCATTAACTGCTAGTTCTATTTAAAGATTAAAAAGTAACGGGGATAGGAACATCCTTATCAGACTCCCTTTCTTATTACGGCTTCTTTCTTATGTTCTTCAATTATTACTGTTGCTGTTTGGTTCCTGTAAATGTTAGCAATTGTTCTTCTGTCTCTGTATTTGAACCCAAATTTTTTTGAAATGCTGAACATTTTATTCCAGTCTACATTATAGAATGCCTTTTCTAGGTCTATAAATGCCACGTATGTTGGTTTGTTTTTCTTTAATCTTCCTTCTACTATTAATCTGAGCCCTAAAATTGCTTCCCTTGTCCCTATACTTTTCCTGAAACCAAACTGGTCTTCTCCTAACACTTCTTCCACTCTCTCAATTCTTCTGTACAGAATTCTAGTTAAGATTTTTGATGCATAGCTAGTTAAGTTAATTGTTCTGTATTCTTCACATGTATCTGCTCGTGCTTTCTTTGGTATCATGACTACAACACTCTTTTTGAAGTCTGACAGAACTTCCTCTTTTTCATAAATATTACACACCAGTTTGTATATTCTATCAATCGCTTCCTCACCTGCATTGTGCAGTAATTGTACAAGTATTCCGTCTATTCCAGGAGCCTTTCTGCCATTCAAATCTTTTAATGCTCTCTTAAATTCAGATCTCAATATTGTTTCTCCCCTAACATCCTGTTCAACTTCCCCTTCTTCCTCTACAACACCATTTTCTAATTCATTTCCTCCGATAACTCTTCAATATTTTCCACTCACCTATCGACTGTACCATCTTTGTTTAACACATTATTAGATTTTAATTTATGTACCCCAAAATTTTCCTTAACTTTCCTGTATGCTCCATCTGTTTTGCCAATGTTCATTTCTCTTTCTACTTCTGAAAACCTTTCTTTAATCCACTCTTCTTTCGCTATTTTGCATATCCTGTTTATAGTATTTCTTAATTGTCAATAGTTCCTTTTACTTTTTTCTTCGCTAGCATTCTTATATTTTCTACATTCATCTATCAGCTCAATATATCGTCTGAAATCCAAATTTTCTACCAGTTTTCTTTGTTTCGCCTAAGTTTGGATCTGCTGATTTAAAAATTTCCTTTTTAACATTCTCCCATTCTTCTACATTTTCTACCTTATCTTTTTTACTCATCTTGCGATGTCCTCCTCAAAAATCTTCTGTACCTCCTCTTCCTCAAGCTTCTCTAAATTCCACCAATTCATCTGACATCTTTTCTTCAGGTTTTTAAACCCCAATCTTCATTTCATATCACCAAATTATGGTCACTATCAATGCCTGCTCCAGAGTAAGTTTTGCAGTCGACGAGTTGATTTCTAATCTTTGCTTAGCCATGATATAATCTATCTGATACCTTGCAGTATCACCTGGCTCTTTCCATGTGTTTATTCTTCTATTAAGATTTTTATACTGGGTGTTGGCAATTACTAAATTATACTTTGTGCAAAACTCTATAAGTCGGTCCCCTCTTTCATTCCTTTTGCCGAGCTCTTATTCACCCACTATATTTCCTTCCTTGCTTTTTCCAATGCTTGCATTCCAATCTCCAACTATTATTAAATTTTCATCTCTTTTTATGTGTTTAATTGCTTTGTCAATTTCTTCATATACATACTATCTTATCATCATCATGGGCGCTTGTAGGCATATAGACGTTAATAATCATTGTCAGTTTAGGTTTTGATTTTACCCTTATTACAATGATTCTGTCTCTATGCATTTTGAAATACTCTGCTCTCTTCCCTATCTTCTTGTTCATTACGAAACCTACTCCTGCCTGCCCATTACTTGAAGCTGAATTAATTCTAAAATCACCTGACCAAAATGCGTTTTCCTCTTCTCAACGAACCTCGCTAATTCCTACTACATCTACATTTATCCTATCCATTTCCCTTTTTAAATTTTCTAACCTGCCAACCTTTTTTAGACTTCTAACATTACACACTCCAACTCATAGGATGTTATTTTTTTATTTTTTGGTGACCCCTTCCTTAGTAGTCCCCACCCAGAGATCCAAACGGGAGACTAGTTTACCTCCAGAATATTTTACCAAGGAAGGTGCCTCCATCATTATTATATGAAAATGCAGAGCCACATTTTTTTGGGAAAAAAGCATTGTAGTTTTCCATTGCTTTCAGCTGCGCAGTACTCAGAGGATTGAGTAATGTTGATATGGCCGTTTAAGTTGTCCTGACCTATGCCCTTAACAACTACTGAAAGAGCTGTTACCCTCGTTCAGGAATCATTCCTTAGTCTGGCTCTCAACATATACCTCTCCAATTTGGTTGCAGACCAGCTATTCGGTCCAGCTATTCTGTATCACAGAGCACTCAAGCCCCCTCACCAATAGCAAGGTCTCATGATTCATAGAGGGATATTATGACATCATATCTAATACTGAAGAGTAAGCCTTCATGGACAAGATTAATCATGTCTGTGCAAGTCAAAACATGAAGCTAAAAACACAGCTGTGTTGTTTGTATTAAGCACTGGATATAGGAATGAAGTAATTTTGTTTAGTCTTATTGCTGTCTTAAGTTTGTTAACAGTGCATTGTTTGTCATAATGCCTCGAAATTGTGTAAATTATGTGGATGCCATTGTTATGTATTTGGTGAGTTTACCGTAAAATCAAATAGAAAAAATATTATACGTTTAATTAAAAAAGCATATCATTTGTACTTTCAGTGTAAAATTGGTGATCAGGATAAGATGTGGGCTCAGGATTTAGTGTGCACTAATTTTTCTGTATGTTTAAGAGGATGGCTGAAAGGTACATGGAATGCTTTGCCATTTGGTGTACCTGTTGTTTGACATGAAACAAAGGATCATGTAACCAATTGTTACTTTTGTTCAACAAGTGTGCCTGGTATTTCTAAAATATCTAACCATACTGTAAAGTATCCTTCATTGCAATTTGCAATCAGGCGTGTACCTCACAGTGAAATTATTCCAGTTCCTGTGTCACCTGTGAATGTATGTTTCGAAAGCAGCAATGGAGAATCAGGCAGTACTGAAAAAGATTACAATGATTTTGAGTTTGAATTATCTTCCAATAAGCCACATATTATATCACACAGTGAATTAAATGACTTGGTTAGGGATTTTAATTTATCAAAAAATCAAGCTGAACTGTTAGGATCAAGACTGCAAGGTTGGAATTTACTTCAAAAAAGATACAAAAATTTTGGGCTTTTGAAGCCAACAAAAAGAAATTTCTCAGTACTTTATTGATGAAAATAATTCAGTTTATTGCATAGGTATTGATGAGCATATGTTGCTCTTAGGGCACGTTCATAAACCTGAGGACTGGCATCTTTTCATAGATTCATCTAAGTGTAGTTTAAAAGTGGTTCTACTATACAACGGTAACAAATATCCTTCGATACCAATCGCTTATGGTACTAATTTGAAAGAGACACAGAATGTGATTTTCATTCTTGAAAAAATAAATTATAAAAAACGTAGTTTGAACATATGTGATGATTTGAAAGTTATAGCTATTTTGTTAGGCATGCAGTTAGGCTATACTATGTACACGTGTTTTCTTTGCGAATGGGACAGCCAAGCTAGGGATAAACATTTTGTTACCAAAGAATGGAAGAAATGAAACAGCTTAACTCCAAATGAAAAAAAAATTATTCATGAGCCCTTAGTTGAACCCAAAAAATATTTTTACCCCCTCTCTATATCAAGCTAGGACTAATGAAAATTTCTGTAAAAGCAGTGATGAAGGATAGTCCCAGATTTTTGTAGATCAGGCAGAAATTTCCGAATGTAAGTGAAGGAAATATTAAAGAAGGAATATTTATTGGTCCTCAAATAAGAGAGTTGGTCAGAGATGATGTATTTTACTCAATGTTAAATAATGTAGAAAGTGCAGCTTAGGCTTCATTTAAAGATGTTTGCAAAACTTTCTTGGCAAACAAAAATCAGACAATTACCATGATATTGTTAATCAACTTATTATTTCATACAGAGTTATGGGATGTAATATGTCTTTGAAGATACATTTCATCCACTCATATCGGGATTTTTTCCCGGACAACCTCAGAGACGTAAGTGATGAACACAGTGAACATTTCCACAAAGACATTTCGGTGATGGAAAGCTGCTATAAAGGGAAATGGAATACTAACATGCTAGCCGATTACTGTTGGACATTAATTTGGCATATGCCTGAGGCTATTTATAAAAGAAAAGCATCAGCGAAATCATTCTAACACAGGTCATGCAAAATTATAAATTTTACAGATTTGAACTATATTTTCCGTTAATTTTTTTTGAAACTAAGGGTGATAGAAAAATTGTATTTACAAATCTGAAAGCAATTTAAGAAATGGTATCTCACTTAGAGAAACATTAAAATATCTTTTTTTGTTTATCACTGTTACAGGACAGAAAACTACAGTGCATATTAACACATAATTAACATACGTATTACATGTCATTAACATATGTACATTAAGAAATATAATACAGTACAGTAATAATGTAATAAAAATTAGCACCAACCTGATCTGTTTATAGTATTAAGTAGGCACATATGTTCGGTTTACATGAAGAACAAAATTCAGTGCATTGAAAACGAAGTCTAAATATTAAGTGTTCACATTAGAATACACATAAAGAATACAGAAATAATTTGGCTATTACTGTAGAAAATTTACTATAATTTACAGTCTATAGAAAATTTACTTATATACTACTGAATTTTTCTGACAGTCATGCAATTTTAACTGCTTTAGATTTTTAAATGATAACAAAATCGGCGCAGTCATCCAGCGGATATATGGACTTGTTTTCTTCTTGCGTAAAAAATTGCCGCAACCCACTGATGAATTTCTTAGGCTCCTGGATAGTTAACATCTCCAGCTTGGGTTCATCATCATTAACATCACTACAATTTATGTATTTTCATTTATGGATTTAATCCATTCAGTTACTGTGTCTTCACATTCCTCTTCTTCTTCATATCAAAGTTTTCTTTGATAAGAGAAAACTGGTCATTTGTAACAAATTGCAACTCTGTAGGTTGATCTTCTACCATGAATTCATCTGGTATTTTAGAATCGGAAAGTTAAAACCTCAGTGTGCAAAGCAGTTATTTATTGTACTGCTGCTTATTTGTTGCAAACTATCAACAGCAAACTTTACAGCTTACACAATTTTAATTTTTGCACTATCTCTCTGGCCATTGATTGATGAAAAAATCTTTCCTTCAGTTCTTCAACAATGTGTTTAACTAAACTACCATGATTCAGTGATTTTAAATTCTTTAAGATGCCCATGTTGAGTAGCTGTATCAAACTAGTATTTAGCGGGAGAAACTCTAATTAATTTTTTTATAAACAAATTAAATTTGGTTGTGGTGAACAGTTATCAGCAACCAGAAGAATATTCCATGAATTTCTCTTTAATTCAGCATCCCATTTTTTAAGCCATTCTGTAAAAATTGTGCTGGTCATCCATGTATTTTTATTAGAAAATATTCAACTGGTCACCTGTCAATTCAAAGTTCTTTGAAGCAGTGTGTTTTGCTGACTTTCATTAACTAACAGTTTTTTCTTGTCATTTTTGCATATCTGCAAAAACAGTGTTGGACAATCTAATGCTTTTTTTTATCCCAAAAGTATTGAATGCTTGTATGTCAGCAACCCATCTGGCATATCTTTATAATAAAGCCCAGTTTCATCAGTGTTCTAATGTCATCTGAATATTTTTCAAGAAATCCAGCCAGTTTTGTTAACTTCCAATCTTTGCACTTTCCACATCAGCACTGCTCTTTTTGCTTTGCACTCTTTTAAATTTAATGTCGTGCCTGTGCTTTCATCCATCCATCCATCCAGAGCTTTAAAATCATCATGATTTAATTTCTAAGCTAATTCTTTTGCTTTACTTTGAAGCATTAGACCACTGACTTGTACACCTTGTCCTGTTACAACTAAAAACCACTCATTTAGTGCTTCCTCAACCTCTGGATCCTTACCTTCCTGCTTTCGTTTCTGAGATTTACCCAGCTCTCCTTCTTTTAAAACCCTCTTTTCTCATTGTATTTTGTTTGCATTTTATAGTACATGCACAGCTGTTGACCTTGGGACAACAGTAATCTCTGTCAGCTGCCATTGACTGGTGTTTGGTGGTTGATTTTTTATTTTTCTTTAGTAAAGAAACTTTGTCAGTTAATTTCAGATCTTTAAGTGGCATATGTACAGTCACAGTAAAAAAAAAATCAGTCCATAAAAAACAAATTTTAAAATAAAAATTTATAATATACATAAAATGAAAATTAATAAACAGTTCCACTTGCTCTGTAACGCACTACAAAACAGTATGATAAAAGCACGGGCACTAAATAAAAATGTAATTCAATTAAGTAAAACAATAAAAACTACTTCATTCCTTAATTCAATGGTGATAATGAATATAATTCAGACAAAAAAAAATGCATGTTCCTTAGCAAGTGGCTAGTTATGATGATTCATGACTGGCCACAGCTCGCATGTCATTCATTCACTCTCTCCATCTCACAGGTAACAAAGTTATTATGATTCTAAACAATCTCTACCTAAAAATATTCATGAAATTGTAAAAGCCTCATAAAAGCAAAGTAAATTATAATTTAATTTAAAAATTTTTTCTGTCTTAAAATTTGCTCCATTTAATCAGCTGCTCTAATTAAACAGTGTCCCAATTAATTGGAATGCATTGTATTATGTATAAAATGAGAACATTCAAATTAAAACATTTGTTAGTTTGGCGGCATTTAGTATTTAATGTTAATTAGAAGAGGTTAGCAAGTGTTAGGTTATGTTGATAACGTATGAAGTTCAGTTAATGGAATCATTATCTAGGCTAACCTAACCTTAACCTAAACATAAAGTCTTATCATATCATCTTTAGCATTATCTTATTAAATTTAAGTATAAAAGTCAATTTTATAACATTATAATTTAAATGATTTTGGATATCGGTGACTATGAAAAATTAGAAGTGGCACCCACATAATAGAAAAGCAAACCGATGTTTGTATTATTTTTTGTTTTAGATAGCTGGATGTATTGTACAATTATACATAATATCTCCTGTGATGACTGGTCTCATGATTGTGATTGTTCCCCCAATTATTATTCTTGGTACGTTTATTGGATCTTTCTTACGGAAAATGTCACGCATTGCTCAACTTCAGGTAGGTTACGCATAATTAATCATTTCCGATTAATAGTTATATACTTTAAAAAACTGGAACCAGTATTAGTTTTAGAGAAGATCTACTAATGATGGTTTTGGTAAGTTGTCTATTTTTCACTCGGTGGTGTGATATTTCATTATATTAAAAAAAACTTTCACACATAACAGTATTTGTTGGATATGTCATACAGTCACAGCCAACATATGATTGTATAACTTACTGTTTCACTACCTAGATTAGAGTTTTAAAGAGAAAAAGTCCAAATGAGAAAATAATTTAATTTATAAAAATAATTAAGTTTTATAAATACTTAAGTACTTCATAAAATTATTTCACCATGGAGTGCAATAAAACACAGCACAAAACACACACACAACTTAACAAATCTTGAAGTTAACAAAACTTGAACAAATCAATAAAATAATACTAAAAGCTGTTCTGTTATTCTAAATTTATGGCATCACTTATGAAACAATCTTTATAATATGTGTGTGATAAAACCACTACCGCAACTAAAAAACACAGCAAGTTACACGAAGAGCTGAACTCATACTGAATAAAATTTCATCATGTTGAATTACACATTACTTGACTCACTGACATGACATGTCTGTACATATCTGGCTTGCCATGAAGTGACATCATTCAACTACTATGTATCAAATATAGGTCTATAGGATGCATCACAATATAAATCAGATGTGAATAAGCAAATATACTGACTAACAGATTACTAAGTTATGTATTAACGAATTTGTATCGTTTGTTCCATGAATGATTGAACAAATAAATTTAAATTAAATTTAATAGATTGTTTCAGAATGCATATTCAGATGCAGCATATAAAATATTATAAAGAACACCTACTACCTTCTTTTCAGTTCTAAACTTTATGTTGACCAGTGTTATATTTCTGTCACCATGGCAGCAGAAATATAATGAAGTAAAATGTCTAATTCTTTTTTCTTTAATGAATATATATATGTAAAATAATATTCCCACAACCATGAGGATAACGAACATGTCAGGGCTTCAGGGGGCAGAGCCACCCAGCTAGACAGTTGGGCAAGTAAGCGAGCCCTAATTGGCTAATATATATTTAACCCTAACCAGCTAATACATACACTCATATATATAAAGAATTCTTTTCAAAAATTTATTTCCTAGATTTATACGTAAGAAATTTGAATGTTCATCCAATTTCACTTGGTTACCTCTAAACATATTGGATTCATAATGCACAGACCATGTACAATTAAAATATTTAACTATTTTAATTTACTTTTACCTGATCCTTTGTACTTTAAATTATCATGTTTAATGTCTGTTTTTGTACTTTAAAAATTCATTAAAATTTTCTTTTTTTTGTAGCACAATAGACACAGATACCATATACTCTACGGGAATGATGAATTAGGTAAAAATTGACTTGTTTTAGCATTGAGGTATTGATACAATGCTAAAATTAAGGCATTTTAAAAAATTCCTCAATCTCAGCTCTCCATAATTCATTATCTGCAATATAAAGTGAGCTTTCTATAGTTTTTCCCAACTTAAATTACTCTTAAATATTAATTTATGAAATTTTGTTTATTCTTTATTTTGCAAAGAAGAATTTTTGATAAATCCATGCAAAATCAAGAAATGGTAGTTAATCATGGTACATTGTTGAGGTCACTCTTAGTTTTCCTCTGCTAGAAGCATACACCAAGTTTCAGTCATATACATCACAATTCTACCATTATCAGTTGTTTGAGTGGATCAATTATTGTGATATATAAAAAATTGATAAAAAAGAACTGTCCATAAGATGGATGCCATATTTGCTTGCAGTGTATCAAAGCATAAAAGTTAAATTATTTCTAAGCCTAGTTTTGTGTTGTTTCAACATAATAGAGAGGAATTTTTGCACCATTTCATAATTATTTATAAAACTTGGATAAGTCAATGCCAACCTGAAATCAAGGAACAGTCAAAATAGTGGGTTGCAGTATGGGAATTTGCTCCAAAGAAGGCAGAAACCATTTCATTTGTATGAAAAGTGATGAAAATTTTCAAAGGTTTTTTTAAATAACAAAGAATAAGTAAAGGTCCAAGATTAGATATGAGGCATGTCAGATTAAATCTTTAACCCAACTTATCTTGAAAGTACCCCTTAGAATACAAAAGTACAGTTGATTCAACCAATCTTTATGCTTGGTGCCTTGCACCAAGCATAATGAAATGAAATGGGCATTCATAAAATGTATTGTGGTGTAAGTATGGATTATGGAACACAATTTTTTGAAATTTTAATTAGCTCATTGTATAGCTAGTATTATTAACATTTATTACATTTTTAAATTTAATTGTATAATAATTTGATTTATTTATTTATAAATATATATATATTATTGTGCTGTGTTAGTGTTAGTGTTGTGACGGCACTTGGCACTTACTAACCTTATGGTAGCCCTGAAAAGGGCTGTTTTTGTCATCGATTGGCTTCGACAGCTCATTGTAATTACTAACCTTATGGTAGCCCCAAGAAGGGCTGTTATCGTCAAATGACTTTGACGGCTCATAATTCATAACCTTGTAGTGGCCCTGAAAAGGGCCGTTTTTTGTGTTAGCTCTGAAAATAGCTGTTGGGTCTGGAAGCTGGTCTCTGGCGAAGTTGGGGAGTTGCGGCTCGTCCATTGAAGTTCGACTGGGCTTTCCCTCAGCAGCAGTTGGGTCCCCACTACAGCGTGGCAGTGGTAGCCCCCCAGAGCCCTGCAGTGTTGGGTCGGTGTCAATCGTCCTTCGCCAGTGCAGCCGAGGTGGTTCTCCCCAAGCGATCCCACACTGGGCCGGCTACTGCTGCTGAGTCCACCAGCCAGGGCGATTGGAGCCAGTGAGCTGGAGCAGGAAGGTAGCATCCACATCCAACAGCTCCCTTGGCGAGCCAGCTAGAGCTGCTGCTCCAGCAGGGATGTTGACATCTGCTGGGAGGTCCCATGTTGAGGTGGCCAGGAAACTTCTTCCATCTTCTTTTTCTTCTCTAGGTGGTGGTCAATGATGAATTGTAAATTCATTCTCATGCACTTGAGTGCATGAGTCTGAGAGCAGTGGGGCTGCAGCACCACTATAGTGGGAGAACTCCACAGTCATCTGTGTGGTAGGAGTAAGTGATGCTTGTATCCCTATGCGCCAGCTCACATCGTTGCTACCATATTTGCCCGCCGATATTAAATTAGGCATATATCTGGTAACAATATATGTATATATTATGTCAGTTTTAATTGGGCCATGAATCATTTTTAATTAATCAACCATTTTCTGCTAAAAAATATCTTGCACATTTTTCATAGGATTGTGCAATAGTAGATCTACACATAAAATGTTATAGCATGCAAATCGGAACTTATATTACCTTCATTGAGTGCAGATGTTACATTTAATTTTCAAACAGATATTCAAAAGTTAATGCAAGACGATTAAATAAACTTAATAATGGAATCAGAAGTACAGCAGAAACTTATTATTATTAATGAAATATTAAAACAAAATAAAACTGTTTTAATTAAAGAGGGTGAATACCATCTACTTCATAAGAAATATTAGAATTTCCGAAGTTACTGTCATCAGAACCATCTTTGTAATCATCACTATCTCTCTTGCTATCTTGTAAAGAAAAAATAAATGATTTCATAGTATTTTTAATAATGTGTTCTTGTCGTATATATTCAGCTTCTGTTTCCTTATCTTTATCGCAATACTTCTTCCAATTTTTTTCATTCATGTATGCTATCTTATTTTCACATAGCCTTTGGACATCTTTGATATCAAAAGTTATGTTATGATTTGCTACATATCCTTTAACTTCTGACCAAACCATCTAGGATTTAAATCTCGGTAGTATGGAAGAGCATCATGCCATTTTCCTTTTTTCTTTTGCCAATTAGTACAACTATAGTTTCAGCATCAAGGGAGAATGAGGAACAGAATGCTTCTAATCGCTTTATCATATCTTCTTTTCTTGAAAAGGAAATTGTGATTTTTGTAAAACAGCATTCTGATAAGTGCGTTGTCAGAAATTACCACAGAATTATTAGGAAAGCCTGGAATTACCATCTCTTCTGTCAATTTTAAGTAATTTTCTGCTTTCATTTAACTTCTGTAATCACCACTTTTAAACTTAACAAGTTAGTAAGGCGTTTGGAATAAAACCCCCTTTATCCTCCAGCATGCATTATAATATGTGTGCTGCCTTTTGAAGTAGGAACTTTCAGCCCATCACCTGTATTACTACACCACAGTTTCTTTGTATAGTAGGAAGATAATATACATGACTCTTCGTGGTACACTTTCATCTTATTTTCGGTTCTAGATTTTTTGTCATGTTGTCGGTGAGAACCTTCCTGTTATTTTCAGTTTTTCTCCACCTAAAGCCCAATTCTCTTATTATTTTTCTCAAATTTGTTACTTTTTCTGAATAACCAGTGGCATCTTTAAGCACTAACATATATTTTTACAGTTGGCAGCTATTTTCGAATTTTGTGAAATTTGTTTATAGTCTATCTCACCAGAAACTTGTCAAAGTCATCCAGTCCTGTTGCAGGCACTTATGGTGTTTGTATTTTATTGGAGTAGAGATAGTCATATCGCCAGATTTCCGGCTATTTTTCTAACAACCAGTTTTTCTCTTTTCTCACTCTTTTGACTTGGGATCACAACATCCCACATATAGCTACTCTTCTTTCTTCACATTTTTTAATGTGAATTAAGTGGTGTTTCTTCTTTTTCCAACTTGGAAATCAATTACCTTCTTGTTTCATAAACACATACACACTATTTCCTGGGCCTGCCACTTTTGTTTTTTATGGCAGACTTACATTCACTCATAATTATAAAACACTAAAAATAAACAACCTATTATGAAATGTGATTACTTTTCTCAATCAAAACTCAAATAAAAAGAAACAGAAATTCTCTTACAAGATCAACAAATACTGGACAACTAGTTAAGAGATTACTCATTTCCGGAGTTATAATACGACGTGCTACCCAAAAGTTCAGGGAATTTGAATATCACACCCGAACTATTGCTGGTACAACCTGCTACCGCTAGATGTGGCTAACAGTACTCTTTGTGAATCAGTTTTCCAACAGCTGTGACGTTGAGAGGCTGCATTGTTGACTTTCGTGTGTAACATTGTGTTTTACTGCTTCAGCGAAGTTCTAAATGGCAGATTTTAAAGAGCAAAGAACCTGCATCAAATTTTGCTTCATGCTTAAAAAAAACTGGTGCAGAAACCCATCGCATACTTGTGGAAGCATTTGGTGATAATGCTATAAGTAAAAGTAAAACTTTTTTGTGGTGCAAACGATTCAAAGATGGACGAACGACAGTCGATGACAATGAGCGTTCAGGAAGACCACCAACAAGCGCAACACCGGAAAACATTGTGAAAGTGCAAGAGGCTGTTGTTGCAGATTGTAGACAAACAATCCATGATGTTTATGGGTCTGTGCAACACATCTTGTCGGACAATTTGAACATGAGACGCATTGCTGCAAAATTCCCTGAATTTTGGCTTCCAAAAAGACGGTAGTGATTCCCCACCAACCCTATTCGCCTGACCTTGCCTCGTGCGACTTTTTTCTCTTTCCAAAAATAAAATTTCAATTGAAAGGCCGTTGTTTTAACACAATTGAGGAGATTCAGGAAGAAACACAGAACGTGCTTCGAACACTTACACCTGCAGACTTCCAGGGATGCATGGAATCATGGGAAAAACACTGGGATCACTGTATCAGTGCCCTAGGGGATTACTTTGAAGGAGACAGTGGAAATTATAAATTATGGTAAGCTATTTTATTTTTATGGTAAAATTCACCAAACTTTTGGGTGGCTCCTCGTACTGGGCTTGTCCATTTTTGTTTTATTTATTTTTACAATAAATAAAACCACAATAGATTATACGCTATGTTTGTACATATCAGACAATTATAATGTTAGTTAATTTATCATTTAACATTCATCTACTGACATAATTATAATACTTGTTGAGAATAGACCTACATTTTTATAAAATTTAAAAATATACCATAACATTTTTTTATAGCAAAATACTTAATCGCTTATAAAGTATAAACTGCAGAATTAGCAAATATTTAAAATTAATCCATAATAGCATCCACTAACATAAAATAATAAGCTGTATTTACAAAAAAGCAATTTGCTGCTGTGCATGAAAACTAAACTGAATGTTTTCAGTTAGTATAAGAGGCACCATACTAGCTGTCATAATATAAGCCTCATTCCAGAAACTACTATAGTTATAAAACAAGTATTTATAAATACTTAATAATAGAAGAGACGATTAACAAATTTGAATTGCCAAGCAGAAATGTTTGAGAAAAATTAGGTAAACCATCAATACAATCAACTTTCATCTTGAAAACTTTTAACGTAATTTGTTTGAAAATAAATTAAAATAGCCAATACTAACTGATTATACCGGTGTTTTACAATCTTTTTTTACAATTATTTATTTATTTATTATTTTCTTTTACTAGTAAACAAAGTCAAAATACCACCATTTAGATGGTTATTGGACTGATTACCTATATACCCATTTACTTCAGTTACTCATTACTGATCATTAATTTAATTAGTAATATTAATTCAGAATTCTTCAATCTGAAAATGGATAAGACTACCAAATTGTAGTCGTGTTTAGAGCTTGTTGTGAGATAGTATAATAATTAATAATAGTAAAAAGAAACCATTGCTAACTAATGTGGAATGCAATATAGGTTATGTCTAATAAGTGACTAATATATCTGATATAAAAGATTTTAGGTTAATTTAATATTAGTTATTGGTTGTTGTTTTCACTAGTTTATTGTTAAATTTTGTTTTTGAAGCATTGCTTATTATTAATCAAATACTTATAATGCACAATTTTATGTTTTTTCTTTATAAATAAATGTTTAATAGCATTTACATTATTGTATAATTTGTTTTTTTCTTTTTAGGCTTCAAAGGCTATAAATCATAGTGAAGAAGTGATTAGTAATATTAGAACTGTGAGAGCGTTTGCTAATGAAATGGAAGAAAGTGAAACATTTGCACAAGAAGTCGCAGAAAGTTGTAGACTTAGTGAAAATTTAGGCTTCGGTATTGGGTTATTTCAGGTATTTTTAAATATAAAAAATAATTATATAAATGTTAATTCAATCCTATACAGTCAGTTTAGTTTCACAGTTATTGCAAGGGATTCCTTGTACTAGACATCTCCAGTGAGAATGAAATGGAAACCTACATGTGGTCTCCACTCCATTCCTGATGTAACCTACCCTGACCTACTCTTGACATCACCCAACTTACCAATCATCCACCAAATTCATATGAGGTACTTACATTTTACTCCCATCTTAATGTTTGTGTGTGAGACCATCCTTCTAATACTGTATATTATCCACCATTTGTCAAAACACTGTTAAAAATATTTAGTTGGTTTTTGAAAACTTACTTTTTCATAATTTCCCTTGCGATATTTGATTTACAAAAAAAAGAAAAAAGATGAGGATAAAGTGGAAGTATCTGCTTAACGGTCATTAGTAATTGATATCTGATATCCCTGGAAACAGTGTTTATGACATTACTAATGCAGTTAGATAAATTTTGTCGCTAGCTAAACCTTACACAATCAACTGTGATTGACATTTAGTTTTCTATTTTATTTAGATTCTTAACTTCAGTTCTTCTTATAGGCAGGGCCGGATGAACACTCTGTTATTCCATGCCCCAGTGTGGAATAAAAAAATCAAGAGGCACAAAATTGCCAAAACAAAATGAGAAAAAAATTTGCAACAGAGTTTCTGAATTAATTAGAAAATTTTCTGAAAAAACTTTAATAAAATAATCTTCACAAACTTTCAAGCACTACCCAGTAATTTATATATATATATATATATATATATATATAAAAAACAAGCAATGTCTGTGTATATGGTAAGTGTCTGCTGTGTGCAGTACAGTGAAAACCACTGCTGCATTTTTGTATCAGTAGGTACAGCACTGATACAAAAATTGGCACGAAGGTGGCCCAGGACAGGAACCGAAACACCTCAAAGCAATGTTTTTGATTTTCATCCATACTAAAATTGTTGAAAGTCCAGAAGTTGAACAGGTGCAGAAAATTTTTTATACTGCCTGAAGCATTATTTAATACCTTCCATAACGAGACCAATTTCAAATCTGTATGATAATTAGATGCGTGTCTGTAATTAATTGAAATAAGGTCACTTTTTCTAATGAAACACTTCTTTCCCGTAAAGTCTTTTTGTAAATCCTGGTAAAAACTTTACTATCTGTCATACAAAAACGATTTTTTTCCCAGAAAATACTCCTAAGAGCTGGCTTTCAAATGAAAGCAAGATTATTCAAATCTAACAAGAAGTTAGTTTAAAAAAAATTTTTTTCAAAGCCCAAGTTTTAAAAATTACCAATATTAAACATGTTTCAAATGCTCCTAGGAAAACATCTTTCTCCCATTCTCCGTTTGTCATAATTGGTTGATGCTTGTCACATGGTTAGAGAGGGAGTGAGAAAGAAGGAATGTGTGCGTTGCATACAAGGTGGGGAAAGAATTATTGAATTCTATTTGGAGCATTTGGGGGAAGAGAAAAAGTTATTAGCTGGAGGTATGATGTATTTTCAAAATTTTTTAGTGAGTGATTTCAATTCGAATTGCAGTGACTTCTTAATTTGTTTAAACCTTTGGCAACAGTGAGCAAACCACTTTATTTTGCTTGGCCTTGACGTAAGCAACAAACAAAATATATAATATGTAGAAAAATAATATATATTAAATAATTATCTATAATATAATAATTTTTTAGCATCTGCAAAGTACAGAATTAGAGGACACTCTTACTTTTACTTTTTCATGTTTATAAAAAGTGGACTATAAAAAATGTAATCTAAATAAATTAAATAATTGTAATATTTGTTAAGTTTATCTTTATACAGCTCTCTTGAAGGAAGTTTGCCCAGAGGTAAGAATTTTATCCGTTTTTGTTCATAATTGTTTTGGTCGTTGGAATTGCCGATTTAGAACAATCTGGATGATGATTATAGCGAGATATGATTAGAAAATATTTTACTGTCAAACATGCATTATTATAATTTATTAATTTTTTTCCATAGATATCTAAATATAACTATGTATTAAAAATAGAAAGAGGCCTTTAAACAAGCAGTTTACAGATATAGTAATACAATGCATTAATATAAAACAAATTTGGATAATGAGGAATTATCTTGTGTGCAAGATATGATTATAAAATATTTCACCATCAAACAAGCATTATTTCGACACTTAGTATAAAATATTAATATTTTTATTTAATATAAAGTATTAATATTAGTATTTATTAGTATTAGTATGAGAATAAGTCAATTATTATCCACAATATAGTTATAAATTTTATTGCAATATAAATAGGAAACAACCTTCAATACATGTACATCATTTTTCAACATAATCCCCTTGCATTTCAACACACTTGGTCCATCGTTCCACAAGCTTCATGATGCCCTCATAAAAGAAAGTTTTCAGTTGAGCTACAAGCCAGGAATGCACCGCTTCTTTCACTGTTTCATCCGAGGTAAATCAATGGCCCCTTAATGCCTCTTTGAGTGGACCAAACAAGTGGTACTCAAAAGGGCCAAGATCAGGACTATACGGAGGATGAGCCAGTACTTCAAAGTTGAGTTTCTGGAGCATTTCATCAGTGTGGGCAGCAGTATGTGGACGGGCATTGTCGTGCAACAACACAACACCTTTCGACAGCAGTCCTCGGTGTTTGCTTCAAATTGCAGGCTTCAACTTGGCAGTAAGCATCTCGCTGTAACACGCACTGTTTATCGTCGTGCCCCTTTCCTCATAATGTTCCAGTTCTGGGCCTTGTGAGTCCCAAAAAACCGTAAGCATCAGTTTTCCTGCGGATGGTTGGGTCTTGAACTTTTTTTTACAGGGCAAATTTGGATGTTTCCATTCCATACTCTGTCGTTTACTCTCCGACTCGTAATGATGGATCCATGTTTCATCACCAGTGATGATTCTGTCTAAGAAGATGTCCCATTCGTTACTATAGCGATCCAAATATTTTTGACAGATGTTCATCCAAGCACATTTGTTTATGCAACTGTGTGAGTTGTTGTGGGACCCATCTTGAACAGACTTTATGAAACCCAAATCTGTTGTGGATGATTTTGTAGGCAGAACCGTGACTAATTTGCAGATGATGTGCCACTTCATCAATAGTTACTTGTTTGTCTAAGAAAACCATGTCTCATGCACGCTCAATGTTTTCCTCATTTGTGGCGGTTAAAGGTCGTCCGGCTCCTTTGTCATGTATAACACTTGTACGACCATTTTTTAATTTTTCAATCCATTCGTAGACACTCTGTTGCAGCAACACACTGTTCCTGTACTGTACTGAAAGTCTTCGATGAATTTCGGCTCCTGATACATATTCCAACCACAAAAAACGGATCACTGAACGTTTCTCTTCTTTGGTGCAAACAGAAAGCGGAGCAGCCATGGTTAATGGCAGGGCGGCAATAATGGAACTAACTTAGCAGCATCAAACCTGCACAGACATAACAAATTAAACCACGCATGCGTCATCTACGCAACATAACAGTACTACCAACATAAAAAAAATATAACTAAATTGCAGATAATAATTGACTTACCCTCATATATAAGTATTTTCTCTGTGATAAACATCTGCATCGAGAAATTTATGGAATGAGATGGTCAGGAGATTCCCTTTTAAGTTCATTTTGCATTTATTTATTTAACATTTACTTATTCATTTGTTTATTTTTTTTACATTGATTTTGGTATTTTGGTTTTGTTTACTTTTTGACATATATTCTGTCCCAGGAGATTCTGTTTGAAAGTATCTTCTCTGTGATGAACATTTGTAATAATGGCCAAGGAAATTATAACCCGATTCATATGCATTGGAATTCTATGAAAGATTCATAAAGATTTGCAATAATTTATTTTCTTAATTATGCTGTTAATATTTTCCAATATTTAATTTTTTTTTTATTAGTAAATTTTGTTATTTTTTTTACTTTAATTTTGGTATTTTGCATTTGTTAGCTCGAAAATGGATTGATGAATTGGATTGGTCTTTTTAGATATTGAAGTTTTATTTCAAATAGATTGTCTGCTAACGAATTACTTTAGTGTTTTTATTCAAAGCTAAAATGTTTACATTATATACATGAGAGGATAGAAAAGTAAATATGAAAGATTGTTAATTAAAAATAGATATTCTCTTTAAAATTGTACCTCAGTGATTGTTTATTTCCATTGTTTCTTTACTTATAGAATGTCAGATGGTAAAAAGAAATTATCTGGTAACCAGTTCAAGAAACGAAGACCAAAGCTGGAAGCATCATTAAAAAAACAAGCTGTGGCTTTGAAAAAGTTTTTCAAAGACCAAAAACTCAGTTTTCTGCTTCTACTGCAAATTTGTTGCAACGGCTACATCTTCTCCTTTAGCAAAAGATGGCTACAGAGATTGGCAGCATATAGTACAAATCATCAAAAATCATGAAACTACAAAAAAAATGTTGAAGCTCAAAAGCCCTGGCTTGAATTGAATATTCATTTAAAAACTTTGTAAACAATAGGTACTACTTCTCAAAGACTTTGGAATTCAGAAACCCAGCACTGGAACACCGTTTTTCAATATGTAGTTTCGATTATCAAACTTTTAGAAGAAAGCTGCTTGGCATTTAGAGGTAGCAACGAAAATTTTATGAACATTAAATATTTTCATACTTAGTCCAACTATTAGCTGAATTTGATCCTGTCATGGAGGAGCATATAAGGAAGGCTTTGAACAAACAACATAAAATAACCACATACTTTAGTAAAACCATTCAAAATGAGGTCATTCACCTAATTGCACACAGTGTCAAAAGTCACTTATTAGATGAAATGAAAAAATAAAAATATTACTCATTTATATTAGATTGCACACCTGACTCAATTAAAACAGAAAAAATGGCCTTCGTTACAAAGTACGTGTCGATTGAACAAGAAGTCATCAACATTCATGAACATTTTTGGGCTTTCTTCTGATTGAAAGATTAACAAGCCAACAACTTTTTGATGTCTTCCTTCTAGAGCTAGAAAACCTGGGATTGCCTTTGACAAACATGAGGGGCCAAGGATATGATAATGGGGCATATATGAAAAGAGAACATGCAGGGGTGCAAGCAAAGATTAGAACCATCAACCATTGTGCTTTTATTATACCATATGATAGCCACTTAACATTTGATAAATGATATGTCGAAATCATCATTAGAAGGAGCCAACTTCTTTAATATTGTCCTAAAAGTTGTACTTATTTTTTTCTTCATCGACTTTCAGATGGGCCATTTTTTTTTTAAGTACGTTGAAGAACTAACCTTAAAACCTCTTAGCAACACCTGTGGTAAAGTTGAATTGATCCTATAAAGCCACTGAGGTATCAAATCGGTCAAATATATGATGAATTGCTTAGCATTTACAAGAACAAAGATATATTATGTAGATAGTTCAATAAGAGAGGAAGCATCAGGGTTATTTATGCAAATACAGTTCAAATTTCCTTGTTCTGTGTATTGATATGGTATGAGGTATTAACCATGTCAGTTCCATTAGTAAGTTCATGCTGAGGAAAAATTACGATTATGCATTGACAACAAAACTTTTGGAAAGTTCCAATCCTTTGTTTAGGAATTTGACATCGGACAATCACTTTAATGCCATCCTTGTCGATGCTGGCAAAATGGCATCCAAAATAGATGCAGATAAAAATTTTGAATCAGTACCTAGACATCGAGTTTGTTGGTGAAAAAGACAATTTGAATGTGAGAATCAGGATGACCCCATAATCGATGCACAGGAAAAATGCAAAATTGATTTCTTTTACCACTTGGTTGACTCTGCAATCAATCCTTTAGAACAAGGATTTTCTCAGCTGCAATATCACAACAGTTACTTCTGTTTTTTATGTCATATATACTAACTAAAAGATGTTCTGTAATTTTTGCCAATTGCAAGGATTTGGAAACCATTTTAACATACGGAGAATCATCAGATATAAACAGTCTGGAACTTTGTGATGAAATATCAGTGGTGTGTTCTCTATTGGAAAAAGATTTACCACCTTTGGAAGTTTTGAAATTGATTACAAAAATGAAATTTGCTCCAAACTGTAGTATTACTCTAAGAATTTTAACAACTCTTCCAATAAGTGTTGCATTTGTGGAACGTAGTTTTTCCAAACAGAAAATAATCAAGAACTATTTGAGAACATCATATCAAACTAGATTGTTAGACTTTGCTATATTAGGAATTGAGTATGAACTCAATAACAGTTTAGATGTTTCTGAATTAGAGAATGAAAAATTTGTCTGAATTATACTCTTGTTAACTGGATTTTTAAATGAAGTATTTTAAGTAAAGAGTTATTATAAGTATTTGTATCAATTACTGAGTTACACTGTTGTTTTTTTGGATGTTCACTAAAAAAATGTAAAAAACGCCATATACCATTTTTTTAGAATGCTTACATTATAGTTCCATTGGGGTACAATTTTTTACTTTTGCACAGAGCAGTTCAAAGGCTAAATCCTACCCGGTGTGTAGGTTCATTTTATTAATTTCAAGACAATGACAAAGTACAAATTAAATTTGTACTTTGTCATTGTCTTTCTAGTGAGTTGAATGTTATAATTATAAAAAATTGTAAATATCTTAAGTATATCTTAGGTATGCATAAACCTTAATCATTTTACATTGTTATCTCATTCTTGTGGAGCTATAATTTTTTTCTTTTTGTCAATGAGAAGTTCAGAAATTTGTTGCTGATCCATATCTCAATTCATTTTACTAAAATAAGATAGTCTGATTGAGGTAAAATAAATTAGAAGGCAGTAAATGACAATTCAGGAATAAAAATTAGAGAACCTCGATTCAACTTCTTGAGGAAATTGAATGTTTTTCATCTGTACGTGATTTGAAACAACAGATTTTGTGATGACATCCAGTAAAGTAATAAGCTGATTGTATATTCTCCTGAACACAAAAACTCAGTTATGTAAGTTAATTTGGTCTCTAAAAGGCAATCAAATAAATTTTGATTGCTGATAGCACAATATTTTTTTTTTTGTTGGGGAGTTAATTTGAGTGGTTTGGTTCTTAATTGTTTCTCTTCTCAGTTTAGATAATATATAAACATTTATACATTTTTACTGTATTGGCAAATATTGTGTAAGACTAAATGCTGCAATTTTATGGAATGAATTTTTTTTAATAATAGATTTTAGTGATAAGTTTTCGGCTTAAGTTAATGAAACTTTTGTATACACTGTCCATTAAATAGTTATATGTATAGTTATAGAAATAACTAGATTTAAATTTAATAATGAATAAATTTTTTATGCTTCAGCCTGTCAAACTGTTTTGAAGTATTACATAATTATGTTAATACTTATAAATTTCACTTAATATATACGAGGGGGTGCTGAAAAGTTCCTGGCTTTGCCTAGAAAGAATGGAGCCAGAGTTTTGATATTATCCATTTATTCACTATATTCTCCCATGAGACTGATATACTTGGTACATCATTGTTATTGCTTTTCTAGTCTGTGCAAATGAAAGTCCTGTGATTAGGTGCAAAACCAGCTTTCAGTAGCCTCTTTGACATCTTTAATGTCCTCAAAACGAATACCCTTCAGGTGTTTCTTCAAGTTCAGAAACAGATAATAGTCCAAAGGGGCTAGGTCTGGTGAGTAGCGATGGTTGACCAGTTGGAAGCCCAGGGTCGTTAATTTGGCAGCCACAACATTCCTTGGTTTCAGGATCATAAATGTAAAGCGAAGTTTCATCCTCAGTCACTAACCTAGCCGAAAAGGCCTCTGCAGCTTCAAAATGGTGCAAAACAGCTTTGGATGTCTCAACTCATTGATCTTGTGAACTTGTTCAATGTTGTGGCTGCCAAATTAATGACCCTGGACTTCCAACTGGTCAACCATCACTACTCACCAGACCTAGCCCCTTTGGACTATTATCTGTTTCCAAACTTGAAGAAACACCTGAAGGGTATTCATTCTTTAAGGTAACCCCATAAAAAAAGTCTACTGGAGTAGTATCAGGGGAATGAGCAGGCCAATGAACTGGACCAGTTTGACCAGTCCAACAATCATTGTCTTCACAGTCCAAAATTACTCTGGTGATCATTGAATAATGTGCAGGAGAGCCATCATGATGAAACAACATCGTTCTTCTCTTCTCCAAGGTAGTTCATCAAGCAGTAAAATCAACTGACTTTCTAGAAAATCTGCGTATTTCTTTCCATTCAAATTTCAGTTGAAAAAATGCAGTTCAATTAATGTACAGCATTAATTGAACTGGATTAATATTAACAGCATTAATATTCTGCACCAAATATTGATGTTGATGTTCTACTTCCTTTAGCCACTGGATTTTGCACTGCCCAATAATGCATATTGTATATTTACTGCTCCATGATAAGTAAAACCTGATTCATCGGAAAATAGAATATTAAAAAAAAAACTTTGATCTACCTGTACTTTTTCCAGTGCCCATCAACAAATACTACTTACTCTTAATTAAGTGAAATATGGTATGAATGGAATTTCAGGCATTTTATTATTATCAGAACACTGGTTTACTTATTAACTTATTACTGTACCCAATCCCAAAACTAATAAAAAATGCTTATGAATCTGTATGACAGCAATTCACAGAGGTTTCACTGTCAGACACTAAAATCATCATGGATGTTACCATCATAGTCCATTATCATAAAGGAAATTTATTGTTTTATTAAATAACATGGGAGAAGAATGTTATTGTAAGGTGTGGTGTTACTCTAAGATTTACATGCATTACCTCTCTTTCTTCACAACATTTATTTGATATTGTGCAATTATCATAGATTAGTTTTGGTATAATTTTTTTTTAATAACATTACTTGAAAATATTACACAATTTAATTCTTAATGAATGAAATATTTTACAGGCTGGTGCAAATCTATTTTTAAACGGTATAGTTTTGGGCACTCTTTATTGTGGTGGATATTTAATAGTTTCAAATCAGATGACTGCTGGGCAGTTAATGTCATTTTTAGGTGCTACACAAACTATTCAGAGATCAATGGCACAACTGTCATTATTTTCTGGTAATTTTATTAAAGGAATACAGTCAGGTGCAAGAGTTTTCCAGGTCAGTTTTTGTCATATTTATATTTTTTTATTGCTCTGCTTTTACTCTTCTTTATCAATGTTTATTTTTTTATAGAGAAAGGTAAAAATTAATTCTTTGAATTTGAAACAATTTATGTGGTGTAGAAAATAGTATCAGTTTATTTAATATTATTATTATGATGTATATTTTGTAAATAACAAAATGTTAAAATTTTTAATTAAATTGGAGTCTTTTAATCGCCATTATTCTATATCAATCTGAGTATTTTATCATTTGAATGCGGACTCTTTGAAATAATTTGTCATATTTCTGTAAGTAGGTGAATCCTAGCTGTAGTAAAAATTAATTTTTTTGTGAAATTTCTTGTTTAGTTAAATGTCCAGCTAAATTTCTTGTGCAATTAAATGCAATTTATTGGATAGCAATTTGAGTACTTTGTTTTACTTACTATTAGTTACCGTAACTCCTAATACTTATACACCTTCTTTAAATTTCTTTTTTAATTTTTTTTTTTTTTAATTTTAATTGCAGACCTTTACATTTATATATATATATATATATATATATGTATATATTTTTTTAATGTAAATTTGTAAAAGTAAATCTTGTTTGCCTTTCTGAACACAAAATATATTGATAACAGTACCACACAGATAACCTGACTGATTTTTCATGGTACAAAAATTAGAATATTGAGAAATTAATTTTTTTTTTTTTTTTTTTAATGGTTTTTCGTATAACTTAACTAACATAATGAAGTATTTTAGATCACCTTAGAACTGGTGTTTATTTTTGTTCTGGACTCTTTTTAATGAGGTAGATTCTGGAGTTTTGTGGAGGAAATTGACTATAACTTAAAAACAGTTACCTTAAAATTGCTGTTTATTATTGTAATTTTTAGAATTTATTGTATAAAAAAATCTTTAATTACATACCTTTAAATACTTACTTACCTTACATACCTTTAAATAATTACTCTTTAAATGTAATGATGTTTAAAAGAAAGCCAGTTCTGCTATGTTATAAAAACAGACTAATGTTAAATATAATTGATTATCTTCAAATCAAATATCTGTACAATGTACATTTGAATAAATACAAGGAAATAATATAACGAGCACAAAGCTGCTAAATGGTAACATTAAGTGGCTAGAAGTACATAGTTCTTGTAACTGCAGTCCAAATACATAGTTGCCAGCAGAACTGAAAGATTAAGGATTAAAAATTGTATGTAGATATTTGTAGAAATTTATCATCATAGATAAATTTATATGTACGAGGTGTGTTCAAAAAGCAATGAGAAATTTGAAATTTCTGGGGTTGTATTAGTCTGATTATTGGGATTTTTTCATTGTTATTTGGGAAACATGCCTGAAAAGTATCTTCATTTTTAGCCAAATTGGATGTTTAGTCTGTTGCCAGCTGTCAAAAGGATAACACATGTTTTGGTATGATCAGCAATTGTTTATTTGTATAAATAATGGATCAGAGAATTTGTATTAAATTTTGCTGTAAGAATGGAATAAAGTGTTGCAAATGTTTTAAAAATGTTAAATATTGCTTTTGATGAGTCTGCTATGAGTAAAGTTTACAGGGTTTACAGGCGGTATAAGCGCCTGTAAACCCAAGAAGCGTTTCCAAGAAGGTCGTGAAGATGTTGAAGACAATGAGCTCCCCGAACGCCCCAGCACATCAACAACTGATGAAAACGTGGAAAAAGTGAAAGAAATTATTATGAATTATTGCCAAATCACAATCAGAGAAATCACTGATGATGTTGGGATATCAATTGGCTCATGCCATGAAATGTTTTGGATGTTTTAGGTATGATCTTGTGACAGAAAAATTTGTTTCAAAATTGTTGAATTTCAACAAAAACAGTGGCGAATGGAAGTTGCTCAGGAGTCGCTAAATGAAGTCAACAATGATGCAGAACTACTGAAACACGTCATAACAGGTGATGAAACATGGGTTTACAGATATGATGTCAAAACTAAGGCTCAGTCGCCCCAGTGGAGGCATTCTGAATCACCAAGACCGAAAAAAGCTCAACAATTATGGTTGAATGTGAAGGTTATGCTCACTGTGTTCTTCGATTTTAACGCCATAGTGCATCATGAGTTCTTGCCACAAGGTCAAACGATCAATAAGGAGTATTACCTACAAGTTCAATGCAGTTTGTCTGAAAAAAAAGCTCGGATTTGTGATGAAACAATTCATGATTTTTGCACCACGATATACGCCTGCTCACACTTAATTGCTTGTTCATCAATTTTTAGCCAAAAACAATACTGTAATGAAACTCCAGCCACCACATTCACTAGACATGGCCCCATGTGACTTTTTTCTATTCCCAAAAATAAAGAGAACCTTAGAGAGCCATCATTTTACAAGCATAGATGAGATTAAAAGCGAATAGCTAAAAGAGCTAAACACTATTCCAAAGATTAAGTTCCAGAAGTGTTTCAGGGATTGGAAAAAGTGCTGGCATAAGTGTATAATATCTAATGGGAACTATTTTGAACTATTTAATAGGAACTATTTTGAACTATTTTTTATAACATTAATGTAGACAAATAAATAAAATTGTTTCCAAAAAATAAAAATTCTCATTAATTTTTGAACACACCTCGTATATTACTATTTGGAAACCTTAAGAATATGTACTTGTAATTTTCATATCAAAGAAAAAAATTAATACAAGGTTCAGCAGAAATAACTCCCTGATTTGAAATATAAATAAAATAGACATTACTACAAAATTATAAAAAAATTAAATATATTCTGAAAGAACAATGTTTGCCATTTATTTTCACATACCTTCTATTAATTTGTAAAATTATGTCAGTACGCTGACCTTCACTATCTATACAAGTCTTTAACCTCTCCTGGAAATTCCATATTGTCATGTCCAATGGTATTGCTGATGGATAGCAGCTTTTAAATGATCAGGTGACCATACAGGCCATGGGATGTGTCCTTGTGAGGTAAGACGTCTGGGAAACATATCTCTGAGGAAATTCATTGATTGTCTTATTGTGTGAGCAGTGACTCTAGCTTGTTGAAACCATAAATTTTCGCCTTGATTTCCAAGTTTATTAAGTTTTGGGCAAGAAGTCATGTAACATTTTTACATAACATTTGGAAGTTACTGTAATTGATCGCCATTTTTCTTCAAAAAATGTATTGCCCTATTATTTCTGCACCGCCAAATTCAGTAACCTCGCACCAAACTGTAACATGCTTAGAATGCAGAGAGTGCTCATGAAGTTGTAAGGGATTATTTTCTGCCCATCGAAAGTTTTGTTTGTTAGTACAACTCAATAAATGAAAATGACCTTCATCACTTGACAGCACAATCAAGTTCACTGAAACATTTTCCAGAATAGCCAGCAAGAAACAATATGGCTAATCCAGCCATATTCATTTAGCTGCTGTATGACCATCATTTTGTAAGTATGAAACTGTTAAGTTGATGTGTAAAATTTTCCTTACAATCTGATCAGAAATTTATAACTGAGCAGCGTGTTTGAAAGCTGAGCGACGTGGATATTTGTTAACTGCTTCTCCAACTGCTTCAGTACTTTCGGGTGTTCGAACATTTTGAACGCCCTGCCTGGTAGTTTGTTCTTCAAAGCTAGATGGAAGCTCTAAAATTGGATACCCATAACTCAATTCTCTTTTTATGAGGTACTTCGGCATGTCAACTTAGCCAAAAGTGTGAGCAAAATAATTGCTGTATGTTGATAACAGAATCACAATTTTAAAAATATGTTTCAATAACAAAAGTGCAATGATCACCACTCCATGCCATGGTTACAACTGGTATGGCAAGACTGTAATGGCACTACAAAAAGGCGTGCCGACATCATGTCCTGTACTATTAACACTCCACCAGCAGTAGTGGGAAATCAGGGAGTTATTTCTGCTGGACCCTGTGTAAGATAAACAAAAATTTACTATTAAATTTTCTACTTTTAACTCGTAAAAAAAATTTGCAAATGGCAAAATATTCCAGTCAAAAGGTATAAATAAGTAAAATGGTAAAAAGTCTTTTAAAAACTGATGGTTTGACGGATGCCTCTTGAATTATCCCAAAAATTAAATATTGAGAAGTAAGGGTAAATGCCAACACTGAAGCCACATTTAATTTATTTTCTGTTAACCTCAAAAATTACATAATGTTGTGCACTGTTTTTCTGCTTACTCTTGCCACTTATTAGTGGCTAAAACTGGAACAGTCGATACTAGAAGTGAAAACATGGTTGAAATAGATGTTGAAGTGATAAGATTAGATCATGGTAGTTCTATTTCTAGTATTTATAATTTAAATGTGTTTGTAATATACCTTATACTTATGAATATAAGTTCACTGTAATTAATTTACTTCCTTAATTTTGCTCTCTTTTTTAGCTTATAAATGTTCAACCAAGTATTCCTTTGTCTGGTGGTAAGATTATACCTTACCATTCATTTTCACCTGGAGTGGAATTTAGAGATGTTACTTTTGCTTATCCTACAAGACCTGACCAGGTATTAATACTAAAATCATATACTGATGCATTAAGATGTTTATTTTTTATCACCATAACAAGTTGATGAACACTTAATAAAAATTATTTGCTGCTGTTATCATCTCAATTCAAACATTAGTGGTGTTTGTTTAATTTAAATATTACACAAACAATTTTAAATTTATTCGCTACAAAGTGGAACAAGCCAATTAACAACAATTGGCATTAACATGCCAATTGTTAATGTCTGGTAATTTTTTTCTAAGAAATGGAAATTTTGTTTTGTGACACGAAGTTGGTAGCGCTACTCAACCAGGATAGATACGGCAGTGTGAGTTGATTCTCCTTGAGCTGTGTAAACTTTTGTGCCGTTTTCGGTCGTCTTACGAATAGAATGTCTTTTACCATAGAACAAGTTTTCATTCTTGAACAATATTTTGCTACGAAATCGTACATGAGTGTAAATGAATCATTTCAAATTAAATTTGTTGGTGTTCCTCTGCCAGAAAAAACGTCAATTTCTAGGCTAGCAAACCGATTTTGAGAGACAGCTAGTGTTTGCAACAGAAAACGTAGTGGTCGACCAATTCGCTTGACAGATGACGTTTTAGAGGATGTGAAAATAAGATTGCTCAATTCTCCACGGAAAAGATTATGAAAATTTTCCACGAAAGTTGGTTTGTCATATTCGAGTGTTCAGAAAGCTACTAAAATATTGAAATTGTATCCATATCGCGTACGATTAGTCCAAGAGCTTCAGCCTCCAGATTTAAAAAAGCGATTGTAATATTGCCGTTGGTTTTTTAGGCCTAAACCAACGTAAATGATAACGGAATCAAATTTTTAAACACAATGTTCTTTAGTGATGAAGCTTGGATCCAGGTCGATGGTCATGTGAATCGATGGTTATGTGAACAGTCAAAACTGTCGAATTTGGGCGGTTGAAAATCCTAACACTTTACAAGGCAAATCTTTGCCTTGTAATCCTGAAAAAATTGGTGTGTGGTGTGCGATATCTCGTCATTGTGTAGTCAGACCCATATTCTTCGAACAGACAGTAAATGGTGAAGCATACAGGAATATTGTGTGTCAATTTGTGTCCCTTCTAGAAGCTCAAGAACGGTATTGCTGGTTTCCGCAAGACGGTGCTACATGCCACATGTCTCGAGAAACCATGGATTTTCTGCAGGAGTTCTTTGATGATCGAATAATAAGCAAGGGATTATGGCCTCCAAGGTCCCCAGACCTCATATCTCCTGACTACTTTTTGTGAGGCTACATTAAGTCTGAGGCCTTCAAAAACAATCCCTCACACTATTGATGAACTTAAAGTCAATATTACACACTTAATCACGAATATTTCCAATGCAACTCTTAAAAAAGGTTTCTGCTAATATGCTGAAAAGAGTCCATGCGTGTATAACTGCAAAGGATGGGCATTTTGAGCATATTCTTTAACAATTATATAAGTAGTAGCTTTTTATTAAATCTCTTTTGTAAGTAACAAATACATTTTTTTATTCCACCTACATTTCCCTATTGTTCCTATATCGTTATCATTTACGAGAGACCTACACCAACGGTAATATTGCAATCGCTTGTTAAAATCTGGAAGCTGAAGCTTTTGGCTTAATCGTATGCAATACAGATACAATTTCAATTTTTTAGCAGCTTTCACTCGAACACTCGAATATGACAAACCAACTTGCGTGTAAACTTTTCATAAACTTTTCCGTGGAGAATTGAGCAATCTTGTTTTCACGTTCTCTAAAACATCATCTGTCAAGCGAGTTGGTCGACCACTACATTTTCTGTCACACTACCTGTCTCTCGAAATCTGTTTGCTAGCCTAGAAATTGACATTTTTTCTGGCGGAGGAACACCAACAAATTTAATTTGAAATGATTCATTTACACTCATGTACGATTTCGTAGCAAAATATTGTTCAAGAATGAAAACTTGTTCTATGGTAAAAGACATTCTATTCGTAACACGACCAGAAACAGCACAAAAGTTTACACAGCTCAAGGAGAATCAACTCACACTGCCGTATCTATACTGGTTGAGTAGCGCTACCAACTTCATGTTACAAAACAAAATTTCCCTTTCTTAGAAAAAAATTACCAGACATTAACAATTGGGTAACAGGACTAAAAAATCAACCTGTAGATTTGAAGACATCCTTCTAAAACAAACTAAAAATTTTTATTTTTTCTTAGGGTGGCAATAATAATTAAGTTTAGTGTCTAGCGTTTCAATATTCATTTGAGTGGTGTTTGCGCTGTTATTGTTCGGTCAGTTATTAACAATGGGTGATGCCACAATTTGGTTTTCATTTGTAGTGTTGAAGACGTGTTAATTTATGGTAAACTAAATGAAAATGGATTGGCTGTTGTGTATGAATATCAGGAAAATTAGATTCAGTTCAAAGTGTACCAAATCATAAGCATTTAAGGCTTTGGAGAGGCAAGTTCAAGAAACAAGAATGCTTAAACCTCAATAATTTGATGCTAGTTGTGAACAAAAGTTTGTAGCATCAGTTTCATGTTTCACAATCAATCAGGTGTGTGCCCATTACAGAAGCAACAATTATACCCATTCCATACAACATATGTACAAGAATTATTACCACCTGATTTTGATAAATGAATGAAATTTTGTCTATGATTAATTAGAAATTTGAACATCATCCCGATTTCCTAAATAGTATTCTAATTAATGATAAATCCTGTTTTACAAGAAATGGCATTTTAAATTATTGAAACACTCATACTTGGACAGAATAAAATCCCCATGATACTGCTACAAGTCATTTCCAATGCACTTTTCCATTTACTGTGTGGTGTGGTCTTGGCGATAATCTCATAGGCCCTTTTTTTTATATTACCATATGGAGAGTGGTACTTGCATTTTTGGGAAACAAATTTGGTGGAACTCTTGGAAGATATTACCGTTGCAGATAGAGATAGAGTGCAGATGTGGTTTTTCAGTTATGGCACACCTGTGCATAACTGTCATGATGTGAATAACACATTTAATAAGCAATGGATTGGTTGAAGTGGACAGGTAAATGATTACTTCAATCGATCTTCTGATCTCATGCCAGCAGACTTTTTCCTTTGGGGTTGGATGAAATCGTTAGTTTATTCCACTCATATTGGCACACAAGAAGAATTGAGACATCATATAACAGAAGATGTTGCTACTACTAGGAATATTTATGATGCTATTAGATGTACTCATCTAGCACGGATTCATCAAGCTGACTATGCATTGAACAGAGTGGCGGCCACATCAGCAACTGCTTTGTAGTTTATCAAGTAATAATTTTTAGAAAAAACCAAAAAGTACATGATGTTTATTTTTTTAATTCATTTTTCTCAGTTATTGATAAGTTTTCTATTTGTTTTCATTTACATTATTTGTTCAACATTGATGAAAATTGTTACTGTGTAAAATCGGATCACTTTTCCAGTCCAGTTTGTGTGTTTTGTTTTTAATTAAAATTGAACTTCCCAAATCTGTATTTAGTTGTAATAAATGTTATTTACATAAATTTTCTTAGAATTAAATTAAAAGAACTAAAAATCAAATCAACAAAGTTATTTTATTCCAAACCTAAAAAAGTATATTTATGACAAAACTTTTCATGTTTTACCCTGTTTTTCTTAAAACCTAAGTGAGATAGAGGTCTGGAACTACTTTAATTCAATTTCTTAAATCACAAACCATAAAGAAACACCAAATTAACTACTCAATTTGTACCCCAAATGAACCATATTAAAGAATCTTAGTATGGTTTAGTTTCATAGGGGGAGCGAAAGCAGGGCTAACAAATCATTTTTTGACCTATGTTTATTTGAACTTTTTTTCTCATTTTTGCCTATAGAATCATCTTCCAAGGGATTGTCATGCAATTTGGAATCACCTCTATATATTTAAGTGATAATTGAATTATATTAATATGTACATTAAGTGATTGTAAAAGCAAGCAGTTAATATATATGGGTTTATCTGTACTTTTAGATTCTTTTATAAATTCTAGTTGTCATAATGGAGTGGAAGGAGAGTTGTTTGGAAAAGTCTTATTCATCACTATTTACATTTTCTGTTTATAAGTTTTTATTTATTTTTTTTATCTAGGTTTACCGATTACCTCATTTTATTGGTTACCGCATTTACTTCCCACGGCTTTTCCTGCAGCAACTTCTTTAATTTCTTCTTTCATAAAATTCTTTCTCTTAGGAGCCCCATATTTTCCTATAGAGGTATTGTCATAATTTCAAAATCCAGGCTATTCAAGGTCTGATTAGAAGGTACTTGAAGGTCCTTTAATATTCTCAGCCCTCATAAGAAAAAATTGTATTTATAATGTAAATTTTTTTATATAAGTATTTCTAAAAAGTATTTCCAAACTGCACTTTTCTTTACAGACATTAAGAAAATTTATATCAAATATAGTAAAATTTCTGCTGAATTAAACATTTTTACTTTTGCTATATTGTTAAGGCCTTACATTTCTGAAAAATCTGAAAAAAATTATATGTTATGCAAAACAAATAAATAAAAAACAATGAACCCAGAAAAATAAATAATAACAAATATGGATATTATTTATATATAAATAATGTTATGTACCAACTACGCCATGCCTAAAAAACTTAAATATGATTATACCAAGTGATTGTAATAATTGTTGATTTGCGCATTTTTCTTTTCCCATTTGATTATATCATTTTTACATTTCTCTGATTAAACTTTAATTTTAGCCATGTTAAATGTCTAGTTACTTTTTAGTAAAGGAACTTTATAATTGGTAAATCTTAATATCTTAATCTTCTCTTTTGTTTATGATTTCTTAAATAATGTTTAAAAACAGAATTCATTGTAATACATTATTTATAATATGTACATCAGATTTTAATGTTACATTACTTTTATTTTTATTTATTTTATAGGTTATATTAAAGAACTTCAATTTGGCTTTACCGGCTGGTAAAACGGTTGCAATTGTTGGATCATCAGGAAACGGGAAATCAACAGTAGCTGGCCTATTGGAACGGTTGTTTATATTCTTTTAAATAGTAGTTAATGTAGTATGTAGATTATGATAGTGCAATTATTTTTGTCAATTTTCATTTATAATTTCAATGAAAATTTTCATTTAAGAAGTTCAGGAAAGTAATTTAATAATGCTAAGTGTTTACATTGAAGTTAACAACCACAACTCTTTCTTATTTGACATTTAGCAAAAATTTGTCAAAGAAATAATCAGATTGATTGTTTAATTTTACTACATTACATGTGGTTTTTTTAAATACTGCTTAAATGAGTAACTATCATTTTGTGTACTCCTTTGTACAAAAATCATATTATAATTGATGTAGAATAAGTATTGTTCATGACCAAAGAACTTGTTTGCATAGATGTCTGTATCAATTAGAAATCTTTGCTAAATAATAATTGGCCACCATATAACAAAACTGATACCAAACATTTTATATATATATATATATATATGTATTGCGTAACAGTAGATGGACATACTACATTTGTAATAATGTTTAATTGCTATAAAGATTGTTTTGAAATTGTAAGTCTTACACTGACATTCTGTAACTATTGTAGGATTGCTTGTTACAGTAGATTTGGTTATAATAATGTCATTCATAATATTTGTGTTGATTAGAAATTGGTTTGTATTAACACAAGTTTTCATTTTAAGATTAATTATTGAATTACATCCATCATAATAACAAACCTCTTTTATTTTCCATCAACTTGTTTGATCATTAGCTGAACATTATTTTATTATTTTTTTTTTTTTTTGTAATTTACTACCAATTTTTTTTAATACATGTTACTTACCTGATCTAATTATTTCTTGATATTACTGATTTTCTTACCTTAACTTTTGATATTGATAATTGATTTAATTGCTAACAATTTTCAAAATGTGATTCATTCATGTCTTTATCAAGTATAGGCATAATCAACTGACTCTTGATAATGCATTAATTTGAAATTTGAAAAGTTGGAACTAGTTTTCAAAATACAAAAACCTCTGTTCCTGGTATGATTCATCCAGACCAGTTTTCAGTAAATTAAAAATTCTGACATTTCCTGTTTCTATATTTACAAATGACAGCATTTTTAATAAATTATGTAGCAATTCAAAGTTTAAATTTCAATGATGTACCACATTTAAAAATTTTGTTAAAGATCAACCACTGTATAATATTGAAACAGGGAAATTGTAAAATTCTTTTCCTTTGTTTACATCAACCTTAATGCAGAGCAAAAGTTACTTCAAATTTCTCAGTTTCACATTTAACATTTTTCAGAATTTATGAACATAGTCTATTGTATTAGATATCATAATTTTAAAATGAATATTTAGCGCTACAGGAATGGAATCTAATATTCTTTTATTGCAAGCATATTTAAAAAGCTTTCATTAGTCTTCTTTTGCATTTATTTGAAGTTATTGTTCCTATATCACAAGATAGCCATTAAAATAATGGTATTGATCATTATGTTCTGACCACTAGGCAAAATATTCATTAAACACGAGTGGCCATTGGTTAAGATTTTATCTCATGTATGATAAATTCTCTGATGACTTTTTAATGAAGGGCTACTAACTAAAGATTATTATTAATTATAGTTTTATTATGTTATATAATTTTTAAAGTTTTAGTTATTTTTTCTCTTTTTTATTGAATTAGCAGTAACATTTAGTAATTTACAAAACCTTTATCAGGTATTATGATGTCTGTGGTGGTTCAATAACAGTCGGAGGTTCCGATATCAGAGATTTGGATCCTAGTTGGTTACGTGGTCGAGCAATTGGGATAATTAACCAAGAACCAGTGCTGTTTGCTACTACAATCAAAGAAAATATCAGATATGGCAAGCCAGAAGCAACTGATGTGGAGGTACTGATACTGAATAGGTCTCTTCATTTGAAATGTTACAATACCTTCACCAAAGAAGATAAATATATTGTCTTGTGTTTGCGGCTTGATCAGTATATTGAGAGATTGTCAATTACAATTTATTAGTTTTTTAGAATATAAATAAAATAAGACATAACAGTAATAATAATAATAATAATAAATTTTAATATTTAACTCACAGTAATAATCAGAATAACTACAATAGCAAACAAAAATAGAAATAATAGTATTAAACGTTAATAGTAAACAAATAATCATAATAATCACAACCACAACAATAATAATAACAGACAGTGATTACATACCAAACAGAATTTAAAGTAATCGTCAGGATTTATTCACAGGTAGTTAAATACTGAAAACTAGAATTCAGTCCCATTGACAAAAGATATTAGCACGATCGCTAATCTTAACACTCTTAACAACTATTCTTGTATTAACAACCATAGTACAATAGATAGGACAAGTATAAAGTTATTTTATTGCAAATACCTTTTCTGTTGACAAATAAAACTACCTAACAATTTATGAATGAAATTTAGTGCATTATCTCTTTCATTTATAGTCTAACAGTAACTCATCGAACCATTTCTTGTTTCGTGTACTGGAATTACTTGTGACATCACCTTAATTGCATGAAAGCTGCACTAGAAATTCGCTCCTTCACTGACCTCCTCGCAGAATACTCTCGCTTCAAACTCGCATAATAACTCCTCCCTTAGAACTCTATTGTAGCACTCTCTTGCAGACTTTGACTGACATCTCATTGAACTGATTGTCAACTGGTCTTCCCCAGAGTATTTATATTCCTACCCTCTTTACCTGCAGGACTGGACCCAACTCAAAGCATAAGAATGATCATCCACCCTCACACTTTCCCATGAGATTCCAAACCTGGGTCCAGTAACTCTTCTCACAGAACAACATCTGTTTAGGTATGTCAGCAGGCAGTATAACAAAGGATAATTGTTAAACAGACCTGTTACCTTTACTAAAAGGGTTTCTTTTAGCCCCTTTCTGGATTCTCCCATTATTATATTTTCTACTACTTTTGCGTAATTGGCAGGAATCCATTACTCAGGTTATTATACCAGTCTTGCTAAAATATGTTCTGTCATACAGAAAAAAATCATTCTTAGCTAGCACTGTACATATTGTCTGAGAAACCAGAGTCAATTCAAGGAGTCATTTCTTCTTCTACTAATTTCCATTTGTATGGTTAAAATACCATTATATTATTCATATTATTTACCATTGTGTCTTACCTTGACTTCTAAATGAAGCTTTTTGTGTTCGAAGAGTGTGAACTTTTCCTACTTTAGTGTCTGGAAGTGAAACAAACAGAGGAGATATTTTATTTGTTTTTTAACTAAATTAATACTAGGCAGTTTATTATTTTATAATTATTAAACTATAAGTAAAATAGCTGTTAAGACTTAGATTTACAAAAGAATTGATTAAATTAAAAAATTTAACTTTCTGAAACGTAAAAAATGTTTATATATTGACATTGCAGTTAGAAGAAAACTCACATGTCTTTTTAAGTGGTACATTTAGTACCTACTGTAACATTAGTGCTCAACATTATTTTAAAGCATGGACTACTGTTGTTGACCACACATCGTAATTGACATCTTGTTTTATGTCAAGTATGCTTTTGTTTTTCTTTTTCTTTTTTTTTTGTGTGCTAGGTCAAGTTTTTGTAAAAGTTGAGTTATTGACCTCAATAGTATATTGTCCTTTTTAGGAGAATATACTTTTTCTTTTTTTATGTATACTGGAAATTTTTTTTTGGCCCTTAAAACAGCTCATTTACTTTAAATAACTTCTTTTAAACATAAGTTGTGCAGTTGTGCCCTAATTTATTATTCAGTATGCATGTTTTAATCCTTCATTTCTTTTAAGTTTCAATAAAATTTTTATTTATTTTTTTTTTATAAATACATTAAATAATAAAACATATCATTATTGACGATCTTCATGGAGTGGTAATGTTTCTGCATTTCATTTGGTAGTTCTTGATCTGAGTCCTACTCAGACATGTCATTTTTTTCACCAGCTACAAAAACTTTATTCATTATTATCCCCATTGGCAGCAAGTTACAGGGTGGCAGACAGTAAAATGCAAACCCACCGGGTTAGTCTAGTGGTGAACACTTCTTCCCAAATCGACTGATTTGGAAGTTGAGAGTTCCAGCGTTCAAGTTCTAGTAAAGTCTGTTATTTTTACATGGATTTGAATACTAGATCATAGATACCGGTTTTCTTTGGTGGTTGGGTTTCAATTAACCACACATCTCAGGAATGGTCAAACTGAGACTGTACAAGACTACACTTCATTTGCACTCATACATATCATCCTTATTCATCCTCTGAAATATTATCTGAACGGTAATTACCAGAGGCCAAACAAGAAAAAGAAAAGAAAAAGAGAGTAAAATGTAATATAAAGGAGTTAATTGTTGCTGTTGGGATTTCTCTACTTCAAGTTAGTAATAGACTTTCAATACACCTACTCTTTGTTCTGAGGGAACAGATTGTAAATATTAAATTGTATCCAAAAAAATAATTATTGTTAAAAAAGTAATTGTAATACATTTTTAGTTGCACATCTGTTATGTAAATTTTATAAAGCAATATTATATATGATGTAATGACAACATTATACAGGTGATTCAAAAAAAAAAAAAAGGTAACAAACTTTCAGGAATCTTCTGGTGAAAATAAAGAAGAAAGTTTATATAAACATAGCTTTAGAAATACTTTGTTAGCGAGTGTCAGCTGGTGAAAGAATTCGCCCTGATCTCTACATTTTTAGTAAAATTAAGCAACCTATATGATCAGTTGTCAGAATGTTAATAGTAATGTAATATTAGCATAATATTTTGATTGCAGTAGATTATGTGTGTTAAAATATAATTACACGTTTATTTTTTAACCTACTTCAAAAAAGGAGGAGGCTCAATTCAGCTTATTTGTATTTTTTCCATTTTGTTTTATACGTTCAAGCTTTAGTGTTACCAGGTAGAATTA